>NC_086450.1:332365332-332998457 GCF_028390025.1 Pseudophryne corroboree | reverse complement strand
GAAGCAGGAGCACCCAACTTGTTGGGTGCATGCAGGATAAACAGCGAGTCAGTCTTTCTGACTCCAGCCGTCCTGGAAACATATTTTCAGGGCCCGGACTACGTCCAGCAACTTGGAAGCCTCCAAGTCCCTAGTAGCCACAGGCACCACAATAGGTTGGTTCAAGTGAAACGCTGATACCACCTTAGGGAGGAATTGGGGACGCGTCCTCAATTCTGCTCTGTCCATATGGAAGATCAGATAGTGGCTTTTACAGGACAAAGCCGCCAATTCTGACACCTGCCTAGCCGAAGCCAAGGCCAAGGCCAAAAGCATGACCACTTTCCACGTGAGATATTTTAATTCCACGGTCTGAAGTGGCTCAAACCAATGTGATTTTAGGAAATCCAACACAACGTTGAGATCCCACGGTGCCACTGGGGGCACAAAAGGGGCCTGAATATGCAGCACTCCCTTAACAAACGTCTGAACTTCAGGCAGTGAAGCCAGTTCTTTTTGAAAGAAAATAGACAGGGCCGAAATCTGGACTTTAATGGATCCCAATTTTAGGCCCATAGTCACTCCTGACTGTAGGAAGTGCAGAAAACGACCCAGCTGAAATTCTTCTTTGGGGGCCCTCCTAGCCTCACACCAAGCAACATATTTCCACCATATGCGGTGATAATGTTTTGCTGTCACATCTTTCCTAGCCTTTATTAGCGTAGGAATGACCTCAACCGGAATGCCCTTTTCCATCAGGATCCGGCGTTCAACCGCTATGCCGTCAAACGCAGCCGCAGTAAGTCTTGGAACAGACAGGGCCCCTGCTGTAGCAGGTCCAGTCTGAGAGGTAGAGGCCAAGGGTCCTCTGAGATCATTTCTTGAAGTTCCGGGTACCAAGTCCTTCTTGGCCAATCCCGAACAATGAGTATAGTTCTTACTCCTCTTTTTCTTATTATCCTCAGCACCTTTGGTATGAGAGGAAGAGGAGGGAACACATACACCGACTGGTACACCCATGGTGTCACTAGAGCGTCCACAGCTATCGCCTGAGGGTCCCTTGACCTGGCGCAATATCTGTTTAGCTTTCTGTTTAGGCGGGACGCCATCATGTCCACCTGTGGCTTTTCCCAACAGTTTACAATCATTTGGAAGACTTCTGGATGAAGTCCCCACTCTCCCGGGTGGAGGTCGTGCCTGCTGAGGAAGTCTGCTTCCCAGTTGTCCACTCCCGGAATGAACACTGCTGACAGTGCTAACACGTGATTTTCCGCCCATCGGAGAATCCTTGTGGCTTCTGCCATCGCCATCCTGCTTCTTGTGCCGCCCTGACGGTTTACATGGGCGACCGCCGTGATGTTGTCTGACTGAATCAGCACCGGCTGGTTTTGAAGCAGGGGTCTTGCCTGACTTAGGGCATTGTAAATGGCCCTTAGTTCCAGGATATTTATGTGTAGGGAAATTTCCTGACTCGACCATTGTCCTTGGAAGTTTCTTCCCTGTGTGACTGCCCCCCAACCTCGGAGGCTTGCATCCGTGGTCACCAGGACCCAGTCCTGTATGCCGAATCTGCGGCCCTTGAGAAGATGAGCACTCTGTAGCCACCACAGCAGAGACACCCTGGCCCTCGGGGACAGGGTGATCAGCCGATGCATCTGAAGATGCGATCCGGACCACTTGTCTAGCAGATCCCACTGAAAGATCCTTGCATGGAACCTGCCGAATGGAATTGCTTCGTAAGAAGCTACCATCTTTCCCAGGACTCGCGTGCAGTGATGCACCGACACCTGTTTTGGTTTTAGGAGGTCTCTGACCAGAGATGACAACTCCTTGGCCTTCTCTTCCGGGAGAAACACCTTCTTCTGTTCTGTGTCCAGAATCATACCCAGGAACAGCAGACGTGTCGTAGGAACCAGCTGCGACGTTGGAATATTCAGAATCCAGCCGTGCTGTTGTAGCACTTCCTGAGCTAGTGCTACCCCGACCAACAACTGCTCCCTGGACCTCGCCTTTATAAGGAGATCGTCCAAGTACGGGATAACTATGACTCCCTTTCTTTGAAGGTGTATCATCATTTCGGCCATTACCTTGGTAAACACCCTCGGTGCCGTGGACAGACCAAACGGCAACGTCTGGAATTGGTAATGACAGTCCTGTACCACAAATCTGAGGTACTCCTGGTGAGGTGGGTAAATGGGGACATGCAGGTAAGCATCCTTGATGTCCAGTGATACCATGTAATCCCCTTCTTCCAGGCTTACAATAACCGCCCTGAGCGATTCCATTTTGAACTTGAACCTTCTTATATAAGTGTTCAAGGATTTTAAATTTAAAATGGATCTCACCAAACCGTCCGGTTTCGGTACCACAAACATTGTGGAATAGTAACCCCGTCCTTGTTGAAGGAGGGGAACTTTTATCATCACCTCCTGGAGGTACAGCTTGTGAATTGCCGCCAGCACTACCTCCCTGTCCGGAGAAGTAGCTGGCAAGGCCGATTTGAGGAAACGGCGAGGGGGAGACGTCTCGAATTCCAGCTTGTATCCCTGAGATACCACTTGTAGAACCCAGGGATCCACCTGTGAGCGAACCCACCGGTCGCTGAAGTTCCGGAGACGGGCCCCCACCGTACCTGGCTCCACCAGTGGAGCCCCAGCGTCATGCGGTGGATTTAGTGGAAGCAGGGGAGGATTTCTGTTCTTGGGAACTGGCTGTATGGTGCAGCTTTTTCCCTCTACCCCTGCCTCTGGGCAGAAAGGACGCGCCTTTAACCCGCTTGCCTTTCTGGGGTCGAAAGGACTGTACCTGATAATACGGTGCTTTCTTTGGCTATGAGGGAACCTGGGGTAAAAATGTCGACTTCCCAGCTGTCGCTGTGGAAACGAGGTCCGAGAGACCATCCCCAAACAATTCCTCACCCTTGTAAGGCAGAACCTCCATGTGCCTTTTAGAATCAGCATCACCTGTCCACTGCCGAGTCCATAATACTCTCCTGGCAGAAATGGACATTGCATGTATTCTAGATGCCAGCCGGCAAATATCTCTCTGTGCATCTCTCATGTATAAGACTACGTCTTTAATATGCTCTATGGTTAGCAATATAGTGTCCCTGTCAAGGGTATCAATGTTATCAGACAGGGAATCCGACCACGCAGCTGCAGCACTGCACATCCATGCTGAAGCAATAGCAGGTCTCGGTATAGTACCTGAGTGTGTATATACAGACTTCAGGATAGCCTCCTGCTTTCTATCCGCAGGCTCCTTTAAGGCGGCCGTATCCTGAGACGGTAGTGCCACCTTTTTTGACAAGCGTGTGAGCGCTTTATCCACCCTAGGGGATGTCTCCCAACGTAGCCTGTCCTCTGACGGGAAAGGGTACGCCATCAGTAATTTTTTAGAAATCACTAATTTTTTATCAGGAGAAGCCCCCGCTTCTTCACACACTTCATTTAACTTATCTGAAGGGGGAAAAACCACTGGTTGCTTTTTCTCCCCAAACATAATACCCTTTTTTGTGGTATGAGGATTAATGTCAGAAATGTGCAATACATTTTTCATTGCCGTAATCATGCAACGGGTGGCTCTGTTGGAATGTACACTAGTCTCGTCGTCGTCGACACTGGAGTCAGTATCCGTGTCGACATATGTGTCTGCCATCTGAGGTAGCGGGCGTTTTTGAGCCCCTGATGGCTTTTGAGACGCCTGGGCAGGCACGGGCTGAGAAGCCGGCTGTCCCACATCTGCTATGTCATCAAACCTTTTATGTAAGGAGTTGACACTGTCGCGTACTTCCTTCCACATATCCATCCACTCAGGTGTCGACCCCGCAGGGGGTGACCTCACATTTATCGGCATCTGCTCCGCCTCCACATAAGCCTCCTCATCAAACATGTCGACACAGCCGTACCGACACACCGCACACACACAGGGAATGCTCTGACTGAGGACAGGACCCCAACAAAGTCCTTTGGGGAGACAGAGAGAGAGTATGCCAGCACACACCACAGCGCTATATATCACAGGGATGTACACTATAATGAGTGATTTTACCCTATAGCAGCTTTTATACACAGTTTTGCGCCTTAAATTTAGTGCCCCCCCCTCTTTTTTACCCATGAAGCCTGGAAACTGCAGGAAAGAGCCTGGGGAGCTGCCTTCCAGCGGAGCTGTGAAGAGAAAATGGCGCCGGTGTGCTGAGGAAGATAGCCCCGCCCCTTTCTCGGCGGACTTCTCCCGCTTTTTTATGGATATTTTGGCAGGGGATTTTACACATATATAGTCTTGCTGACTATATTATGTGTTTTTTAGCCAATTTAAGGTACTCTAATTGCAGCCCAGGGCGCCCCCGGCGCGCGCGCACGCCCCCCCCAGCGCCCTGCACCCATCAGTGACCGGAGTGTGTGGTGTGCATGGGGAGCAATGGCGCACAGCTGCAGTGCTGTGCGCTACCTTAATGAAGACCGGAGTCTTCAGCCGCCGATTTCCAGGACGTTCTTCTTGCTTCTGGCTCTGCAAGGGGGACGGCGGCGCGGCTCCGGGACCGGACGATCGAGGCTGGGCCTGTGTTCGATCCCTCTGGAGCTAATGGTGTCCAGTAGCCTAGAAGCCCAAGCTAGCTGCAAGCAGGTAGGTTTGCTTCTCTCCCCTAAGTCCCTCGTAGCAGTGAGTCTGTTGCCAGCAGATCTCACTGAAAATAAAAAAAACTAAAATATACTTTTTCTAGAAGCTCAGGAGAGCCCCTAGTGTGCAACCAGCTCGATCCGGGCACAGTTTCTAACTGAGGTCTGGAGGAGGGGCATAGAGGGAGGAGCCAGTGCACACCAGTAGTCCTAATTCTTTCTTAGAGTGCTTAGTCTCCTGCGGAGCCCGCTATTCCCCATGGTCCTTACGGAGTTCCCAGCATCCACTAGGACGTCAGAGATATAGATAGATAGATAATAAGAATTTACTTACCGATAATTCTATTTCTCGGAGTCCGTAGTGGATGCTGGGGTTCCTGAAAGGACCATGGGGAATAGCGGCTCCGCAGGAGACAGGGCACAAAAGTAAAGCTTTTACAGGTCAGGTGGTGTGTACTGGCTCCTCCCCCTATGACCCTCCTCCAGACTCCAGTTAGGTACTGTGCCCGGACGAGCGTACACAATAAGGGAGGATTTTGAATCCCGGGTAAGACTCATACCAGCCACACCAATCACACCGTACAACTTGTGATCTAAACCCAGTTAACAGTATGATAACAGAGGAGCCTCTGAAAGATGGCTTCCTAAACAATAACCCGAATTAGTTAACAATAACTATGTACAAGTATTGCAGATAATCCGCACTTGGGATGGGCGCCCAGCATCCACTACGGACTCCGAGAAATAGAATTATCGGTAAGTAAATTCTTATTTTCTCTATCGTCCTAAGTGGATGCTGGGGTTCCTGAAAGGACCATGGGGATTATACCAAAGCTCCCAAACGGGCGGGAGAGTGCGGATGACTCTGCAGCACCGAATGAGAGAACTCCAGGTCCTCCTTTGCCAGGGTATCAAATTTGTAAAAATTTACAAACGTGTTCTCCCCTGACCACGTAGCTGCTCGGCAGAGTTGTAATGCCGAGACCCCTCGGGCAGCCGCCCAAGATGAGCCCACCTTCCTTGCGGAATGGGCCTTAACAGATTTAGACTGTGGCCGGCCTGCCACAGAATGTACAAGTTGAATTTTGTTACAAAACCAACGAGCAATCGACTGCTTAGAAGCAGGTGCACCCAACTTGTTGGGTGCATACAGTATAAACAGCGAGTCATATTTTCTGACTCCAGCCGTCCTTTAAATGTATATTTTTTAAGGCTCTGACAACGTCCAACAACTTGGAGTCCTTCAAGTCGTCTGTAGCCGCAGGCACTACAATAGGCTGGTTCAGGTGAAACGCTGATACCACCTTAGGGAGAAAATGCGGACGCGTCCGCAGCTCTGCCCTATGTCGAATGGAAAATTAAATAAGGGCTTTTATAAGACAAAGCCGCCAGTTCAGATACTCTCCCGGCCGAAGCCAGGGCCAGTAACATAGTCACTTTCCATGTGAGATATTTCAAATCCACATTCTTTAGTGGTTCAAACCAATTGGATTTGAGGAAATCTAAAACTACATTTAGATCCCACGGTGCCACCTTAGGCACCACAGGAGGCTGTATATGCAGTACTCCTTTGATAAAAATCTGGACCTCAGGGACTGAGGCCAATTCTTTGTGGAAGAATATTGATAGGGCCGAAATTTGAACCTTAATAGATCCCAATTTGAGACCCATAGACAATCCTGATTGCAGGAAATGTAGGAAAACGACCCAGTTGAAATTCCTCCATCGGAGCACTCCGCTGCTCGCACCACGCAACATATTTTCGCCAAATACGGCGATAATGCTTCGCGGTGACTTCCTTCCTTGCCTTTATCAAGGTAGGAATGACTTCTTCTGGAATGCCTTTTCCTTTTAGGATCTGGCATTCAACGCCATGCCGTCAAACGCAGCCGCGGTAAGTCTTGAAAAAGACAAGGACCCTGCTGAAGCAGGTCCCTTCTCAGAAGTAGAGGCCACGGATCGTCCGTGACCATCTCTTGAAGTTCCGGGTACCAAGTTCTTCTTGGCCAATCCGGAGCCACTAGTCTTACTCCTCTTTGCCGTATAATCCTCAATACCTTTGGTATGAGAGGCAGAGGAGGAAACACATATACCGACTGGTACACCCAAGGTGTTACCAGCTCGTCCACAGCTATTGCCTGCGGACCTCTTGACCTGGCGCAATACCTGTCCAGTGTTTTGTTGAGGCGAGACGCCATCATGTCCACCATTGGTTTTACCCAACGGTTTAATAGCATGTGGAAAACTTCTGGATGAAGTCCCCACTCTCCCGGGTGAAGGTCGTGTCTGCTGAGGAAGTCTGCTTCCCAGTTGTCCACGCCCGGGATGAATACTGCTGACAGTGCTATCACGTGATTCTCCGCCCAGCGAAGGATCCTGGCAGCTTCTGCCATTTCCCTCCTGCTTCTTGTGCCGCCCTGTCTGTTTACATGGGCGACTGCCGTGATGTTGTCCGACTGGATCAACACCGGTCTTCCTTGAAGCAGAGGTTCCGCCTGGCTTAGAGCATTGTAGATTGCTCTTAGTTCCAGAATGCTTATGTGAAGAGACTTTTTCAGGCTCGACCACACTCCCTGGAAATTTCTTCCCTGTGTGACTGCTCCCCAGCCTCTCAGGCTGGCATCCGTGGTCACCAGGATCCAATCCTGTATGCCGAATCTGCGGCCCTCCAATAGATGAGCCTCCTGCAACCACCACAGAAGGGATACCCTTGTCCTCGGCGACAGGGTTATCCGCAGGTGCATCTGAAGATGCGACCCTGACCATTTGTCCAACAGATCCCTTTGCATGGAATCTGCCGAAAGGGATTGCTTCGTAAGAAGCTACCATTTTTTCCCAGGACTCTTGTGCATTGATGTACAGACACCTTTCCTGGTTTTAGGAGGTTCCTGACCAGGTCAGATAACTCCTTGGCTTTTTCTTCGGGAAGAAAAACCTTTTTCTGAACTGTGTCCAGAATCATCCCCAGGAACAGCAGACGAGTTGTCGGCATTAATTGGGATTTTGGAATATTCAGAATCCATCCGTGCTGCTTTAGCACCTCTTGAGATAGTGCTAAACCCATCTCTAGCTGTTCTCTGGACCTTGCCCTTATTAGGAGATCGTCCAAGTATGGGATAATTAATACGCCTTTTCTTCGAAGAAGAAATATTATCTCGGCCATTACCTTTGTAAAGACCCGAGGTGCCGTGGACAAACCAAACGGCAGCGTCTGAAACTGATAGTGACAGTTTTGTACAACGAACCTGAGGTACCCCTGGTGTGAGGGGTAATTGGAACGTGGAGATACGCATCCTTGATGTCCAAGGATACCATAAAGTCCCCTTCTTCCAGGTTCGCTATCACTGCTCTGAGTGACTCCATCTTGAACTTGAACTTCTTTATGTATAGGTTCAAGGACTTCAGATTTAGAATAGGCCTTACCGAGCCATCCGGCTTCGGTACCACAAATAGAGTGGAATAATACCCCTTCCCTTGTTGTAGAAGAGGTACCTTGACTATCACCTGCTGAGAATACAGCTTGTGAATGGCTTCCAAAACCGTCTCCCTTTCTGAGGGGGACGTTGGTAAAGCAGACTTCAGGAAACGGCGAGGTGGCTCTGTCTCTAATTTCAACCTGTACCCCTGAGATATTATCTGCAGGATCCAGGGATTTACCTGCGAGTGAGCCCACTGCGCGCTGTAATTTTTGAGACGACCGCCTACCGCCCCCGAGTCCGCTTGCGAAGCCCCAGCGTCATGCTGAGGCTTTTGTAGAAGCCGGGGAGGGCTTCTGTTCCTGGGAAGGAGCTGCCTGTTGCTGTCTCTTCCCTCGTCCTCTGCCTCGTGGCAGATATGAATAGCCCTTTGCTCTCTTATTTTTAAAGGAACGAAAGGGCTGCGGTTGAAAGGTCGGTGCCTTTTTCTGTTGGGGAGTGACTTGAGGTAGAAAGGTGGATTTCCCGGCCGTAGCCGTGGCCACCAAATCCGATAGACCGACCTCAAATAACTCCTCTACGCATCGCCTGTCCACTGTCGTGTCCATAAAGCTCTTCTGGCCGAAATGGACATAGCACTTACCCGTGATGCCAGTGTGCAGATATCTCTCTGTGCATCACGCATATAAAGAAATGCATCCTTTATTTGTTCTAACGACAGTAAAATATTGTCCCTGTCCAGGGTATCAATATTTTCGATCAGGGACTCTGACCAAACTACCCCAGCACTGCACATCCAGGCAGTCGCAATAGCTGGTCGTAGTATAACACCTGCATGTGTGTATATACCTTTTTGGATATTTTCCATCCTCCTATCTGATGGATCTTTAAGTGTGTCCGTCTCAGGAGAGGATAACGCCACTTGTTTTGATAAGCGTGTTAGCGCTTTGTCCACCCTAGGAGGTGTTTCCCAGCGCTCCCTAACCTCTGGCGGGAAAGGGTATAAAGCCAATAACTTCTTTGAAATTAGCAGTTTTTTATCGGGGCACCCCACGCTTCATCACACACGTCATTTAATTCTTCTGATTCGGTAAAAACTACTGGTAGTTTTTTCACACCCCACATAATACCCTGTTTAGTGGTACCTGTAGTATCAGCTAAATGTAACATCTCCTTTATTGCCAAAATCATATAACGTGTGGCCCTACTGGAAAATACGGTTGATTCGTCACCTTCACCACCGGAATCAGTGCCTGTGTCTGGGTCTGTGTCGACCGACTGAGGCAAGGGACGTTTTACAGCCCCTGACGGTGTTTGAGGCGCCTGGACAGACACTAATTGAGTGTCCGGCCGCCTCATGTCGGCAAACGACTGCTTAAGCGAGTTGACGTTATCCCGTAATTCCACAAATAAAGGCATCCATTCTGGTGTCGACCCCCTAGGAGGTGACATCCTCATATTTGGCAATTGCTCCGCCTCCACACCAATAACGTCCTCATACATGTCGACACACACGTACCGACACACAGCAGACACACAGGGAATGCTCTATACGAAGACAGGACCCACTAGCCCTTTGGGGAGACAGAGGGAGAGTCTGCCAGCACACACCAAAAAGCGCTATATATGACAGGGATAGCCTTATGATTAAGTGCTCCCTTATAGCTGCTTTTATATTAATATATTGCCATTTATTCTGCCCCCCCTCTCTGTTATACCCTGTTTCTGTAGTGCAGTGCAGGGGAGAGACCTGGGAGCCTTCCTGACCAGCGGAGCTGTGACAGAAAATGGCGCCGTGTGCTGAGGAGATAGGCCCCGCCCCTTTTTCGGCGGGCTCGTCTCCCGCTATTTAGTACATTTAGGCAGGGGTAAATATCTCCATATAGCCTCTGGGGCTATATGTGAGGTATTTTTAGCCTTTTTAAAGGTTTTCATTTGCCTCCCAGGGCGCCCCCCCCCAGCGCCCTGCACCCTCAGTGACTGCCGTGTGAAGTGTGCTGAGAGGAAAATGGCGCACAGCTGCAGTGCTGTGCGCTACCTTAAGAAGACTGCAGGAGTCTTCAGCCGCCGATTCTGGACCTCTTCTTGCTTCAGCATCTGTGAGGGGGCCGGCGGCGTGGCTCCGGTGACCATCCAGGCTGTACCTGTGATCGTCCCTCTGGAGCTTCATGTCCAGTAGCCAAGAAGCCAATCCATCCTGCACGCAGGTGAGTTCACTTCTTCTCCCCTCTGTCCCTCGTTGCAGTGATCCTGTTGCCAGCAGGAATCACTGTAAAATAAAAAACCTAAGCTAAACTCTCTAAGCAGCTCTTTATGAGAGCCACCTAGAATTGCACCCTTCTCGGCCGGGCACAAAAATCTAACTGGAGTCTGGAGGAGGGTCATAGGGGGAGGAGCCAGTACACACCACCTGACCTGTAAAAGCTTTACTTTTGTGCCCTGTCTCCTGCGGAGCCGCTATTCCCCATGGTCCTTTCAGGAACCCCAGCATCCACTTAGGACGATAGAGAAAGATAGATATACACACATACACACAACATACATATAAACGGATTGTCCGGAACCGTAGTGACATTAATGTGTTTTGAATGTGTATGACCATGTACTGAAAGCCCCAGTTGTGGATATAACAGGAAACCGTATGGTCGACAGAAAACCTAGTAATAGTCGACAACAGGGAGTAGTAACCAGGCAAAATAACATTCTGGTGACCCCGAGAGGTCTGAGGGAAGTATACATATATAATTTTAATAACACTCCCCCACACATACTACCATATCTGTGCTCGAGCTACAGGCCCAAGGAACCATACATATAAATATATAGGAAACTGGTTTCAAAAGGAGAGGGAAGAATTGGACTAGAAGTGGCGCACTCAAATTAAGTAAACACATTTAAAATAGAACTTTTATTATCATCTTCATAAAAGAGCCAGGAACTGTGAAATTGATAAAATCAATAAAGACAAATGTGAGACATGGTGCAACATATAGTGTTAAAAACACACACTCTTTAAGTCCACTGTGCTGTGCAATGTCTGGTATATATAGTAAATGTATTCTAGGTTCTATGACCTTGTTAATAATTAATTAGTGCTGTCAGGATGTGATCTCAATGTCAGGTTAGGTGCAGGCTTAATTCAAATATACAGTAATGTGATGTTATTAATTGGTTTGTATCAAATAAATTCCATATCTCTATTCGGCTTGAGTCTTCTGTGTCGACCACCTACACCACACTTTGACACATGTATTTGGTCTGTACTATTAGGGAATATGTACTGTGTAACAGTATGTATAACAGACTGTATCCTGAGATAAATCCTTCATACGGTGAGTCGTGTGGAACAGGAATATGCGCTCAGTCTCAGCGCACTTATGGTATGCCTCTATCAGCAACAATTCCATTGGTATGTCACAAACTGACTGATGAACATCCAGTCAGTACCTATGACTATTCCTTGGCACGGAATTAGTTTGTAGTCATAGAGTATATGATTCAGTGATGAGCAGGATACCTCTCTTTATTTGTGACGTTAGTCAGTGCTCTCAGTCTCTGCTGTCAGCACTTAATGAGGGTATTCTCCATATATAAATCTATAAGAATAACTTCCATTTGCCAAATTTTGTAGCTGTCCCATAAGTTAAAGTCTGTTAACCATAGTGTAATGTTCACAATAATACCCCGAAACTTCCTTAATTATTATTATTGAAGTCTTCTGCCGTCACTGAAGTCTTCTGTTCTTCACATACTCACCGGCTTCTCTCTTCTGGCTTCTGTGAGGGGGGTGACGGCGCGGCTCCGGGAACAAGCAGCTAGGCGAACCAAGTGATCGAACCCTCTGGAGCTAATGGTGTCCAGTAGCCTAAGAAGCAGAGCCCTTGAACTAAGAAGAAGTAGGTCTGACTTCTCTCCCCTCAGTCCCACGATGCAGGGAGCCTGTAGCCAGCAGGTCTCCCTGAAAATAAAAAACCTAACAATAAAGTCTTTAGAGAAACTCTGTAGAGCTCCCCTAGTGTGTCCAGTCACTCCTGGACACAGAGTTTAACTGAGGTCTGGAGGAGGGGCATAGAGGGAGGAGCCAGTTCACACCCATTCAAAGTCTTATAGTGTGCCCATGTCTCCTGCGGATCCTGTCTATACCCCATGGTCCTTAAGGAGTCCCCAGCATCCTCTAGGACAGGCATTCCCAACCACGGTCCTCAAGGCACACCAACAGTGCAGGTTTTAGTGATATCCAGGCTACAGCACAGATGGTTAAATCAAAATAACTGAGCTACTAATTAAGTCACCTGTGCTGAAGCCTGGATATCACTAAAACCTGCACTGTTGGTGTGCCTTGAGGACCGTGGTTGGGAAAGCCTGCTCTAGGACGTATGAGAAAATAAGTGTTTTAATTGAAATTGAAGAAAACTGTGGAGCTGCAGAGATGTGCATCCTCTCCTGAGGGCACTTTGCTCCTTCATCCACTAGGGGACACTGGAGCGCAGTCTTTGTTTTGTGCCCAGAGGGAGCTGGTCACTCTTGGGTTTACTCTGAATTTTTTCGTCGTTCTTTCTTACACTCACAGACTGGCAGCTCTGCCACTGCCAGTATGCACCGCGGGCGGGAGGCTGCCGGCGGGGTCCCATCGCAGCTGCGTGCGGCTCAGGATGGGCCCCGGCTGAAGGAGACACTGAGCTCTCCGGAGCTGGCCGGACACCGCTGCGTGCGGCGCGTGTCGGGGCCGCTCCGTTAGCAGAAGATTCTGGCAGCGGTAAATATGTGCGGCCGGACACCGCTGCATGCGGCGCGTGTCGGGGCCGCTCCACCAAGGGGTGAGTAAAAGGAAAGTTTGCATCCAACCACAACACCATCTATTCTTTGATTTATTTTATTGCTCTGGTTCTCCCCTCCCGCGCACCTAGGGCTGGTCCCGGCACCGCAGCTCACACTAACCGCTCCCCCCCCCCTGCACTTAGGACTGGTCCCGGCCGCGGCTCACTCCCCCCACTCTACGCGGTTCCCGGCTCGCCCCCCCCCCCCCCCCCCACTCCTTCAGCCCGGATCCCCAATCAGCACGGCTCACAGAGCCGGCACGGGGATTGCGCTGGAGGCGCAAAGCAAGTTTAAATTTAGCGCCTTTGCAGAGGGGGTGGGGCTTAGTCACGCTCTACTCCGCCGGGCTCAGCGAGCTCTGGGGGCCATTTCCTGTGCAGGATACTTAGGGCTGCTGTGGCTGCGCTGCTCCCTGCTCTACCCCCTCCCTCCCCGTCTGCCTATTGCTCTGTGTGTGTGTGTGTGTGTGTGTGTGTGTGTGTGTGGGGGGGGGGGGGGGGGGGGAGGGTGACCACTTGGTGCTGCCATGGCAGGCAAAGGCTCTCAGGCAACACAAAAACAGAGTCTTCATTTATGTGAGGAGGGGGGGGATCAGAATCTACCCAGCCCTCATCAGATCCCCAGAGCACCCCTGCATGGACAGCACAGCTCACAGAGGTTATGTCCCTGCTGACTAGGGAACTGAAGGCCTCTAGGGAAGAGAAGCGGCCCGGGTCCGACAGCCGGTACCCCGCCGGCAGCCTCCCGCGGTGCAGACTGGCAGTGGCAGAGCTGCCAGTCTGTGAGTGTAAGAAAGAAGAAGAAAAAAAATAAAATAAAATTCTTCAGCGTAAACCCAAGAGTGACCAGCTCCCTCTGGGCACAAAACAAAGACTGCGCTCCAGTGTCCCCTGTGGAATCGGAGAAAGGGATTTATCGGTAAGTACCAAAATCCTGATTTTTCTAAACTGCTTGTGGGAGGGGGCATAGAGGGGAGAAGCCAGAACACCCATTTGAAGAAATTTAAAGTGCACTGGCTCCTTTGGGCCCCGTCTATACCCCATCGTACTAGTTCTCCCCATTATACCTAATGGATGCTACAGAAAAATTAATTGTGGTACCCACCCGTACTGTTTAAAAGGCAAAACCAGTCCTATGCCCAGAAAATAATGGGCAGGATATGCTCAACAACAAGCCCCAACAGGAGAGGATGTACAGTAGCTAAATACTATGGCCTGACACCCGATGTGAAGTATAGGGGAGGCAGGAGCCTTGTCTCTCTCTCTCCTCGCAAGGCCAAGCAATTGTAATAAATTGGCTGCCTGGCATCTGTGCAGGGGCCCTGTAGTGGGTAGCCTTGGTCAGGGAACGTGGAAAGGGACAGGGGAGGAGTCAACAGGACAGGCTTATGTGCCATCTGGCAGTTCCCAGGGACCGTGTGCCACAATATCCATGCAAGTCCTGTTATAAATTGTGGTGGTCCAGTGGGTATGTGGAGTAGTCCTGGCCCCCACTGCCAGCAGACGGCTTGCAAGCAGAGAGCCGCCTTACCTAATCCCCGGTGTTCCAGCTGCAGCTCCAGGTGGTGTGCTGGAGTCAGCCAGGAACACTGATCTCGTTGCCAGTACTCTGGTCACCCGAAGCAGGAGAGACAGTGGAGCAGGTGCGTTGGACACTAAAGCGCGGCTTGGCAGCAGAAAAAAAAAAGTCAAGACATTTACTAGAGAAGGCTGATTTAGTAGCCCTAAAAATAATGTGCCCACTCCAAACTAAAAATGGCCTATAAGTGGTGATGGGGCAGGCTATAGGGAAGAGGCTCCTTGCTCCACTCTATATACATGGCATTCCCATTGTCCACCATAAATAACGAAAATACTTTTGATCAGATATTACAATACGTGTGCCAGACAATTTTTCTCCCCCTTTTCCAAGATTTGTAATTAAGTATGGGAGCACCATCAGTCATGTTTATGTACTAATAGACAGCAAAATCACACATTCATGTACAAGACATATACCCTTTTGGTGCACACTGCTCTTTTTTTATTTATTTTTTATTTAAAAGACTGGTTTGTTTGAGCCAGTGCAGGAACCCACCCCCAAGCTCCATGCTACATTTTATTGCTATTAGGATTATGCTGACACTATCACTATGGAAACAGAACTTTCAACACTACTACAAGACTGCTATAAATATGTGCTACCAGGTGCTAATATTCATACAAACATACTAATTTTAATAAATTATATTAAATACCATAAACACATGCACATAAAATCAAATAAACATCAAATGCAAATAAAATAAGCCTCAATACCAGTATTATGACCAATGTGATTTTCCATGGACTCTGTAAAGGCCAAGTGATGATTATGAATGTTCCAATGCTTTAACATGCAATGACCATGCACGGATAACCAGTTTATAATTTCCAGGTCCCAAGTGGAAAGATAGCCGGGTATTCCACCTAGCGAGGTGAATATGATTCTGTCCTACCCCAATGTAAATGGTGGTTCTCCCCTTTTATCCAACGTCCACATTAACTGATTCTGGATCCGTGTCCGGATGGGTAAATATTGAATGGGTAAGAGCTCTAAAGACCACTGTGGGTCATCCCAAACATAAATGTCCAAATTTATGAAAAGCAATGGATGGTCGATTCCATGGACCGCTGCAGATGGTCCCAATCACTGGCCTGGCGATGTCCTGGTCATAGGCTGGCAATCCAACGTGTTCACTGTCTGTTTGGCAGCTTTATCAAAAAAAGCTGCCACACAGACAGTGAAACGCGTTAGATTGCCAGCCTATGACCAGGACGTCGCCAGGCCAGTGATTGGGACCATCTGCAGCGGTCCATGGAATCGACCATCCATTGCTTTTCATAAATTTGGACATTTATGTTTGGGATGACCCACAGTGGTCTTTAGAGCTCTTACCCATTCAATATTTACCCATCCGGACACGGATCCAGAATCCGTTAATGTGGACGTTGGATAAAAGGGGAGAACCACCATTTACATTGGCGTAGGACAGAATCATATTCACCTCGCTAGGTGGAATACCCGGCTATCTTTCCACTTGGACCTGGAAATTATAAACTGGTTATCCGTGCATGGTCATTGCATGTTAAAGCATTGGAACATTCATAATCATCACTTGGCCTTTACAGAGTCCATGGAAAATCACATTGGTCATAATACTGGCATTGAGGCTTATTTTATTTGCATTTGATGTTTATTTGATTTTATGTGCATGTGTTTATGGTATTTAATATCATTTATTAAAATTTGTATATTTGTATGAATATTAGCACCTGGTAGCGCTGTTTTTATCCTTTTGCTTGCTTTGTCACATGTGGTGACTGACTATCACCGTAATTTAACAGCTGCTGTTTGCTATAAATATGTAACCATGTAATAATTTCAAATAGTGCAAACATAATAATGGTGTGTAAAACATTTTAAACACAAAAATCCCTCGAGGATGCATTACAAACACACTAGCGTATGTTCTAGTATAAGACCGTTATTTTAGATATACCTGTCGTTGCTCCAGTTTACAGTAGGATCATCCATCTTATTCACAAGAACTATTAAGTGTTTTACACCAGCTGTTTTTGCCAACATGGCATGCTCTCTCGTTTGTCCTCCTTTTTCAAATCCGGTTTCAAATTCTCCTTTTCGTGCTGAGATTACCTAAAAGGGAAGACATTCAGCAATTGGGTCTACAAAACTCAGTAGCAAAATGCAGATGAAGAATGCAGAATGGAAATGATGTGCTTATGGGAATGAAGATGGCAGCATAGCAATCACCACATGGTAAGGTTGGGATGTACTTAAAGATGCAGCATATCTCTCGACTATCATTAGGTCTTGCTATAATAAAATTCCTTGCCATGATACCAACTTTACATAATTACATACAAGTATATTCCTTGATTTGCATAATTTCGTAAATTACAGAAATTGACCTGAATCATACCGCTTTCAGATCGGAAACCCAGGTCCGACCACACTGCAGTTTCGACCCGTGTTATTCCCAGGTTGGTGCCTTTCACACTGAACCTGGGTCATCCATGTGATGTGATTTAAGAAGGACTTTCTGGCTCACATTGATGAGTTTTCAAAAGGAAATAAAAGGAGGGGCTGGGGACTGCGCTGAGCATACACATACAGCCAATCAGCACCTTTTCTTGAGACCCAGGTTGAATATCCCGGGTCAGAGGCTTTCACACTGTACAACGACCCATGTCCAGTCAGTGTTTAACCCTTCCTTTAACCTGGATTGAAATGCCGGGTTATTCACTTTGGTGCTTTCACACTACACCTCGACCCGGGTCTACCAGGTAATAACTTGGGTTAATTTTGGCAATGTGAAAGGGGTATTAAAAAGCACCAGCAGCAGGTGGCACAGACTTTAATGTCCTGAAGAAATGTTTAAACAGCAGGAGTTTCCTGCCAAAGTCAAAACCTCCCACCAAGAAGAGTATGGGAAAAGTGATGTAGCTACTCAGTAAACCTTGTCCAGTGACAGAACTGAATAAAAAAGGTGCAAATTTGTACCTGAAAACCACTGGAATGCAGAAACCTTAAAAAAGGAGCTTACTACCAGAACATCCTGCAGGCTGGGAACAGACAGGAAATCTGGAAAAAACTTTAAGCTAAAAGAACTAAGGGGTTTATTTACTAAGTCTTGAATGGAGATAAAGTATCAGCCAAGCAGCTCCTAACTGCCATGTCCTAGGCTGGGTTTGAAAAAGGCCAGTTAGGAGCTGATTGGCTGGTACTTTATCTCCATCCAAGGCTTTAGTAAATAGGCCCATCTGTAAAGTTTCAAAGGCGTGCACCGAAACACAGTTGGCCACACAGCAAAACTGCCAGAAACTTTGGTGGAATATAGCCTCCTTTTATTAGGCACCCAAGCAATGCATCCTGATGTTAAACCTCTGCCCTGAATACCGTACCAACAATAAGAACCAGCAGTTCATCTGAACTGTACATGTCCCAGGTTAGTACCCTGACCACATCCAAAGAACAAAGAGCTCAGCTGAAGACTAATCCAGGCCAAAAACTTGGACCACCATGTCATGATTCAGATGAAACCACCTTTGGCTCTTTTTAAAGGAAAGTTTTGGTCCTAAGAACACCTTCATCTTCATGGAAAATGAGGTAAGATGACCTACAAGAAAAAACTCCCAGCTCCGAAACTCCTAGTTGAAGAGCTAGATAACAAAAGAATAAACTTAAAGAAAAGGGACACCATTGAATATAATGGTTTAAAACGAGGTTGCTGCAAAGTAGTTAGCATCAGGTTGAGATGCAAAGGAGGTATTAGTGTAGAAGTAGTATTGCTACATCACTCCCAGTGAGGTCGTCTGTTTTTTGCTGATAAAGCAGAGATCCGAATCTTCACAGAGCTGACTTACAAACTCCCTTCTAGACAGTTCAGCAGAGACATCAGCAATTTAAAATTAGCAGGAGAAACCTTTGCTTCATGTCAAGTGATGAGTCTTCCAAACAATTGCAGTTTTAAATATATGGGCAGACTCGCACAAAGTCCCGCACTGCCAGCAACTCGCAGGCTATTAAACTTTACCCTGGAGTCCTGACCTGGCACCTTCCCACAGAATAAAGTGGAGTTGACAAAGAACCTTTGGGCAAAACATAATGACAAGGAGAAGAAATCGCTCTCAGGGACCTGGAAAAGGACTATCTAAGTTGGCAGGTACAGAGGTGCTCATAGGCCTTATGAATATTGGTTTGTCAGAATCCATATCTGTCCAGCGTGGCCCTAAGTGAAGCCCCAGCCATGGTGACAACTGCTTTAAGTTCCCTATCCGTGCTATCATGTAAGGTAACCGTGTTTGGAAATGTAATGGTGTGGTGTGGCGTGATCCAGGAGAGGAAATCTTAGGTGGTAATTCCCAACAAGCAGGTCAAGTTAAGATTCAGAGCCTCAGAGGAAAAGGCAGAATCAGACTCATCCTGACAGAGGAAGAAAATAGGATTTTGGTACTTACCACGTAAATCCTTTTCTTTGAATCCATAGGGGGCACTGGAGTACTCTTGGGATATGAACAAGGCACTGAATATTTAAATTTAGTAACTCTCCTCCCCTCCATGTTCCCAGAGTACCTCAGTGTAGGAAGAAACACAAGTATATTTCAAAATCCAATCAGACAGTTGCAGGAGACATTGCACTGACTGTAACAAGTGCAGAGACCAAGTCAGGTTATCAAATAATGCAAACATGTAGGCTCCAGGGGGCTGGTTGTAGTGCCCCAAGCAATGTCTTTTAAGATTAGTGCCATGACAGCTAAGAAAGGGATCCATGGACGTAGAATCCCTGCTCAGCTCTGATGGAGCTACGAGAGTTTGCAATAGGCGGCTCCACCATCTCAAGGGGTGCACCTGCAGGCAAGCACGGTTGTCATCCACCTCACATGCTGTGGGAAGGGAATCACACACAGGGCTAGGCACAAGGCAATTTTAGTGGAATTCCGAGCATGTAAGACATTTTTCCATTTTGTCTCCAAGGCTGATCTGAATATATGCTTCCTAAACACAAAGTGAGGCAGGAAAAGGAAAGGACAGTTGAACAACCCAGGAGGATATGAAGCCGTAAAAAAGTTCAGAAACAGGGAAAATCCCATAGAAAAGCTAGTAGCCCAATGTACCTCACTACTACTTATCTGCTGATGAAATGGCAAACAGGGATGCAGAGTACCTGCTGATGATCCCAGAAAACTGCTGCTTTGTTCATTTTGGTGGGCTTGCCAAATGAGGAAGCCACATCAGGGAGGTAGTTCCAAAAGGAGGATATCTAACACCAGAGCACAGCACTGAGGAATGGCAGTCATCCAAAAGATAGGTTATTGCAACTCCGTTAGCTAATAGTGAATATAAATAACCAATTCTTTAAAGAGGATTTTAATTACCTACTAGTAAATCCTTTTCTCGTAGTCCATAAGGTATACTGGGAACACTGATTACGATGGAGTATAGATGGGGTCCAAAGGAGCAGGTGCACTTTAAATTTCTTCAACAGGGTGTGCTGGCTCCTCCCTTCTATGCCCTCCATCACAGCTCAGTCTAGGAAAACTGTGCCCGAAGGAGAAGGATATACTTGAGAGGTGGAAACCTGAGAAGACACGAGTGATGAGTGTAACAAACCAGCACACACCATCAACAAAACTAGCAAACGCTAGTGAAACCGGAAAACAGCAACTGAAATTACCAACTTCACACAAGAACAATAACTTGCAGGAAAGGTGAAGCACAGAGGCGGGCACCCAATATCCCATATGGACGACGAGAAAAGGATTTACCGGTAGCTAATTAAAATCCTATTTTCTCTATCATCCATAAGGGATACTGGGAACACTGATTACGATGAGGATGTCCCGAAGCTCCCAAAACGGACGGGAACGTGCTGAGATGCCTGCAACACCGTATGTCCAAACTGGACATCCACCAAGGCCAGGGTATCAAACATGATGCTTCTGAGGAAGGATTGTATAATCCGAAAACGCGTTTAAGCAGGATAAAGGGGACTTTGTAACCACTGGACCTTGCAGCCACAGCGGATCCTGGAGTCTCTCCACTGATTTTCCCAACACTGGGGGATACATCTGATCTTGTGAGGAGCTCCAAGTACATCAGGACTAGCGTGACTGTTGGGGAATCCAATACCAGGGAACTGGTGATACATGCTTTTATGTTATTCTTTTATGTGAGTGCAATGTCATATTAAATACTCATTCTTTAAAACCAACAGAATTGCACTATATTGCTCTTTTTAAGTTTTAGCTGCATAAGGAACATTGTCGTGCTGATCGTATGAGGATGATAAAGACCTTATTGATGTTCGTGATAACCCTATGAGGGTGATATGCATTGATTCGTCTATATCCATGTGAGTGGGACCAATAAAGCAAGTCTTTCTCTCTATGGTGCCATCTTTTATTTGCACTATTGGATTTTTTCTAATTTTAGGACTAATGATCCATATTGTGATGGAATTCTGATCTGATTTAAGAGTGAGATTCACTGCCAGTTACCATTGTGTAAGCCATTTTATGAATTTTTAAACAGGAGCGCCACGTGTGGCCAATTTTATTTAAACCTGTAGAACTTGACAAATGTGTTTGTCTCCAACCAGGTAGCGGCCCGGCATAGTTGCAAAGCCGAGACAAAACGGGCAGCCGCCCAGGAAGAACCCACAGACCTGATAGAGTGGGCATTGACAGACCTAGGAACAAGCAAGGCCGCCGAAGCACAGGCCTGTTGAATAGTAAACGTAATCTAACAGGCGCTGGATTGCTTGGAAGCAGGAAGACTTTTCTTGCGAGCGTCAGAGGACAAACAAGGAATCTGATTTTTAGACAGTCGCAGTCCTCTTGACCTAAAACCTCAGGGCTCTCACCACATCCAAGGACTCCGGCAGGGAGGCAGTGGCACAAAGGGAGGTGGAATATGCAGGACACCCTGCAGGAATGTCTGTACCTCAGTCAGAGCAGCCAATTTCTTCTGGAAGAAGACGGACAAGGCCGAGATCTGAACCTTTATGGAGCCCAACTGTAGGCCCATATCCACGCCAGCTTGTAGGAAGCGCAAAAAGTGCCCCAGATTCAATTCCGCAGCTGGACACCCTCAGCCTTCACTCCAGGAGACACATCGTTTCTAGATATGGTGGTAATGCTTCGACGTGACAGGCTTCCTGGCCTGAACCATGGTGGTAATGACCTTATCCGGAAGACCCTTCTTAGCTAAAATGTTCCGCTCAACCATCATACCGTTAAACGAAGCCGTAAGTCTAGGTAGATGAACGGCCCTTGTTGAAGAATATCCTCCCGTAGTGGGAGGGCCCAGGGTTCTTCTACTGCCATGGCAAGAAGATCCGCATACCAGACTCTTCGAGGTGTCAGGTGAAATGAGAATTGCCTGTACCCCCTCTCGTCGGATTCTTTTTAGGATCCGGGGGAGTAAGGAAATCTGAGGGAACACTAGCTGGTAATCCCATGGTGCCATCAGTGCAACCACAGCCGCCGCTAGAGGGTCCCTCGTCCTGGAAGAATAGCATGGAAGCTTCTTGTTGAGCCGAGAGGCCATCAGATCGATCTGTGAATGTCCCCACAGCTCAGTTATCAACTGGAATACCTGTGGATGCAGACCCCACTCTCCCAGGTGGAGGTCGTGGCGGCTTAGAAAGTCTTAGGAAAGCTTAAGAAGTCCGCCTCCCAGTTGTCCACTCCTGGAATGAAAATGGCTGACACCGCCTTTGCATTCCGTTCGACCCAAAGGAGAATCTTGCATACTTGCCGCATGCAGGCCCTGCTCTTTGTTCCTCCATGTCGACTGACATATGCCACCGCCGTGGCATTGCCCGTCTGAACCTGAATGGTTTGACCTCGGAGCAGATGAGCGCCTTGCAGCAGAGCATCATATATCGCTCTGAATTCCAGTAGGCCTTGAGTTCTGACCACCTGCCGTGAAACTGTGCCCCGAAGGCTGGCGTCCGTGGTCACGAGAATCCAATCCTGGACCCCGAAGCTCCTCCCCGTCAAGAGGTTGGAGTGCTGTAGCCACCACAGAAGAGCTATCCTGGCCTGTGCTGACAGACGAATGACTAAGTGCATCAGCAGATGCGAACCCGACCACTTCTTCAGGAGGTCCAGTTGGAAGGTCCTTGCATGAAATCTGACAAATGGAATGGCCTCGAAAGAGGCCACTATCTTCCCCAACAGACGGGTTCAAAGATGTATCGAGACCTTGCGTGGTTGTAGAACAGCTTGAACCAACTCCTGAAGAGCCTCCGCCTTGTCTGCAGGAAGGAAAACTTTTTGAACCACCGTGTCCAGGATCATTCTGAGGAACTGGAGGAGTTGGGTTGGCTCCAGGTGGGATTTCTGAAAGTTCAGAATCCAACCGTGGCGCGACAACAGGGATGTCGTGCAGCAGACTCTGTCCAGCAGGATTGCTTTTGACCTTGCTTTTATAAGCAGATCATTCAGGTAGGGGACAATGTTCAACCCCTGAATCCTGAGTTGTAACATCATCTCCGCCATTATTTTGGTGAAAACCCTTGGGGCTGTGGATAAGCTGAAGGGTAGCGCCTGGAACAGGTAGTGTTCTTCCATCAGAGCAAACCTGAGGTACACCAGATGAGTTGGTCATGTTGGGACATGGAGGTAGGCGTCCTTTATTCCCCCTCCTTCAGACCTGAGATCACCGATCTCAGAGACTCCATTTTGAACAGGAAAACACTCAGATATGGGTTTAATGATTTGAGGTTCAAAATGGGTCTCACTGAACCATCTGGCTTCGGTACCACAAAAAGGCTGGAATAGTATCCTTTGCACTGTTGCTGAAGTGGTACAGAAAGAATGACTTGGGTCGACTAACTTTTGAATGGCCTCCCGTAGGGTGAGGCACATGGTTTCTGAAGCCGGTAAACCTGATTTGAAAAACCTTTGAGGCGGCGAACTGTTAAACTCCAGTTTATAGCCCTGGGAGATCAGGTCTTTTACCCAGGCATCCCGGGCAGGAGCTGTTCCATATGGGGGCTGAAGAATCTCAGATGAGCTCCCACCCTGAGATCCCCCTGGAGCAGAGGGATAGAGTCATGCTGAGTGTTTTGAGGAGCCAGAGCCGACGCTTTGGTTCTAAGATCCTGTAGTAGCCGGCTTGCGAGACTTTCCTCTGGATCCTCGTGCTGCATTGAGGCACCTCTGGCTTTAACCTTAAAGCGCGCTGTCCAAAAGGACTGCAGAGAAGGTCCAGCGTAAGAGCGCCTAGCTGGCGGAGCAGCAGAGGGGAGGAACGTGGACTTTCCAGCGGTCACCTTTAAAATCCAGGTATCCAATTCACCTCCGAATAGCCAATCCCCTGTGAAGGGTAAGTCTTCCACATTCTTTATAGACTCAGCGTCCGCCACGCACTGGCATAACCACAACGCTCTGCGTGCAGATACCGCCATGGTAGAGATACGTGCATTAATAACACCGATTCCTTTGATGGTATCACAGAGGAAGAGGGCAGACTCCTGAATATGCTGAACCAGTATTACTAAGTCGGCCAGGGACTTAACCCCTGCGAGGCCCTCCTGAATGTTACCAGCCCAAGTGTGTATGGCGTGCGTCACCCAACATTCTGCAATAACAGGCCTTTGGAATGCCCCCGCTGCAACATAAATAGATTTTATAGTTGCTTCTATTTTCCTATCTGCAGGTTCCTTTAAGGCCGTAGCCCCTGGAAACAACAGAACTATCTATTTTGACAGGCGTGATACTGAGGCTTCCACCGCCGGGGGAGTTTCCCATACAGCACACCGTGGTTTATTAATATAAACCCTACATCTATTGTTCTCAGCTGCAATACAATACAGAGAACAATACATCAAGGGATTAAGGCATTACAGCAAGGGATTAAGTCTGACTGTCCTGGCTCAATTAATCCTATTAAAGGCCAAGATAAACGTGGACCCATCTGTACCTTCCTGGACAAATGAAAAGGTGGCTAACCATTTTTTGAACGCATGGAATTTTTTTTTTTTTTTTTATCAGGAGACACCCATGGTTCTCCGAAAAGGTTATCTAGTTCCTTTGAGTCAGGAGATGTGACCTGTACCTTTTTCTTTGCACATCAAATTCATTACTAGGAATGTTTAAAACATCTCTTATTACCATAATAAATGAGTCTACAACCTGTGCAGCGGAGGAATCATCTAACTCAGCATTTGATTCCAGCTCCTCCCCCTCCGGTACCACCACCTCCTCAGATTCCGGGAGGATATTTTTGGGGGTAAAGGATTAGAGAGGAGAAATACGTCTGCTATCTGCCCTGTCCTTTATCAGAGCAGCCAGACTGCTGTAACTGCTGCCTTTCTTGCCTTGCAGTAGTTAACTCATTAGACATGTCAGCCATCATAGATTTAATTGAACTGAGCCAAGTCACCCCCAGAAGCCACATTAGTTTGTGAGGGCTGACTGCATTGTTCACACATGAGGGAATCCGCAGGAGAGGGGGAAAACCTGGTGTGACAAATAGCACACACAACTTTTTCACCATGCTGACAGAGGACATTTACATACACAGTACAAGCAAGCCTGCCCAGCCTAGTATGTGTGGAGAGACACAGATGAGGAACCAGCACACAGCCGGATACTAACAACTGAACTGCTAGGAGAAGGCAATTTAGTGTACAGTGCGTGAGGAGTCTAATACAAGGGTCCCACAGCAGGGTCTCCCCCTTAACTACACCCCTGTACCAGTATCTGGCCGTGGAGTATCACTTGGGAGGAGCTGGCAGTCCTGCAGCAGCGCTGTGAATGCAGGAAATGGCTGCAGGAAGCCGCTGGCACCGCTCTGATGAAGCTCTTCCCCATGTAATGGCGCCAGAGCTACACCGTTATTTACACTGGCAAAGTCCCCAAATAGTGTAAAAAATAAGAATTTACTTACCGATAATTCTATTTCTCGGAGTCCGTAGTGGATGCTGGGGTTCCTGAAAGGACCATGGGGAATAGCGGCTCCGCAGGAGACAGGGCACAAAAAGTAAAGCTTTAGGATCAGGTGGTGTGCACTGGCTCCTCCCCCTATGACCCTCCTCCAAGCCTCAGTTAGGATACTGTGCCCGGACGAGCGTACACAATAAGGAAGGATTTATGAATCCCGGGTAAGACTCATACCAGCCACACCAATCACACTGTACAACCTGTGATCTGAACCCAGTTAACAGTATGATAACAGCGGAGCCTCTGAAAGATGGCTCACAACAATAATAACCCGATTTTTGTAACTATGTACAAGTATTGCAGATAATCCGCACTTGGGATGGGCGCCCAGCATCCACTACGGACTCCGAGAAATAGAATTATCGGTAAGTAAATTCTTATTTTCTCTATCGTCCTAGTGGATGCTGGGGTTCCTGAAAGGACCATGGGGATTATACCAAAGCTCCCAAACGGGCGGGAGAGTGCGGATGACTCTGCAGCACCGAATGAGAGAACTCCAGGTCCTCCTTAGCCAGGTTATCAAATTTGTAGGATTTTACAAACGTGTTTGCCCCTGACTAAATAGCCGCTCGGCAAAGTTGTAAAGCCGAGACCCCTCGGGCAGCCGCCCAAGATGAGCCCACCTTCCTTGTGGAATGGGCATTTACATATTTTGGCTGTGGCAGGCCTGCCACAGAATGTGCAAGCTGAATTGTATTACACATCCAACTAGTAAAAGTCTGCTTAGAAGCAAGAGCACCCAGTTTGTTGGGTGCATACAGGATAACAGCAAGTCAGTTTTCCTGACTCCAGCCGTCCTGGAACCTATATTTTCAGGGCCCTGACCACATCTAGCAACTTGGAGTCCTCCAAGTCCCTAGTAGGCGCAAGACACCACAATAAGCTGGTTCAGGTGAAACACTGACACCACCTTAGGGAGAGAACTGGGGACGAGTCCGCAGCTCTGCCCTGTCCGAATGGACAAACAGATATGGGCTTTTTTGAGAAAAAAACCACCAATTTGACACTCGCCTGGTCCAGGCCAGGTCCAAGAGCATGTTCACTTTTCATGTGAGATGCTTCAAATCCACAGATTTGACTGGTTTTAAACCAATGTGTTTTGAGGAATCCCAGAACTACGTTGAGATCCCACAGTGCCACTGGAGGCACAAAAGGGGGTTGTATATGCAATACTCCCTTGACAAACTTCTGGACTTCAGGAACTGAAGCCAATTCTTTCTGGAAGAAAAATCGACAGGGCCGAAATTTGAACCTTAATGGACCCCAATTTGAGGCCCATAGACACTCCTGTTTGCAGGAAATGCAGGAATCGACCGAGTTGAAATTTCTTCGTGGGGCCTTCCTGGCCTCACACCACGCAACATATTTTCGCCACATGTGGTGATAATGTTGTGCGGTCACCTCCTTTCTGGCTTTGACCAGGGTAGGAATGACCTCTTCCTGAATGCCTTTTCCCTTAGGATCCGGCGTTCCACCGCCATGCCGTCAAACGCAGCTGCGGTAAGTCTTGGAACAGACATGGTACTTGCTGAAACAAGTCCCTTCTTAGCGGCAGAGGCCATAAGTCCTCTGTGAGCATCTCTTGAAGTTCCGGGTACCAAGTCCTTCTTGGCCAATCCGGAGCCATGAGTATAGTTCTTACTCCTCTACGTCTTATAATTCTCAGTACCTTAGGTATGAAAAGCAGAGGATGGAACACATACACCGACTGGTACACCCACGGTGTTACCAGAACGTCCACAGCTATTGCCTGAGGGTCTCTTAACCTGGCGCAATACCTGTCCCGTTTTTTGTTCAGACGGGACGCCATCATGTCCACCTTTGGTAATTCCCAACGGTTTACAATCATGTGGAAAACTTCCCCATGAAGTTCCCACTCTGCCGGGTGGAGGTCGTGCCTACTGAGGAAGTCTGCTTCCCAGTTTCCATTCCCGGAATGAAACACTGCTGACAGTGCTATCACATGATTTTCCGCCCAGCGAAAAGTCCTTGCAGTTTTTGCCACTGCCCTCCTGCTTCTTGTGCCGCCCTGTCTATTTACGTGGGCGACTGCCGTGATGTTTTATCCCACTGGATCAATACCGGCTGACCTTGAAGCAGAGGTCTTGCTAAGCTTAGAGCATTATAAATTTACCCTTAGCTATATTTATGTGGAGAAAAGTCTCCAGACTTGATCACACTCCCTGGAAATTTTTTCCTTGTGTGACTGCTCCCCAGCCTCTCGGGCTGGCCTCCGTGGTCACCAACATCCAAAACTGAATGCCGAATCTGCGGCCCTCTAGAAGATGAGCACTCTGTAACCA
Source organism: Pseudophryne corroboree (assembly GCF_028390025.1). Taxonomy (NCBI): domain Eukaryota; kingdom Metazoa; phylum Chordata; class Amphibia; order Anura; family Myobatrachidae; genus Pseudophryne; species Pseudophryne corroboree. The sequence goes on along the minus strand of NC_086450.1, from coordinate 332,970,828 downwards.
CCACAGGAGAGACACCCTTGTCCTTGGATATAGGGTTATCCGCTGATGCATCTGAAGATGCGATCCGGACCATTTGTCCAGCAGATCCCACTGAAAAGTTCTTGCATGAAATCTGCCGACTGGAATTGCTTCGAAGGAAGTCACCATTTTTTTACCATGGCCCTTGTGCAATGATGCACTGATTTTAGGAGGTTCCTGACTAGCTCGGATAACTCCCTGGCTTTCTCTTCCGGGAGAAACACCTTTTTCTGGACTGTGTCCAGAATCATCCCTAAGCACAGGAGACTTGTTGTCGGGATCAGCTGCGATTTTGGAATATTTAGAATCCACCCCTGCTGTTGTAACAGTATCCGAGATAGTGCTACTCCGACCTCCAACTGTTCCCTGGACTTTGCCCTTATCAGGAGATCGTCCAAGTAAGGGATAATTAAGACGCCTTTTCTTCGAAGAAGAACCATCATTTCGGCCATTACCTTGGTAAAGACCCGGGGTGCCGTGGACAATCCAAACGGCAGCGTCTGAAACTGATAGTGACAGTTCTGTACCACGAACCTGAGGTACCCTTAGTGATAAGGGCAAATTTGGGACATGGAGGTAAGCATCCCTGATGTCTCGGGACACCATATAGTCCCCTTCTTCCCGGTTCGTTATCACTGCTCTGAGTGACTCCATCTTGATTTGAACCTTTGTAAGTGTTCAAATTTTTTTTTTTTTTTTTTTTTTAGATTTAGAATAGGTCTCACCTAGCCTTCTGGCTTCAGTACCACAATATAGTGTGGAATAATACCCCTTTTCTTGTTGTAGGAGGGGTAATTTAATTATCACCTGCTGGGAATACAGCTCGTGAATTGTTTCCCATACTGCCTCCTTGTCGGAGGGAGACCTTGGTAAAGCAGACTTCAGGAGCCTGCGCAGGGGAAACGTCTCGACATTCCAATCTGTACCCCTGGGATACTACTTGTAGGATCCAGGGGTCCTGTACGGTCTCAGCGTCATGCTGAGAGCTTGTCAGAAGCGGTGGAACGCTTCTGTTCCTGGGAATGGGCTGCCTGCTGCAGTCTTCTTCCCTTTCCTCTATCCCTGGGCAGATATGACTCTTATAGGGACGAAAGGACTGAAGCTGAAAAGACGGTGTCTTTTTCTGCAGAGATGTGACTTAGGGTAAAAACGGTGGATTTTCCAGCAGTTGCCGTGGCCACCAGGTCCGATGGACCGACCCCAAATAACTCCTCTTCCTTTATACGGCAATACACCTTTGTGCCGTTTGGAATCTGCATCACCTGACCACTGTCGTGTCCATAAACATCTTCTGGCAGATATGGACATCGCACTTACTCTTGATGCCAGAGTGCAATTATCCCTTTGTGCATCTCGCATATATAGAAATGCATCCTTAAATGCTCTATAGTCAATAAAATACTGTCCCTGTCAAGGGTATCAATATTTTTAGTCAGGGAATCCGACCAAGCCACCCCAGCTCTGCACATCCAGGCTGAGGCGATCGCTGGTCGCAGTATAACACCAGTATGTGTGTATATACTTTTTATGATATTTTCCAGCCTCCTGTCAGCTGGCTCCTTGAGGACGGCCCTATCTATAGACGGTACCGCCACTTGTTCTGATAAGCGTGTGAGCGCCTTATCCACCCTAAGGGGTGTTTCCCAACGCGCCCTAACTTCTGGCGGGAAAGGGTATACAGCCCATATTTTCTATCGGGGGGAACCCACGCATCATCACACACTTCATTTAATTTATCTGATTCAGGATAAACTACGGTAGTTTTTTCACATCCCACATAATACCCTCTTTTGTGGTACTTGTAGTATCAGAAATATGTAACACCTCCTTCATTGCCCTTAACGTGTGGCCCTAATAAGGAATACGTTTGTTTATTCACCGTCGACACTGGATTCAGTGTCCCTGTCTGTGTCTGTGTCGACCGACTAAAGTAAACGGGCGTTTTAAAACCCCTGACGGTGTTTTTGAGACGTCTGGACCGGTACTAATTGTTTGTCGGCCGTCTCATGTCGTCAACCGACCTTGCCGCGTGTTGACATTATCACGTAATTCCCTAAATAAGCCATCCATTCCGGTGTCGACTCCCTAGAGAGTGACATCACCATTACAGGCAATTGCTCCGCCTCCTCACCAACATCGTCCTCATACATGTCGACACACACGTACCGACACACAGCACACACACAGGGAATGCTCTGATAGAGGACAGGACCTACTAGCCCTTTGGAGAGACAGAGGGAGAGTTTGCCAGCACACACCAAAAACGCTATAATTATATAGGGACAACCTTATATAAGTGTTTTCCCTTATAGCATCTTTTTTATATATTTTTAACGCCAAATTAGTGCCCCCCCTCTCTGTTTTAACCCTGTTTCTGTAGTGCAGTGCAGGGGAGAGCCTGGGAGCCTTCCCTCCAGCCTTTCTGTGAGGGAAAATGGCGCTGTGTGCTGAGGAGATAGGCCCCGCCCCTTTTTCGGCGGCCTCGTCTCCCGCTCTTAACGGATTCTGGCAGGGGTTAAATATCTCCATATAGCCCCCGGAGGCTATATGTGAGGTATTTTTAGCCAAAAATAGGTTTTCATTGCCTCCCAGGGCGCCCCCCTCCCAGCGCCCTGCACCCTCAGTGACTGCCGTGTGAAGTGTGCTGAGAGGAAATGGCGCACAGCTGCAGTGCTGTGCGCTACCTTAAGAAGACTGAGGAGTCTTCATGCCGCCGATTCTGGACCTTCTTCTTGTTTCAGCATCTGCAAGGGGGCCGGCGGCGAGGCTCCGGTGACCATCCAGGCTGTACCTGTGATCGTCCCTCTGGAGCTAATGTCCAGTAGCCAAAGAAGCCAATCCATCCTGCACGCAGGTGAGTTCACTTCTTCTCCCCTAAGTCCCTCGTTGCAGTGATCCTGTTGCCAGCAGGACTCACTGTAAAATAAAAAACCTAAGCTAAACTTTTCTAAGCAGCTCTTTAGGAGAGCCACCTAGATTGCACCCTTCTCGGCCGGGCACAAAAATCTAACTGAGGCTTGGAGGAGGGTCATATGGGGAGGAGCCAGTGCACACCACCTGATCCTAAAGCTTTACTTTTTGTGCCCTGTCTCCTGCGGAGCCGCTATTCCCCATGGTCCTTTCAGGAACCCCAGCATCCACTAGGACGATAGAGAAATTAAAGTACTGGTACCCAATTCCACTATCGCTGGCCAGTCTGCATGGGTGGGGGTGGCTATGGAATCACCCCAAGGGGAGTCCGTATGCCCACCCCGCGGTCACGCCCCACAATGAACCGGGGCGCGACTCACCACTCTGACGACCTTCAGGCTCTGTACTGGGGGTGTGCGCGCGAGAGCACAAAGCCTGCGGTACACGAACCCTCAGGACCGTTGTGCTGTCAGCGGGATCAGACTGAGCACCTCCAGGAGGCCGGTGTCGTCGTCCCCTCCCATGTCCCTCGGTGCAGGTAAGCTGTTGCCTAACAGCTTACTTGAAAAAAACAAACCAAAAATAAACTGAAGAAAAACTCTCTGGCACTCCAAAGTGTGCGTCCTCTCCTGAGGGCACATTTATCCAAACTGAGCTGTGAGGGAGGGCATAGAAGGGAGGAGCCAGCAGACACCGTTGAAGAAATTTAAAGTGCACCAGCTCCTTTGGACCCCATCTATACCCCATTGTAATCAGTGTTTCCAGTGTCCCTTACGGATGATAGAGAAAAATCTGTACTCGTCATTTCCTATTTTAGAGAACCAAAGGACAATCAGATCTACTACATGGTGGTGGCTGCTGCAGAGGTGCAATGCACCATGCAGGTGATTGGGTCTACCATAACTAATTTATTCACAAAAAAAAAAAAAAAGTGTAATGCTTAGAAAAGTAATAGTGTTCCAAAGCATCTTACCAGCACAGCTAAATCAGCCTGCGAGGCTCCCCCAATCATATTGGGAACAAAACTTTTATGGCCAGGGGCATCAAGGATGGTGAAGTGCTTTTTCTCCGTTTCAAAGTACGCACGGCCTACCTCTACAGTCTTTCCCTTATCTCGTTCTTCCTGGTTTGTGTCTAAAGCCCATGACAGATACCTAGAAGTAGAGAATATGTTAGCACCTTAATGTCAGATGTTCAAAACAGAAAAATCATACAAAATTAGTGGCCGTTCAAAAAAAACCAGTAGCCAACTTGGGCCAGTAATAAACTCCTATACTTTCTGCAAAAACAGAAATTCAATTTCGCACTCAAAGCTGAAACAGAGGGCTGTTAACAATTAAGCTATTACAACACAATACACCTCTTACCAGGTTTCTCTGTTTTTCTCTTTTGCTTCCCTTTCATATTTTTCAAGTGTTCTTTTGTCCACCATGCCAGTTAAATACCTGAAATGTGAAAGCAGATGCACATAAAAGCAGGGTCCAGCAGTGTGCATGAACAAACAACTTGAAAAATGCTTAAAAAGTTAAGTTTTCACATCTGTTATCCTGCCCAGTGTGTACACGATCTGAAGGACAGTCTAACAGCCATGCTGAATTATACTGCAAGACTTGGCAACTAAACTGCCACAAAATCCATTAACCACCACTAACCAGCATAACAGTACTGATGTGCAAACCAAGTGGTTTCTTCATGTATTTCACATCTACTGGCTTTATGCAAATATTGATTTTGAACTATGCATTTACTTACATAATCTGTCCACCAATAGTTGATTTTCCTGCATCTAAAAACAACAAAATGATCAGAGATGGATTCAAATAACAACACAATCAGAAAAACACTGACACCTAGTAGTCAGTTAATTATTAATGCTATTTAACTACCCCGCATATAAATTATTGTGGGAATGCGAACATAGCTACTGAATAATCTTAATAAAAACTAATTGTTGTTCTATGAGAATTACACTTATTCTAGACATTTGTATCATGTAGTTATTACATTTAACGCCAGGTCTACTACTGTATCTTCTAGATTTTAACCTCCTACAAAACACGAAGCATACAACAAAATGTGCAATAAAGAAATTACTTTTAGAGGTTTATTATACACAACAGTTCTTTCTTAAAAGGAAAGCAACATTTTTGCAAAAGCGTACAATGAACTCAAGCCAACATACCTACATGCCCGATGAACACTACATTAACATGTTCTTTTTTGGGTGCATCTGGAGGAACAACAATAGTTTTGGGTTTTGGAATCTCCTCCTCTTCCTCCATCATTTCTTGGGCTACTTCATCAGTGGACCTGCCATCTCCCAAAAAGCCACCTCCCGGTTCTGCTTCACTTGGTTCATCTTTGTGGTCCCAGGACTCTTCAGGCGACATCTCAGTCTCTCCATTTTCTACTGTACAAAATAGTTTATGTTAAGAACAGAAAATGTGCAATGCACAACTAAATTCAAAACCACGGAAATGTTTATTACTTTTGAATACAATGCAGGGCTAAATATAATACAGCTCTTGACTGCACTTGAAAAGAAACCAGCTGTTTTAGGCTGTTCAGAGAACATAACAAGGATAATACAGTATAGAGAGAAGATAATCAGCCTGATATTTTAATGACGTGTTTCTACGTGACAGACTAGACCAGAGCTCATGGCCCCTAGATTTTGCTACCTGGCTACCAGATTTTGGAACATAGAATTTGTCGGCAGATAAGAACCACTTGGCCCATCTATTCTGCCCCCTTTTTTTTTTTTTTTTTACATTTTTTTTTTTTTTTTTTATCTCCAACCTTATTTGATCCTTATTTCTTTGTAAGGATATCCTTAGGTCTATCCCATGCATGTTTAAATTGCTCTACTGTCTTAGCCTCTACCACCTCTGATGGGAGGCTATTCCACTTGTCCACTACCCTTTCTGAGAAGTAATTTTTCCGCAAATTTCCCCTGAACCTCCCCCCCCACTCCAGTCTCAGTGCATATCCTCGTGTCCTATTGCTTCTCTTCATTTGGAGAATGTTTCCCTCCTGGACTTTGTTAAAACCCTTGATATATTTGAAAGTTTCTATCATGTCCCCCCTTTCCCTTCTATGCTCCAAACTATACATATTGAGATTTCTTAGTCTTTCTGGGTATGTTTTGTGATGTAGGCCATGCACCATTTTAGTTGCCCTTCTTTGTACAATTACTAATGTATTAATATTCTTTTGAAGATATGGCCTCCAGAATTGAACACAGTATTCTAGATGAGGCCGTACCAATCACCTATACAGTGGCATTATTACTTCTTTCTGCTGCTAATTCCTCTCCCAATGCAGCCAAGCATCTGACTAGCCTTCCTCATTGGCTTGTTACATTGCTTACCTGCCTTTAAGCATACTTGCCTACCTGACCCTCTCCATGAGGGAGAAAATGCTCTGTTCCTGGACTTTCCTGGTAATGTATGATTGCCATCACCTTTGGTGAGCTAGTTAATTGATAAGAAAGGTGTTTCACCACAGGTGATGGCAATCATACATTACCAAGAAAGTCCAGTAAGAGCATTTTCTCCCTCATGGAGAGGGTCAGGTAGGCAAGTATGCCTTTAAGTCATCTGAAATAGTGACTCCTAGACCCCTTTCCTCCTCAGTAGTTTCCAGTATAGTGCCATTAACACTATATTTAGCCTTTGGATTTTTGAGACCCAAGTGCATGATTTTGTATATCTTGGCATTAAACTGTAATTGCCACACTATTGGCCATTCCTCTAGTCTACCTAGATCCTCAATCTTTTGTTTAACCCCACCTGGTGTGTCTACCCTGTTGCATATCTTTGTGTCATCTGCAAAAAGGCATACTTTCCCTTTAATGCCATTTGCAATGTCACCAATAAAGATAATAAAAAGCACTGGTCCAAAGCCCTCATTCCGAGTAGTTCGCTCGTTGCAGAGTTTCGCTATATTGCGATTAGTCGCTTACTGCGCATGCGCAAGGTTCGCAGAGCACATGCGCTTAGTTATTTTACACAAAAGTTAGGTATTTTACTCACGGCATAACGAGGATTTTTCATCGTTCTGGTGATCGGGGTGTGATTGACAGGAAGTGGGTGTTTCTGGGCGGAAACTGGCCGTTTTATGGGTGTGTCCGGGAAAAACGCTGCGGTTTCTGGGAGAAACGGGGGAGTGGCTGGAGAAACGGGGGAGTGGCTGGGTGAACGCTGGGTGTGTTTGTGACGTCAAACCAGGAACGAAACTGACTGAACTGATCGCAGTGGCAGAGTAAGTCCCGAGCTACTCAGAAACTGCAAAGAAATTTCTATTCGCAATTATGCGAATCTTTCGTTCGCAATTCTGCAAAGCTAAGATTCACTCCCAGTAGGCGGCAGCTTAGAGTGTGCAATGCTGCTAAAAGCAGCTAGCGAGCAAACAACTTGGAATGAGGGCCCAAGTACAGATCCCTGGGGTACTCCACTGGTAACATTTCCCTCCTGTGAATGCACTCCATTTACCACAACTCTGTTTTCTATCCTTCAATCAAGATCTTATCCATTAAATAAAACCTAATATCTAATCCCAAACGGTCAAGTTTATTTAGCAGTCTGCGATGTGGAACAGTGTCAAAAGCCTTACTAAAGTCTAGATAAGCTTTATCCATGGCTCCACCTTTATCCATCACTTTAGTCACACAGTCAAAAAAGTCAATAAGAATTGTTTGACATGATCTCCCCCCAGAGAATCCATGCTGTTTGGGATCCTGTAAATTGCTGGATTTTAGATAATCTACAACTCTTTCTTTTAAGAGTGTTTCCATCAATTTCCCTACTACTGATGTAAGACTCACTGGTCTGTAGTTTACCTCTTCCTTGCTTCCAACTTTTGTGCAGTGGGACTACGTTTGCTCTTTTCCAGTTCTCTTGAATTACTCCTGTAGCTAATGACTGGTTGAATAATTCTGTCAATGGTGCTACCAGCACATCTTTAAGTTCTTTTAGTATCCTTGGATGTATCCCATCTGGCCCCATAGATTTGTCCACTTTCAGCTTTGAACGTTCTGTTAGGACCTTCTCCTCTGTATGTGTACTTGCTTCATTTTCCTGAATATCCCTGCAACTTAACTGTGGCCCCTTCCCCTCTCTTTCAGTACTAAATACTGAGCAAAAATAATTAAGATGATCTGATATTAGATTGTCTCCCTCAACAAGACTCCCAGTGTCTGTCTTTAGTTTTATTATTCCGCCTTTTGTTTTTCTCCTTTCGCTTATATACCTAAAGTTTTGCCTCCTTTACCCACTGACTAGGCCATTTTCTCCTCATCCTGTGCCTTTGCACATCTGATTACCTTCTTAGTCTCCTTCTGTCTAACAAGATATATCTCTTTGTCTTAATTATTTTGTGTCTGCTTATATTTCCTAAAAGCCATCTTTTTTTGCTTTCACAATATTTGCTACTTCTTTCGCAAACCACACTGGCTACCTTTTCCTTGTGTTTTTCCTAATACTTTTGATACAGAGGTCGGTTGCCTTTAATATTGCACATTTTAATGTTTCCCACCTCTCCTGCACTGTTTCCAAGTTTGTCCACTCTGCCAAAGAATCGCTTACACATTTCCCATCCCTACAAAATCAGTCTTCCTAAAAACCAACACCTTTGTTTTTGTATGGGATGAGTCAGTCTCTGTCTATGCTGAACCATACTGCTTGATGATCACTGGATCCCAGATTTTCACCCACTTTTAACGTCCGATATTCTGTCTCCATTTGTAAGTAAGTAGTCTAATATTGCGTCTTTCCGGGTGGACTCCCTCACCAATTGGTGGAGGGATGCTCCCTGAAGGGAATTTAAAATGTCCCTACTTCTAGAGGAACTAGCAACAGAAGGAGGAAGCATATCCTCTTCAGCCCCAGCGGAGATTTTTGGAGGGGTGCCTCCATAAGCGCATAAGCACTGGGCATGCCACTGGCATTAATAATTTTGAATAAAATAGGATTTTAATATCTACCGGTAAATCCTTTTCTCGTAGTCCATAAGGGATATTGGGGACACATTAGTACGATGGGTATAGACGGGGTCCAGAAGGAGCAAGTGCACTTTAAATTTCTTCAACTGGGTGTGCTCACTCCTCCCCTCTATGCCCCCTTCCACAGGCAGTTATAAGTAAAATAGCTCTGCACCATCACCATGTTACTCACCAACAGGTTCAGAAATCTCCATGCCAACAACAGCATTGGAACCTGCAAATAATCGAAACAGCTGTGACATCTGGGCAGAATAATATTCAAACATTAAGGGGGAAATTCAAATGTTTTCCCTGATGGCTGTTACTAGTGAGCACCCGACAGAGCAATTCAATTGTCGCTCTGTTCGGCACGCATGCCACGGTAGACCACATTTCTGCTCACAGCCTCCTAAGCCGGCAAGTGGAAATGTATGTAGACTCTGGTTTGGGGGTGGCATAACCAGGCTTTTAAGATGGGTTTAGTCTATTTGGACATGAGAAGCACTATAATTAATGGGTGCATAGAATGAATTGAATTGCTCAGTCAGGTGCACATAAATTATCGCGCCGAATAAAACAATTGAATTTTCCCTCAAGCTAAGCTCATGCAAAATACTGGGCGCGCAGAGTTTGGGAGCTGAAAAACTGGACTGGGTAGATTTCTGCTCATCACCTCAGGAGGGTGCGGCACAAACAACTGGATATCTCCCATCCTGTTGGGGCCAATCCGTTTGTTGCCAGCGCCCACTGCTGGGCGTCTATGCCTATTGGCGTCTATTGGAGCAATTCAGTTGTTTCTCCAATAGACACCTATTAGCTGTGGCAGTCTCATTTTTCTCACAGCCTCCTTAAGGTCAAGAAAAAAAAAAAGTTAAAAAATCTGTAGTTTGCGCACCCAAAGCTGGAATTTGGACGCCCAATTAAGTGCTTTAGATGGGTTTAGCCGCTTTGCATGCTAAACCTGGAGCAGTTAAACACGTTAACTACTAATGAACGTCTACGGAAACAAGTGAATAGCCTCAATGCACTCCCTTTAGGCAACCACTGAATCATCCCTTTTAATCTTGGCGGGCTTGCTGGTGTCCAGCAACAATTGAGAATTCAGTCAGCAAGTATTGTATATAGTGTTTTTATCTGTTGTGACAATTCCTGGTGCTGAACAGAAGCACCCATGGATACCTACTCTGAGTATGACAATATCTTTAACCTGGGATTTATTGGATATCACTGACCACAGACAGCACTGAAGAATACTAGGGGTCGGCAATCTCTGACCTTCTTACAGTCAGACCTTAAGCATAAACATAGAATGACAACATAACTTACCTATATTTATTTATTCTTCATTTGACTCCACTCCCTTTTTTTTCTAATTCTATATCTACAGATGGACTCCATACATCAGGGCATCACATCCTACCAAATCATCAGCAACCAGCAACCCCCTCTTACCACTCTGACATCTTTCTTCCATGTGTCTGGTGAGGAAGTCATAACCGTCGTCCATTCCTTCACCTCCCCACTTGACCCTATCTGCCTCCTCAGATACTTCTCTTTCTGCATGTTCCCATCTTGCCCACTTCCTTAATCTCTCCCTCTCATCAGGCACTGTCCCCTCGTCTCCCCTATTCTTGAATTGCAAGTCACTGTTTTCTTGCTTCGCTTATTTTCTTATGTACTCTGTAATTGAGCACTGCAAATCCCATGTGGCATTATATAAATAAAGAATATTTTCTTTATTTTGGCGACATTAGCACTACCCCACCTTTATATTTATCACGTCTTATTCCATACAGGGGACAATTCCATGGGACAGTATAGATGGTGTAATGGACAGCATTACTGCCTCACAGCACAGAGGTCATGGGCTCAATTCTCACCATGGCCCTAACTGTGGGGAGTTAGCATATTCTCCCTGAGCTTTTGAGGGTTTCCTTCCACAATCCAAAAATATACTGGTAGGTTAATTGGCTCCCGAGAAGAAATTAGCCCTAGTGCGTAAATGTACATGTGTTTAGGGCAGAGAAGATGGGCCAAGCAATTCTTATCTATGTTAACTCAACCTTTGCCCTTGGGCAGACAGTTTACCACAAAATATTTTTTTCTATTCAGTCTCACACTTTGTTATTTTGTATAATTATGCCGTAATCCACATTTAGGAGTCGTCAGCACGACTTGGAGATAATCTTTTGCTAATGATGTGAAATCGTTGGCATCAAAAATGAAAAAGTATAGACAATGAAAACTAAGGACCAAATACCTTCAGATGACTGGGACTTTTCTTCTTGTGCAGAATTATCGGTGGCATCTGGTTGGAAAAAAAAGAAAAAAGAAAAAACCTATTAGGTGGCACAGTAATCTTCAGCAGATGCAATATTTATACAGAATACTGCTGTGTATAAATAAAGCCCTTTCATTATCCATTATAGATCCCAAATAGCTTTTTGGCTGTTTAATGTGTGGGGCTCATTTAAAATCGGCAGCAGGTAAAGTAGATTGGGCATTTGTAGACAGACTATTAATGTTACTGTACCAGCAAATTCTTAAAAATAGTGATATCAAACAAATTCCAGTAGCCCACACAAGAGTGGAAAACACAAAATATGTTCTGTGGAGCAACACATTGGTACCCACAGAAAATATACATGTATTGAGTACATGGCAGTGAGTGCCCCGGTTCCTGTTTATCAGCAATTAAATGCTCTTCCCAACTGTATATGCATCTGTGTGGCAGATTGACGTTCCAACATCCTTGCAGCGGTTTGGGTTCGGAATGTCGGCAGTCAGAATACAGACTGTGGCATCCCAATAGTGAGAATCACGACAGGGGGATATTAAGTATGCTTACCTTCCCACAATGCCCCCATAACCCCAAACCTTACTTCCCACAGCCTAAACCTTGCCCTCCCGTGTGGTGCCTAAACTAACCCCCCCCCCCCCCCAATGTAACATATCTAGCATTAAAAGACAAAGCCACGACGGCTTCATATAAACTCAGGTATTTATTTCAAGTGATGCTGCAAAAGTATAACAACTGGTTTAGACAAATCAGAGAAAACTATAGAGGGGGGAAGAATACGCAGATCACTGACAAACATAACAGCACGATGCATAGGGACAGATTCAATTGTTTTGGGCACTTTAAAAATCCCGTCTAAACTGCACCTTTTTAGATGCCCAAACAATTGTCACAATTCAATTGTGTTTGAGCGACCATACACATCGCACCCAAACAGACTGGGTTTAGCCAGCTAAAACTGCTAAACCCATCTAAAGTTTCTGCTTTGGCCTGACAGTTTCCACTTATTTTTTTCATGCACCTCAGGAGGCTGCAAGAAAAAAAAAACAAAAAAACAACATCAGCCCTGCGACTACTGGGCGCCTATAACAGGCAACAATTTTGAATTGGTCTGTTTTGCACCCCCTGGTGGTAGCCACGGGAAATAATTGAATTGTCCCCCAGGCAAATGTAATCTTAAACCTGAATTTACAGAGCCTACAAATGGAAATCACCAGTATATAAAGACTAAATTAGTTTCTAAATACAGAGTAAGTTTTGTGGAGTAGTGCAGAGCTACTTATTGTGACTGAAAACGCCAAGTTAGGATAAATGTTGTAAATATTGCGGGCGTTAAGATAACTGTAAAACCATTACCTTTTTAACTATTTGCTCTTCATAAGCAACATTATAGTAAAGGCATGTGCATATTTTGTTGTATGAACATGTTTTAACATAAAGCTGCATGTGAAAGTAATACCAAATATTTAAGCTTACAGTTCATATACTAAAGGATAATAAATCTTTGTTTTCGCCATTTCAAAAGGAGCAAAAAGCTACCCTTTCTTTAGACCATAATCTAAGCATTCTCAGTATTTAACTTGCCCATATTCTTTAGTTCAACTAAATTTCAAAATGTTTCTATAAACAAATACAATAGCGTTTAACACAGACTGCACAAAGGACAGAACATACAAAACAGGCATCTGCTATTACATATACAGTGGTAAAGACCACTAAGCACAGATTTACACATACAACACCATTACAAACAGAATATCAGATCAACAATTGGAAGGTCAACTTGACTCATGTTTGCGCTAATCTGAAACTAACTGCTGTAGGACCAGTAAGGTTATCTTATGCTGTGCTGTTAACTACTACAGCCAGGGCCGGTTCTTGCCCTTGTGGCGCCTCAGGCAAAATATAGGGGTGTGGCTTAATACGGGGGCGTGGTCAGTCACGCCCCCATTTGCAGCGCCGCTGAAAGGAAAAACAACCAAAAAAAAATAAGAATTTACTTACCGATAATTCTATTTCTCATAGTCCGTAGTGGATGCTGGGACTCCGTAAGGACCATGGGGAATAGCGGCTCCGCAGGAGACTGGGCACAAAAGTAAAAGCTTGAACTAGCTGGTGTGCACTGGCTCCTCCCCCTATGAGCCTCCTCCAAGCCTCAGTTAGGATACTGTGCCCGGACGAGCGTACATAATAAGGAAGGATATTGAATCCCGGGTAAGACTCATACCAGCCACACCAATCACACCGTACAACCTGTGATCTGAACCCAGTTAACAGTATGATAAACGAAGGAGCCTCTGAAAAGATGGCTCACAACAATAATAACCCAAATTTTGTAACAATAACTATATACAAGTATTGCAGACAATCCGCACTTGGGATGGGCGCCCAGCATCCACTACGGACTATGAGAAATAGAATTATCGGTAAGTAAATTCTTATTTTCTCTAACGTCCTAAGTGGATGCTGGGACTCCGTAAGGACCATGGGGATTATACCAAAGCTCCCAAACGGGCGGGAGAGTGCGGATGACTCTGCAGCACCGAATGAGAGAACTCCAGGTCCTCCTCAGCCAGGGTATCAAATTTGTAGAATTTAGCAAACGTGTTTGCCCCTGACCAAGTAGCAGCTCGGCAAAGTTGTAAAGCCGAGACCCCTCGGGCAGCCGCCCAAGATGAGCCCACCTTCCTTGTGGAATGGGCTTTTACAGATTTTGGCTGTGGCAGGCCTGCCACAGAATGTGCAAGCTGAATTGTACTACAAATCCAACGAGCAATCGTCTGCTTAGAAGCAGGAGCACCCAGCTTGTTGGGTGCATACAGAATAAACAGCGAGTCAGATTTCCTGACTCCAGCCGTCCTGGAAATATATATTTTCAGGGCCCTGACTACGTCCAGTAACTTGGAGTCCTCCAAGTCCCTAGTAGCCGCAGGCACCACAATAGGCTGGTTCACGTGAAACGCTGAAACCACCTTTGGGAGAAATTGAGGACGAGTCCTCAATTCTGCCCTATCCGTGTGAAAAATCAGGTAAGGGCTTTTATAAGATAAAGCCGCCAATTCTGAGACACGCCTGGCTGAAGCCAGGGCTAACAGCATTACCACCTTCCATGTGAGATATTTTAATTCCACAGTGGTTAGTGGTTCAAACCAATGTGATTTTAGGAACCCCAAAACCACATTGAGATCCCAAGGTGCCACCGGGGGCACAAAAAGGAGGCTGTATATGCAGTACCCCTTTGACAAACGTCTGGACTTCAGACACAGAAGCCAGTTCTTTTTGGAAGAAAATCGACACGGCCGAAATTTGAACCTTAATGGACCCTAATTTTAGGCCCATAGACAGTCCTGTTTGCAGGAAATGTAGGAAGCGACCCAGTTGAAATTCCTCTGTAGGGGCCTCTTTGGCCTCACACCACGCAACATATTTTCGCCAAATGCGGTGATAATGTTTCGCGGTTACATCCTTCCTGGCCTTTATCAGGGTAGGGATGACTTCTTCTGGAATGCCTTTTTCCTTCAGGATCCGGCATTCAACCGCCATGCCGTCAAACGCAGCCGCGGTAAGTCTTGGAACAGACAAGGTCCCTGCTGGAGCAGGTCCTTTCTTAGAGGTAGAGGCCACGGGTCCTCCGTGAGCATCTCTTGAAGTTCCGGGTACCAAGTCCTTCTTGGCCAATCCGGAACCACGAGTATAGTTCTTACTCCTCTCCTTTTTAGGATTCTCAGTACTTTTGGTATGAGAGGCAGAGGAGGGAACACATACACTGACTGGTACACCCATGGTGTTACCAGAGCGTCCACCGCTATTGCCTGAGGGTCCCTTGACCTGGCGCAATATCTGTCTAGTTTTTTGTTGAGACGGGACGCCATCATGTCCACCTTTGGTTTTTCCCAACGGTTTACCATCTCTTGGAAGACTTCTGGATGAAGTCCCCACTCCCCCGGGTGAAGGTCGTGTCTGCTGAGGAAGTCCGCTTCCCAGTTGTCCACTCCCGGAATGAACACTGCTGACAGTGCTATCACATGATTCTCCGCCCAGCGAAGAATCCTTGCAGCTTCTGCCATCGCCCTCCTGCTTCTCGTGCCGCCCTGTCTGTTTACGTGGGCGACTGACGTGATGTTGTCCGATTGGATCAATACCGCCTGACCCTGAAGCAGGGGTTTTGCTTGAGTTAGGGCATTGTAAATGGCCCTTAGTTCCAGAATGTTTATATGAAGAGATGTTTCCATGCTTGACCACAAGCCCTGGAAATTTTGTCCCTGTGTGACTGCTCCCCAGCCTCTCAGGCTGGCATCTGTGGTCACCAGGATCCAATCCTGAATGCCGAATCTGCGGCCCTCTAGTAGATGAGCACTCTGCAGCCACCACAGAAGAGACACCCTTGTCCTTGGCGACAGGGTTATCCGCTGATGCATCTGAAGATGCGATCCGGACCATTTGTCCAGAAGATCCCACTGAAACGTTCTTGCATGGAATCTTCCGAATGGAATCGCTTCGTAAGAAGCCACCATTTTTCCCAGGACCCTCGTGCACTGATACCTGTCCTGGTTTTAGGAGATTCCTGACTAGCTCGGATAACTCCCTGGCCTTCTCCTCTGGGAGAAACACCTTTTTCTGGACTGTGTCCAGAATCATTCCTAGGAACAGGAGACGTGTCGTTGGAATCAGCTGCGATTTTGGGATATTTAGAATCCACCCGTGCTGACGTAACACTAACTGAGATAGTGCTACTCTGACTTCTAACTGTTCCCTGGACCTTGCCCTTATCAGGAGATCGTCCAAGTAAGGGATAATTAAAAACGCCTTTTCTTCGAAGAAGAATCATCATTTCGGCCATTACCTTGGTAAAGACCCGAGGTGCCGTGGACAATCCGAACGGCAGCGTCTGAAACTGATAATGACAGTTTTGTACTACAAACCTGAGGTACCCTTGGTGAGAAGGGTAGATTGGGACGTGGAGATAAGCATCTTTGATGTCCAGAGACACCATATAGTCCCCTTCTTCCAGGTTTGCTATCACTGCTCTGAGTGACTCCATCTTGAATTTAAACCTCTTTATGTAAGTGTTCAAGGATTTTAGATTTAAAATTGGTCTCACCGAGCCGTCCGGCTTCGGTACCACAAACAGCGTGGAATAATACCCCTTTCCCTGTTGTAGGAGAGGTACCTTGATTATCACCTGCTGGGAATACAGCTTGTGAATGGCTTCCAAAACTGCCTCCCTGTCGGAGGGAGACTTTGGTAGAGCAGACTTCAGGAACCGGCGAGGGGGAGACGTCTCGAATTCCAGTTTGTACCCCTGTGAAACTACCTGCAGAATCCAGGGGTCCACTTGCGAGTGAGCCCACTGCGCGTTGAAATTTTTGAGACGGGCCCCCACCGTGTCCGAGTCCGCTTGTAAAGCCCCAGCGTCATGCTTAAGACTTGGCAGAAGCAGAGGAGGGCTTCTGCTCCTGTGAAGAGGCTGCCTGGTGCAGTCTTTTTCCTCTTCCTCTGCCCCGGGGCAGAAATGAGTGGCCTTTTGCCCGCCTGTACTTATGGGGACGAAAGGACTGAGTTTGAAAAGACGGTGTCTTTTTCTGCTGAGAGGTGACCTGGGGTAAAAAGGTGGACTTTCCGGCCGTTGCCGTGGCCACCAGGTCCGATAGACCGGCCCCAAATAACTCCTCCCCTTTAAACGGCAATACTTCCATATGTCGTTTGGAATCCGCATCCCCTGACCACTGTCGCGTCCATAACGCTCTTCTGGCAGAAATGGACATAGCACTCACTCTTGATGCCAGGGTGCAAATATCCCTCTGTGCATCACGCATATATAGTAATGCATCCTTCAAATGCTCTATAGTTAGTAATATACTGTCCCTATCCAGGGTATCAATATTTTCAGTCAGGGAATCCGACCACGCAACTCCAGCACTGCACATCCAGGCTGATGCGATTGCTGGTCGCAGTATAACACCAGTATGTGTGTATATACCCTTCAGGATATTTTCCAGCCTTCTATCCGCTGGTTCTTTGAGGGCGGCCGTATCAGGAGACGGTAACGCTACTTGTTTAGATAAACGTGTGAGCGCCAGAGGTTAGGGCGCTACTCTAGGGGGTGTTTCCCAACGCGCCCTAACCTCTGGCGGGAAAGGGTATAGTGCCAATAATTTATTAGAAATTAACACTTTTTTATCGGGGGAAACCCACGCTTTATCACACACCTCATTTAATTCATCTGACTCAGGAAAAGCTACCGGTAGTTTTTTCACTCCCCACATAATACCCTTCTTTGTGGTACTTGTAGTGTCAGAAATGTTCAATGCCTCCTTCATTGCCGTGATCATGTAACGTGTAGCCCTACTGGACATTACGTTTGTCTCCTCACCGTCGACACTGGACTCAGTATCCGTGTCTGGGTCTGTGTCGACCCACTGAGGTAACGGGCGTTTTATCGCCCCTGACGGTGTCTGAGACGCCTGGACAGGCACTAATTGATTTGTCGGCTGTCTCATGTCGTCAACAGTTTTTTGTAAAGTGCTGACATTGTCACGTAGTTCTTTAAATACAACCATCCAGTCAGGTGTCGACTCCCTACGGGGTGACATCACTAATACAGGCAATTGCTCTGCTTCCACATCATTTTCCTCCTCATACATGTCGACACAATCGTACCGACACCCAGCACACACACACAGGGAATGCTCTGATAGAGGACAGGACCCCACTAGCCCTTTGGGGAGACAGAGGGAGAGTTTGCCAGCACACACCAGAGCGCTATATATATATATATATATATATATATATATATATATATATATATATATATATCAATAGGGATAACCTTATATAAGTGTTACTCCCTTTTATAGCTGCTGTTTATAATTTAGCTGCCAATAGTGCCCCCCCTCTCTCGTTTTTACCCTGATTCTGTAGGGACTGCAGGGGAGAGTCAGGGAGCCGTCCTTCCAGCGGAGCTGTGAGGGAAAATGGCGCTTGTGTGCTGAGGAGATAGGCTCCGCCCCTTCACGACGGCCTTATCTCCCGCTTTTTTCTGGAAAACTGGCAGGGGTTAAATACATCCATATAGCCCAGGAGCTATATGTGATGTATTTCTTTTGCCATCCTAAGGTATTTCTGTTTTTTTTTTTTTAAATTCAATAATTTTTTATTAGAATTTTAAATTTTTCAAGAACATTTCACACAACAAAAAGAAAAAACAAAAACGAAAACATACATACCATTACATACATACTCAATATGCATAAAACAACTGCACATATACAGAGCACATGGTACATCAATTATATATAATACCTCCTATAACATATACTCACAGATGGACTATTCTTAAGAGTATCGCATCACAAACATATTTCGAAAACAGACACCAGTATATCAGAGCAAGCACAGTAGAATTCACTAGGTTTCTGCAAGGCCTGCCGCGGGGCAACCACCCCCAAAGTGTACCGGGACAAAGTAAGGAGAAAGGCACATGGCAGGATTTTATGAATCCTTGAAGTATTTAGACTCTATCCATCTGCCCCAAATTGTACACCATTTCCTCTCCACCTTCCTCGCCAGGAACACAAATTTTTCGTGTGCGACAGTTTCGTTGACCAGGGCTATCCAGGCCTTAACTGTCGGGGCCTCACCCGCCAGCCACAGCCGGGCTATACAGACTCTGGCTAGAGCGCATAGGTTGACAACATATCTTCTGCTAGGTGGGTCTAGAGCTTCCTCGTCCACTATCAACAGGGTACATAAAGCAGGTGTGCATATGGCGGAGGGGACCCCCGTATCACCTATAGTGCGTATGACAGCCATCCAAAAGCGAGACACGCCAGGGCACACCCAGAGCAGATGCCAGAAATCAGCACCTGTGGTTCCACACTTAGGGCATTGGGAGCTGTGAGATCCCCCAATATGTGCTAACCTCACCGGGGTCATATATACTCTATGCAGGATATATAATTGTATTTGTTGGTACCTGGCAGAGGAAGTGGAGATCCGATGGGCTCCCATAGCGGCACTCCATGCATCGTCCGACAACATACCCACATCTGATTCCCACTTTCCCCGAAGAGCAGTTAGAGGATCCGTATGATGTAGCTGCAGAATACGGCCATATATCTTAGAGACCAAGTGTCCCGAGTCTAACGTCTGCAGCATTAGTTTGACAGGGGAGTCAACAAGGATCGGAGGGCCATCTGGGAACTGGGTAGCCAAAGCGTGTCTCAGCTGAAGGAATCGATAAAAGAACCCCGAGGGGATATTATGTGCCTGTTGAAGTTGTTGAAATGAGGTGAGGGTCCCATCACTATATATCTGTCCCATGGAGTGTACTCCCCAGTTACCCCACACCTCCCTAACCTGAAGTTGACACAACTCCGGCAGCCCGTACGCGTTATCCAGTGGGGTATCAGGATCAATACCCTGGCCCCGCATCACAGAGTGCACCGATTTCCATATCAGGATGGATTGTTTAATCAGTGGCAATGTGGACATTTTGACGCTACCACACAAGAGCAGCTGCAATGGGGAGCCCCCAGGGTAGTCATGGTGCAACATCAGTGAGTGCAAAGCCAGGGCATCAAGGTCGGTAATCCACTCCCAGACATGCGCCAGCTGCGCAGCATAATAATAAAAGCGGAAGTTGGGGAGGGCCAAACCCCCCATGTCCCTTGACCTGGTCAAAGCATCTAATCGCAGACGTGCCCGCTTACTAGCCCATACTAGGGAGGAAAGTAGCCCATTTATTTGTTTAAAAGTCTTCAGCGGGATATAAACGGGAGATTGTTGGAGAACATATAGAAGTTTGGGCTGGAAGACCATTTTTACCATATTTACCATATTTACCCTCCCTGTGACTGTTAAGGGTAGTTTCCCCCATACCTTCACCCGACCACGGAGATACGTTATTTGTGGAGTGATATTTAGGGAGGAGAACTTTTGAGGATCATTAGATACCCATATGCCCAAGTATTTGAATGAGTCCACCCACCGCAACGGAAGAGCCACCAATGGGAAAGCAGGAACCTCCCCCCGGAGAGGGATAATAAAGGATTTCTCCCAATTAATCAGGAGCCCAGAGTATCGCCCGAACTCAACAATAATTCCCAAGATCCTAGGCATAGACTCAGCATAGCGATCCACGAATAACAGATCATCGGCATATAGTGCCACCCTGTCCTCGCGGGCACCCACCCTGAAGCCAGTGATCCCCGCATCCGCCCTCAGGAGGCAGGCAAGGGGCTCAATGGCCATAGCAAATAGAGCAGGGGACAGTGGGCAACCCTGTCGCGTACCCCTAGATAAAGGAAAGGAATGAGATACAAAACCGTCAATTGCCACTCTCGCCAAGGGAGAGGAATACATCAATTGAACATATTTAATGAAGTTTGGACCTATACCGAATCTACGCATAACTTCCCACAAATATGCCCATTCTACGGAATCAAAAGCCTTAGCGGCGTCCAACGAGACGACTATGGAGGTGGTGGGGTCCGTACAGGGGAGTTGTAGATGGGTAAACAGACGTCTAAGGTTAATGGATGTCGACTTATTGGGCATAAATCCCGTCTGATCCGGATGTATAATATGAGATATGACTGTATTTAATCTGCCGGCCAGAACCTTAGCCAATATTTTAATATCAGTGGGTAAAAGGGATATAGGGCGATAGGACTCAACTCTTCTAATATCCTTATCTGGTTTAGGGAGAACTACAATCAAAGCCTCCGCCATAGACGGAGGGAGAGACTCCTGTGCAAAAATTTGGCCGTACAGCTCTAGAAGGCGAGGGACAAAAAAATACAGATGGTGCCCGTAGACCTCTGAAGGTATGCCGTCCATGCCGGAGGCCTTACCACTAGGGGAGGCCTTAATAGCAGCCATGATCTCTTCGGGTGAAATAGGCGCTTCCAGTAGGTCACAAGCCTCGCTGGACAGGGTGGGGAAGGAAACAGTGTCCAAATAATCCTTGAGATGCAATTGAGTGCACTCCAGCTTGGATTCATATAAGCGGCTATAATAGGACACAAATTCAGCCGCCATTTGTGGGGTCTGAGTTAGGGAAATGCCATCAGAATTTAAAATTTCAACCACTACATTAGTAGGTCTGTCACCCCGGGCCAGGGAGGCCAAGTACGCCCCCGGCCTATCACCCGCAGCGTAAAATTTATGGGAGGAGAAAAGGAGTCTATGCTGAGTCTTCTCCATTAGATAATCTTTCCATTCTCTCTGAGCCGATAACCAGGCTAACTTAGAACTATTCAAGGAGTCCTGCAAGTACTGCAATTCTGCGGCGACACTCTGGGCCTCCAACACCATCTCCCGTTGTTTATAAAAGGACTTCAAGTTAGCTACCCGTTTAATCAAACTCCCTCGCATAAAGGCCTTAAACGCGTCCCATAGAATAGATATAGCAGTTCCGGCACTATTTAACTCAAAGAATTCCCGCCATGTGGCCACCAGGTCAGAACCATCCCCCATGTGGACAAGCCAGAACGGGTTAAATTTCCATACGGTCTGGCCCCTAGAACAATTAAAATCTAAGGTAAGAGTCAAAGGGGAGTGATCCGATATACCCCTAGTTTCATACCTAATATCGCCCACCCGGGGAACCATGTCGCTCGAGAGGAGGGCCAGGTCAATCCTGGAGAACGAAGAATGGGAGTGAGAGAAACAGGAGTATTGTCTAAGAGACGGGTGTCTCAACCTCCAAGGATCAACCAGGCCCAACCCCGACACCACGTTGGCAAAAGAGAGATTCCCAGGGCATGCAGTCGACGGAGACCTAGACAACCTATCCAACGCTGCATCTAGCACATTGTTAAAATCCCCGAGGCAAATAACCGATATCCCGGGGGAAGAGGCCATGAACCCGGCAGCCCTCTTAAGTACTTCAGGGGAATAGGGAGGGGGCACATAAACCGCCAGAAGAAGGACAGGGACGTAATATAATCTACATTTTAGAAACACATATCTCCCCCACGGATCCGTCTGCACAGATTCCAGCACGAAGGGGACGGTCCGCTTAATGAGGACTGAAACTCCACGAGAGGCAGAAGTATACGTGGAATGGTACGCCCATCCCACCCAAGGCCTTTTTAGTGAAAGAATCTTATTCCCCACCAAGTGTGTTTCCATAAGGCAGACTACATCAGCGGCACACGTTTTAATCTGTCGGAGTACCAAGGACCTCTTAACTTTGTCACTGAGACCCCGCACATTCCACGATAACACTTTAGTCCCAGCCATAGTGCATCATAAGTAAAATAAATGTAGTACCCCGCGGCCAGCCCAATCCACCATGCTTATGCTCAATCACCAGATGCCAATACTCAGATAATACAACAATGAACCATGTCCACGTACACCATACCTCTCCACACACATTAGAACCATAACCCAGAACCCTCCCCCACCCCCCTCCCTGTATACCACCCCCAACTTGTAGCATACTTGGATCCCAAAACTAAACACAAGTACCCAAACTCAAATACACAGCTTTCGTAGCACCATTAAGTGGTGCAAGTACACCTTGATCGGGCCAAGAATATAATGACTCTTGGGAGAACAGAGATAGCCTCCAGCCACCAACCCCCCCCCCCCCCCTATCCAGATAGGAGGGGAAATCACAGACATCCCCCCCCCCTGGGTCTGTGTACAACTAATACAAAACAGCACACCCGCGTAGACAAGAGCCAACATAGCGAACTGTGGGTGTAACCCCCCACCCCCACCCCCCAGAGACAACAGGGGATAACAGAAATTACAAAGCCTACCTGAAGCATCGAAATAAACAAACGAGTAGTCCCTCGACCTGTCGTACCTGTGGTAACAGAGTATTGTAACTAGGGTACTGAAGTATAGAGGACAATGATCCCAGTTCAACACTCCCGCAGCCTATTACCACATATTAATTAACACGCATGTACCACCCACATAAATAATAGCAAAAGGAGCACATAAGGAGAGAACAAGAAAAAGGGGGGACATAACTAAGGTAATCATGGTAGAACTAGCATTAGAGTTAGGTCGGAGACTCAGGGATCTGCGAGAGCACGTCTCGCCGGAAATAGTCTATCCAGCCACGTCGTGGCCTCACGGGGAGTCGTGAAAAACTTCGTTTCTCCATCAGCCACTACTCGTAACTTAGAAGGGAAAAGCATGGCGTACGGCAGGTCAAGTTCACGGAGCCTCCTCTTAACCGATATGAACTGAGCCCTGTCCTTTTGTACATCCACGGCAAAGTCTGGGAAGACTGATATGGGCGATCCATTCCATTTCAAGGGGCCCTTAGTACGGGCCAGCCTTAGGACTGTGTCGCGGTCTCGGAAGTGGAGGAACTTAGCAATAAAGGTGCGAGGTGGAGCCCCTGGAGGCAGCGGACGCATCGGAACTCTATGGGCCCGTTCCACGGTAAAGTAAGGTGAGAATTCCTCAGTCCCAAAAGCATCACGGAGCCATTTCACAAGAAATTCTTCAGGAGTTGAGCCCTCCTCCTTTTCCGGCAAGCCAACAAAACGGACGTTATTGCGCCGCAAGCGCCCCTCCATATCAGTCAGTTTTTTGCGCACCTCGGTCATTTGAGATTCCAAAACATCAGTGCGCCGACCCAGCGGGCCGACGGAGTCTTCGACATTAGATATACGGGTCTCAGCTTCGCCCACTCGCTCCCTCACCCGCTGAAGGTCCTGATGTATAATGGAGAGATCAGACTGCACTTGCCCAATCTTGTCCGCCAGACGCGTCTCGCTGGCATTCACCGCATCTAGTACTCTCTGCAGGGCAGCATCGGGATGGTCCGAGGAGGCGGAACTATATGCAGGAGATGGTGGTGCAGATTCAGATCCAGCATTTTCACCCCCCCGGCGTTGATTGCCAGGATTTCGGACAAACTTATCCATTGCGCCCGCCGCCGCGTTACTTTGGCGGCCGCGCACCATTTTAGACAACACGGTGTCGCTCTACTCAGCCGAGCAAATATATCAAAGCAAATATAAGTAAGCAAGCGGGGGGCGTCCACACCAACCCCCTATAGAAAGGTCAGCGGGTTCAGGGCAGAGTATGAATATGTATAGTTAAACAGCAGGACCAGGGACTCCGGTTATATTGTGCATCCGCCTGATGGAGCAGAGTGCCAGTTATTCCCCCTTAATCAGAGCCGTGCAGTGAGGATACACAGGCCCTCGTACTAATCTCCAGGCAGGGTGAGTTCAGGAGCACCTAGCTAGAGGTGTGCAGCGGGGGGAGAGGGGGGAAGGGCACACGCGCCCCCACAGATTTCCAGCCAGCCCAGATATGCCCCCACAGAGCCAAGTGTACCCGATGGCTGCAGCTAGCAGGGAGAGATCACAGGAGGTACACTTCCGGTCCCCGGGGCCAGCGGCAGCGGAGGGTGGCAATCCAGGCAGCCTCAGCTACGGCTCCTGTCCCCCAGCAGGCGTACAGGGCGGCAGTCGAGCTCTCCCCCTTCCTCTCCACAAGTGTGCGGGCGGCGGTACGGAGCCGAACTTCCGGTCCCCCGGGCGGCACTAATCTGCGGCGGTGCAGAGCGCCCCAGGCGCCGCAGACTCCTCCAAGATCCCGGCAGCGGGCACTCCGGGTGGCAGGTAGATGTCCCTCACCTCTCCTCACGAAGAGACGAGCAGCGGCGGAGAGTGGGAGCCGAACTTCCGGTCCGGGGTCAGCGCGAGGCAGCCGCTCCAACGCCGAGCAGGGCCCGCCGGGTAGATATGGCTGCAGGAGTTAGGGGAACACAGGCATCCAGCCCAAATTTACTCCGGAGGGGCAGGGGGCGTTCATGCAGGGGTGACCTAGATTTCAGACCCAGGGAGGGAGTCCAGGATGTTTTTTTTAGGATATACTGGCTGGAGAGCTGCACTGTGCAAGTGCTACTCCATGCTCGTCCAGGCCACGCCCCAGGTATTTCTGTTTTTATTGCGTCTCTCAGGGCGCTCCCCCCCAGCGCCCTGCACCCTCAGTGACCGGAGTGTGAAGTGTGCTGAGAGCAATGGCGCACAGCTGCAGTGCTGTGCGCTACCTTAGTTGAAGACAGGAACGTCTTCTGCCGCCGATTTCACCGGACCTCTTCGTTCTTCTGGCTCTGTAAGGGGGCCGGCGGCGCGGCTCCGGGACCCATCCAGGCTGAACCTGTGATCGTCCCTCTGGAGCTAATGTCCAGTAGCCTAAGAAACCCAATCCACTCTGCACGCAGGTGAGTTCGTTTCTTCTCCCCTTAGTCCCACGATGCAGTGAGCCTGTTGCCAGCAGGACTCACTGAAAATAAAAAACCTAAAATAAACTTTTACTCTAAGCAGCTCAGGAGAGCCACCTAGCATGCACCCTTCTCGTTCGGGCACAAAAATCTAACTGAGGCTTGGAGGAGGGTCATAGGGGGAGGAGCCAGTGCACACCAGCTAGTTCAAGCTTTTACTTTTGTGCCCAGTCTCCTGCGGAGCCGCTATTCCCCATGGTCCTTACGGAGTCCCAGCATCCACTTAGGACGTTAGAGAAAACACCAAAGTATACTTACTATACCCGGCTCCTGATTCGAGACCTGCAGACCTCCGCTGGCGCCGCTCTTCTCCTCGGATCTATAGGAGAGACGTCAGTCATGACGGTAGATTCAGTTGATGTGGTAGATTCAGTTGATTGGACATGATTTGGAAAGGCACATACCGGTCTATATAAGGTCCCACACCTGACCGTGCCATGTTTCAGCACAAACCAAGCATGAGGTCAAAGGAATATAGTCTGTAGACCTCAGAGACAGGATGGTCTCGAAGTACAAATTTGGGGAAGGGTACAGAAAAATATCTGCCGTTTCGAAGGTCCCAATGAGCACAGTGGCCTCCATCATCCATAAATGGAAGAAGTTCAGAACCACCAGGCCATCTAAACCAGTGGTTCTCAACCTCGGTCCTCAAATACCCCTACCAGTTCATGTTTTCCAGGTCTCTTCACAGGACTGCAAGTTAAATAATTTGCTCCGCCTGTGGGTCTTTTATAATGTGTCAGTGAGTAATGAATACACCTGTTCAACTGCTAGGTGACGAGGAAAACATGAACTGTTGGGGGTACTTGAGGACCGAGGTTGAGAACCACAGGCCTAAACTGAGTGATCGGCGGAGAATGGCCCTTGTTAGGGAGGTGACCAAGAACCCGATGGTCACTCTGTAAGAGCTACAGCATCCCTATGTGGAGAGGAGAACGTTCCAGAAGGACAACCATCTCTGCAGCAATCCACCAATCAGGCCTGTATGGTAGAGTGACCAGATGGAAGCCATTCCTTAGTAAAAAGCACATGGCAGTCCGCCTGGAGTTTGCCAAAATGCACCTGAAGGCCTCACAGACCATGAGAATCAAAATTCTCTGGTCTGATGAGACAAAGATTAAACTCTTTGGCGTGAATGCCAGGCATTATGTTTGGAGGAAACCAGGCACCACTGATCACCAGGCCAATACTATCCCTACAGTAAAGCATAATGGTGGCAACATCATGCTGTGGGGATGTTTTCCAGCGGCAGGAATTGGGACACTAGTCAGGATAGAGGGAAAGATGAATACAGCAATGTACAGAGACATCCTGGATGAAAACCTGCACCAGAGCGCTCTTGAACCGTCAACCCAGTCTGAGGTCATCTTTCAGCAGGACAACCACCCTAAGCACACATCCAAGATATCAAAAGGAGTGGCTTCAGGACAACTCTGTGAATGTCCTTGAGTGACCCAGCCAGAGCCCAGACTTGAATCCAATTGAACATCTCTGGAGAGATCTGAAAATGGCTGTGCACAGATGCTTCCCATCCACCCTGATGGAGCTTGAGGGGTGCTGCAAACAGGAATGGGCGAAACTACCCAAAGATAGGTGTACCAAGCTTGTGGCATCATACTTAAAAAGACTTGAGGCTGTAATTGCTACCAAAAATGCAACAACAAAGTATTGAGCAAAGGCTGTGAATATTTATGTTCATGTTATTTCTTACTTTTTTCACGTTGTCATTATGGGGTATTGTGTGTAGAATTTTGAGGGAAAAATGAATTTATTCCATTTTGGAATAAGGCTGTAACATAACAAAATGTGGAAAAAATAAGAATTTACTTACCGATAATTCTATTTCTCGGAGTCCGTAGTGGATGCTGGGGTTCCTGAAAGGACCATGGGGAATAGCAGCTCCGCAGGAGACAGGGCACAAAAAATAAGAATTTACTTACCGATAATTCTATTTCTCGGAGTCCGTAGTGGATGCTGGGGTTCCTGAAAGGACCATGGGGAATAGCGGCTCCGCAGGAGACAGGGCACAAAAAAGTAAAGCTTTTACCAGATCAGGTGGTGTGCACTGGCTCCTCCCCCTATGACCCTCCTCCAGACTCCAGTTAGGTACTGTGCCCGGACGAGCGTACACAATAAGGGAGGCAATTTGAATCCCGGGTAAGACTCATACCAGCCACACCAATCACACCGTACAACTTGTGATCTAAACCCAGTTAACAGTATGATAACAGAAAGAGCCTCTTAAAGATGGCTCCTTAACAATATAACCCGAATTTGTTAACAATAACTATGTACAGTATTGCAGATAATCCGCACTTGGGATGGGCGCCCAGCATCCACTACGGACTCCGAGAAATAGAATTATCGGTAAGTAAATTCTTATTTTCTCTATCGTCCTAAGTGGATGCTGGGGTTCCTGAAAGGACCATGGGGATTATACCAAAGCTCCCAAACGGGCGGGAGAGTGCGGATGACTCTGCAGCACCGAATGAGAGAATTCCAAGTCCTCTTTTGCCAGGGTATCAAATTTGTAGAATTTTACAAACGTGTTTTCCCCCGACCACGTAGCTGCTCGGCAGAATTGTAATGCCGAGACCCCTCGGGCAGCCGCCCAAGATGAGCCCACCTTCCTTGTGGAATGGGCCTTAACAGATTTAGGCTGTGGCAGGCCTGCCACAGAATGAGCAAGTTGAATTGTGTTACAAATCCAACGAGCAATCGTCTGCTTAGAAGCAGGGGCACCCAACTTGTTGGGTGCATATAGTATCAACAGCGAGTCAGATTTTCTGACTTCAGCCGTCCTTGAAATGTATATTTTTAAGGCTCTGACAACGTCTAGCAACTTGGAGTCCTCCAAGTCGCCAGTGGCCGCAGGCACCACAATAGGTTGGTTCAGGTGAAACGCTGATACCACCTTAGGGAGAAAATGCGGACGAGTCCTCAGTTCTGCCCTATCCGAATGGAAGATTAGATAAGGGCTTTTATAAGATAAAGCCGCCAATTCAGATACTCTCCTGGCGGAAGCCAGGGCCAGTAACATAGTCACTTTCCATGCGAGATATTTAAAATCCACCTTTTTCAATGGTTCAAACCAATGGGATTTGAGGAAATCTAAAACTACATTTAGATCCCACGGTGCCACCGGAGGCACCACAGGAGGCTGTATATGCAGTACTCCTTTAACAAAAGTCTGTACCTCAGGAACTGAGGCCAATTCTTTTTGGAAGAATATTGACAGGGCCGAAATTTGAACCTTAATAGATCTCAATTTGAGACCCCTAGACAATCCTGATTGTAGGAAATGTAGGAAACGACCCAGTTGAAATTCCTCCGTCGGAACACTCCGATCCTCGCACCACGCGACATATTTTCGCCAAATGCGGTGATAATGTTTCGCGGTGACTTCCTTCCTTGCCTTAATCAAGGTAGGAATGACTTCTTCTGGAATGCCTTTCCCTTTTAGGATCTGGCGTTCAACCGCCATGCCGTCAAACGCAGCCGCGGTAAGTCTTGAAAGAGACAGGGACCCTGTTGTAGCAGGTCCCTTCTCAGAAGTAGAGGGCACGGGTCGTCCGTGACCAACTCTTGAAGTTCCGGGTACCAAGTCCTTCTTGGCCAATCCGGAGCCACTAGTATTTCTTACTCCTCCTCACCGTATAATCTTCAATACCTTTGGTATGAGAGGCAGAGGAGGAAACACATATACTGATTTGTACACCCAAGGTGTTACCAGTGCGTCCACAGCTATTGCCTGTGGATCTCTTGACCTGGCGCAATACTTGTCCAGTTTCTTGTTGAGGCGAGACGCCATCATGTCTACCATTGGTCTTTCCCAACAGTTTATTAGCATGTGGAAGACTTCTGGATGAAGACCCCCCTCTCCCGGGTGTATATCGTGTCTGCTGAGGAAGTCTGCTTCCCAGTTCTCCACGCCCGGGAAGAACACTGCTGACAGTGCTATTACGTGATTCTCCGCCCAGCGAAGAATCTTGGCAGCTTCTGCCATTGCACTCCTGCTTCTTGTGCCGCCCTGTCTGTTTACATGGGCGACCGCCGTGATGTTGTCCGACTGAATCAACACCGGTTTTCCTTGCAGGAGTGGTTCCGCCTGGCTTAGAGCATTTTAGATTGCTCTTAGTACCAGAATGTTTATGTGAATAGACTTTTCCAGGTTCGTCCATACCCCCTGGAAGTTTCTTCCTTGTGTGACTGCTCCCCAACCTCTCAGGCTGGCGTCCGTGGTCACCAGGATCAAATCCTGTATGCCGAATCTGCGGCCCTCCAATAGATGAGCCTTTTGCAACCACCACAGAAGATATACCCTTGTCCTTGGCGACAGGGTTATTCGCAGGTGCATCTGAGGATGCGACCCTGACCATTTGTCCAACAGATCCCTTTGGAAAATTCTTGCATGGAATCTGCCGAATGGAATTGCTTCTTAAAAAGCCACCATTTTTCCCAGGACTCTTGTGCATTGATGTACAGACACCTTTCCTGGTTTTAGGAGGTTCCTGACAGGTCGGATAACTCCTTGGCTTTTTCCTCGGGAAGAAAAACCTTTTTCTGAACCGTGTCCAGAATCATCCCTAGGAACAGCAGACGTATCGTCGGAAAACAGCTGCGATTCTTGGAATATTTAGAATCCAGTCGTGCCGTCGAAGAACTACTTTAGATAGTGCTCTTCCGACCTCCAACTGTTCTCTGGAACTTGCCCTTTTTAGGTCGTGCAAGTAAGGGATAATTTAGATGCCTTTTTTCTTTGAAGAAACATCTTTTCGGCCATTACCTTGGTAAAAAGGCCCCGGGGTGCCGTGGATAATTCAAACGGCATCGTCTGAAACTGATATTGACAGTTCTGTACCACGAACCAGAGGTACCCTTGATGAGAAGGACAAATTTTGGACATGGAGGTAATCCTTGATGTCCAGGGACACCATATAGTCCCCTTTTTTCCGGTTCGCTATCACTGCTCTGAGTGACTTTATCTCGATTTGAACCTTTTATGTAAGTGTTCAAAACATTTTAGATTTAGACTATGTGTCACCAAGCCGTCTGGCTTCAGTACCACAATATAGTGTGGAAAAATAATACCCTTTTCCTTGTCGTAGGAGGGGTACTTTGATTATCACCTGCTGGATATACAGCTTGTGAATTGTTTCCAATGCTGCCTCCCTGTCGGAGGGAGCCGTTGGTAAAGCAGACTTCAGGAAGCTGCGAGGAGAAGATGTCTCGACTCTCCAATCTTTACCCCTGGGATAATACTCGTACGATCTAGGGGTCAACTTGCGAGTGATCCCACTGCGCCCTGAGACTCTTGAGACTACCCCCCCACCTTGAGTCCGCTTGCACGGCCCCAGCGTCATGCTGAGGACTTGGCAGACGCGGTGGAGGGCTTCTTTTCCTGGGAAAGGGCTGCCTGCTGCAGTCTACTTCCCTTACCTCTATGTCTGGGCAGATATGACTGGCCTTTTGCCTGCATGCCCTCATGGGAAAGGAAAGATTGAGGCTGAAAAGACGGTGTCTTTTTTAGCTGAGATGTAACTTGGGGTAAAAAAGGTTGGATTTCCCAGCTGTTGCTGTGGTCCCCAGGTCCGATGGACCGACCCCCAAATAACTCCTTCCCTTTATACAGCAATACTTCCATCTGCCGTATGGGATCTGTATCACCTGACCACTGTCGTGTCCCTGACATCTTCTGGGAGATATGGACAACGCACTTATCTTGATGCCAGAGAGCAAATATCCCTCTGTGCATCTCACATACATATATATAGAATGCATCCTATTAAATGCTCTACATGAATAAAATATTTTCAGTCAGGGAATCCGACCAAGCCAACCCAGCACTGCATCTCCAGGCTGATGGCGATCGCTGGTCGCAGTATAACCACCGTATGTGTGTATATACTTTTTAGGATATTTTTCCAGCTTCCTATCAGCTGGCTCCTTGAGGGCGGCCGTATCTGGAGACGGTAACGCCACTTGATAAGCGTGTGAGCGCCTTATCACCCTAAGGGGTGTTTCCCAACGTACCCTAATTTCTGGCGGGAAAGGGTATAACGCCAATATTTGCTATCGGGGTAACCCTACGCATCATCACACACTTCATTTTATTTTATCTGATTCAGGAAAAACTACAGGTAGTTTTTTCACTCCCACATAATACCCTTTCTTGTGGTACTTGTAGTATCAGAAACACGTAACACCTCCTTCATTGCCCTTAACGTGTGGCCCTAATGAGAAATACGTTTGTTTATTCACCGTCGACACTGTATTCAGTGTCCGTGTCTGTGTCTGTGTCGACCGACTGAGGTAAATGGGCGTTTTTAAAACCCCTGACGGTGTTTCTGAGACGCCTGGACCGGTCCTAATAGATTGTCGGCCGTCTCATGTCGTCAACCGACCTTGCAGCGTGTTGACATTCTCACGTAATTCTCTAAATAAGCCATCCATTCCGGTGTCGACTCCCTAGAGAGTGACATCACCATTACAGGCAATTTCTCCGCCTCCTCACCAACATCGTCCTCATACATGTCGACACACACGTACCGACACACAGCACACACACCGGGAATGCTCTGACAGAGGACAGGACCCACTAGCCCTTTGGGGAGACAGAGGGAGAGTCTGCCAGCACACACCAAAAACGCTATAATTATATAGGGACAACCTTATATAAGTGTTTCTCCCTTATAGCATCTTTTATATATATACAATATCGCCAAAATCAGTGCCCCCCCTCTCTGTTTTAACCCTGTTTCTGTAGTGCAGTGCAGGGGAGAGCCTGGGAGCCTTCTCTCCAGCTTTTCTGTGAGAGAAAATGGCGCTGTGTGCTGAGGAGATAGGCCCCGCCCCTTTTTCGGCGGCCTCGTCTCCCGCTATTTTTGAAGTTAGGCAGGGGTTAAATATCTCCATATAGCCTCTGTGGGCTATATGTGAGGTATTTTTTGCCTCTAATAAGGTTTTTATTTGCCTCTCAGAGCGCCCCCCCCAGCGCTCTGCACCCTCAGTGACTGTTGTGTGAAGTGTGCTGAGAGGAAAATGGCGCACAGCTGCAGTGCTGTGCGCTACCTTTATGAAGACTCAGGAGTCTTCAGCCGCCGATTTTGGACCTCTTCTCTCTTCAGCGTCTGCAAGGGGGCCGGCGGCGCGGCTCCGGTGACCATCCAGGCTGTACCTGTGATCGTCCCTCTGGAGCTAGTGTCCAGTAGCCAAGCAGCAAATCCACTCTGCACGCAGGTGAGTTCACTACTTCTCCCCTAAGTCCCTCGTTGCAGTGATCCTGTTGCCAGCAGGACTCACTGTAAAGTAAAAAACCTAAGCTAAACTTTCTCTAAGCAGCTCTTTAGGAGAGCCACCTAGATTGCACCCTTCTCGTTCGGGCACAAAATCTAACTGGAGTCTGGAGGAGGGTCATAGGGGGAGGAGCCAGTGCACACCACCTGATCTGGTAAAAGCTTTACTTTTTTGTGCCCTGTCTCCTGCGGAGCCGCTATTCCCCATGGTCCTTTCAGGAACCCCAGCATCCACTTAGGACGATAGAGAAAGTAAAGCTTTAGGATCAGGTGGTGTGCACTGGCTCCTCCCCCTATGACCCTCCTCCAAGCCTCAGTTAGGTACTGTGCCCGGACGAGCGTACACAATAAGGAAGGATTTATGAATCCCGGGTAAGACTCATACCAGCCACACCAATCACACTGTACAACCTGTGATCTGAACCCAGTTAACAGTATGATAACAGCGGAGCCTCTGAAAAGATGGCTCACAACAAATAATAACCCGATTTTTGTAACTATGTACAAGTAATGCAGATAATCCGCACTTGGGATGGGCGCCCAGCATCCACTACGGACTCCGAGAAATAGAATTATCGGTAAGTAAATTCTTATTTTCTCTATCGTCCTAGTGGATGCTGGGGTTCCTGAAAGGACCATGGGGATTATACCAAAGCTCCCAAACGGGCGGGAGAGTGCGGATGACTCTGCAGCACCGAATGAGAGAACTCCAGGTCCTCCTTAGCCAGGGTATCAAATTTGTAGGATTTTACAAACGTGTTTGCCCCTGACTAAATAGCCGCTCGGCAAAGTTGTAAAGCCGAGACCCCTCGGGCAGCCGCCCAAGATGAGCCCACCTTCCTTGTGGAATGGGCATTTACATATTTTGGCTGTGGCAGGCCTGCCACAGAATGTGCAAGCTGAATTGTATTACACATCCAACTAGCAAAAGTCTGCTTAGAAGCAAGAGCACCCAGTTTGTTGGGTGCATACAGGATAACAGCAAGTCAGTTTTCCTGACTCCAGCCGTCCTGGAACCTATATTTTCAGGGCCCTGACCACATCTAGCAACTTGGAGTCCTCCAAGTCCCTAGTAGGCGCAAGACACCACAATAAGCTGGTTCAGGTGAAACACTGACACCACCTTAGGGAGAGAACTGGGGACGAGTCCGCAGCTCTGCCCTGTCCGAATGGACAAACAGATATGGGCTTTTTTGAGAAAAAAACCACCAATTTGACACTCGCCTGGTCCAGGCCAGGTCCAAGAGCATGTTCACTTTTCATGTGAGATGCTTCAAATCCACAGATTTGACTGGTTTTAAACCAATGTGTTTTGAGGAATCCCAGAACTACGTTGAGATCCCACAGTGCCACTGGAGGCACAAAAGGGGGTTGTATATGCAATACTCCCTTGACAAACTTCTGGACTTCAGGAACTGAAGCCAATTCTTTCTGGAAGAAAAATCGACAGGGCCGAAATTTGAACCTTAATGGACCCCAATTTGAGGCCCATAGACACTCCTGTTTGCAGGAAATGCAGGAATCGACCGAGTTGAAATTTCTTCGTGGGGCCTTCCTGGCCTCACACCACGCAACATATTTTCGCCACATGTGGTGATAATGTTGTGCGGTCACCTCCTTTCTGGCTTTGACCAGGGTAGGAATGACCTCTTCCTGAATGCCTTTTCCCTTAGGATCCGGCGTTCCACCGCCATGCCGTCAAACGCAGCCGCGGTAAGTCTTGGAACAGACATGGTACTTGCTGAAACAAGTCCCTTCTTAGCGGCAGAGGCCATAAGTCCTCTGTGAGCATCTCTTGAAGTTCTGGGTACCAAGTCCTTCTTGGCCAATCCGGAGCCATGAGTATAGTTCTTACTCCTCTACGTCTTATAATTCTCAGTACCTTAGGTATGAAAAGCAGAGGATGGAACACATACACCGACTGGTACACCCACGGTGTTACCAGAACGTCCACAGCTATTGCCTGAGGGTCTCTTAACCTGGCGCAATACCTGTCCCGTTTTTTGTTCAGACGGGACGCCATCATGTCCACCTTTGGTAATTCCCAACGGTTTACAATCATGTGGAAAACTTCCCCATGAAGTTCCCACTCTGCCGGGTGGAGGTCGTGCCTACTGAGGAAGTCTGCTTCCCAGTTTCCATTCCCGGAATGAAACACTGCTGACAGTGCTATCACATGATTTTCCGCCCAGCGAAAAGTCCTTGCAGTTTTTGCCACTGCCCTCCTGCTTCTTGTGCCGCCCTGTCTATTTACGTGGGCGACTGCCGTGATGTTTTATCCCACTGGATCAATACCGGCTGACCTTGAAGCAGAGGTCTTGCTAAGCTTAGAGCATTGTAAATTGCCCTTAGCTCCAGTATATTTATGTGGAGAAAAATCTCCAGACTTGATCACACTCCCTGGAAATTTTTTCCTTGTGTGACTGCTCCCCAGCCTCTCGGGCTGGCCTCCGTGGTCACCAACATCCAAAACTGAATGCCGAATCTGCGGCCCTCTAGAAGATGAGCACTCTGTAACCACCACAGGAGAGACACCCTTGTCCTTGGATATAGGGTTATCCGCTGATGCATCTGAAGATGCGATCCGGACCATTTGTCCAGCAGATCCCACTGAAAAGTTCTTGCATGAAATCTGCCGACTGGAATTGCTTCGAAGGAAGTCACCATTTTTTTACCATGGCCCTTGTGCAATGATGCACTGATTTTAGGAGGTTCCTGACTAGCTCGGATAACTCCCTGGCTTTCTCTTCCGGGAGAAACACCTTTTTCTGGACTGTGTCCAGAATCATCCCTAAGCACAGGAGACTTGTTGTCGGGATCAGCTGCGATTTTGGAATATTTAGAATCCACCCCTGCTGTTGTAACAGTATCCGAGATAGTGCTACTCCGACCTCCAACTGTTCCCTGGACTTTGCCCTTATCAGGAGATCGTCCAAGTAAGGGATAATTAAGACGCCTTTTCTTCGAAGAAGAACCATCATTTCAGCCATTACCTTGGTAAAGACCCGGGGTGCCGTGGACAATCCAAACGGCAGCGTCTGAAACTGATAGTGACAGTTCTGTACCACGAACCTGAGGTACCCTTAGTGATAAGGGCAAATTTGGGACATGGAGGTAAGCATCCCTGATGTCTCGGGACACCATATAGTCCCCTTCTTCCCGGTTCGTTATCACTGCTCTGAGTGACTCCATCTTGATTCGAACCTTTGTAAGTGTTCAAAAAAATTTTTAGATTTAGAATAGGTCTCACCTAGCCTTCTGGCTTCAGTACCACAATATAGTGTGGAATAATACCCCTTTTCTTGTTGTAGGAGGGGTAATTTAATTATCACCTGCTGGGAATACAGCTCGTGAATTGTTTCCCATACTGCCTCCTTGTCGGAGGGAGACCTTGGTAAAGCAGACTTCAGGAGCCTGCGCAGGGGAAACGTCTCGACATTCCAATCTGTACCCCTGGGATACTACTTGTAGGATCCAGGGGTCCTGTACGGTCTCAGCGTCATGCTGAGAGCTTGTCAGAAGCGGTGGAACGCTTCTGTTCCTGGGAATGGGCTGCCTGCTGCAGTCTTCTTCCCTTTCCTCTATCCCTGGGCAGATATGACTCTTATAGGGACGAAAGGACTGAAGCTGAAAAGACGGTGTCTTTTTCTGCAGAGATGTGACTTAGGGTAAAAACGGTGGATTTTCCAGCAGTTGCCGTGGCCACCAGGTCCGATGGACCGACCCCAAATAACTCCTCTTCCTTTATACGGCAATACACCTTTGTGCCGTTTGGAATCTGCATCACCTGACCACTGTCGTGTCCATAAACATCTTCTGGCAGATATGGACATCGCACTTACTCTTGATGCCAGAGTGCAATTATCCCTCTGTGCATCTCGCATATATAGAAATGCATCCTTAAATGCTCTATAGTCAATAAAATACTGTCCCTGTCAAGGGTATCAATATTTTTAGTCAGGGAATCCGACCAAGCCACCCCAGCTCTGCACATCCAGGCTGAGGCGATCGCTGGTCGCAGTATAACACCAGTATGTGTGTATATACTTTTTATGATATTTTCCAGCCTCCTGTCAGCTGGCTCCTTGAGGACGGCCCTATCTATAGACGGTACCGCCACTTGTTCTGATAAGCGTGTGAGCGCCTTATCCACCCTAAGGGGTGTTTCCCAACGCGCCCTAACTTCTGGCGGGAAAGGGTATACCGCCCATATTTTCTATCGGGGGGAACCCACGCATCATCACACACTTCATTTAATTTATCTGATTCAGGAAAAACTACGGTAGTTTTTTCACATCCCACATAATACCCTCTTTTGTGGTACTTGTAGTATCAGAAATATGTAACACCTCCTTCATTGCCCTTAACGTGTGGCCCTAATAAGGAATACGTTTGTTTATTCACCGTCGACACTGGATTCAGTGTCCCTGTCTGTGTCTGTGTCGACCGACTAAAGTAAACGGGCGTTTTAAAACCCCTGACGGTGTTTTTGAGACGTCTGGACCGGTACTAATTGTTTGTCGGCCGTCTCATGTCGTCAACCGACCTTGGCGCGTGTTGACATTATCACGTAATTCCCTAAATAAGCCATCCATTCCGGTGTCGACTCCCTAGAGAGTGACATCACCATTACAGGCAATTGCTCCGCCTCCTCACCAACATCGTCCTCATACATGTCGACACACACGTACCGACACACAGCACACACACAGGGAATGCTCTGATAGAGGACAGGACCCACTAGCCCTTTGGAGAGACAGAGGGAGAGTTTGCCAGCACACACCAAAAACGCTATAATTATATAGGGACAACCTTATATAAGTGTTTTCCCTTATAGCATCTTTTTTATATATTTCTAACGCCAAATTAGTGCCCCCTCTCTCTGTTTTAACCCTGTTTCTGTAGTGCAGTGCAGGGGAGAGCCTGGGAGCCTTCCCTCCAGCCTTTCTGTGAGGGAAAATGGCGCTGTGTGCTGAGGAGATAGGCCCCGCCCCTTTTTCGGCGGCCTCGTCTCCCGCTCTTAACGGATTCTGGCAGGGGTTAAATATCTCCATATAGCCCCCGGAGGCTATATGTGAGGTATTTTTAGCCAAAAATAGGTTTTCATTGCCTCCCAGGGCGCCCCCCTCCCAGCGCCCTGCACCCTCAGTGACTGCCGTGTGAAGTGTGCTGAGAG
The DNA here is from genome assembly GCF_028390025.1 of Pseudophryne corroboree. Lineage (NCBI taxonomy): Eukaryota > Metazoa > Chordata > Amphibia > Anura > Myobatrachidae > Pseudophryne > Pseudophryne corroboree. The sequence continues at coordinate 332,932,881 of NC_086450.1, read as the reverse complement.
GAAATGGCGCACAGCTGCAGTGCTGTGCGCTACCTTAAGAAGACTGAGGAGTCTTCATGCCGCCGATTCTGGACCTTCTTCTTGTTTCAGCATCTGCAAGGGGGCCGGCGGCGAGGCTCCGGTGACCATCCAGGCTGTACCTGTGATCGTCCCTCTGGAGCTAATGTCCAGTAGCCAAAGAAGCCAATCCATCCTGCACGCAGGTGAGTTCACTTCTTCTCCCCTAAGTCCCTCGTTGCAGTGATCCTGTTGCCAGCAGGACTCACTGTAAAATAAAAAACCTAAGCTAAACTTTTCTAAGCAGCTCTTTAGGAGAGCCACCTAGATTGCACCCTTCTCGGCCGGGCACAAAAATCTAACTGAGGCTTGGAGGAGGGTCATAGGGGGAGGAGCCAGTGCACACCACCTGATCCTAAAGCTTTACTTTTTGTGCCCTGTCTCCTGCGGAGCCGCTATTCCCCATGGTCCTTTCAGGAACCCCAGCATCCACTAGGACGATAGAGAAATAAAGCTTTAGGATTAGGTGGTGTGTACTGGCTCCTCCCCCTATGACCCTCCTCCAAGCCTCAGTTAGGATACTGTGCCCGGACGAGCGTACACAATAAGGAAGGATATTGAATCCCGGGTAAGACTCATACCAGCCACACCAATCACACCGTATAACTTGTGATCTGAACCCAGTTAACAGTATGACAAACGTAGGAGCCTCTGAACAGACGGCTCACAACAATAACAACCCGAATTTGTTTGTAACAATAACTATGTACAAGTATTGCAGACAATCCGCACTTGGGATGGGCGCCCAGCATCCACTACGGACTACGAGAAATAGAATTATCGGTAAGTAAATTCTTATTTTCTCTAACGTCCTAAGTGGATGCTGGGGACTCCGTCAGGACCATGGGGATTATACCAAAGCTCCCAAACGGGCGGGAGAGTGCGGATGACTCTGCAGCACCGAATGAGAGAACTCAAGGTCCTCCTCAGCCAGGGTATCAAATGTGTAGAATTTTGCAAACGTGTTTGCCCCTGACCAAGTAGCAGCTCGGCAGAGTTGTAATGCCGAGACCCCCCGGGCAGCCGCCCAGGATGAGCCCACTTTCCTTGTGGAATGGGCCTTGACAGATTTAGGTTGTGGCAAGCCTGCCACAGAATGTGCAAGTTGAATTGTGCTACAAATCCAACGAGCAATCGTCTGCTTAGAAGCAGGAGCACCCATCTTGTTGGGTGCATACAATATAAACAGTGAGTCAGACTTTCTGACTCCCGCTGTTCTAGAAATATATATTTTCAATGCCCGGACCACGTCCAACAACTTGGAATCCTCCAAATCGTTAGTAGCCGCAGGCACCACAATAGGCTGGTTCAGGTGAAACGCTGACACCACCTTAGGCAGAAAATGAGGACGCGTCCGCAGTTCTGCCCTGTCCGTATGGAAAATCAGATATGGGCTCTTATATGATAAAGCCGCCAATTCTGATACTCTCCTGGCTGAAGCCAGGGCCAGTAGCATGGTTACTTTCCATGTAAGATACTTCAACTCCACCGATTTGAGCGGCTCAAACCAATGGGATTTGAGAAAATCCAAGACTACATTAAGATCCCACGGTGCCACTGGGGGCACAACCGGGGGCTGTATATGTAGTACTCCTTTTACAAAAGTCTGGACTTCAGGAACTGAAGCCAATTCTTTCTGGAAGAAAATCGACAGGGCCGAAATTTGAACCTTAATGGACCCCAATTTGAGGCCCATAGACAATCCTGTTTGCGGGGAATGTAGGAATCGACCCAGTTGAAATTCCTCCGTGGGGGCCTTCCTGGCCTCACACCACGCAACATATTTTCTCAAAATGCGGTGATAATGTTGTGCAGTCACCTCCTTCCTGGCTTTTACCAGTGTAGGAATGACCTCTTCCGGAATGCCTTTTTCCCTTAGAATTCGGCGTTCAACCGCCATGCCGTCAAACGCAGCCGCGGTAAGTCTTGGAATAGACACGGTCCCTGCTGAAGCAGGTCCCGTCTTAGAGGTAGAGGCCACGGATCCTCCGTGAGCATCTCTTGAAGTTCCGGGTACCAAGTTCTTCTTGGCCAATCCGGAGCCACTAGTATCGTTCTTACTCCTTTTTGCCGTATAATTCTCAGTACTTTTGGTATGAGAGGCAGAGGAGGGAACACATACACTGACTGGAACACCCACGGTGTTACCAGAGCGTCCACAGCTATTGCCTGAGGGTCTCTTGACCTGGCGCAATACCTGTCCAGTTTCTTGTTGAGGCGGGACGCCATCATATCCACCATTGGTTTTTCCCAACGGTTCACAATCATATGGAAGACTTCTGGATGAAGTCCCCACTCTCCCGGGTGTAGATCGTATCTGCTGAGGAAGTCTGCTTCCCAGTTGTCCACTCCCGGAATGAATCATGCTGACAGTGCTATCACATGATCTTCCGCCCAGCGAAGAATCCTTGCAGCTTCTGCCATTGCTGTCCTGCTTCTTGTGCCGCCCTGTCTGTTTACGTGGGCGACTGCCGTGATGTTGTCCGACTGGATCAACACCGGCTGACCCTGAAGCAGGGGTTTTGCCAGACTTAGAGCATTGTAAATCGCTCTTAGCTCCAGTATATTTATGTGAAGAGACATCTCCAGGCTTGACCATACTCCCTGGAAGTTTCTTCCCTGTGTGACCGCTCCCCAGCCTCTCAGACTGGCATCCGTGGTCACCAGGACCCAGTCCTGTATGCCGAATCTGCGGCCCTCTAACAGATGAGCACTCTGCAACCACCACAGAAGAGACACCCTTGTCCGTGGCGATAAGGTTATCCGCTGATGCATCTGCAGATGTGATCCGGACCATTTGTCCAGCAGATCCCACTGAAAAGTTCGTGCGTGGAATCTGCCGAATGGAATCGCTTCGTAAGAAGCCACCATCTTTCCCAGGACTCTTGTGCATTGATGCACAGACACTTTCCCTGGTTTTAGGAGGTTCCTGACAAGTTCGGATAACTCCCTGGCTTTCTCCTCCAGAAGAAACACCTTTTTCTGAACTGTGTCCAGAATCATTCCCAGGAACAGCAGACGTGTCGTCGGGGTCAACTGAGATTTTGGAAAATTCAGAATCCACCCGTGTTGTTGCAGCACTAGTTGGGTTAGTGCTACTCCGTCCTCCAGCTGTTCTCTGGACCTTGCCCTTATCAGGAGATCGTCCAAGTAAGGGATAATTAATACGCCTCTTCTTTGCAGAAGAATCATCATTTCGGCCATTACCTTGGTAAAGACCCGAGGTGCCGTGGACAATCCAAACGGCAGCGTCTGAAACTGATAATGACAGTTTTGCACAACGAACCTGAGGTACCCTTGATGTGAAGGGCAAATTGGGACATGCAGGTAAGCATCCTTTATGTCCAGGGACACCATAAAGTCCCCTTCTTCCAGATTCGCTATCACTGCTCTGAGTGATTCCATCTTGAACTTGAATTTTTGTATGTACAGGTTCAAAGATTTCAGATTTAGAATAGGTCTTACCGAGCCGTCCGGCTTCGGTACCACAAATAGCGTGGAGTAATACCCCTTTCCCTGTTGTAGGAGGGGTACCTTGACTATCACCTGCTGAGAAAACAGCTTGTGAATGGCTTCCAATACCGTCGCCCTGTCTGAGGGAGACGTTGGCAAAGCAGACTTTAGGAACCGGCGAGGGGGAGACTTCTCGAATTCCAACCTGTAACCCTGAGATACTACCTGCAGAATCCAGGGGTCCACCTGTGAGCAAGCCCACTGTGCGCTGAAATTCTTGAGTCGACCCCCCACCGCTCCTGAGTCCGCTTGTAAGGCCCCAGCGTCATGCTGAGGGCTTTGCAGAACCCTGGGAGGGCTTCTGTCCTGGGCAGGGGCTGCTTGCTGCCCTCTCTTACCGCTTCCTCTGCCCCGAGGCAGATATGACTGTCCTTTTGTCCGCTTGTTCTTATAGGACCGAAAGGACTGCGGCTGAAAAGACGGTGTCTTTTTCTGTTGGGAGGGGGTCTGAGGTAAAAAGGTGGATTTTCCGGCAGTTGCCGTGGCCACCAGATCCGATAGACCGATGCCAAATAATTCCTCCCCTTTATACGGCAATATTTCCATATGTCGTTTGGAATCCGCATCACCTGACCACTGTCGTGTCCATAAACTCCTTCTGGCAGATATGGACATCGCATTTACTCTCGATGCCAGAGTGCAAATATCTCTCTGAGCATCTCGCATATAAAGGAGAGCATCCTTTAATTGCTCTATAGTCAATAAAATACTGTCCCTATCCAGGGTATCAATATTTTCAGTCAGGGAATCCAGCCAGACGACCCCAGCACTGCACATCCAGGCTGAGGCGATGGCTGGTCGCAGTATAACACCAGTATGTGTGTATATACTTTTTAGGGTAGTTTCCAGTCTCCTATCAGCTGGATCCCTGAGGGCGGCCGTATCAGGAGACGGTAACGCCACTTGTTTTGATAAGCGTGTGAGCGCCTTATCCACCCTAGGGGGTGTTTCCCAGCGCGCCCTAACCTCTGGCGGGAAAGGGTATAATGCTAATAACTTTTTTGAAATTAGCACTTTTCTATCTGGGTTAACCCACGCTTCATCACATACATCATTTAATTCCTCTGATTCAGGAAAAACTACAGGTAGTTTTTTCACCCCCCACATAATACCCCTTTTTGTGGTACTTGCAGTATCGGAGATATGCAAAGCCTCCTTCATTGCCGTGATCATATAACGTGTGGCCCTACTTGAAAATACGTTTGTTTCATCACCGTCGACACTAGATTCAGTGTCTGTGTCTGTGTCGACCGACTGAGGTAAAGGGCGCTTTACAGCCCTTGACGGTGTCTGAGACGCCTGGGCAGGTACTAACTGGTTTGCCGGCCGTCTCATGTCGTCAACTGATTTTTGTAATGTGCTGACATTATCACGTAATTCCATAAACAAAGCCATCCATTCCGGTGTCGACTCCCTGGGGGTGACATCACCATTATCGGCAATTGCTCTGCCTCCACACCAACATCGTCCTCATACATGTCGACACACACGTACCGACACACAGCAGACACACAGGGAATGCTCTTATCGAAGACAGGACCCCACTAGCCCTTTGGGGAGACAGAGGGAGAGTTTGCCAGCACACACCCAAGCGCTATAATATATATGGGAACAAACTTATATAAGTGTTGTTCCTTATAGCAGCTTAAATATATCAAAATATCGCCAAAAAATGCCCCCCCCTCTCTGTTTTACCCTGTTTCTGTAGTGCAGTGCAGGGGAGAGTCCTGGGAGCCTTCCTCACAGCGGAGCTGAGCAGGAAAATGGCGCTGTGTGCTGAGGAGAATAAGCCCCGCCCCCTATTTCGGCAGGCTTTTCTCCCGGAGTTTTAGATATCTGGCATGGGTTAAATACATACATATAACCTCAATGGCTATATGTGATGTATTCTTTTGCCATAAAGGTATTAAATATTGCTGCCCAGGGCGCCCCCAGCAGCGCCCTGCACCCTCCGTGACCGTTTGGTGTGAAGTGTGTGACAACAATGGCGCACAGCTGCAGTGCTGTGCGCTACCTTCATGAAGACTGAAGAGCCTTCTGCCGCCTGTTTCCGGACCTTCAATCTTCAGCATCTGTAAGGGGGGTCGGCGGCGCGGCTCCGGGACGAACCCCAGGGTGAGACCTGTGTTCCGACTCCCTCTGGAGCTAATGGTGTCCAGTAGCCTAAGAATCCAATCCATCCTGCACGCAGGTGAGTTGAAATTCTCTCCCCTAAGTCCCTCGATGCAGTGAGCCTGTTGCCAGCAGGACTCACTGAAAATAAAAAACCTAAAAACTTTTTCTAAGCAGCTCTTTAGGAGAGCCACCTAGATTGCACCCTGCTCGGACGGGCACAAAAACCTAACTGAGGCTTGGAGGAGGGTCATAGGGGGAGGAGCCAGTACACCACCTAATCCTAAAGCTTTATTTTTGTGCCCTGTCTCCTGCGGAGCCGCTATTCCCCATGGTCCTGACGGAGTCCCCAGCATCCACTTAGGACGTTAGAGAAAGTGAAGCGCTGTGAATACTTTCCAGATGCCTGTAGATAATCAGATTTTACTATGTGGGTGTGTGCATTATCTGGGCTGTGCTCACATAACACAGTAGTCTGACCAAGATAACAGCTACACTGCAATTACTAAGCAAACTGCTGAATATGGCAAGCTCTGGCTTGTTAACACTAACACATAATGAAAACAAGACAGCAAGTTATATTTAAGCATATTAAATTCTATTTCCTAAAATACAATGTGAGCAAGCAGGTGACCATCATAGGGAAACACTCCCCATGGCTACTGTTACCTCCCAATTAAGTGTAGATTAAATGAGATTTGAACACATTGGTCAAACCATTTCCAGGCTCCAATATGTAAACAGCGTTTTCAGCATTACAGATGTGTCCTCATACATCTAGCCTCAGTATGCCATGCAGCGTGAGAAGCTGATGCAAATGCCCTGCAAGGTACTGTGCGTCAAAGCTGTGCAAAGAGTCATATGCTAGCCATACATCAGACCAACTTTTCTCCAACACTCCAAACTTCCAACCATCACCCTGGGGTGCTTCGGGACACTTGCAGGAGCGGCTTAGGTTGGTGGTCCAGGACCGATTCAAACTACTGGCAATGTAATAGGCAAAACTAGTGTTAGTGGCTGCCAATCATAAAACAGGTGGACAAATGGAAGCAGATCTTGTCCCTCATCACATAACTAACCCTAAGGATGACATTTCTCAATAAGAAACTTTTGGCCTAGGGGTGCCGTGAGAAAAATTCTGATACTCTAGGGCACAGATATTCCAAAAAGTTTGGAAACCACTGCCTTACACGCATTACGCCAAGTACAGCCCCTTACGCCAGGTAGAGGTTGGAGGTCTTTTAGTTATTTCAATAAAAACACAGAAAGACAATCAGGTGGACCCACTGCTACAGGTCAATTTTGCATGTTCCATTCCCTGCTGTCATTTTAGCTACAAGGGATACTGGGCTGACGGGAGCCCCGGCACCAATGGACTGGCAGTGGTGGCGATTGCAGGTGTAGGTGTGCCAAGCGATCATTTGGGGGTAGGATGCAAAAATTTGCCAAAAGGTGCTGGTGATTGCAGGAGGGGGAAGGGGGGGGGGGGGGGGCATGCCAGCTAGGTGCAATGGTGGACATAATGGGGGGCTCAATGCCAGCTGACAGGGGCAGCCCAGCAGCAGTGATGGACTGCTGCCCCTAGTCATCCGCAAGGAGGGTGCGGGCAAAGGACACTGAAAATGCTCCACTGGGTGATGCTCGCATGGGAGTGAGGGGGTGCCAGGTGTTCGCAGGTGATGTGCTAGTAGGCCAGGGGACACTACTGATCAGCACTGCCGCCACTTACAGATAGGGATGGAGGAGTGCGGGGGATGCCGCGAACCGTAGCCTTGGACTTCAGCGTGGGTCAGCACTGAGGCCAGCAAGAACAGCAGCAGCAAAAGTACCCCAGGGGCCTGCACCTAGACAGCCCCAGCGCTACTACCTGACGTACCAGGGAGAGCAGCCTTAGCAGACCGGGAAAGCAGCGCTGGCCTCGCCCTGCTCCATTTTCCAGTATACCCCACCGCAGCACGGCACCATGTACCTGGCAGGGGGGCACCCAGGTACTACCCCCCGTACAGCAGCATGCTACCATCGGCCGTTGCATCCAAACTCAGACTGCTCCAGATACTGGCACCGCAGGTACCTTTCACCTGCCATTACAGGCACCATCTGCTGCCTGAAACCTCCCGGTTCCCGCTTCACCGATGCCGTCAGGGTGATAGGGGCAGCGATAGACGGACACATTTTCCCCTGGTACTCCTCCCGGCTTCAGCACCACCGATGCCGCTGATATGCATCCCAGGGGTGGCAGAGGCAGCCCGGCAACAGTGCTGGACTGCCGCAGCTGCCTCTGCACTTCCTCCCACTCCACCGCTGCTGGAGGTGCCAGAGTGACAGGGGCAGTCCGGCAACAATGATGGACTGCCGTGGCTGCCCCTGAACCTCCTCCCGGCTTTCGCTCTTCAGTGCTGCTAACGGGGATCTCGGGCAGTGATGGTGACAGAAGTAGGTGGACACTGCTGGCCAGTGTCCGCCTACTTATCGTTCAGATGAGGGTGAAGTTCCCCCTACACCTGAATGATTAATTGGGAAAATTAAACAAGTTTGATTTTCCCAACTAGTTGGACCAACAGTTTCTGGCAGTTTCAGCGTGTGGGAGCAAACGGCTGATAATCGTTCCCTCCCACACACTGCCAGATTATCTTACCAACCAGCCAACTAGTTGGCTGGTTGGAAAGATATCATCCTTATGTATGGCTAGCATTAGTCAGAAAGCAATAAAACCTCTTCTGAGACTTCACAGATTAATTTGATATGTAACACTTATATCTGTGTGCAACCTTAGTGTGAAAAGTACAGATTCAGACTCAAAACACAAATACAAAATGTTACATATCAAATTAATCAGTGCTGTCATGTGAAGTAATTTTTGCATTGCAACCAGGATGCTAATTCAGACGTAAAAAACGCTAGCCACACACCAAATAAGAAGACCTGGTGCACCAGGAAGGGCTGTTCAGCCGAATGCGGCAATAGTGTTGGAGAACAAATCTGTATACGGGGCCTTATTCAGCAGCAGACACTGCTGCAATCAGATTGCATTTCCCTGGGTCCAGGCGCAGTGGCCACTCTGTGTGTGAACGGGCTGTGTAGATGCCATCGCATCTCAGTGAAGCAAACACCTTTGCCTGATTGACTGTCAGAGGTATTCGTGGGGCGGTAATGCGGCGTTGCTGGAGGGGGGCACAGTGGAGACCGGGGCGGGTACAGCCCATTTTTGGATGGGCCACGTGACGTCATCCTGCGACAGAAATGGCGGCATCCCGACTGCCTTCCCTTATTCAGTGATGTGACTGCAATTGAATTGCGATCACATCGCTTGCTGCCCATAGCATGCTGGATGGCCCCTAGCATGATATGGATAGCAGTTGCAGTTTTGCTATTTCTATTCAAAATGTTGATCGTACTTAAAGCAGGTAAAAAAATAAAGTCTGCACGCCCAGAATTAGGGTGCTGTTTACAACATTCTAGCCCTTGTCTGACTACTCTTAGCACTGACCGTTTCACCAGTGTTGGCCATGCAGTAAGATGGAGAGGCTTCCCTGCAGAAGCAGGCCTGTAGTTAAACACCTCATCCTTCCAAATTGATTTATTGCAAAGAGTAGCAGTAAACAGGGCTCACTTCCCTTTCAGAAAAGCAGAGAAAGGCAGGAATATTGTAACGCTGACTATAGCGCCACCTACTGGCACCACAAAGGCCCAACAAAAACAAGATACATAAGCTTGAATTGTGAGCACATAAGAGGGAAATGGGATTGTTTTTCTGTGGGCAGAGTAAGGAGTATCCAGGTTATTATATGAACTTATTTTCTGCATAAAGGTCATACAGATATTTTAAACCAATAATACAAATTAAATATTCATATCAAACTATTGTCACCCAATTAATTTCCCAACTAGATGCAATTTACAAAGAATAGTCAGTTTGGGTGCCAGAACCCCAAATACTTCACATTTTCCAGGTTACCTAGCAGTTGCACAGGTAAATTAATTACTCACTTAAGTTTTAAAAGATCCACGAGTGGAGCCAATTATTCCACATGTAATTGTGAGGATACCATGAAAACATGAGCTATTTGGGATCCTGAGGATCGAGTTGGAGAAACTATGATACAGTATTCACACTAGGCTTTTTTTGTGGGGCGCTGCGCCTGCATCATTTAATAATGATAAAATATGCCTTGACATGGAGGCAAACAATGCCCTTCCCACCTCCCATATAGCAAAGGAGACGACAGTGAGGAACAGGTCAGGTTTAGGGATGGCAAGCTGTGCATCCACACGGGAACCAACGTGATGCAGGCTACCCCAGACAGCACCGCCTGGGTTTAGGCAGCCTTCAGACAGATCATATGCAACATATCCTCCCTACCATGCCCTCTGGAAGATGTACGTTACCAGTGACCGCCCTTCCCCACTTAGTGCTGGTTCTGCCGCCTTGTGTTGCCAGTGTGAGCGCTTCCGCACACACTGACTACACCCAGATACTGAAATACCCCACATGCAGCGGAAGCGCACAGAGACCAAGGAACCCTGCATTATAGCGTCAGGGGACCACTATGACGTATGTTACATACTTTTCTCCATCCCAGCTACCATATAGAGCAGGCATGTCAAACATGTAGTTTAACAACAGCTGGAGGGCCATGAGTTTGACATGTCTCATACAGAGGCTCCTGTAGTGTGAGGATGACTGTACTTTGCATGTGCAGACCTGGGGGGTATGGGTCGTTGGGTCGACAGTCATTAGGTCCACCACTAGTGGTCGACATGCATTAGGTCAACATGGTCACTAGGTCGATACGAGTTTTATTTTTTTCTGTGTTGTTTTCTTTGCAAAGTGACGGGGAACCCCAATTAGTGCACAGTGTCCCCTCGCATGGCTCACCATTCTTCAGGCAAAGTGCCTCACTCCGTTACCGCTGCGCTCGGCACAGGTTACCGTTCCCAATTGTAGTCCATGTGGATCGTGAAGTATGAAAGTTAAAAAAATGGATTAAAAAAAAAAAACTCATGTCGACCTAGTGACCCTGTCGACCAATATTGGTTGACCCAAGTGGTGTCGACCTAATGACCGTATCCCGGCCTTGGCAGGGACAGAATGACCATAAAAAAAAAAAAAAAAAAAAAAAAAAAAAACTTTCTGGTGCCCACACATGGCCATGATTAAAGACTTATTGTACTAACTCCCCCCTTCAGCCTTGCAATCACAGCAAGGCCTCAGATTTCTCACAATCTACCTCAGTAATGTGTGCCTGCATAAGCACTAAACGGTCTGGTCTCTCCAATATAGGACCACCGCTGGTACAATGAACATGCAAGCACTGTGCTGCGTCAATGTTACTATAACTAATATAGTGGTAATGCTGGAATAATATTGCCAGAAGAAAATATGATCACTGATAATGCAGTTAATATTGGGTTCTGCTGAGTTTGAATGGATATAATTGTATAATTGGGCCATTCCATGTCATATATAGGACACAAAGGAAGCTTCTACTTGATAATTCAGATGAACTCTTTGTATTAAGAGTCTTGGGTATTTATTTTTTTATTCAAACCTATGAGAAAGAGCTATAATTTAATTTGTCAATCTGAGTCAAAAATGCATTTGATACACAGCTAGTTTTTTTTAGTGTCCTGTATGGAATATTTCATGGAATGATGGAATGGCTGATGCAAGGTATAGGGGCACCGAGAGTGCTGTATAACGTATGTATGGATCATTGTCATCGAAGATGCATGTAGAATGGTCGGGGGGGAGGTCTGATGGACACTGAAAAATGATGGGGGGTTGAGCAAGAAATATTTGAAAATCACATAGCTACACAATAGTTCTCACAGTACGCCACAAAGCTGTAGTGATACATCGCAACCCATTTGCCCTTCAAATTGAAAAATGTACCCTCCTCTGAACTGTGAATAGCACCATCCCCAGAAAAATCCTAGAGTGGACACTAATTAACGGGGACTTCCATAAATATCATGCTGGCTCCTAGGTTTATTCAGATTCTTATCCACCTGTGGCTCACGGAGATACTGCATGGACCCAAGACAGTAAGAGACAACAGGAAGTAGCAGTAATAATATTAATACAGAAGACATTCCGCAAGTGGCATAAATGAACAATAATTCAGCTGACATATGCATGAAGCAAACTAATGATTTGATACTAGCGAGTGTATGTGGTATCACTAGAGTTCAGATATCCACCAACCTCTAGATTACATAACAGGTTTCTTCTATGTAATGAGAGAGAAGTGGTCCTCTAGCGGCAATGTTCCTGGGAGTACAAAGCCTTGTCACCATACGCAGTAAGTGGGATTTACAGGACTGACCTTTCAAAACGTAAATCCAAAAATGAAGCAGTCACACCGCAAGAGCTGAAATAAACTATGAATACAAAGCTATTACTAAATCCTTAAGAAACATTCACTATATTTTCACAAAAGCTTTGTCCAATAGAATGTGCTAAATACTTCCAAGTATTGCATCAAGACATTTATTTTTTTAATAAGACAGAGCATTTTATAAAATATTAGAAAACAATTATAATCCCCATATTAGTTAATGCTGCACTACCACATATACAATATATTTTACAAAGGCGTCACCCTAAGCAGGAGGCTGCTGCATGCACACATTTTTCATGGGACTGAACAAGCAAGTCACTTAAGTGTAGCAGAGGAGAGGTGTGAATGGGACCAATCACAAGTCTTAACTGCTGATTATTATTTGGCTTTAGTCATGGCTGGTTAAGGAATAGTGAAGCCCCAAGTAAAATGTCTGCCCTCTGGGTACTGTCTAGGGCAGAGATGGGGAACCTTTAACACTCCAGCTGTTGAACTACACATCACAACATGCCTTGCAATAGTTTTTGCATGGCCAAATAGCAAAACTGTAGCAGGGCATGCTGGGATGTGTAGTTCCACAGCTGGAGGGCTAAATGTTCCACCCCTGGTCTAGGGCAAAGACACCTTAGTAAAAATGTTTTTTAGGTGGTAGTGTAGCAATTACACTGTTGAACCACCACAAAAAGGACACTCTACAAATGAGAAAGCAATCAGTTGCTTTCAATCTTACAACATCCAGCACGCCTTGTCAGCTAGAATACTAACAAAAAATATGCACTACCTGCACCTTTTAAGTTCCAAAAAAGTGGTCATCCAAAAATGAAAGTATACATATAACTATAATGTGAGCAGTCTGTAGCTCAAAATAAGACTTCGTCATATAATTTATTCAGAACAATTCAGGCTCATACAGGACTAGACAAATTCCAGGTCACAAATGTGACAGTCACATGATGACCTGCAGTGATAAAAATCCATCAATGCATAAAAATGTATATGAAGAAAGAAAAACCAGTAGACAGAATGTTTTCTGCCCTTCTACCCCAGTGCACTAATCTCACATGTAAAGCAGGACTGCCACTGATCAGCTTCTTTTAAGTTCCAGAAATGGTATGCTGAAATAGTTTTGCGGTGGCCCTCAATCTTGGCACCATGGGAAGTCAAACCTTCTTCAAGTTCTTTAAAGGGGGACGTCGAGCATGAAGGGAAATGTAACGCAACAAGCTCATTAAGTGCAGGTTTGCTTTATCTACATGGCTAATCTGTGGGGGCCATTCCGAGTTGATCAGTCGCTGCCGTTTTTCGCAGCTATCAGGTCACTACTGCGTATGCACCGCAATGCACAGGCGCGTCGTACGGTTACAAAGCGGATTATTGCTGGGCAATGGATTTAACTAAGCGTTTATGGGTGTCAACTGACTGTTTTCTGGGAGTGTTTGGAAAAACGCAGGCATGTCCAAGCGTTTGCAGGGCGGGTGTCCGACATCAATTCCGGCACCAAAAAGACTGAAGTGATCGCAAGGGCTGAGCAAGTCCAGAGCTACTCAGAAACTGCACAAAATGTTTTTGCAGAGCTCAACTGCAAAGGCATACGCACACTTGCAAAGCGAAAATACACTCCCCCGTGGGCGGCAACTATGCATTTGCACGGCTGCAAAACACAGCTAGCGAGCAATCAACTCGGAATGAGGGCCTATGTTCACAAATTCACACAACTGTGATATGTAGGGGGAAAAAAGGGATGGGGAAAAAAAAAAAAAAAGGGATGAATGGTAGGCCCTGGAGAAGCAGCATTGGGTAGGGCGATTGGACTTCTTTCTTATAACCTACCTGGAAGTACAGCTGTAGCCACTTAACTATTTCCCAAAAATCACTTAGAACTTGTCCTTTTTAATTACGAGAGTTTGAAGTGTAAATATATATACACACACACACACACACACATATACATACACACAAATGGTGTTTTGTACCCTCCTCCCCCACAACTACCCCCCAAAGTCCATAGGTCCCCATTATAAAATCACTTCCTACCCACCCCACCCCCGGCACGTCATGTTGATTCATTTTCCACTGCTCTCACAGACATAACTACCCCTCATCTACATGTAGAGCACAGCGGTGTGTGTGTTAGGGGAAACTGATTATCAGTTCCCCTATGCTGCAGCGCTGGCTTCCCCAGGGGTGGGTGCCGCAGTCTACCCGGTCACTGTTGGCCATAGTGTTTGTGACAAATTTGGGCGAACCCACAGGTGCAGAATGTTCCTCCGAGATTGGCAGCTGCAGGAAAATTATAATCCCACAGACACCCAGAGTGTCTTCCTGACTGATCGCATCAGATGCGACCAAGACAGGTAAAGCCCAACCTGGCGTGGTCACTTCTCATGCAACCATGCCAGGCAAGTGGCTGAATGCATTAACCTTTACTTTGATGTGCGTGGCGGGTCCTGGTGGGCTGGCAGCATCAATAAGTTCATACACACTTGCTGATGCTGCGGACGGTGGGGGGGTCCATACTGTCAACGACACCCCAATTGATCTGCAAGTACAGACGACAGGGGATGCCTTGATTATCAGCAGGGGCCCGCATCGTCGATGATCTACTGCATACACACTGGACATTATGAACTATAAATCGTTCCAAAATGTCGGAATCGGGCATATCGTTCAGAATATAGTCTAGCGTGTACCCAGCATTCGATACAAATTTAGGCAAAAAAACAATTGGCACAAGTCGAGTCACACAGGACCAGGCGAATCCCTTGTTACAATCTTCTCACGCCGCATAGCGTATTGAGGCTTGGGGGTAAAGTAAGATCAAGATCAATGTTGTGTTTCAAGGTCTAAATCGCACATTTACTAACAGAATTTGACACTTTTTCAATTTCAAAAATCATCTGCTAGTAAATAAGAGATTCTTCTAGAAGATAACACACTGGGGTCGATTCAGTTTGGCAACTTATGAATAGCGCCGGGAATTAGCTCCCGACGCTATTCAATTCAGCTGCTAGTGACCCGCAATTGTCGGGAATTCTTCTCCCATCCTCGGGGGATGAGAGAAGAAACCCGACAAAAGTGCTGCCTCGCGGCCGGCCCAAGGCTGATTCTGTCGGGAATCAGCCTCGCGCCGGGGAGTTAAGTCGGAGAATGGCCGTTCTCCCGACAATTCAACCTGTTTAGTCGGCGAGAACGGGCCATCGCAGACTTAACTGGAGCTGAATTGAATAGAGTCGCGAGCTAATTCCCGGCGCTATTCATAAATTGCCGAATTGAATCGACCCCACTGTAAGATTACCCGTTTAATCTTTCTGGTTGGAACGAAAATCTGGTAATGTCTCAGAGCAAATGACAATTGACCATTTGCTCCCAAACACTGGAAGACAGACAAAAAATGGTCATTCAGACAAATTGGTAAAATCCGTTTGATTTAACCAATTTATCCAAACCACCGTTTTTGTATTTAGTGGCTTTTGGGAGCAAATGGTTAATTATCCTTTGCTCCCAGACATTACCAGATTTTCGTTCCAACCAGAAATATTGGACAGATAATCTTATACTGTGTATCCAGACGAATTCACAACATGGATGTTGATAGATTTAAATCAAACAAAATCAACCTTTAGTAAATTTACCTCCAGATGTATGATGACACATCTGTACCAGCCACACCTTGGTATCTGCTCAATTAACTACACACGCAGAGGAACAGTGAGCATGCTCCTCTATACGGTTGGTCTTCAGTATGCCGAATGTCGGGATCCCGGCGCACAGTATACCGGCGCCGGAATCCCGACACCCGGCATACCGACAGCTATTCTCCCTCGTGGGGGTCCACGACCCCCCTGGAGGGAGAATAAAATAGTGTGGCGTGCCCGCAGCGTGGCGAGCCCGCAAGGGGCCCCTTTGCGCTCGCCACGCTGTCGGTATGCCGGCGGTCGGGCTCCCGGCGCCGGTATGCTGGTCGCCAGGAGCCTGAGCGTCGGCATACCGTACTACACCCCTCTATACATATGGTGACCATCACACTTAAAGGGGGTACACACGTAGAGATTTCTCCCAGAGACGTGATCTAGCACAGATCGCTCAGCCCACAACGCGATGTGTGATGAGCAAGGGGAAAAATAAACAAAACCGCTCACTTCACCCAGCAGTGAAGTGAGCGATCTGACATGCATGCTGCCAAAAATATAGCCGGCGATAGCAACGCGCGGGGCGGCACATCTGTCGCTGGCCCCCCTACACACGGAGCGATGACTTCTTAGTTTCTAAGTAGTCTAGTCAGATTTCTTAGAAATTAGGCACACCTCGCTAAGTGTGTACCCCCCTTTATGGTTCCAAACTCTTTCAAATCACTGAGACATTCACCTGCTCACTTATTTTAGATGTGCTATTCATCCTTACATTAACAATGAACTTTATGCATAACAGTATAAAAATGTGCTCTTTTATTGTTACAATTGTTTTTCAGTATATAGATTTTTTTTGCATTTCTGATTTCCAGCAGGGAGTATTCGGCAATGTTATATATGTTTTATTGTGTTTATTAGTCTTACTTTTCATAATATTCCATTAAATACTGATATATTTCACTCAGACCAAGCACTACATTATTAATCTTAATTATATTGCTAAATGTTATGTTAAAGAAAAATGTTTACATTTATCTTCAGAAATTACTAATACCCCTTTCACACTGCAAGGCCAGGTCGCAACTGGGATTTTGAACATGCCCCAGCACGGGAGCAACACGGCTGCGACCACTCTCTGTGGGCTAGACAAGGTCAGCTGCGTCACTGGTCACGTGTTCAGTGTCGGCACTTGAAGATGAGATTATCTCCCAGCACCAGCTTTCCTATGATGTAAATGGGTCCCATCGACCCAGTTACCTGTTCACACTGCACCACGACCCATGCTGATCAGCAATGTGAAAGGGATATAACATATGTAGCCATACAATCTGGCATGCTTGTACCAATTTTTTGTTAAAAACTTGATCCATAAGGTATCAAACACTTATGCTTAAACATTGGTACAAGCAGGCTAGAACATATGCATTGGAATGGTAGGTGCATGAGGCCCATTTGTTCCAATGGCCCCATACCCACTAGCATGTGTGCCGTGACCATGCGTGTTGCAGCGGATTTTGCAAGGCTGCCTGGGCAGAATACTTTCATTCATCACAAGCAGGGTAAGTGGACTATACTCCATTAGGGTGGTCTTCAGTTTGCCGGCGGCCGGCCTTCCGACGACCAGTATACCGGCGCCAGAATCCAGACAGCTTTTCTCCCTCTTGGGGGTACACAACCCCCCCGGATGGAGGATAGCGTGGCACGCACGCACCACCGTGCACGCAGCGTGGCGAGCGCAGCGAGACCGCAAGGGGGTCATTTGCGCTCACCTAGCTGTCGGTATGCCAGCGCCGGTATAACATACTACACCCCTCCATTAGACAGTCACTGCCATTTAATGTCACGTCAGCGGTTAAATCCCTATGACATAGGTAATCTGGAAAAGATAAAAGATTAACAGCAAGAGACTACTGAAGGAGTTTACCAAGCTGATGATGAAAAAAACAGCAACTGTTTTTGTATGTTTGTGCATCTTAACAGTACACATCACTGAAATATTGCATTCCAAAATACACAGATGTGCGGATGGAAGCGACACCTACAATAATAGCGAGTAAATCTGCAGCACACGTCAGACATTAAAAATCGGTGACTTTGCTTTCCATGACTAAAAGAGCGATTATAAATGAGTTTTCATGCCGCAGTACCCTACATTGCCCAGCACCCCCATTTTACACTGGGGGAGATAGAGTCCCGATCAGACTTTGCTTTAAATGCTCACTGATGTTAATATGACCTATTTTACCCATCCACATCACAGTGATGTCAGCCTGAGGCTGCAGCACTGACAGCTGCCCCAGCGCCGAGATACACCCCATACTGTAATACAGCCAAGCCGCAGGTGAGTGGGGAAGAGCCGGCCGGAGCCATCACGGTGTCTGTCTCCCATCACACCGCAGGCAGCTCTCTCACAGTGAGGAGACCAGAGCGGGGGCAGCGAGCTCCAGGCCCGGGCTCCTCATCGTTACAGCCCCCACACCAACCATCTTCCAGCCCCCCGGCCTCCACCAGCCTCTGCCCCGCTCTTTACCCTCCTCCTCAAGCCCGTCCGCTGACTCGCCGCCCTGGATCAGGAAGGAAGGCACGAACTCCGCGGCGTGGACATTGGGGACGAACGGCTTGGCGTTGACGTTGAGCTTGGCCAGGGACGAGTTGAGTTGGGCCTCCGGGCCGTCCACGTCCGCCTGCTCCCAGGAATCCGGGGCTGTGTCGCTGGGGTCCATGGCTTCCGGGTAGCTGCTGGCGGCAGTGACGGAGAACACCGCGGGGCGGAGGCGGACGGGCTTCCCGCTAGGGGTGATGGGACGCGGCAGCTGTGAGGCAGGACACCCGGCTGCTGAACCCGCTGGCGGCGGCACTAACCCGACTCAGCACTCACTGAACGGCTCCTCGTGTGTTGCCGCGACGTGACTGACGTAAACCGGCGCACGGGACGCGACGTAGATGGCGCAGGGTGGTAGTTCCGTCACACAACCTGCTCCATTCCCTGACATTGGGCGCGCCTCGCCCCCTACACTACAACCCCCACAATCCTTAGCGCGCGTAGAAACGGAAGACCGCTCTTTTTCCTTCCCTGATGCGGCCGGAGAGGGCTGCTGGTAAATGTAGTTATTTCCCCCGCTGCAAGTACTGACTGACTGTGCAACGACTACGGTTCCTGAGGTGTGACATGTCCACCTAGGAACAGGCTATAAAAGCTCCATTCATGGGCACTGCCTACTTGTTTCTTCCACTGGTGTTAGTTTTTCTAATTATTGTAGCATGGCATCATAAACTCCTAACACAGTGGCTGTGCAGCCTGAGTTTAAAAGAAGAGGTTCTCTACACAAATGTACATGGGGTAGTGATAGTTCACAGACAGTACTTTGGAGGCTAATGCAGAGTCCCATGTGCACACTGTCGTTTATTTGTGCTTTTGCACTGCATATTTTCTGTAGCCAAGTACTGATACGCTACTATAGGCAATGCAGAGTCATAAGCCACTCAGTCGCATCACCACTTGCATCTGAAGGCGCATAACTGGGACTATGAGCATTCGCACGTAAGCAGAGATTAGCCTGTGGGCAGGCTGTGCGGAGTTGTGTGTAATAGTGGATACTCCTATTTTCAAGTGGATCACCTTGCAGGGATGCAGTTAAAATGCTGACTGACGGGAACCCGGTGTTCAGGACACCGACGCCAGAATCCCGACATTATACTGGTGCGCGGAATCACACCAGCCCCCGAAATTTCCACTCGGTTGATGGGTCCACGTCAGCAGCCGAGTGGGAATAGAGCTTTGCTCGCCACCAGGTACGAAGCGTGGAGAGACTATGAGGAGACTTGTAGCCTCGCTGCCAGGATTCCGGAAGACAGTGTGCCGCTGTTGCTTATATTGACAGCCAGTATCCTGTCTGCTGGTATATCATTCTGAATCCGTCTTGCACTAGTGGTAAGGCTGGTGCAAGTGCGCACTACTAATAATAGATTTCTTCTATCTTTCCAACACTTTAAAGTTCCATAAGTAAAATTTTCAGCCAATTGAATTATCCCCAATTTAAATTTTACAGCGAAAACACATAAAATGCGGGATAAGTTCCCAGACCTATGTGTTTTTGGGGCCACGACCCAGAAAACAGGGAATTTTATTTCAGAGTTTTTTTCACCTGCCTCAGGCAGTTGAAAAAGTCCCTAATGACTGCTGGCATTAGGGCTGTCAATTAGCATATTGAATATCCCCCTGATAGATTTAACATTACTAACACATAAGTTTTGTGTGATTGCAATTTGCTTATTTTGTATGATCCTTTCCAGAATCTCTGAAAACTCCAGGCGAACCTAAATTACTTTTCTCCTTCATCCACTAGGGGCCACTGGAGCGTAGTTACAATGGGGAAATAGTAGGCAGTAATTGGGAGCTGGCACTTTAAAATTCTCACACTGTGGCTAGCTTCTCCCCTACTATCTCCCCTCCAAGCCAGTCTTAGTTTAGTGCCCAAAGGAGCTGGTTCACTTGGGTTTAGCTGAAGAATTTTTTTCTTTTTTCTTTATTATTTTATTTTTCTTTCACACACGCACAGACTGGCAGCTCTGCCACTGCCAGTCTGCACCGCGGGAGCTGCCGGCGGGGTCCCATCGCAGCTGCGTGCGGCTCGGGATGGGCCCTGGCTGAGGGAGACACTGAGCTCTCCTGAGTTGGCCGGACACCGCTGCGTGCGGCGCGTGTCTGGGCCGCTCCACCAGCAGAAGATTCCGGCAGCATGGCAGCGGTGAGTATACGTGGTCGGACACCGCTGCGTGCGGCGCGTGTCGGGGCCGCCCCACCAACAGAAGATTCCGTCCGGACACCGCTGCGTGCGGCGCGTGTTGGGGCCGCTGGGTCGAAACGCCTGACGGAAGGAGTACAAACTCCCCCCCTCCAGACTGATGTATGTTTTTACATTTTTCAGTTTCAGTGTTTTAATACATGAAGGCTCCCCTATACTCTCCAGTCATAGCCAGGCTGGAGTGCATAAAAGGCGCATTTACTAATTTGAAATTGGCGCCATTATGTGGGGGGCGGAGCTTCAGCCCGCTCTGTAAGCGGGCTCAGCGCTCTTCACTCCCCGGCTGCAGCATATAGGCAGCCGGGTGATACATTTACACTCCATGGCTGCAGCATACACGATATCAGGTGCTGTGCTGGCTCACATGGCTAGTAGCCTAACACTATACTTGATTAGTGTTAGCAAGACCTAGGTTCAATTCCCTATGCAATTTTCTCTTACAGGCAGCCGGGGGGATAATGTGTTTTTAATTTGAAAGTGACCAAGGGGCGGAGCTAACTCCCGCTCTGTTCGGCGGGCTCAGATCTCCGCTCCCCGGCCGCACACCGCTCCCCAGCCGGAGCATACAGGCGGCCGGGGGATGCACAATTCAGCGGCCACCAAGAACGAGGGGGCGGAGCTAACTCCCGCTCTGTTCGGCGGGCTCAGACTCTCCGCTCCCCGGCCGCACACCGCTCCCCGGCAGCAGCATACAGGCGGTCGGGGGATGCACAATTCAGTGGCCACCAATAACCGAGAAACATCTGGTGCACCTTAATTAGCGGTACACTACATACAGGGCGGGGTGTTGCCTTCCCTTTATTATTCCTTGGTGTCACTAGTTACTAATGCTATTTGTAATTTGGGGAATGAGTGTAAGGCATCAGACAAATAGCGCTGTGGCTCAGTACGCTAGTAGCGGGTATCTGAAACTTTAAGGGGAGCTCCTATAGCCTAGGGCTAAGACTCCTGTCCGCTGCTCCAGAAAGTTTAGTTGAATCGTGTCGGTCACACATTATAGTGCAGACCTTACATAGGGCTGTGTATGTTTAACCCACCTTTTCTCCTTTCGTTTGTCTCACCTGGGATAGTCAAAGAATTCCGTCTTAGGTGTGAAGTATGCGGTGGAGCCATCTGCAGAGCCCTCCACGCACCTGCAGGACACTCCTGTTTGAACAGCTCAGATTATGCAGGTAATGTCACTGGTAACCAGAGACCTTGTACGTCATTTCACCTCTCCAGGTTTCTAAAGGAACCTTGCTAACCTTCCATGTTACAATACTGATGATGTCTGTTTTCTGTGGAGTCTGAACCAGTGTCTCAGAATATCCAGGTGCATTATACAGCAGTTCGTCTGAGACTGCAGGTAAAGGAGGCGGACACGTCAAGTCCATCAGGGTTTGACGCCGATGACGAAATGACAGCGACTGGTCCAGTTTCGGATGAGCTGGCCAGGCTCCGGTAGACGGCCGGCAGCACCCGAATACACAATTTCAGGTATCAAACAATGTTTGTTTTCCTATCCTTTCCCCGCAGACGGCAGGAAATGGTATCAGTACCTCTCCAGGGTATACCCCTCGATGTATCGCCGGTCCAACAAGCTGCCGTTTTCCTGAGGCAACCTGGCTCAGGGACCCATCGAAGACATATACGGCAGCAGGGTTCTACCTTGTCCGGAGCAGGTAGGTTGTGGAACAATTGTCCTCTAGGTTACAGGATGTTTCGCATCAGGATCAATTGATACTTTGGTACGGGTCAGAATCACGATTCTGCTTTATGTTCTTTGTAGGTCTCCACGTCTGCAGACTCGTAACCTGCATTTCTCTAACGTCCTAGTGGATGCTGGGCCTCCATCAGGACCATGGGGGAATAGCGGGCTCCGCAGGAGACAGGGCACATCTAAATAAAGCTTTTAGGATCACATGGTGCGTACTGGCTCCTCCCCCTATGACCCTCCTCCAAGCCTCAGTTAGGTTTTTGTGCCCGTCCGAGAAGGGTGCAATCTAGGTGGCTCTCCTAAAGAGCTGCTTAGAAAAAGTTTTTTTAGGTTTAAATCTCAGTGAATCCTGCTGGCAACAGGATCACTGCATCGAGGGACTTAGGGGAGAGATTTCCAACTCACCTGCGTGCAGGATGGATTGGAGTCTTAGGCTACTGGACACTTAGCTCCAGAGGGAGTCGGAACACAGGTCCTCCTGGGGTTCGTCCCGGAGCCGCGCCGCCGATCCCCCTTACAGACGCTGAAGACGGAGGTCCGGAAAGCAGGCGGCAGAAGACTCCTCAGTCTTCATGAAGGTAGCGCACAGCACTGCAGCTGTGCGCCATTGTTGCTACACGTCTCACTGATTCAGTCACGGAGGGTGCAGGGCGCTGCTGGGGGCGCCCTGGGCAGCAATATTAAATACCTTTAGTGGCAAAATAAATACATCACATATAGCCATTAAGGCTATATGTATGTATTTAACCCAGGCCAGTTTTCTTAAAACCCGGGAGAAAAGCCCGCCGAAAAAGGGGCGGAGCTTATTCTCCTCAGCACTCAGCGCCATTTTCCTGCTCAGCTCCGCTGGTGAGGAAGGCTCCCAGGACTCTCCCCTGCACTGCACTACAGAAACAGGGTAACAAAGAGAAGGGGGGCATAATTTGGCGATATTGATATATTAAAAGCGCTTATATCAAAAACAACACCTTCTAGGGTTGTTTATATACATTTATAGCGCTTTTGGTGTGTGCTGGCCAACTCTCCCTCTGTCTCCCCAAAGGGCTAAGAGGGTCCTGTCTTCGATTAGAGCATTCCCTGTGTGGCTGCTGTGTGTCGGTACGTGTGTGTCGACATGTATGAGGACGATGTTGGTGTGGAGGCAGAGCAATTGCCGGTAATGGTGATGTCACCCCCTAGGGAGTCGACACCGGAATGGATGTCTTTAGTTATGGAATTACGTGATAATGTTAGCACATTACAAAAGTCAGTTGACGAAATGAGACGGCCGGAAAACCAGTTAGTACCGGCTCAGGCGTCTCAGACACCGTCAGGGGCTGTAAAACGTCCCTTACCTCAGTCAGTCGACACGGGTACCGACACAGATGAATCTAGTGTCGACGGTGAAGAAACAAACGTATTTTCCAATAGGGCCACACGTTATATGATCACGGCAATGAAGGAGGCTTTGCAGATCTCTGATACTGCTGGTACCTCAAAAAGGGGTATTATGTGGGGGGTGAAAAAACTACCTGTAGCTTTTCCAGAATCAGAGGAATTGAATGACGTGTGTGACGAAGCGTGGGTTAACCCAGATAGAAAACTGCTAATTTCCAAGAAGTTATTGGCATTATACCCTTTCCCACCAGAGGTTAGGGCGCGCTGGGAAACACCCCCTAGGGTGGATAAGGCGCTCACACGTTTATCAAAGCAAGTGGCGTTGCCGTCTCCTGATACGGCCGCCCTCAAGGATCCAGCAGATAGGAGGCTGGAAACTACACTGAAGAGTATATACACACATACTGGTGTTATACTGCGACCGGCAGTAGCCTCAGCCTGGATGTGCAGTGCTGGGGTAGTGTGGTTGGATTCTCTGACTGAAAATATTGATACCCTGGATAGGGACAGTATTTTATTAACTCTAGAGCAATTAAAGGATGCTTTTCTTTATATGCGAGATGCTCAGAGGGATATTTGTACTCTAGCATCAAGAGTAAGCGCGATGTCCATATCTGCCAGAAGAAGTTTATGGACGCGACAGTGGTCAGGTGATGCGGATTCCAAAAGGCATATGGAAGTATTGCCATATAAAGGAGAGGAATTATTTGGGGTCGGTCTTTCGGACCTGGTGGCCACGGCAACTGCCGGCAAATCCACTTTTTTACCTCAGACCCCCTCCCAACAGAAAAAGACACCGTCTTTTCAGCCGCAGTCCTTTCGCTCCTATAAAAACAAGCGACCAAAAGGACAGTCTTATCTGCCGCGAGGCAGAGGAAAGGGTAAGAGAGGGCAGCAAGCAGCCCCTGCCCAGGACCAGAAGCCCGCCCCGGGTTCTACAAAGCCATCAGCATGACGCTGGGGCTTTACAAGCGGACTCAGGAGCGGTGGGGGGTCGACTCAAGATTTTCAGCAATCAGTGGGCTCGCTCACAAGTGGACCCGTGGATCCTGCAGATAATATCTCAGGGTTACATGTTGGAGTTCGAAAGGTCTCCCCCTCGCCGGTTCCTAAAGTCTGCTTTACCAACGTCTCCCTCAGAAAGGTCGTCGGTTTTGGAAGCCATTCACAAGCTGTATTCTCAGCAGGTGATAGTCAAGGTACCCCTCCTACAACAGGGAAAGGGGTATTATTCCACACTATTTGTGGTACCGAAGCCGGACGGTTCGGTAAGACCTATTCTAAACCTGAAATCCTTGAACCTGTACATACAGAAATTCAAGTTCAAGATGGAGTCACTCAGAGCAGTGATAGCGAATCTGGAAGAAGGGGACTTCATGGTGTCCCTGGACATAAAGGATGCTTATCTGCATGTCCCAATTTACCCCTCACACCAAGGGTATCTCAGGTTCGTGATACAAGACTGTCATTATCAGTTTCAAACGCTGCCGTTTGGTTTGTCCACGGCCCCTCGGGTCTTTACCAAGGTAATGACCGAAATGATGGTTCTTCTACGAAGAAAAGGCGTATTAATTATCCCTTACTTGGACGATCTCCTGATAAGGGCAAAGTCCAGAGAACAGCTGGAAGTCGGTGTAGCACTAACCCAGGTAGTGCTTCAGCAACACGGGTGGATTCTGAATCTTCCAAAATCTCAATTGACCCCGACAACTCGTCTGCTGTTCCTGGGAATGATTCTGGACACGGTTCAGAAAAAGGTGTTTCTCCCGGAGGAGAAAGCAAGGGAGTTATCCGAACTTGTCAGGAACCTCCTAAAACCAGGAACTGTGTCAGTACATCAATGCACAAGAGTCCTGGGAAAGATGGTGGCTTCTTACGAAGCGATTCCATTCGGCAGATTCCATGCACGGACATTTCAGTGGGATCTGCTGGACAAATGGTCCGGATCGCATCTGCACATGCATCAGCGGATAACACTGTCACCAAGAAC
This sequence comes from Pseudophryne corroboree, assembly GCF_028390025.1. Taxonomy (NCBI): domain Eukaryota; kingdom Metazoa; phylum Chordata; class Amphibia; order Anura; family Myobatrachidae; genus Pseudophryne; species Pseudophryne corroboree. The sequence continues at coordinate 332,907,361 of NC_086450.1, read as the reverse complement.
AAGGTTGTCTCTCCTGTGGTGGTTGCAGAGTGCCCATCTGTTAGAGGGCCGCAGATTCGGCATACAGGACTGGGTCCTGGTGACTACGGATGCCAGCCTACGAGGCTGGGGAGCAGTCACACAGGGAAGAAACTTCCAGGGCGTGTGGTCAAACCTGGAGACGTCCCTTCACATAAATATACTGGAGCTAAGAGCGATCTACAGTGCTCTAAGCCTGGCAAAATCGCTGCTTCAGGGTCAGCCGGTGTTGATCCAGTCGGACAACATCACGGCAGTCGCCCACGTAAACCGACAAGGCGGCACGAGAAGCAGAAGAGCAATGACAGAAGCTGCAAGGATTCTGCGCTGGGCGGAGAATCATGTCATAGCACTGTCAGCAGTGTTCATCCCGGGAGTGGACAACTGGGAAGCAGACTTCCTCAGCAGACACGACCTTCACCCGGGAGAGTGGGGACTTCATCCAGAAGTCTTCCACATGATTGTGAACCGTTGGGAAAGACCAAAGGTGGACATGATGGCGTCTCGCCTCAACAAAAAATTGGACAGATATTGCGCCAGGTCAAGAGACCCTCAGGCAATAGCTGTGGACGCTCTGGTAACACCGTGGGTGTACCAGTCAGTGTATGTGTTCCCTCCTCTGCCTCTCATACCAAAGGTACTGAGAATTATACGGAAAAGAGGAGTAAGAACAATACTGGTGGCTCCGGACTGGCCAAGAAGAACTTGGTATCCGGAACTTCAAGAGATGCTCACGGAGGATCCATGGCCTCTACCTCTAAGAAGGGATCTGCTTCAGCAGGGACCTTGTATGTTCCAAGACTTACCGCGTCTGCGTTTGACGGCATGGCGGTTGAACGCCGGATTCTAAAAGAAAAGGGCATTCCAGAGGAAGTTATTCCTACCTTGATTAAGGCTAGAAAGGAAGTGACTGTACAACATTATCACCGCATTTGGCGAAAATATGTTGCGTGGTGTGAGGCCAAGAAGGCTCCAACGGAAGAATTTCAATTGGGTCGATTCTTACATTTCCTGCAAGCAGGATTGTCTATGGGCCTAAAATTGGGGTCCATTAAAGTTCAAATTTCGGCCTTATCAATCTTCTTCCAGAAGGAATTGGCATCAGTGCCTGAAGTACAAACTTTTGTCAAAGGTGTACTACATATACAACCCCCAATAGTGCCTCCAGTGGCACCGTGGGATTTAAACGTAGTTTTGAATTTTCTCAAATCTCATTGGTTTGAGCCTCTAAAATCGGTAGATTTAAAATACCTTACATGGAAGGTAACCATGCTATTGGCCCTGGCTTCAGCCAGGAGAGTTTCAGAGTTGGCGGCTTTATCATACAAAAGCCCATATCTGATTTTCCATTCGGACAGGGCAGAACTGCGGACACGTCCTCATTTTCTCCCTAAGGTGGTTTCGGCTTTTCACTTGAACCAGCCTATTGTGGTGCCTGCGGCTACTAGCGACTTGGAGGACTCCAAGTTACTGGACGTTGTCAGAGCATTAAAAATATATATTTCAAGGACAGCTGGAGTCAGAAAATCTGACTCGTTGTTTATATTGTATGCACCCAACAAGATGGGTGCTTCTGCGTCTAAACAGACGATTGCACGTTGGATCTGTAGCACAATCCAACTTGCACATTCTGTGGCAGGCCTGCCACAGCCTAAATCTGTAAAGGCCCACTCCACAAGGAAAGTGGGCTCATCTTGGGCGGCTGCCCGAGGGGTCTCGGCATTACAACTTTGCCGAGCAGCTACGTGGTCAGGGGAGAACACGTTTGTAAAATTTTACAAATTTGATACTCTGGCTAAGGAGGACCTGGAGTTCTCTCATTCGGTGCTGCAGAGTCATCCGCACTCTCCCGCCCGTTTGGGAGCTTTGGTATAATCCCCATGGTCCTGATGGAGTCCCAGCATCCACTAGGACGTTAGAGAAAATAAGAATTTACTTACCGATAATTCTATTTCTCATAGTCCGTAGTGGATGCTGGGCGCCCATCCCAAGTGCGGATTGTCTGCAATACTTGTACATAGTTATTGTTACAAAGATCGGGTTATTACTATTGTTGTGAGCCATCTTTTCAGAGGCTACTTCGTTTTTTGTTATCATACTGTTAACTGGGTTCAGATCACAAGTTGTACGGTGTGATTGGTGTGGCTGGTATGAGTCTTACCCGGGATTCAAGATCCTTCCTTATTGTGTACGCTCGTCCGGGCACAGTACCTAACTGAGGCTTGGAGGAGGGTCATAGGGGGAGGAGCCAGTACGCACCATGTGATCCTAAAAGCTTTATTTAGATGTGCCCTGTCTCCTGCGGAGCCCGCTATTCCCCCATGGTCCTGATGGAGGCCCAGCATCCACTACGGACTATGAGAAATAGAATTATCGGTAAGTAAATTCTTATTTTTCGCTTGGGCTGTCTTAACCCGACGACCTCTGGGGCTGCGACAGTGACAGGTGAACATGAAATCCTACGGGGCAGATGGTTCAGGGGAAGGAACTTTCTGCAGGATTTCTTGAACCATTGGAGGTAAGTCCACTTTGCTTTCTCCTACTTCTGCCCCAGCTCCAAGACAGACCTTTACCGGTCTTTCCTCTAGATTTTTACCGTGCCCTTTCAAGCTTTCGACTCCACACGGGCGATATCTCCGTCGCCAGGGGATCTCAAAAAAAAAAAAAAAAAGCTGAAGCAGAGGTTCAACATCCTCGGTCCAGTCTAATTTTACATCATCCTATACACACACTACAGGTCAGACTTTACTACCACCTGGAGGGTCCCAGGGTAGGCGCAGGTAGGTGGAAGAAGGCTTGGGCGGTTACAGACTAGATTTTGGAGTACAACCGTCTCGGGAGTCCCTCGGCAGGGGTCGGCCGATTTACGATGACAAGAGAGTCATACTGCAGGCGGCGCTCCATATGCTTCTAACCGCAAAGGGTGTTGATCCCTGTTAGTTCTCAGGCCTTTGTATTTTCACGTTCCGAAGCCAGTTGGCTGGGCCAGGCCTATTCTGGCCTTAGAATCCTTTCAGTCTGTGATTGCTAGTTTGAACAAGAAAGGGAGTTTTACGCGTCCCTTGTCTTCAGGGATGCCTGTTTACTGATTTCCGTTGGGTTTCCTCATCGGGCTTTACTCAGAGTCGCATTACAGGATTCTCATTTCTCTGACGTCCTAGTGGATGCTGGGAACTCCGTAAGGACCATGGGGAATAGCGGCTCCGCAGGAGACTGGGCACAAAAGTAAAGCTTTAGGACTACCTGGTGTGCACTGGCTCCTCCCCCTATGACCCTCCTCCAAGCCTCTGTTAGATTTTTGTGCCCGGCCGAGAAGGGTGCACACTAGGGGCTCTCCTGAGCTTCTTAGTGAAAGTTTAGTTTTAGGTTTCTTATTTTCAGTGAGACCTGCTGGCAACAGGCTCACTGCATCGAGGGACTAAGGGGAGAAGAAGCGAACTCACCTGCTTGCAGAGTGGATTGGGCTTCTTAGGCTACTGGACACCATTAGCTCCAGAGGGACCGAACACAGGCCCAGCCTCGGAGTCCGGTCCCAGAGCCGCGCCGCCGGCCCCCTTACAGAGCCAGAAGCAAGAAGAGGTCCGGAAAATCGGCGGCAGAAGACATCCTGTCTTCACCAAGGTAGCGCACAGCACTGCAGCTGTGCGCCATTGCTCCTCAGCACACTTCACACTTCGGTCACTGAGGGTGCAGGGCGCTAGGGGGGGGGCGCCCTGAGCAGCAATAAAAACACCTTGGCTGGCGAAAATACATCACATATAGCCCCCAGGGCTATATGGATGAATTTTAACCCCTGCCAGATTTCACAGAAAAACGGGAGAAAAGGCAGCCGAGAAGGGGGCGGAGCCTATCTCCTCAGCACACTGGCGCCATTTTCTCTCACAGCTCCGTTGGAGGGAAGCTCCCTGGCTCTCCCCTGCAATTACTACACTACAGAAAGGGGTTAAAAAAGAGAGGGGGGCACTAATTAGGCACAGTATAACAATACAGCAGCTATAAGGGGAAAAACACTTATATAAGGTTATCCCTGTATATATATAGCGCTCTGGTGTGTGCTGGCATACTCTCCCTCTGTCTCCCCAAAGGGCTAGTGGGGTCCTGTCCTCTATCAGAGCATTCCCTGTGTGTGTGCTGTGTGTCGGTACGTTGTGTCGACATGTATGAGGAGGAAAATGATGTGGAGGCGGAGCAATGGCCTGTAACAGAGATGTCACCCCCTAGGGAGTCGACACCTGAGTGGATGAGCTTATGGAAGGAATTATGTGACAGTGTCAGCTCTTTACAAAAGATTGATGACATGAGACAGCCGGCGAATCAGCCTGTGCCTGTCCAGGTGTCTCAAAAGCCATCAGGGGCTTTAAAACGCCTGTTACCGCAGATGGCAGATACAGACGCCGACACGGATACTGACTCCAGTGTCGACGATTAAGAGACGAATGTGACTTCCAGTAGGGCCACACGTTACATGATTGAGGCTATGGAAAATGTTTTTACACATTTCTGATAATACCAGTACCACTAAAAAGGGTATTAGGTTGGGTGAGAAAAAACTGCCTGTAGTTTTTCCTGCATCTGAGGAATTAAATGAAGTGTGTGATGATGCGTGGGTTTCCCCCGATAAAAACTGTTAATTCCTTAAAAAGTTATTAGCATCATACCCCTTCCCGCCAGAGGATAGGGCACGTTGGGAAACACCCCCTAGGGTGAATAAAGCGCTCACACGCTTGTCTAAACAGGTGGCACTACCGTCCCCGGATACGGCCGCCCTTAAGGAACCTGCTGACAGAAAGCAGTAAAATATCCTAAAATGTATATACACTTACACGGGTGTGATACTGCGACCAGCAATCGCCTCAGCCTGGATGTGCAGTGCTGGGGTGGCCTGGTCGGATTCCCTGACTGACAATATTGATACCCTAGATAGGGACAGTATATTACTGACTATAGAGCATTTAAAAGATGCATTTCTATATATGCGTGATGCACAGAGGGATATTTGCCGACTGGCATCAAGAGTAAGTGCGCTGTCCATTTCTGCCAGAAGAGGGTTATGGACAAGACAGTGGTCAGGTGATGCTGATTCCAAAAGGCATATGGAAGTATCGCCTTATAAAAGGGAGGAGTTATTTGGGGTAGGTCTAACAGACCTGGTGGCCACGGCAACGGCTGGGAAATCCACATTTTTACCCCAGGTAGCCTCTCAACATAAGAAGACGCCGTATTATCAGGCGCAGTCCTTTGGGCCCCATAAGGGCAAGCGGGCAAAAGGCTCCTCATTTCTGCCCCGTGGCAGAGGGAGAGGAAAAAGGCTGCAGCACACAGCCAGTTCCCAGGAACAGAAGCCCTCTCCCGTTTTCTGCCAAGTCCTCAGCATGACGCTGGGGCTTTACAAGCGGACTCAGGCACGGTGGGGGCCCGTCTCAAAAATTTCAGCGTGCAGTGGGCTCACTCACAGGTGGACCCCTGGATCCTTCAGGTGGTATCTCAGGGGTACAAATTGGAATTCGAGACGTCTCCCCTTCGCCGTTTCCTAAAGTCTGCTTTACCGACGTCTCCCTCCGACAGGGAGGCGGTATGGGAAGCCATTCACAAGCTGTATTCCCAGCAGGTGATAATCAAGGTACCCCTCCTACAACAGGGAAAGGGGTATTATTCCACGCTGTTTGTGGTACCGAAACCGGACGGCTCGGTGAGACCTAATTTAAATCTGAAATCCTTGAACACTTACATACAAAGGTTCAAATTCAAGATGGAGTCACTCAGAGCGGTGATTGCAAACCTGGAAGAAGGGGATTATATGGTGTCTCTGGACATCAAGGATGCTTATCTCCATGTCCCAATTTACCCTTCTCACCAAGGGTACCTCAGTTTTGTGGTACAGAACTGTCACTATCAGTTTCAGACGCTGCCGTTTGGTTTGTCCACGGCACCCCGGGTCTTTACCAAAGTAATGGCCGAAATGATGATACTCCTTCGAAGGAAGGGAGTTTTAATTATCCCTTACTTGGACGATCTCAGGATAAGGGCAAGATCCAGGGAACAGTTGGTAGTCGGGGTAGCACTATCTCAAGTAGTGTTGCGGCAGCACGGTTGGATTCTTAATATTCCAAAATCGCAGCTGATCCCGACGACACGTCTTCTATTCCTAAGGATGATCCTGGACACAGTCCAGAAAAAGGTGTTTCTCCAGGAGGAGAAAGCCAGGGAGTTATCCGAAATAGTCAGAAACCTCCTAAAACCAGGCCAAGTGTCAGTGCATCAGTGCACAAGGGTCCTGGGAAAAATGGTGGCTTCCTACGAAGCTATTCCATTCGGCAGATTCCACGCAAGAACTTTCCAGTGGGACCTGCTGGAAAAATGGTCCGGATCGCATCTTCAGATGCATCAGCGGATAACCCTGTCACCAAAGACAAGGGTGTCTCTCCTGTGGTGGTTGCAGAGTGCTCATCTTCTAGAGGGCGCAGATTCGGCATTCAGGACTGGGTCCTGGTGACCACGGATGCCAGCCTGCGAGGCTGGGGAGCAGTCACACAGGGAAGAAATTTCCAGGGCTTGTGGTCAAGCCTGGAGACATCACTTCACATAAATATCTTGGAGCTAAGGGCCATTTACAATGCCCTAAGCCAAGCAAGACCTCTGCTTCAAGGTCAGCCGGTGCTGATCCAGTCGGACAACATCACGGCAGTCGCCCACGTAGACAGACAGGGCGGCACAAGAAGCAGGAGGGCAATGGAAGAAGTCTTCCACATGATTGTAAACCGTTGGGAAAACCAAAGGTGGACATGATGGCGTCCCGCCTAAACAAAAAATTGGACAGGTATTGCGCCAGGTCAAGGGACCCTCAGGCAATAGCTGTGGACGCTCTGGTAACACCGTGGGTGTACCAGTCAGTGTATGTGTTCCCTCCTCTTCCTCTCTTACCAAAAGTACTGAGAATTATAAGACGGAGGGGAGTAAGAACTATACTCGTGGCTCCGGATTGGGCAAGAAGGACTTGGTACCCGGAACTTCAAGAGATGCTCACGGAGGACCCGTGGCCTCTACCTCTAAGAAGGGACCTGCTCCATCAAGGACCCTATCTATTCCAAGACTTACCGCGGCTGCGTTTGACGGCAGGGCGGTTGAACGCCGGATCCTGAAGGAAAAAGGCATTCCGGATGAAGTCATCCCTACCCTGATCAATGCCAGGAAGGATGTAACCGCAAAGCATTATCACCGCATTAGGCGAAAATATGATGCGTGGTGCGAGGCCAGTAAGGCCCCGATGGAGGAATTTCAACTAGGTCGATTCCTGCATTTCCTGCAAACAGGAGTGTCTATGGGCCTAAAATTGGGGTCCATTAAGGTTCAAATTTCGGCCCTGTCAATTTTCTTCCAGAAAGAACTAGCTTCAGTTCCTGAAGTTCAGACGTTTGTAAAAGGGGTACTGCATATACAGCCTCCTTTTGTGCCTCCAGTGGCACCTTGGGATCTCAATGTAGTTTTGGGGTTCCTAAAGTCACAATGGTTTGAACCACTTGAATCTGTGGAGTTAAAATATCTCACATGGAAAGTGGTCATGCTGTTGGCCCTGGCCTCAGCCAGGCGCGTGTCAGAATTGGCGGCTTTATCCTGTAAAAGCCCCTATCTGATCTTCCATTCAGACAGGGCGGAATTGAGGACTCGTCCTAATTTTCTCCCTAAGGTGGTTTCAGCGTTTCATCTGAACCAACCTATTGTGGTACCTGCGGCTACTAGTGACTTGGAGGACTCCAAGTTGTTGGACATAGTCAGGGCCCTGAAAATATATGTTTCCAGGACTCGCTGTTTATCCTGTATGCACCCAACAAGCTGGGTGCTCCTGCTTCTATTCTAGAAAGAGAAAAGAAGACTCTATCTTGGGGGCACTCTTTGAAATATAAATAGGGCCAGATATACCCTTAGGTATCATTAAAATATAACCTTTAATTGTATCTTTAAAATTAATAGGAATTTGAAAAGGAAAAATATATAAACACACACACAGGTTTATTCATATACACCTTGGGATCACTTGTCTATCACAAGGAGTTCAAAGAACACTGATTGCTCACTATGGAGCTTATTGGTTCAGAGAACACTGATTGCTCACCGAGGAGCTTGTTTTAATTATTTTTATTCAGATTTTTTTATAACCAATTATGATCTCTCACTGTTTAAACAACCATATCATGAATAGGTATTGATTTACCGAACGTCAGCTCCTATATTCTCAAACACATGTATAATTATAAAAATTCAAAATTTGCCCAAATGGTATATACACAGTGTTGAGAGATGCAGAATGCCCATCATATTTATATGGTATCTTATGCGCTCATTAGTAGCCCGACGTAAATAGTTGGTATAGAGAGAAAAAAGGAAAGAGTAAAAAAGATGATCAGTATGCCATGGTACATTGCTTCTACTGTCTCACCGTCATGAGCTCAAGGTTTTTGTTAGCTCAGCGGCCGGTGGATGAGAGGGCAACGACCTTGAAATTTCTGACCAGAAAGAGGATAAGTGGCCGTACTGCTTTCCCTGTTAGAGCGGATGGAATGTCTCGATATCCTAGGACATTGCAGGACACTGCACCGCAATCCAGGGATGAGTGTTAACCGAAATTGAGTACAATTCCTGCCTGTTTAATTTTCAGGTAATTGCAGGGAGATGATAGGGAGTGGTTCAATGTTAAACCAGTGCCGTGCACATTCTCACATAGAAATGCATTTATCAAAAAAGCCGTTCTCCACACAGGCTATTAGCAAAGTACTTTCCCAAATTTATTTTCAGGTATACTTTATCGGTATACTAATTTCTCTGACGTCCTAGTGGATGCTGGGAACTCCGTAAGGACCATGGGGAATAGCGGCTCCGCAGGAGACAGGGCACATCTAAAGAAAGCTTTAGGATCACCTGGTGTGCACTGGCTCCTCCCCCTATGACCCTCCTCCAAGCCTCAGTTAGATTTTCTGTGCCCGACGAGAAGGGTGCACACTAGGGGCTCTCCTGAGCTCTTTGTGAAAGTTTTAGTTTAGGTTTATTATTTTCAGTGAGACCTGCTGGCAACAGGCTCACTGCATCGAGGGACTAAGGGGAGAAGAAGCGAACTCACCTGCGTGCAGAGTGGATTGGGCTTCTTAGGCTACTGGACATTAGCTCCAGAGGGACGATCACAGGTTCAGCCTGGATGGGTCACCGGAGCCGCGCCGCCGGCCCCCTTACAGAGCCAGAAGAGCGAAGAGGTCCGGAAAAATCGGCGGCAGAACACTTTCCTGTCTTCAGATAAAGTTAGGCGCACAGCACCGCAGCTGTGCGCCATTGCTCTCAGCACACTTCACACTCCGGTCACTGAGGGTGCAGGGCGCTGGGGGGGCAGCGCCCTGAGACGCAATAAATCGATAGAAAACCTTTTATGGCTAAAATAAATGCATCACATATAACTCCTGGGCTATATGGATGCATTTAACCCCTGCCAAAACATACAAGAAAACGGATGATAAGGACGCCGAGAAAGGGGCGGAGCCTATCTCCTCAGCACACTGGCGCCATTTTCCCTCACAGCTCAGTTGGAGGGAAGCTCCCTGGCTCTCCCCTGCAGTCACTACACTACAGAAAGGGGTTAAAAAAGAGAGGGGGGCACAAATTAGGCGCAGTATAAACAATACAGCAGCTATAAAGGGAAAAACACTTATATAAGGTTATCCCTGTATATATATAGCGCTCTGGTGTGTGCTGGCAAACTCTCCCTCTGTCTCCCCAAAGGGCTAGTGGGGTCCTGTCCTCTATCAGAGCATTCCCTGTGTGTGTGCTGTGTGTCGGTACGTTTGTGTCGACATGTATGAGGAGAAAAATGATGAGGAGACGGAGTAGAGTGTCTGTAATAGTGTTGTCACCCCCTGGGGGGTCGACACCTGAGTGGATGTACTGTTGAAATTGCGTGACAGTGTCAGCTTTGTATAAAAGACAGTGGTTGACATGAGACAGCCGGCTACTCAGCTTGTGCATGTCCAGACGTCTCATACAGGGGCTCTAAAGCGCCCGTTACCTCAGATACAGACGCCGACATGGATACTGACTCCTGTGTCGACGGTGAAGAGACAACCGTGATTTCCAATAGGGCCACACATTGCATGATTGAGGCAATGGAAAAAGTTTACACTCTTCTGATAATATAAATACCACCAAAAAAAGGGGTATTATGTTTGGTGAGGAAAAACTTCCTGTAGTTTTCCTGAATCTGAGAAATAAAATGAGGTGTGTGATGATACGTGGGTTTCCCCCCGATAACAATTGATAAATTCTAAAAAGTTATTGGCAGTATACCTTTTCCCGCCAGAGGTTAGGGTGCGTTGGGAAACACCCCCTAGGGGGGATAAGGCGCTCACACGCTTGTAAGAACAAGGGCTCTACCCTCTCTGGAGATGGCCGCCCTTAGGGATCCTGCTGATAGAAAGCAGGAGGGTATCCTAAAATGTTTTTACACACATACTGGTGTTATACTGTGACCAGCAATCGCCTCAGCCTGGATGTGCAGTGCTGGGTTGGCGTGGTCGGATTCCCTGACTGGAAATTTGATATCCTAGATAAGGACAGTATATTATTGCCTATAGAGCAATTAAAAGATGCATTTCTATATATGCATGACGCACAGCGGAATATTTGCCGACTGGCATCAAGTATAAGTGCGTTGTCCAATTATACCAGTAAAGTGGTCAGGTGATGCGGATTCCAAACGGCATTTGGAAGTATTGCCTTAAAAAAAAAAAAAAGGGGATGTACCCCAGGTCGCCTCTCAAAATAAGACGCCGTATTATTAGGCGCAGTCCTGGTTGGCAAGCGGACAAAAGGGTTCCTGTTTTCTGCTCGTGACAGAGGGAGAGGAAAATGGCTGCAGAGATCAGCCAGTTCCCAGGAACAGAAACCCTTTTCCGCCTCTGCCAAGCTCTCAGTATGACGCTAGGGCTTTACAAGTTCAGGCACGGTGGGGGCCCGTTCTCAATGAATTTCAGTGCGCAGTGGGCTCACTCGCAAGTAGACCCCTGGATCCTTCAGGTAATATTTCAGGGGTACAAATTGGAATTCGAGACGTATTCCCCTCGCCGTTTCCAAAAGTCTGTTTTACCGACGTCTCCCGCTGACGGAGGCAGTTTTGGAAGCCATTCACAAGCTGTATTCCCAGCAGGTGATAATTAAGGTACCCCTCCTGCAACAGGGAACGGGGTATTATTCCACACTATTGTGGTACCGAAGCCAGACGGCTCGGTGAGACCGATTTTAAAATCTAAAATCTAAAATCTTTGAACACTTACATACAGAGGTTCAAATTCAAAATTGAGTCACTCAGAGCAGTGATTGCAAACCTGGAAGAAGGGGACTACATGATGTCTCGGGACATCAAGGATGCTTACCTTCATGTCAAAATTTACCCTTCTCACCAAGGGTATCTCAGGTTATGGTACAGAACTGTCACTATCAGTTCAGACGCTGCCGTAGGGATGGTCCACGGCACCCCGGGTCTTTACTGAAGTAATGACCGTAATGATGATATTCCTTCGAAGGAAGGGAATTTTAGTTATCCTTTACTTGGACGATTCCCTGATAAGGGTGAGATCCAGGGAACAGTTGGAGATCGGTGTAGCACTACCTCAGGTAGTGTTGCGGCAGCACGATTGGATTCTCAATATTCCAAAATCGCAGCTGGTTCCGACGACTTGTCTTCTGTTCCTAGGGATGATCCTGGACACAGTCCAGAAAGAAGGTGTTTCTCCCGGAGGAGGAAGCCAGGGAGTTATCCGAGCTAGTCAGGAACCTCCTAAAACCGAACCAAGTCTCAGTGCATCAATGCACAAGGGTTCTGGGTAAAAATGGTGGCTTCCTACGAAGCAATCCCATTCGGCAGATTCCACGCAAGACTTTCCAGTGGAACCTACTGGACAAATGGTCCGGGTCGCATCTTCAGATGCTTCAGCGGATAACCCTGTCACCAGGGACAAGGGTATCCCTCCTGTGGTGGTTGCAGAGTGCTCATCTTCTAGAGGGCCGCAGATTCGGCATGCGGGACTGGGTCCTGGTGGCCACGGATGCCAGCCTGCGAGGCTGGGGAGCAGTCACACAGGGAAGGAATATCCAGGGCTTATGGTCAAGCCTGGAGACATCACTTCACATAAATGTCCTGAAGCTAAGGGCCATTTACAATGCTCTAAGCTTAGCAAGACCTCTGCTTCAAGGTCAGCCGGTGTTGATCCAGTCGGACAACATTACGGCAGTCACCCACGTAAACAGACAGGGTGCCACAAGAAGCAGGAGGGCAATGGCAGAAGCTGCAAGGATTCTTTGCGGGGCGAAAAACCATGTGATAGCACTGTCAGCAGTTTTCATTCCGGGAGTGGACAACTGGGAAGCAGTTTTCCTCAGCACGACCTCCACCCGGGAGAGTAAGGACTTCACCCAGAAGTCTTCCACATGATTATAAACCGTTGGGAAAAACTCGACAGGTATTGCGCCACGTCAAGGGACCCTCAGGCAATAGCTGTAGATGCTCTGGTAACACCGTGGGTGTACCAATCAGTGTATGGGTTCCCTCCTCTGCCTCTCATACCCAAGGTACTGAGATTGATAAGATGGAGAGGAGTAAGCACTATATTAGTGGCTCCGGATTGGCCAAGAAGGAATTGGTAACCGGAACTTCAAGAGATGCTCACGGAGGATCCGTAGCCTCTACCTCTAAGAAGGGACCTGCTCCAGCAAGGACCTTGTCTGTTACAAGACTTACCGCGGCTGCGTTGACGGCATGGCGGTTGGACGCCGGATCCTGAAGGAAAGAGGCATTCCGGATGAAGTCATCCCTATCCTGATCAAAGCCAGGAAGGATGTAACCGCAAAACATTATCACCGCATTTGGCGAAAATATGTTGCGTGGTGCGAGGCCAGTAAGGCTCGACGGAGGAAATTCAACTGGGTCGATTCCTACATTTCCTGCAAACAGGAGTATCTATGGGCCTGAAATTGGGGTCCATTAAGGTTCAAATTTCGGCTCTGTCAATTTTCTTCCAAAAAAGAACTAGCTTCAGTCCCTGAAGTTCAGACATTTGTTAAAGGGGTACTGCATATACAGCCTCCTTTTGTGCCTTTAGTGGCACTTTTGGGATCTCCAGGTGGATTTTGGGTTCCAAAAGTCACATTGGTTTGACACACTTAAATCTGTGGAGTTAAAATATCTCACAGAAAAAGTGGTCATGCTGTTGGCTCTGGCCTGGGCCAGGCGCGTGTCAGAATTGGTGGCTTTATCCTGTAAAAGCCCTTATCTGATTTTCCATTCGGACAGGGCGGAATTGAGGACTCGTCCTCAGTTTCTCCCTAAGGTGGTTTCAGCGTTCACCTGAACCAAACCTATTGTGGTGCCTGCGGCTACTAGGGACTTGGAGGACTCCAAGTTGCTAGACGTTGTCAGGACCCGGAAAATATATGTTTCCAGGACGGCTGGAGTCAGGAAATCTGACTCGCTGTTTATCCTCTATGCACCCAACTAGCTGGGTGCTCCTGCTTCTAAGCAGACTATTGCTTGTTGGATTTGTAGTACAATTCAGCTTGCACATTCTGTGGCAGGCCTGCCACAGCCAAAAATCTGTAAATGCCCACTCCACAAGGAAGGTGGGCTCATCTTGGGCAGCTGCCCGAGGGGTCTCGGCTTTACAACTTTGCCGAGCAGTTACTTGGTCAGGAGCAAATACGTTTGTAAAATTCTACAAATTTGATACCCTGGCTGAGGAGGACCGGGAGTTCTCTCATTGGGGGCTGCAGAGTCATCCGCACTCTCCCGCCCGTTTGGGAGCTTTGGTATAATCCCCATGGTCCTTACGGAGTTCCCAGCATCCACTAGGACGTCAGAGAAAATAAGAATTTACTTACCGATAATTCTATTTCTCGTAGTCCGTAGTGGATGCTGGGCGCCCATCCCAAGTGCGGATTGTCTGCAATACTGGTACATAATTATTGTTACCAAAAAATTCGGGTTATTGTTGTAATGAGCCATCTTTTCGAGAGGCTTCTCTATTATCATGCTGTTAACTGGGTTCAGATCACAAGTTGTACAGTGTGATTGGTGTGGCTGGTATGAGTCTTACCCGGGATTCAAAATCCTTCCTTATTGTGTACGCTCGTCCGGGCACAGTATCCTAACTGAGGCTTGGAGGAGGGTCATAGGGGGAGGAGCCAGTGCACACCAGGTGATCCTAAAGCTTTCTTTAGATGTGCCCTGTCTCCTGCGGAGCCGCTATTCCCCATGGTCCTTACGGAGTTCCCAGCATCCACTACGGACTACGAGAAATAGAATTATCGGTAAGTAAATTCTTATTATTGTTAGGCTCTCTTAACATAATTCATTATTTTCTCTAACATTTGACCATAGGTCACTGAACAATATGTGTTGGGCTAAAAAGTAGCAGCAAACCCAGCTAGAATAAAAAGTTTTTATTACCGCAAACCCAGTCCAGCCGCTGAGATCTCTTTTCGTCATGTACTCTGGTCACTAGGACCGGTGCAGCGGACGGCAAATATGAAAACAGCAGCGCTTCGGGTATTACTGGCCGGAAAAAAGATTAGTAGCTGTGCTGCTTTCCACGTTAGAGCGGTTGCAGCGCCTTGATATCATAGGACAGAGCAAGGACGCTGCACCACAATCCGTGGATGAGAGCTAGCTGAAAATAGGAAGATTACCGTTCTAAAGGCAGCAGGACTTCTGGACGGAGCAGCGTATGTTGGTCCAGAAGTCCTGCTGCCTTTAGAACGGTAATCTTCCTATTTTCAGCTAGCTCTCATCCACGGATTGTGGTGCAGCGTCCTTGCTCTGTCCTATGATATCAAGGCGCTGCAACCGCTCTAACGTGGAAAGCAGCACAGCTACTAATCTTTTTTCCGGCCAGTAATACCCGAAGCGCTGCTGTTTTCATATTTGCCGTCTGCTGCACCGGTCCTAGTGACCAGAGTACATGACGAAAAGAGATCTCAGCGGCTGGACTGGGTTTGCGGTCATAAAAACTTTTCATTCTAGCTGGGTTTGCTGCTACTTTTTAGCCCAACACATATTGTTCAGTGACCTATGGTCAAATGTTAGAGAAAATAATGAATTATGTTAAGAGAGCCTAACAATATTAGTATACCGATAAAGTATACCTGAAAATAAATTTGGGAAAGTACTTTGCTAATAGCCTGTGTGGAGAACGGCTTTTTTGATAAATGCATTTCTATGTGAGAATGTGCACGGCACTGGTTTAACATTGAACCACTCCCTATCATCTCCCTGCAATTACCTGAAAATTAAACAGGCAGGAATTGTACTCAATTTCGGTTAACACTCATCCCTGGATTGCGGTGCAGTGTCCTGCAATGTCCTAGGATATCGAGACATTCCATCCGCTCTAACAGGGAAAGCAGTACGGCCACTTATCCTCTTTCTGGTCAGAAATTTCAAGGTCGTTGCCCTCTCATCCACCGGCCGCTGAGCTAACAAAAACCTTGAGCTCATGACGGTGAGACAGTAGAAGCAATGTACCATGGCATACTGATCATCTTTTTTACTCTTTCCTTTTTTCTCTCTATACCAACTATTTATGTCGGGCTACTAATGAGCGCATAAGATACCATATAAATATGATGGGCATTCTGCATCTCTCAACACTGTGTATATACCATTTGGGCAAATTTTGAATTTTTATAATTATACATGTGTTTGAGAATATAGGAGCTGACGTTCGGTAAATCAATACCTATTCATGATATGGTTGTTTAAACAGTGAGAGATCATAATTGGTTATAAAAAAATCTGAATAAAAATAATTAAAACAAGCTCCTCGGTGAGCAATCAGTGTTCTCTGAACCAATAAGCTCCATAGTGTGCAATCAGTGTTCTTTGAACTCCTTGTGATAGACAAGTGATCCCAAGGTGCATATGAATAAACCTGTGTGTGTGTTTATATATTTTTCCTTTTCAAATTCCTATTAATTTTAAAGATACAATTAAAGGTTATATTTTAATGATACCTAAGGGTATATCTGGCCCTATTTATATTTCAAAGAGTGCCCCCAAGATAGAGTCTTCTTTTCTCTTTCTAGAATATTTGGTTTTCTGACTCTGGGGAGCAACACCAACCCTGTATTATGGTGAATCTACCCGAGTAATCATAGGTATTTGGTTTTCTTTAAAGAATTAACCCCCCTCGTGTGTTCATTTTGTGTGTAACTGTGTCATCCAGGCACAAACAAGGGGGTATCTTGTTGCGGATCATCACAAATGTTTCTTGCTCCTGCTTCTAAGCAGACTATTGCTCGTTGGATTTGTAATACAATTCAGCTTGCACATTCTGTGGCAGGTCTGCCACAGCTAAAATCTGTAAAAGCCCATTCCACAAGGAAGGTGGGCTCATCTTGGGCGGCTGCCCGAGGGGTCTCGGCTTTACAACTTTGCCGAGCAGCTATTTGGTCAGGGGCAAACACGTTTGCTAAATTCTACAAATTTGATACCCTGGCTGAGGAGGACCTGGAGTTCTCTCATTCGGTGCTGCAGAGTCATCCGCACTCTCCCGCCCGTTTGGGAGCTTTGGTATATTCCCCATGGTCCTTACGGAGTTCCCAGCATCCACTAGGACGTCAGAGAAAATAAGAATTTACTTACCGATAATTCTATTTCTCGTAGTCCGTAGTGGATGCTGGGCGCCCATCCCAAGTGTGGATTGTCTGCAATACTTGTACATAGTTATTGTTAACTAAATCGGGTTATTGTTGTTGTGAGCCATCTATCCAGAGGCTCCTCTGTTATCATGCTGTTAACTGGGTTCAGATCACAGGTTGTACGGTGTGATTGGTGTGGCTGGTATGAGTCTTACCCGGGATTCATAAATCCTTCCTTATTGTGTACGCTCGTCCGGGCACAGTATCCTAACTGAGGCTTGGAGGAGGGTCATAGGGGGAGGAGCCAGTGCACACCAGGTAGTCCTAAAGCTTTACTTTTGTGCCCAGTTTCCTGCGGAGCCGCTATTCCCCATGGTCCTTACGGAGTTCCCAGCATCCACTACGGACTACGAGAAATAGAATTATCGGTAAGTAAATTCTTATTTTTCACTGTAAGTCCTTTCCTTTCGGTCTCTCTTCCGCTCCCACAGGGTTCAGGAAGATCACAGAATAACTCTTTTTCAAGAGGGTGACGTTGGTTCCCTAATGGGACAATCTACTGCTACTATCCCACTCTGTACATTACGTGGCTTCTGAAGATCCGGAGGATCCAGGAGCTTCTGGTTCGACACAGATCCAATTTATGCTCCTCGTAGACGTTTTCTCAACACAAGTTGCGACGCAATGAGTGGTCGCCTACATTCCCCTCTGAGCGGGGGACAACAATCTTCTTTCCAGGTCAGGCCACCAGGTCAGACTCCTGGGTGAGGGAACATTCCCTGGAGTTTTGTCAGCTGGTCTGCTGTGGGCGGAGATTTCGAATCGACCTCAGGGCGTTCTGACTGACTCTTTAACCCTTTACTACTCACGGACGTGAGCTCTGGTGGCAGTAGCTGAGGATGCCCTCAGGGCTCCTGGGAGTTTCTGGTTATTCTATCCTGCCTCCTTTTCTATTTCTACCTCACTTTCGGTAACACAGGAGGGGAATATGCGTGCTAGTCCTCTCGGTGGCTCTGGTTGGGCCACCCGTGACTTGAAGATATGGCTACACCTGTTGTCAGTAGAGGAGCCTTGGCTCCTACCTAGACTGGACTATCTACTTCAACAGGGTCCTTTTCTTTGTTCAATCTTACACTGGTTTCATTTAACCGTGTGACTGTTCACGAGACCTCAGAAGGGAGGAGTTCCCTAGTTCGGTTAGGCCTACTAAGCCCCGATCTCAGAAGTCTGTTACCTCTTCTCGCTTTTGCCACTTTTGGAAAACTGTATGGGACATAATAAGGATAAAAGGGGGTTTTCCCTTTCTTTCAGTTACCATTCAGCCATCATCTTTGGTTTCTCTGGGAGGTTTTGCTCCGCTGCGCCTCAAACCACATTGACCTGAATTTTAGGTCTCTGCCTTTTTCGGTTTTCTTCCAAAAGAAATTAGCCTGGCGGCCGTAAGTTCGGGCTCTCTTTCAGGGAGTACTCTATTAGCAACTCCCCCGGCTGAGCTTCGGCCTCAGCGGTCGTTTCTTCTAAAGGGGATGTCCGTTTTTTCATATAAATCTGACACTAGTGTTTTTTTCAGTCCTCTTTGAATGTTGTCAGGGCTCGCTGACTCTCTCTACAGAGGTCTTACGCTATTCGACGAAGGGTTTTTTCTTCTTTATTCTGTACGATGCTCCCGTACTAAATAGCCGGGGTCCCAACATATGCTGGGCTGTTGGATACATCTGACCATTTCAGCGCACTTTACGCGCGTGGTGGGACCTTCGTGGGCAGCTGCCCGTGGGGTCTCCATGAATACTTTATGTCGGGCGGCTACTTGGTCGGACCGACATTCGTTTTGTCAAATTCTACAAGTTTGACACTTTTGCGGCCTCTGCATCACAGTTTGGCCGAGCGGTTTTACAGGACTCTCAGCGCTCTCCCACCCGATTTGGGAGCTCTGGGACGTCCCCATTGTAACTACGCTCCAGTGGCCCCTAGTGGATGAAGGAGAAATCAGGATTTTGGTACTTACCGATAAATCCCTTTCTCCGATTCCACAGGGGCCACTGGACGCCCGCCCAGCGCTGTTCCTCCTTGTTTTTTGCTTAACGGTTTGCAGATCACCATATGACTGCTTGTTGAGTTCGGGCTAGCCGGTTGTTTGTTAGGTTCTGTTCCAGGTTGGTTTTGTGTTATCCTGGTTTACAGGGCTTCATTAACCTCCTCTACCTTACGGTTTGTTTATTCCAGCTCTCCTCGGGCACAGTTTTACGTAGACTGGCTTGGAGGGAGATAGTAGGGGAGGAGCTAGCCACAGTGTGAGAATTTTAAAGTGCCAGCTCCTAATTACTGCCTACTATTTCCCCATTGTAACTACGCTCCAGTGGCCCCTGTGGAATCGGAGAAAGGGATTTATCGGTAAGTACCAAAATCCTGATATTTACCATTGTGAAGTTAGTGTAAAAATAAAGCAGCCAGTATTTTCCCTGCACAGAAACAAAATAACCCACCCAAATCTAACTCTCTCTGCACATGTTATATCTGCCACACCTGCAGTGCACATGGTTTTGCCCAACTGCTAACAAATTAGCTGCTACGATCAGATCTAAATTACCACCATAATACACAGTTCTTCTTAAGGTGGGTACTCATGGAGCGATAATCTAAGCAATCTGACTAGTTTGCTTAGATTTTCAGCAAGATCTCTCCGTGTGTACCCCGCACAGCAATAGCGATGCGCGTCGCTATCGCTGCTGCTAGATTGGCCTCAATCTATGAGGTCGCTCATTTCTATCTATCATCCTCAATCTATCAGGTCGCTCATGGGTGAAATGAGTGCCCCCCCCCCAGCACACATCGCGCTGTGCTGAGCGGGGGGGAGAGATGTGTGCTGAGCGGTTCGCTCAGCACACATCTCTCCCCTGATCTGTTGGTGAGTACTGGCCTTTACACAGCCGATCTGATACTGTGTCAGGTAGGAAGGAAATCCTGTGGAAATACCCCCTCACCCAAAAGAATCACCAAAAAATGGCAAATGGACAATCAATGAAAGATACCAAGGGCCAAATGTAATAGAGTGAGAGTTTCAGAAAGTGAGATATTTGGTAAGGTTTTTCAGTTTGTTTTTTTAAAGTGGCAATCATTTACACTGCAAAACCAGGTTGATCTTGCTGTGTAAATGATTGCCACTTTAAAAAAAAAACTGCAAAACCTTACCAAATCTCTCACTTTCTGAAACTCTCACTCTATTACATTTGGCCCCAAGTGTTTATTCACAATTTTTAAATGCAAATCAGTATTCTTTTTAGAAGCAATAATTTACATACATAAAATCAGTAGGCCACAACCAATCCAGGAGAGATGTTGCTGTAACCTTTCGACACCGTGGGGGTAATTCCAAGTTGATCGCAGCAGGAATTTTGTTAGCAGTTGGGCAAAACCATGTGCACTGCAGGGGAGGCAGATATAACATATGCAGAAAGAGTTAGATTTGGGTGGGTTATTTTGTTTCTGTGCAGGGTAAATACTGTCTGCTTTATTTTTACACTGCAAATTAGATTGCAGATTGAACACACCACACCCAAATCTAACTCTCTCTGCACATGTTAAATCTGCCTCCCCTGCAGTGCACATGGTTTTGCCCAACTGCTAACAAAATTCCTGCTGCGATCAACTCGTAATTACCCCCCTTATTCAGGTGTGAGCTCGGAGAAGGGTCTTCACTGGATTGGATAATGGGTTTTGAACTGATAACCAATATTGATAAAACCGATACACGTTTCATCCTGAGGACCTCTTCAGGGGTTGATATCATAGTGAACAATATTAAAAAGGTAAGTACCGTATAATTTCTGTGCGAAATGGTAGTATCCAATATAACTTTGCCCAATAAGTGGATTAATATCTTCAATGATTTAGGATCAAGGAAAAAGGTAAGTACCAGATTATTCCTGTCCAATAAATTAGTTTCCGAAGCAATTCAGTCCAAAAGGGATTTATAACCTCAACAATATATGATCCATAAAAGGTCTATAGATTAAGGGCCAGGATTTTTTTTTTTTTGTCCAATATGGTCTTATCCATTAGAAAGGCCTCTATCCTAGATTTGTAAATGTAATGGGGCCTTCTTACGGTGTATAGATAAATAGGGGCCTCCGTGGCCTCTATACAGCCAAGGTGTACATTGGTTAGGGTCTATTTTATCACAGTTCTATCCGTAGGTATGTTTGAAGTGGGTCCCACAATGACTTCGAGTTCTTTTTCTTGAGTGTATGCTGCAAAGCAATGTATTGTTTCTCAGCTCTGAGGACACAGTGCCACAGTTGAGTGGCAATACTCACCAGCTGGTAACCTGGGTGTAATGTGTTTAGCAGGTCTGCTACGGGTTTTGCATCCTGCTGGGATCAACATGCAGATAATCAGCAGCACCTGAGAGCTGGGCTTAAACCTCTGCTGGGTTCAGGTCTCCTGATGGCGAACTAGTCGCCCAGGTGATAGGCCAGGGGTTGGTTACTGTTAAGGGTCCTGGAACCCTGTGATACTTGTATTTTACAAAATTATGCTGTAAAGTGTTGTGACCTGTAACCTGCTTATGAACTGCTGTACGTGGAAGCTGTGGAAAAATAAACCCTGTGTGTGGAACTTTTACCCGGTGTATGTGATCCTTGTTACAATATATATATTGTAACAAGCAACCTTCCATCAGACAAGATGCTGACACAGTTGTAGGGAAAAGCAGTCCATTTACTTTCACAGCACAGTAAACAGGTCTTTATCACGGCAAGTTTACCGGATACCTTAACGAGGCACCAGTCCACAAACAGCATATACGCAAATCTCAGGCTCCCTGTCTCTAACCCACTGGCCCGCCCTCTATTGCCTGGCCACTTGTTGGCATCAGGTGCCCTGAGCCCTTGCCCTAATGAGCATTATAAAAGTGTGGCACAGGTGTGCCTGATTGGTGAGAGTGCTTGCTCCAACACCTGGACCGGACCTACATGGATGGGCTCTCATGTATGAAATTGCAGGCAATTTCTGGGTATCAACAGGAATCAATAATATAATTTCCAACTGCCAGACAATCTTTGACACAATATTAAAGAGACAACCTGAATGTACCCAACACCCCCCCAGGACTTCCACTTGGTCCAGTCCTAAACCCAGGTTGCTTTGGGCCGGGACATCCGAACTATCGTGCCCTGTCCTTCAAACACTCGGGGTAGAATCCGGACTGGACTGCCACATATCCTCCCCCTAAGCTTCAAGCCTACAGGGGAAGCTGAGTCCTTTGGTGCACATTATAAACACAAAAACAAAATTCCTGCGCACTGATCAAGGGTATAAGACACTCTGTTAGATGTCAGTAGATGAAAAAACCCATCTAGGTTTAGCGTTTGAAATGGATCCGAAAAAAGTCTCAATCCATTTCAAACGCTAAACCTAGATGGGTTTTTTCATTTACTGACATCTAACAGAGCGTCTTATACCCTTGATCAGTGCGCAGGAATTTTGTTTTTGTGTTTATATTGTGTTTTAGTGATTGGTGTAAGTCACGTTTAATTTCTGCAGCCTGACTTTAAGCAAGGAGCGCAGGTGATTATTTATTCTTTGCCTTTGGTGCACATACCTGCTCACCAATCTCAGCAGGCGTACCCCTTTTCGGGTCGGCCTCTCCCTGCGTCCTCCCCCCCCCCCCCCCCCCCCTTTCCAGCTTCACCCTACAGGGCTCTGCACCTTCGGAGGAGAGGAACTTTCTTGAAAGGGCATCCGCATTGCCCTGTAATCCTCCTGCTCTGTGCTGGAGAGCAAGGAACCACTGGGTTACCCAGGAATTGGTCTCATTATTTAGGCACATCCATTGGAGCGGAGCGTGATCGATGATTAAGGTGAATTCCCATCCCAGGAGATAGTACTTCAGAGTCTCTACTGCCCACTTGATAGCCAGGCATTTCTGCTCTACCGTGGTATATCGCTGTTCCCTAGGCAGTAGTTTCTTGCTGAAGTAGAGGACGGGTTTCTCCTCCCTACCTACCTCCTGAGACAACACTGCTCCGAGGCCTGTTCTTGAAGCATCCGTCTGCAGGATGAACCTTTTACCGAAGTCCGGGGCTATCAACACTGGTTGCTTAAACTGGGCACTTTTTAAGTCCTTCCAGGCCTCATGTACCTGGAACGTCCACACAACTTGTCCGGACTTTGCTTTTTCAAGCAATTAGTGAGCAGAACTGCTCTGGTGGCAAAGTTCGGGACAAACTTGTGGTAATATCCCACCAGGCCTAAGAAGGCCCTGAGTTGAGTCTTCCTCTCAGGCCTTGGCCAGGTAGCAACCGCCTCCACCTTATTGACCTGAAGTTTGATTTGGCCCTGGACCACCTCGTACCCCAAGTACTTAGCCTCCGACATACCTATTGCACACTTCTCTGATTGGCCGTGAAGCCGTGGAAGCGCAGAGTTTTTAATACAGCTTCCACTTTGGCCAGATGAGACTCCCAGTCATCGCTGAAGAGAACAATGTCATCTAGATTAGTAGCTGCGTACTTTCTTTGGGGCTGAAGGAGCTTATTCATAGCCCGCTGGAATGTGGCCGGGGCCCCATGAAGACCAAATGGCAAAACTCGATACTGAAATAAGCCATTTGGAGTGAAAAAGGCAGTTTTTGCCTTGGCAGCCTCGGTGAGGGGAATCTGCCAATAGCCTTTAGTAAGGTCAAGAGTGGTCAAGTATTTTCTTTGGGCCAGTTGCTCGATCATCTCGTCAACGCGTGGCTTGGGATAGGCATCAAATTTAGAACCGCAGTACTCCGGAAAGCTTGTGAACCAGCACTATGGGGTTATTCCACCCGCTGGTGGACTCTTCAGTAATCCCCAGGCGTAACATGTCCTCCACTTCCTTGCATACTGCTTCCCTCTTTGCCTTGGGTATCCAGTATGGCCGCAGATTGAACCACTACCCCCGGAGAGTAACGATGTCGTGCTCGATGATCCGAGTCCTCTCTGGAATCGCAGAAAAGACATCTAAATTTCTCCTGACTATGTCTTGATCTTGACGCGTCTTGACCTCGTCGAGAAATCTGTCAATTGGGACCGCACATGCTGAGATCTTGGCCACTCTTACAGTAGCTGACTCTGAGCTTTCCTTCCAAGGTTTCCTCAGATTTATATGATAGATCTGTGTAGGATTCCGCTTTCCCAGTTGGCTCGCATGATAAGTAACTGGCCCCACAGCCTCAAGCACTGTATATGGCCCTTGCCAATGGGCATACAGCTTGCCCTCCACTCCACCTTGTCCCCAGGGTTAAAACTCAGTTTCTCAGTTTCTGTCTAGACTAGGCCTTGTCACAACTGAGGGCTGGTGTTGACTAGAGGAAGCCTCAGTTGTAGGGGCTGAGGTATACTTGAACCTGGGAGGTAATATGGGACTCTTAGACATGCAGATGTACTTGTAATACCAATGCCCGAAGGTGTGACCACGACAACAGAGGAACAGTTTATGGGTTTTTATTTAAGCACAGTTCAGATGGTACAACGGCAGTTGCAGTATTCAAGAATGGTAAATGAGAAAAGACAATGCACCGTTCCTAGCAATGCAGTAGTGATGAGGATGCCTCTGAGTGCAGTAATATGTGACAGTCTTAACAGACCAGGAGATGGTATATCCTTAACCAGCACCCTTCACTGAGTGATGGAATGTGAATAGGAACTGACCAGCAGATGTTTCACTGGAAGCTGGTAGTATTGTCTGAGACAAGTTAGCTGCCGGGTATGTCGGGTAGAACCGGATCAAATGAAGAACTGTGTGGAAGTGCAAGTTGCACCAATGTAACTGGAGAGTAGAGAAGCGACACTGGTGAAGCTGGAGAGCGTTGAATATTGGAGATCGATGGCGGAGCACCGATGGTTACTGGAGGTCGATGGAGGAGCATCGATGGTTACTGGAGGTCGATGGCGGAGCACCGATGGTTACTGGAGATTGATGGCGGAGCACCGATGGTTACTGGAGATCGGACACCGCTGGAAGCTGGATGCTGGAAGCTGGTGTGTTAGAATCTGCCAGACACAGGTAGCAATGGTGGAACACTGCAGAGTCAGGCTACACCGCTAGGTGGAAACTTGTGCGGGTCTCTAGTGGAACAGATCACAGGAGTTGGAGATACCTGGAACTAGCAAACAACCACAATGAGGAGAGACTGGAATCACTGGGTTTGACAACAAAAGCACTGACAATTTCCTGGTTCAGGAACAGGATATTTATACCTGCTGGTAGGCAGGCATTGGCTGAGCAATTATGCGGAGTCCAGCAGTGCAGCGGATTGGTGGAAGTAATGGCATGTGACTGGAACAAACATGGCTGCGCCCATGTTAGCACTTGGAGGGAATCAGCAGTAATGGCGGCGGAGGCCGCGGAGGGCAGGAGACGCCATACTTGACCATTTGCACACTGGAACCACAGGGATGGCGGCGGAGGCCGCAGAGGGCAGGAGACGCCATACTTAATTATTTATACACAGGAAGAACAGGAAAGGCGGCTGGGGCCGCGGAGGGCTGGAGACCCCATTCTGGGATTTGGCAAGTTTAACCCTATGAGGCCGCTGTGCCTGCGCTGCGGGACAACATGGAGGAGATGTGGAGTGAGAACATCAGCAGCGCAGCTGAGACCCGGCCCTGGAACGCTGAGCCAGCCTCAGGAGACACCTGAACGGTAAATAATGGCATCCAGTTACTCTGATCGTGACAGACCTGAGTTATATGGTCCCTGACCAACGGAGCTATCTGCTGGAACTGCCCATAGAGCTGGTGGACGAACTGTACTACATTTGGCTCCGGGGATGTCTGTTGTTCCCATCCCTCCATTAGGAGGTCCAGGAATTTCCGGGGCTGTCTGTCTTACAACAGCTCAAAGGGGCTGGAGAACCTCTCAGGTGACGAACATCAGAAAAGGTAGGAGCTGGTCCCAATCCATTTTGTCCTGGTTGACTGCCCTCCTGATCATCTGCTTGAGTATGCGGTTAAAACGCTCCATCAAGCCATCGGTCTAGGGATGATACACTGAGGTGCGAATCTTTTTAATCCCAAGCACCCAATATAAGTCACTCATCAGCTGGGACATAAAGGGGGTCCCCTGGTCAGTGAGGACCTCCTTGGGTATGCCCAGGCGGGAGAAGATCAGCAATAGTTCTTTGGCAATGGTTGCTGTCTTCATATTTCGTAGAGGGATGGCTTCAGGGTATCATGTGGCATAATCAAGGAGGACTAAGATATACTGATGTCCACTTGCTGATTTTTCCACTGGCCCCACAATATCCATCCCAATCCTTTCAAAGGGAACGGAGGTTACCGGAAGAGGGATGAGGGGAGCTCTGTACTGGGGCTTTGGTGCGGTACGCTGGCAGATGGGACATTCTACTTTGCTACCGACGCACGGATTCCCGGCCAGAAAAACCACTGCTGTACCCTCTGCAGAGTTTTCTCCTCCCCCGAATGTCCTCCCCACAACTGTGAATGGGCAGCTTCCAGGACCAGAGGCTGATGGACCCGTGGCACTATAAGCTGCTCAACTTTCTTGTCCCGTTCCTCGACAACCCTATATAGTAAATCCTTCTCTACTATGAAATAAGGGCTTGGTAAGGGCGAATACATTTTCCCAACATAAATACAAATGTTCTAGAAAACATTTGCGAGGTCCGGGTCTTCCTGCTGGTCTCGTCCAAAATGTTGAAGCGACATGACAGTTCTTAATGTCCTTTCGTCAGTCGGCTCCTGAAGAATTACTTGACCTTGGAGCCACAGAGCTGGAGAGGAAGGGAGCTCCTCGAGTTGAAACGCCATCAGTTCCGATAGGCCAGGGAAATCCCGCCTCAGGATCAAAGGGTAGGGCAAGTGTGGGGCGATGGCTGCCACCAGCTGGATTGTCTGCCCCTGATATTGCACCGGAAACCGCACTCTGGGGTACTTGCGAGCGGCACCATGGACGCAGAGCACCTCAACCACAGGTAAGACCTGGTCAACGCATTAAGGGACCAACCCCGTGGAGATAATTGACAACTCCTGGTATCGACAAGCACCTGGATTGGCCATGCTGCGACCTGGAGGGTCACCTGGAACCGGGAGGGTACAGACGAACCCTTGCTTCCGACACAGCTGTAGGCTGGTTGACCCGACTTCCCTGCTCCACAGTCTATAGGCTCAGGCTGTTTGGTACAGTCCTTTTGGATGTGACCCTGTTCCCCGCACTCATAGCAGATGACCAGATTGGTCCGGTGCCCCGTTTCTAGAGATAGACGGGTCCGGGGTCTTGGAACTGGTCGAGTTTCTTGGTCTAAGGGCTTAGCCATTTTTCCCAGTGCAGCATATCTCTCCATTGCAGCGGCTAGGTCCTCCATATTTTGGGGGTCAGCCTGGTGAACCCACCTCTGCATGCCTCTGTCTAAGACCCGCACACAGTGGTCTATGGCTACGGTCTCCACCACTTGGGTGGCCATATTCCTCTCCGGCTGAAGCCAAGACCTCGCCATTTTTAGAAGTTCAGCCAGTTGGATTCGAGAATTCTCTGTCGCTGTCCAACGCCAGTTCTGGAACCGCTGGGCAGTTTATCGCCGCTGTGCGATGCTTTTGTATTTGTGCGGGGGGGCCGGACTGACATGCGGGGCGGACTAGCCCTGTGCTGGGCTTCCCCCCGCATGTCAGGGAAGATGATCGTAGCTGTGCTAAATTTAGCACAGCTACGATCAACTCGGAATGACCCCCAAGGCTCCTGGTGATGCTGTTGCAGGAGAACCACTTCATCACGAATCAAGCGCAGGGTTTCCTGTTGAGCCTGTACTTATGTTTGGAGAAGCTGCATCTGGGATTGTTGCCCTGCAGTCACATTAGTTAGGGCCCTTAACAACTCCTCCATGGTAGACGGGACGGATGGACAATATATGAACCTCGCATCTCTTAACATACACCACCAAACCACAATTCATCAAACAAAAATAATGCACTTTTTTTTAAAACAATTGACACACACACCCTGGCTGGTAACCTGACCAGGGGAAGTTTGCAGAGTCTGTGGAGACTGTCACGGCCCCGTCGGGTCCTGTAGCCGCTGGGTTCCCGCTGCGCTTGGCGCGTCCAGCAGAGGGTCCCTGTTCAGGTGCCAATTTATAACAAGCAAACTTCCACCAGACAAGACGCTGACACAGTTGTAGGGAAAAGCAGTCCATTTACTTTCACAGCACAGTAAACAGATCTTTATCACAGCAAGTTTACCGGATACCTTAACGAGGCACCGGCCAACAAACATATACACAATTCTCAGGCTCCCTGTCTCTAACCCACTGGCCTGCCCTCTATCACCTGGCAACTTGTTGGCATCAGGAGCCCTGACCCCTTGCCCTAACGAGCTTTATAAAAGTGTGGCACAGGTGTGCCTGATTGCTGGGAGTGCTTGCTCCAACACCTGGACCGAACCTGCATGGATGGGATCTCATGTATGAAATTGCAGGGTATTTCTGTGTATCAACAGCAAGCAATAACAATTTCCAACTGCCAGACAATCTTTGACACAATATTAATGAAACAACTTGAATGTACCCAACACCCCCTTTGGGGCTTCCTCTTGGTCCAGTCCTAAACCCAAGTTGCTTTGGCCCGGGGCACCCAAACTATTGTGCCCTATCCTTCAAACACCCGGGGTGGCATCCGGACTGGACTGCCACATATCCTCCCCCCAAGCCTCTATACAAAATTTTTTATAATCCTTTGTGTCAAGGGACCGGAGGGCATTCACCAGATTTAAGTGCAAATTCCATTCTAAAGTTTTGGTTTTGGTTCCATTGCAGGACCTTTGTCAAGGTTCTGCAATGCAGATAATACAGTAGGTCAACTAGAGTCCAAACAACATGAGAATAGAAGCAGAAGTAAATACACAAAATACATGTATTATGTGTGTTCATGACAAAGATCCTGCAATGGGACCAAAACGTTGGAATTGAATTTGCACTTAGATGGAATAAAACACTTAATTTACTCATTGGCTGATGTTGTGGACTATAAATCTGGTGAGTGCTCTCCAGTCCCTTGACACAAGAGATTATAACAATTTTTGTATATTGGGTTATCTACGTTGTGTGGAGAAACTTTGTGAGGCACCCCACTGGGTATATAAGATTGGGTGAGAGTGCTGGACCTATGGAATATAAATATATTGTGGTGAGAGGGGTGGTCTCTCACCTGAGTTATTTACATTTTGGTGGAATCAGCTCCCTCCAAGAGAGAAGAAAACCTGACCTGCACATTCTGCACAGCTGCAACTGGAGAAACAGAGGTCCAGGTTTTCCAGCTCACCCAGAGACAGCAGGAAGTCACTTACCCAGAGCATGGCATGTGTGGCTGCAAAGCACTGCAGCAGAATGACTACTGAGCACAGGAAGTGCTAGGACCTTTTATGTTCATCTGTTTATTTTCTGGATGTACCTGTGTGACCAGGCCCAAGCCTGTGTATATTGTTCTACAGCAGTGATCTCCAACCCGTAGCTCGCCGTAGTATTTTTGGTAGCTCACAGAGCGCACGGGCTTGGGCAGTCACTGGTACTCCTCCTCCCTTCATTTTTAATATGGTGCCGGCCATCAGCCAATCAGAGCTAGTGGACTGGCAGTGGGGGCACCTGATTGGCTGCCGGACCGTGAGTTTTGATTGGCTCACTTACCAGCACCATATTTTAAATGCCCGCCGCCGCTGGAGACTCTGTCACCCTCACCGCAGCGGCTCTCCGGACTTCACAGGAGAGGCGCGCACTGCGCTCTCCTCCCCTTCCGTCCCTCATACAGGAGGAGCAGCACCGACGGCAATAGAAGAAGCCAGCAAGGGTTAGCACTGTGTGGGGCACTGTATCGGACACTGCGGGGGGTATTTTAAATGGCACTGTGGGGGAATTGTATCTGGCACTGTTGGGGGCATTGTATCTGGCACTGCTGGGGGGGCATTATTTGAATATCTGGCACTGCTGGGGGCATTATTTGTGTATCTGGCACTGCTGGGAGGCATTATTTGTGTATCTGGCACTGCTGGGAGCATTATTTGTGTATCTGGCACTGCTGGGAGGCATTATTCGAATATCTGGCACTGCTGAGGGGCATTATTTGTGTATCTGGCACTGCTGAGGGGCATTATTTGATTATCTGGCACTGCTGGGGGCATTATTTGTGTATCTGGCACTGCTGGGAGGCATTATTTGAATATCTGGCACTGCTGAGGGGCATTATTTGTGTATCTGGCACTGTTGAGGGGCATTATTTGTGTATCTGGCACTGCACAGGGGGGAATTACTTGTAGTTGTGAGACCACACCCACTTTTGTGAGGCCACACCTACTTTCGCAGGAATGCACGCGCATTGGGGGGAGGGGGTAGCTCCTTCAGAGGTTTTATTTTCCGAAAGTAGCTCACACCCCAATTAAGGTTGGAGACCACTGTTCTACAGTGTCTGATGCCAGTATAGACATTGTGGTTGTAACCGGAAAACCTTCCTGATAAAAATTATTTCAAGTACCCGTTTTACATTTGGTGGCCTGTACAGGGAAAATTGCAATGCTGAGTTGCCGCGCCAAAGCCAGATGCCTCCGACGTGGCCAAAGGATTTAAAGGCAAAATACCAGTTACGTAAGTAATGGTTTGTGGACCAAAATAACCGTAGTTATATTAAATCTGCGTTGTATTGTGATAAGTTACCACTGTGAAGTTTAAACAGTTGCTATTTTTTTTCTTTTTTCATAAGTTCAAATGCTGTCTGCTATTCAAAAGATAGGGTTGGCTGCTGTGTACTCAGAGACACCTGACATTGGGCCTAATTTAGACCTGATCGTAGATGTGTTAAATTTAGCACATCTATGATCAGTCACACAGACATGCGGGGGGACGCCCAGGACAGGGACCTGATGTATTTTGGATATCGGATTATTCCGTATTTTGGAATAATTGCATACCATAATGAGATATCATGGCGATGGGACCCAAGTCTAAGCACAGAATGCATTTATGTTTCATATACACCTTATACACACAGCCTGAAGGTAATTTTAGCCAATATTTTTAATAACTTTGTGCATTAAACAAAGTGTGTGTACATTCACACAATTCATTAATGTTTCATATACACCTTATACACACAGCCTAAAGGTCATTTAATACAATATTTTTAATAACTTTTTGTATTAAACTAACTTTATGTACATTGATCCGTCAGAAAACAAAGGTTTCACTCTCTCACTCTCTCAAAATTCTGTATTTCGGAATATTACGTATTTCGGAATATTTGGATATGGGATACTCAACCTGTATATATATATATAAAGCACAAATGGATGGCACACAGGTGAGTATATTTAAAAGTTTTTACTGCAAAAAAGTATTCCACTCACATACATCATAATTTAAAATAACCGGCTTCACTCGCAATCCTCCACATCAGCGCCTCCGGAACACGCTCAGCAGCATGACTGAGGTGACGACCTCCGGGTGTGGATGAACGGGTATACCACAATCGTCTCACTGGAAGAAGATCATAAATCTACTGCTCTGCTCCAAACTCCCGACCGGTTTCGTCTCACTGGACTTCGTCAGGGGTGGTGTGGCCAGATGTGACACAGCTGATGTTTTTATAACAGAATTCTCAGTCCATTCATTATTAGAAACATAGTATCACCTGCATGTTTCGTATCTCAGGCACAACAACAACATTTACAATTCTATTACACTATTAATAAAATACATAGATACAATTCATTAATACAATATTTCTAATGAGGAGCATGTCCACATATATTCGGACCCAGTTATACTGCTTTAATCTCTTAGTATCATACTTCCATTTAGTCATTACAAAAGTAGCATACTTAATTATATATATTCCACCCATATATGGGCATCAGGGATAACGAGCTAATTATATTTCAACCGAATATAGCTGGGCATAGGACCTCAGTACAATACCCGTGATAAACATATATATTTTAAACATATACATAAAAACATCATATATCATAACTGTATTATCAGTAATACCACCATTACAAGCAGTATATAATCACACAGAGTAAGTTTGATTCAATTAGACTACCCTATTTATTAAAACTACAAGTCCCTAGACATTAAACTGAAGGAATCGACACTAAGATTGAGAATTGCCTATACCCACCCGCCCGACCGTACACCCTAACAGTATCACAAGGGAGTAGTTAAACTCAAACAACAATATGATACCAGTGTGCACATCCGGGCGACGGCCCTAATGCAAAAAAGGGAAAATGGGGGTAATTCCAAGTTGATCGCAGCAGGATTTTTGTTAGCAGTTGGGCAAAACCATGTGCAATGCAGGGGAGGCAGATATAACATGTGCAGAAAGAGTTAGATTTGGGTGGGTTATTTTGTTTCTGTGCAGGGTAAATACTGGCTGCTTTATTTTTACACTGCAAATTAGATTGCAGATTGAACACACCACACCCAAATCTAACTCTTTGGCACATGTTAAATCTGCCTCCCCTGCAGTGCACATGGTTTTGCCCAACTGCTAACAAAAATCCTGCTGCGATCAACTTGGAATTACCC
The DNA here is from genome assembly GCF_028390025.1 of Pseudophryne corroboree. NCBI lineage: Eukaryota > Metazoa > Chordata > Amphibia > Anura > Myobatrachidae > Pseudophryne > Pseudophryne corroboree. The sequence goes on along the minus strand of NC_086450.1, from coordinate 332,875,122 downwards.
CCATTGTCAAATGTCTCATTAACTCCATATATTATAGTGGTAAGAAGGCTGTGGGATCGGAGAGAGGAAAACAAGACCTGCACATTCTGCACCTGCAGTGGAAATTTATAATTCCTGAATTGCACAGCTGTAGAGATACAGAGGTCCGGGTTTTTCAGCTCGCCTAGAGACAGCAGGGAGCCAGAGGCAGGAATAGGGTTTAAAACTCCCCTACATCCACTGCAGGTTGCACTGATGCCCATTAGGGGTCAGCGAGTAGGCTGCAGTTTTATAGTGCCAGGGACTGATGACATTGGTTTTGCCAGGAGAGCATGGCAGACTGATTGCTAAGCACAAGCAGTGCTAGGACTTTTTATGTTTGTTGGATTTTTCTCTTACGTCCTAGAGGATGCTGGGGACTCCGTAAGGACCATGGGGTATAGACGGGCTCCGCAGGAGATAGGGCACCTAAAAAGAACTTTGACTATGGGTGTGCACTGGCTCCTCCCTCTATGCCCCTCCTCCAGACCTCAGTTCGATTCTGTGCCCAGAGGAGAAAGGGTACACTGCAGAGAGCTATCCAGAGTTTTCTGTTTTAAAAGAATTTTGTTAGGTTTTTTATTTTCAGGGAGTCCTGTTGGCAACAGGCTCCCTGCATCGTGGGACTGAGGAGAGAGAAGCAGGGCTGGCTTTACGGTTGGGCTCTGTTTCTAGGCTACTGTGGACACCATTAGCTCCAGAGGGTGTCGGAACACAGGTCTCACCTGGGGTTCGACCCGGAGCCGCGCCGCCGTCCTCCTCACAGATGCCGAAGATAGAAGCCGGGTGAGTATGAGAAGGCAGAAGACATCAGGCGGCAGAAGACATCAGATCTTCATGAGGTAAGCGCGCAGCGGTAAACTGCGCGCCATTGCTCCCACTATACACACACAGAGCAGCACTGAAAGGTGCAGGGCGCTGGGGGGGGGGGGGGGCGCCCTGGGCAGCAATATTCCTCACTTCTGGGCATGTTAAAATGGATTAGGCTGCGGAGGCAGTAAATCCACGAATCCCCCGTCATTTTAATAAAAAAAGCACTGGGACCGAAGCCCGCCGTCGGGTGGGCGGGGCTTGATCCTCAGCACTAACCAGCGCCATTTTCTCCACAGAAGCTGCATGCTGAACGCTGGCTCCCTGGTCTCTCCCCTGCTGAACTTCACAGGCTGGAAAAAAGAGGAGGGGGGCACATTGGCGACGCAGTGAGTGGGAATTGGAATATTATTATATAAAAAAGCGCTATCTGGTCATATTTTTTCACAGTGTTATTAAGCGCTGGGTGTGTGCTGGCATACTCTCTCTCTGTCTCTCCTAAGGGCCTGGTTGGGGTTTTGTCCCCTTCTTGGTTAATCCCGGTGTGTGTGGGGTGTCGGTACGTGGTGTCGACATGTCTGAAGCTGAATGCTTCTCCAAGGAGGAGGTGGAGCAAATGAGTGGTGTGTCCCCGTCGGTTGTGCCGACTCCGGAATGGATGGACATGTGGCATATGTTGAATGCAAGTGTGACATCTTTACATAAAAGGCTTGATAAGGCTGAATTAAGGGGGACATCAAGGGGTCAATCCTCGGATTGGACCGACTCACAGGGCCCGTCGGGGTCTCAAAAGCGTCCCGTAAAACAAGACACTACTACCGACACGGATTCTGATTCCAGTGTCGACTATGACGAAGTAAAATTGCACCCTAGGGTGACTAAAACCATTCAGTGTATGATTGTGGCAATAAGGGATGTGTTGCATATTGAGGATGAACCCTCGGTCCCCGACACAAGGGTACACATGTTTAAGGGAAAGAAACAGATTATTAATTTTCCCACATCTCATGAATTAAATGAATTCTTTGGAAAAGCTTGGGAGACTCCGGAAAAGAGACCGCAGATCCCCAAAAGAATTTATATGGCATACCCCTTCCCTAAGCAGGACAGGGAGATTTGGGAATCATCCCCCACTGTGGACAAGGACCTGACGCGCTTGTCCAAGAAAGTGGCGCTACCGTCTCCTGACACAGCGGCCCTTAAGGACCCTGCAGATCGCAGGCAAGAAACTACCTTAAAGTGTATTTATTCTCATACGGGTGCTGTGCTAAGACCGACAATTGCGTCGGCATGGGTGTGTAGCGCAATTGCAGCTTGGACAGATGAGCTGACAGATCAATTTGATAATATGGATAAGGATACTATATTCTTAACTCTAGCCCATATTAAAGACGCAGTCTTATTTATGAGGGATGCTCAAAGGGACATTGGACTGCTAGCTTCTAGGGCCAATGCCATGTCTATCTCGGCGAGAAGATCCTTATGGACTCGCCAATGGACGGGTGATGCGGATTCCAAAAAACATATGGAAGTACTACCCTATAAGGGTGAGGTATTGTTTGGGGATGGCTGACGGACCTGGTTTCCACAGCTACAGCAAGTAAATCAAATTTTTTACCATATATTCCCCAACAGCAAAAGAAAGTAACACCCTATCAGATGCAGTCCTTTCGGTCGCACAAGTCCAGAAGAGGTCGGGGATCCTCTTTCCTCGCCAGAGGTAAGGGCAGAGCCAAAAGAGCACCTGCTTCGGCAGGTGCCCAGGACCAAAAGTCCTCCCCGGCTGCTCCAAAACCCACAGCATGACACTGGGGCTCACCTGAGGGAGTCCGCACCGGTGGGGGCACGTCTTCGACTTTTCAGTCAGACCTGGGTCAGATCAGACCTGAATCCCTGGGTGTTGGAAATAGTTTCCCAGAGTTACAAACTGGAATTCGAGGAGGTGCCCCCGCGCTGATTTTTCAAATCGGCCCTACCAGCTTCCACATCGGAAAGGGATGTAGTGTTAGCTGCAATTAAAACGCTGTGTATACAGCAAGTGATAATCAAGATTCCCCTGCACCAGCAGGGAAGAGGTTAATACTCAACCCTATTTGTGGTCCCGAAACCGGACGGTTCGGTCAGATCTATTTTGAATCTGAAATCCCTAAACCTGTACATAAAAAAATTCAAATTCAAAATGGCATCACTCAGAGCGATAATAGCCAACATGGAGGAGGGGGAGTTTATGGTGTCTCTGGACATAAAGGATGCATACCTTCATGTCCCCATATATGCCCCCCATCAGGAATACCTGAGATTCGCTGTACAGGATTGTCATTACCAATTTCAGACGTTGCCGTTTGGACTTTCCACGGCCCCGAGGATTTTCACCAAGATAATGGCGGAGATGATGGTGGTCCTGCGCAAGCATGGAGTCACAATTATCCCATACTTGGACGATCTCCTGATAAAAGCGAGATCAAGAGAGAAATTGCTGAACAGTGTGGCGCTCTCTCTGAGAGTGCTCCATCAACACGGTTGGATTCTAAATCTACCGAAGTCACAGTTGATTCCGACAACTCGACTACCGTTCCTAGGTATGATACTGGATACGGAACAAATGAAGGTCTTCCTCCCAATAGAGAAAGCCCAGGACATCCAGAACATGGTCAGAGACCTGCTAAAACCGAAAAGGGTGTCAGTTCACCAATGCATTCGAGTTCTGGGAAAAATGGTGGCGGCCTACGAGGCCATTCCCTTCGGAAGGTTCCATGCAAGGACTTTTCAATGGGACCTTCTGGACAAGTGGTCCGGGTCCCATCTGCACTTACATCGGAAAATAACTCTGTCCCCAGGGGCCAGAGTGTCTCTCCTGTGGTGGTTGCAAAGTGCTCACCTGCTGGAGGGTCGCCAGTTCGGAATTCAGGACTGGATCCTGGTTACCATGGACGCGAGCCTCCGAGGATGGGGAGCGGTCACACAGGGAAAAAATTTTCAGGGACTTTGGTCAGACCAGGAGTCCTGTCTACACATCAATGTGTTGGAACTCAGGGCCATTTACAACGGCCTTCGACAAGCGGAGAGTCTTCTTCGAAACCTACCGGTTCTGATTCAATCAGACAATGTCACAGCAGTGGCTCATGTGAACCGCCAAGGCGGGACAAGAAGCAGAGTCGCGATGGCGGAAGCCACCAGGATTCTTCGCTGGGCGGAAAATCATGTAAGCGCTCTGTCGGCTGTCTTCATTCCGGGAGTGGACAACTGGGAAGCAGACTTCCTCAGCAGACACGATCTCCATCCAGGAGAGTGGGGACTTCATCAAGAAGTCTTTGCAGACATAACACGTCTTTGGGGAACTCCTCAAATAGACATGATGGCGTCACGCCTCAACAAAAAGCTTCGGAGGTATTGTGCCAGGTCTCGGGACCCTCAGGCAGTGGCAGTAGACGCTCTGATAACACCGTGGGTGTTCAAATTGGGCTACGTGTTTCCTCCTCTTCCTCTCATCACAAAAGTGTTGAGGATCATAAGGCAAAGAAGAGTACAGACGATACTCGTTGTCCCAGACTGGCCTCGAAGGGCCTGGTACTCAGATGCTCACAGGAGATCCCTGGCCTCTTCCTCTGAGGGAAGACCTGTTGCAACAGGGGCCCTGTGTATTTCAGGACTTACCGTGGTTACGTTTGACGGCATGGCGGTTGAACGCCGAATCCTAGCGAAAAAGGGGATTCCGGAAGAGGTCATCCCTACTTTAATAAAGGCTAGGAAGGAGGTGACGGTTAAGCATTATCACCGTATCTGGCGAAAGTATGTGTCTTGGTGTGAGACCAAGAATGCACCTACGGAAGATTTTCATCTGGGTCGTTTTCTCCACTTCCTACAGACAGGAGTGGATATGGGCCTGAAATTAGGCTCTGTTAAGGTACAGATTTCGGCCCTCTCGATTTTCTATCAGAAGGAATTGGCTTCTCTTCCAGAAGTCCAGACGTTTGTAAAGGGAGTGCTACACATCCAGCCTCCTTTTGTGCCTCCAGTGGCACCGTGGGACCTCAACGTGGTGTTGCAGTTCCTAAAATCACACTGGTTTGAACCGCTTAACAAGGTTGAGTTGAAATTTCTTACTTGGAAGGTGGTCATGTTGTTGGCCTTGGCATCAGCAAGGCGAGTATCAGAATTGGCGGCTTTGTCACACAAAAGCCCCTACTTGATTTTTCATGTGGATCGAGCTGAATTGAGGACACGTCCGCAATTTTTGCCTAAGGTGGTTTCTGCATGCCATGTGAATCAACCTATTGTGGTGCCTGTGGCTACAAGTGACCTGGAGGATTCCAGATCCCTGGACGTAGTCAGGGCCTTAAAGATTTATGTAGCCAGGACGGCTAGAATTAGGAAAACAGAGGCTCTGTTTGTCCTGTATGCGGCCAATAAGATTGGCGCACCTGCTTCGAAGCAGACTATTGCTCGCTGGATCTGTAATACGATTCAGCAGGCTCACTCTACGGCTGGATTGCCGGTACCAAATTCGGTTCAGGCCCATTCCACTAGGAAGGTGGGCTCTTCTTGGGCGGCTGCCCGAGGCGTCTCGGCATTACAACTTTGCCGAGCGGCGACTTGGTCAGGGTCAAACACTTTTGCAAAATTCTACAAGTTTGATACCCTGGCTGATGAGGACCTGGTGTTTGCTCAGTCGGTGCTGCAGAGTCATACGCACTCTCCCGCCCGATTGGATGCTTTGGTATAAACCCCATGGTCCTTACGGAGTCCCCAGCATCCTCTAGGACGTAAGAGAAAATAAGATTTTAAACCTACCGGTAAATCTATTTCTTCTTGTCCGTAGAGGATGCTGGGCGCCCGTCCCAGTGCAGAAACTCTGCAAGACTTGTATATAGTTGTTGCTTACATAAGGGTTATGTTACAGTTGAAATCGGTCTTGGACCGTTACTGTTGTTGTTCATACGGTTAACTGGTTATGTATGATCCAGGTTACATGGTGTGATTGGTGTGGGCTGGTATGAATCTTGCCCTTGGATTTCTAAATCCTGCCTTGTATTGTCCATCTCCTCTGGGCACAGTTCTCTAACTGAGGTCTGGAGGAGGGGCATAGAGGGAGGAGCCAGTGCACACCCATAGTAAAAGTTCTTTTTAGGTGCCCTATCTCCTGCGGAGCCCGCCTATACCCCATGGTCCTTACGGAGTCCCCAGCATCCTCTACGGACTAGGAGAAATAGATTTACCGGTAGGTTTAAAATCTTATTTTTTTCTGTAAGTACCTTTGTGACCAGGCCTAAGCCTGTGTTTGCTGTGCTCGTGAGGCAGGTCTTCTGGTTCTTTAATGGCATCAGACACTGTAGAACAACATACAGGCTTGGGCCTGGTCACACAGGTACATCCAGAAAATAAACAAATGAACATAAAAGGTCCTAATACTTTCCCTGCTCAATAGTCATTCTGCTGCAGTGGCTTGCAGCCACACATGCCATGATTCCTCCAAAATGTGAATAAATCAGGTGAGAGACCACCCCTCTCACCACACTTCCCCCTCTTTCGCTTTTCCATGCTTGGGCCAGCCAATGCGATCACATCGTATTGATGCGAACGCCTCTGCCTGATTGACAGGCAGAGGCATTCGCAGGACAGACGTGGGTATCAATGTGGCATTATACGGGTGTCGACTCAGCGTTGCGAGTTTGAGGTGTCCGCGTGACGTCACGTGTCCACTATGATAGAGAAAATTACGGCAACCCAACTGCCTTCGCAGAGAGACTGTGGAGGCAGGGGGGCTTCCCTTAATCAATTATACAATTTAATTGCAATTGCATTGCTGATCGCCATTAGCATGCTGGGTGGTCTTGCCCTGTTCTGGGCGGCCCCCGCAATGTGATCGCAAGTAGTTGCAGTTTTGCTAGTTTAGCAAAACTGCAACTGATGCAGAATAAGGCTCAATAGCCGCTTTGTGTCCGCATCTGAATTAGGCCTAAATTACTTAAACTTTACAGCAAAGAAAAACACCACTTAAATTAAATAAATAAATAAAAAAGGCAAAACAAAATAAAAACATACATGCAGCAGATGCAGCTGCTTAATCGGCTAAGCTATTTTTTTTTTTGTGAGAGCAGCTACTTTGCAACCGATTTTGATGGTTCAGGGGTCATTCCATAGAGTGTGTGATATAGATGTGCAATTAGGTCGCAAAAGTTTAGTAAGTGGTCAGGTTGTTGAGGAATAATGCGTCAAAGTTGTGACTTTTTTTCCCATAGAAAAAGTACTGAGTGGGGGGCTTGCGCTTTGTCCCTATAGAGGTAAAGCGCAGCGAAGCCCTTGCCAAATTTTGTCTGCCTTAAATTCAGTTGATATAATTAATTCTTTCTAACACTTTTGGTATACAGTAAACTTTCGGGATATGGTGAAATTTCGGGATACAGTAACCTTTAGATGATCATACTGTAGAACACACAATAATTTTTTTATTTTTTTTGTCGTATCGAACAATGCTGTTGACTAGTACATTTTTAATCTAGTCATAAAAGAAATCCACCATTCCATGCTAAATACAGTAGGCAACATTTTTACATGCTTACATACTAAAGATCAAGGCAACTAACAAGCTAATGCTGAATACACACTTGCAGATATATCTACAGATGGACCGGGCAGTGTGTTGTGCATACACACTGCCCAATCCTTCGGGACTGACGTCACGAACTGGGCAGGCATTTACATGCGCCCGCCCAGTTGTGCTGTCAATCACCGCCGGCGTCTGCAGCAAGTGCAGAGCTGGCCCTAACCAATATGATGCCCTAGGCAAGATTTTGTCTGGTGCCCCCTAGCACTGTCACTAGTTCCTCCTCTGACCCTGCACCCCTTTCCTAGCACCATCTCCCCTCACCCATAGCAGTCCTCATTTTGGTGCTCCTATCCCCTATATTTTAAATAGGAACAATGCGCGGCCCAAAAAGGGCGTTTTTTTGTTGGGAAGGGGCATGGACACACAATAGTACCTCCAATTCAAATTACGCCACACAGTAGTGCAACTTTATTCACATTAAATCATGCGATAGTGTCCCTTATTCATGTTACATCACACTGTAGTACCACTTTACCTTATGTATGTTACTCCTCACAGTAGTGCCACTTATTCACATAACATCACACTGAATTGCCCCTTATTCACATTGCACCACACCATACTGTATTACTCTTTATTCACATTAGACCACACAGGAGTGCCTTTTCTATATGTTACGCCACACAGTAGAGCACCTTTTACACATACTGCCACACATTAATAATGCCTTTATACACATACAGTAATACCACACAGTAATGCCCCTTACACATTATGCCAACCTTTATTAATGCCCTTATATACATAATGTCCCTTACACATATGCCGCACATTATTAATGCATTTATACACCTGACACACATAATGCCCCTTACACATATGAAGAACACTATTGCACAATCAACCCACCCACACACAGCGCTGAAATGGCCACTAACACTGTGACCTCTGCCTCTGCTTGGATAGAGTTGTGTCCTGATACATCTTGCCTCAATATGCCATGCAGAAGGAGATGCCTGGCCTGAGTCAGCTGGCAGCTCCCAGCCAGCTCTGCTAATGTTGGGTGCCCTTTTTGCCGAAAATGAGTCTTATGTGCATCACTATGTGACAAGGATGCACAAGCAGCTTCTGCTGATTAAGATGATATGCGGCATGCCTATATTCTGTGTGCGACTGTGGCTGTATCTGCATATGAAATGCTACGTTACAGTGATTTCCAGGAATACACTGTAACGTAGAATTTTTTATGCAGATACAGCCGCAGTCACACACAGAACATAGGCATGCTGCACAACAATATTCTTTTCTTACGGCTAGCACGAGCAGTAGGATGACCATACAACACAACATCCGTCACTAGGGCCACATTTTCCTCATAATTTATATTAATCTAATAACTTTTGTTTTAGTGCAGGCCCAGCCAACCTGTGGGTCTCCAGCTGTGTGTGAAACTACACATCCCAGGCGACCGAGACGCTGCACCTCCTCCGTCTATCAGAGCTTCCGGGTCACGGCTGGCGCCTGGCAACACAACCGCAAGGGTGCCTGGGAACTGCCGGGTGCTTAGCAACGGGGATGCAGGAAGTAGACGCCGTTCCCCATTGCTTAGGTAATATGTGTTTGTGCAGCAGCACAGCTGCACAGAGTTAGGGCATTTAGCCTCCTCTTCTTTGTATTGGTGCAGGCACTGTATTTATACCCTTCTTGTGCACTACTCTAGCGTTGGTTATAGTTCCTGCTTCTTGGAGAAACTACCGGTCCTGTGAGCTCCTGTTCGAAGAAACCCTGGGGCAGATGTATTAAGCCTGGAGAAGGGGTAAAGAAGTGATAAGTGCAAGGTAATAACACATCATTTAGTCAGCTTCTAACTGTCATTTTTCAAATCCGTAATGATTGGCTAGTGCGTTATCACCTTCCACTTATCACTTCTTTATCACTTCTCCAGGCTTAATACCAGTGACGTGCGGTGGGGTGAGGCAGGTGAGGCAGAGCCTTTCCTTTCATACTAACGTTTGTGCCAGAGTTTTCACTGCATAAAGTATATGATAAATACTAAAAATATGTTTGAAATATCTTCTTTGCATTATTCTAATAATTTTTATAGCCAAAACTCTGGAGTGAAAAGTCTATGGCAGGTGAGGCAGTGCCTCACCTGGCTAAGTTTTCAGCACATCTCTAATCAAAACTCACCAAATTTCCAGGAGTTTATACTGCTGTACCTGTGTATAATGCCCAGATGTACGCTTTGGCTCATATATTGCATGTATATCGGGCTCTGGTGCTAGTTAGCGCCTCCTGAGATATTTAGCTCACCGCACGTCCCTGCTTAATACATCTGCCCCCATGTCTGATCCAGTCCTGTCTTGTTCCAGTTAATTTCTGCTTCAGTTGCTGTGTGGATTTACCACACAAACTATTATTCTTATTCAGTCTGTATCTTTAATTATTTTCTGCTACCATTAGTTTCTCTTACGTCCTAGAGGATGATGGGGTCCACATTAGTACCATGGGGTATAGACGGGTCCACCAGGAGCCATTGACACTCTAAGAGTTTGAGAGTGTGGGCTGGCTCCTCCCTCTATGCCCCTCCTACCAGACTCAGTTTAGAAAATGTGCCCGGAGGAGCCGTACACAGCTAGGGGAGCTCTCCAGAGTTTCTCTAGTAAAGTTTATTTTAGAGTTTTTTATTTTACAGGGAGGCTGCTGGCAACAGCCTCCCTGCTTCATGGGACTAAGGGGGGGGAGTAGTGTCCGCCCTGCGGGGTCTGAGCCACTATCTCCGCTGACAGGACACTGAGCTCCTGGGGGGATCGATCGTTCCCCGCCACAGGGGATGGCTCACCCCAGCAGCATGCCGCCACCCCCTTACAGAGCTGAAGATCAGTGGCGGGTGAGTCACCGACCCCACTAGCAAGCGGGGGGCCGGTGTGAAGATGGCGGCATCAGGGTAGGTGCTCCGGAGGCTCAGCGGTACATAGTGCAGCGCTGTGAGGGGCGCCCTGAGCCAGCGCCTACACCCTACACTGGTCGCACAGCCTGTCGGGGTCCCAGGATCTCAGCCAGCATAAATCCTCAGGCCAGTATAATCCTAGGAAGAGCAGGAAGACAGCGCCATTTTGGGGGCGGAGCTTCTCCTCAGAGCGGAACCAGCAGCGTTCAGCGCCATTTTCCTGCCTGCACAGCGCTGTCCAGGAAGAGCAAGTCCCTCCAAAGCAACTCCAGCTATCTCTCACGGTACCAGGGGGTTGTAGAAGGGGGAGGGGAGGCTGCAAAATGACTGTGTAACCTATTAAGGTGCACAGTCAGCGCTGATAGGGGGTCTCCCTTTATATTAAAAGCGCTGTGTGTGGGTTGGCTCCAATCTCTGTGTCTCTCTGGCCATTCTTGGGGGTGAAACTCTGTCTGTCCTCCCCTGTGTGTGTGGAGTGTCTGTGGTCTCCATTAAGCAATGTCCAGGGACTCTGTGTCATATGCTGCAGAGGATATCACCTCTCAGGATGATCCCATTCCATGTAATCAGAATTGCACTGTTTTAGCACAGATTCCAGCAAGGGAGCCTGAGTGGTTATCCTCTATCAAATCTATGATTTCTCAGATTTCAAATAGGGTTGCACAAAATGAATCTGCAACTCAGGCTTTACAGAACTCTATGGCAGTCTGGCCCAATTCTGGTACATCAGGGCTCCCCGCTGTATATTCGCATAAACGTGCTCTAAAGGGGTGCAGTTGATGATAGAGGCTATTAGGGATGTGTAGAATATTGCTGATACAACACCTGAGCAGGTTGAGGAGGCTTACGTCACTGAAAATAAGAAAGCCTCGCTAACCTTCCCTGCGTCAAAAGAATTAAATGCTATTTTTGAAAAGGCTTGGGAAACCCCGGATAAAAAATTCCAGATACCTAAAAGGGTTCTGGTAGTGTTTCCTTTCCCGGTAGAGGATAGGAAAAATTGGGAAAACCCGCCTATTGTTGACGCGTCAGTATCCAGACTCTCAAAAAAGGTGGGTTTTACCTGTTCCAGGATCTACCGCCTTGAAACAGCCGGCTGATCATAAAATTAATAATACGCTCAAATCCAAATCCAAATGCCTGCGGCAATATTACGTCCCACTATTGCCAGTGCTTGGATTGTCAAAACTATAGTAAAGTGGTCAGGCACATTACTTGAAGACTTGGATACTATGGAGAAATGTGATGTTGAATTGTTTTTACGTAACATTCAGGATTCGTCAGGATTTCTGGTAGAATCCATGAAAGACCTGGGTTCCATGGCTGCGGGAATTTCTTCCATGTCTGTATCAGCTTGTCGAGGACTGTGGTTGCGCCAGTGGTCTGCTGACGCGGAATTCAGGAGAAGTGTGGAGACCCTACTCTACACAGGTCAGGCTCTTTTTGGGGAAGTGTTAGATGCGTGAATCTCCTCGGCTACGGCTGGTAAGTCACCTTTTCTTCCCTCAGCTACACCTGCTCTGAAGAAACCCTTTTCTTCAGTTACATCACAGACCTTTCGGTCTCCCAAGCCCAGAAAGGCCAAGCCGTCAAACACCTTCTTTCGGGGAGGTCGGCCCAAGTCCAAGACACCTGCGGCTGCAGGTTCCCAGGAACAGAAACCTGCTTCAGGTACACCAAAGTCCTCCACATGATGGTGGACTGCACGCCCCGGAGGTGGGACCCGTGGGAGCGAGACTCAGGCATTTCAGTCACGTCTGGGTGTCCTCCGGCCTGGACCCCTGGGTGCAAGATATTGTGTCTCAGGGGTACAGGCTGGAATTTCAAAATCTCGCTCCTCACCGATTTTTCAAATCAGGCTTGCCAGCTCTGCTGGCAGACAGGACTGTCCTGCAAGAAGCCGTCCAGAAGTTGGCGGAGGCACAGGTCATTGTGCCAGTACCACCTCATATGCAAAACAAAGGTTACTATTCGAACCTTTTCGTGGTACCGAAATCGGATGGTTCGGTCAGGCCCATTCTGAACTTAAAATCACTAAACCCCTTTCTGAGGGAGTTCAAGTTCAAAATGGAGTCTCTAAGGGCAGTGATATCAGGTCTGGAGGAGGGGAAATTCCTGGTATCCCTGGATATCAAGGATGCGTACCTCCATATTCCGATTTGGCTGCCGCAGAGCTTCGATTCGCACTTCAATTCGCACTGTTGGACTGTCATTTTCAGTTCCAGGTCCTGCCATTCGGCCTCTCCACAGCACCGAGGGTATTCACCAAGGTGATGGCGGAAATGATGATTCTCCTCCGCAGACAGGGGGTGAACATAATTCCATATCTGGACGATCTGCTGATTAAAGCATCGTCCAAGGAGAAGCTGTTACGGTCAATAGCTCTCACGACCCAGCTTCTCAGGGAACATGGCTGGATCCTGAATCTTCCAAAATCACATTTGGAACCAACCAGGAGGTTGTCCTTTCTGGGTATGATCTTCGTCATGGAAGTGCAGAGGGTATTTCTTCCAGAGGAAAAAGCATTGGTGATACAAACAATGGTCCGAGATGTCCTGAAGCCAACCCGGGTGTCGGTTCATCAGTGCATTCGCCTTCTGGGAAAGATGGTGGCCTCTTACGAGGCCCTGCAATACGGGAGGTTTCACGCCCGGTCCTTCCAACTGGACAAGTGGTCGGGATCCCATCTACACATACACCAGAGAATACATCTGTCACCAAAGGCCAGGATTTCACTCCTCTGGTGGCTGCAACTGCCTCACCTTCTGGAGGGCCGCAGGTTCGGGATTCAGGACTGGATCCTTCTAACCACAGATGCAAGTCTCCGGGGCTGGGGTGCAGTCACTCAAGGGGAAACCTTCCAAGGAAGGTGGTCAAGTCTGAAAGCCGGCCTGCCGATAAACATTCTGGAGCTAAGAGCCGTCAACAATGGTCTTCTTCAAGCGGCCCATCTTCTGAGAAATCGGGCCGTTCAAGTGCAAACCGACAGGGTGGAACGAAGAGCAGAGCTGCAATGTCAGAGGTAACAAGAATCATCCTCTGGGCTGAAAAACACGCGTTGGCGCTGTCAGCAATCTTCATTCCGGGAGTAGACAACTGGGAAGCGGACTTCCTCAGCATACACGATCTCCATCCAGGGGAGTGGGGTCTCCATCCGGAGGTGTTCAAGGAGGTAACATATCTTTGGGGCATACCCCAGATCGACATGATGGCCTCTCATCTCAACAAGAAGCTTCGGCGATATTGTTCCAGGTCAAGGGACCCGCAAGCAGTGGCGGTGGATGCCCTAGTGGCTCCGTGGGTGTTCCAGTCGGTGTACGTGTTTCCTCCACTTCCACTCATCCCAAGAGTTCTAAAGCTCATAAGGAGATCAAGGGTTCAAGTGATCCTCATTGCTCCAGACTGGCCAAAAAAGGGCTTGGTACACGGATCTTCTGGATCTACTGCTAGAAGAGCCAAGGCCTCTTCCTCTTCGGGAGGACCAGCTGCAGCAGGGGCCGTTCGCCTATCAAGAGTTACCGCAGCTACGTTTGACGGCATGGAGGTTGAACGCCTGATACTAGCTCGAAAGGGCATTCCGAACAAGGTTATTCCTACCCTGATACAGGCTAGGGAAGGAGTAATGTCTAAACATTACCATAGAATTTGGAAAAAATATGTATCTTGGTGTGAGTCCAAGAAATTTCCTACGGTGGAGTTTCAACTGGGACGGTTTCTCCTCTTCCTACAAGCCGGTGTGGATATGGGCCTGAGGTTGGGATCTGTGAAAGTCCAGATTTCGGCCCAATCCATTTTCTTCCAGAAACAATTGGTTGCCCTCCCTGAGGTCCAGACCTTTTTGAAGGGAGTTTTGCACATCCAACCTCCCTTTGTACCGCCTACAGCGCCTTGGGACCTTAACATGGTTTTGCAGTTCCTCCAATCGGACTGGTTCGAGCCTCTACAGGAGGTTGAGGTCAAATTTTTTACATGGAAGGCTGTCACGTTGTTGGCCTTAGCTTCTGCTAGACGTGTGTCGGAGTTGGGGACTTTGTCCTGTAAAAGCCCATACTTGATCTTCCACGAAGATAGAGCTGAGCTCCGGACACATCAGCAGTTTCTTCCGAAGGTTGTGTCGGCATTTCATATCAACCAACCTATTGTGGTGCCAGTGGCTACTGACTCCTCAATTTCATCAAAATCCTTGGATGTTGTAAGGGTCCTGAAAATCTATGTGAAGAGGACTGCTCGTCACAGAAAATCGGACTCTCTGTTTGTCCTGTATGATCCCAAGAAAATTGGGTGTCCTGCTTCTAAGCAGACGATCTCTCGCTGGATCAGGTTCACTATCCAGCATGCGTATTCTACGGCAGGATTGCCCGTGTTCAACGTCTGTCAAGGCCCACTCTACTCGTAAGGTGGGGCCTTCCTGGGCGGCTGCCTGGGGTGTCTCGCTTTACAACTTTGCCGAACTGCAACTTGGTCTGGGTCGAACACGTTTGCAAAGTTCTACAAGTTCGATACTTTGGACTCTGATAATCTGAAGTTCAGTCAATCAGTTCTGCAGGAGCCTCCGCACTCTCCCTCCCATTCTGGGAGCTTTGGTATATCCCCAAGGTACTAATGTGGACCCCAGCATCCTCTAGGACGTAAGAGAAAATAGGATTTTGGTTACCTACCGGTAAATCCTTTTCTCGTAGTTCGTAGAGGATGCTGGGCGCTTGCCCAGAGCTTCGTTTTCCTGCTATCATTATTTGGTCCAGTACAACTTTGTTTTAGTTGAGTACTGCATTGTTACTTGGTAAGTAATGTTTCAGCGGTTGCTGAGTTTTCAAGCTAAGTTAGCTTGATGTGCCTTGTATGTATGAGCTGGTATGAATCGTGCCACTATCTGTGTTAAATGCTTCTCTCGAAGATGTCCGTCTCCTCGGGCACAGTTTCTAGACTGAGTCTGGTAGGAGGGGCATAGAGGGAGGAGCCAGCCCACACTCTCAAACTCTTAAAGTGCCAATGGCTCCTGGTGGACCCGTCTATACCCTATGGTACTAATGTGGACCCCAGCATCCTCTACGGACTACGAGAAAAGGATTTACCGGTAGGTAACCAAAATCCTATTTTTTATCTACTACTGTTTCACTCTACCACCACAAATTGCCGTTACACTTCAGTTACATCCCCACCATATGCACTCTTCCCAATTGCCTTTGTCCCGTTACATTATCATAGTCCTGTCAGTCCTCAGTCCCTTTACTAGGTTTAGATCTCTCTAACTATCTTTCTGATCTGTCCCGCCGACTGATAACAATGGTCATCTCAGGGGTAAGCTCGTACTGTCGCCAATGGAGTAAGTCCTGGTGGGCCTCCCAGTACTGGTAGATGTATTTAGTCTTATTGGAAAAGTGACTCTTCTAGGCATGAAGACCTGCTGAGTGTTACTCTACAAGTCTTACACCCAGGCATCCAGGGTTATCGTCAGAAGGTCAACTACGAGTCAAGTAGCCATCATCTCATCATGTCAAGTTCGCCATTATTTCTCATATGTCCTAGAGGATGCTGGGGTCACCATAAGAACCATGGGGTATAGACGGGATCCGCAGGAGACATGGGCACTTTAAGACTTTGAAAGGGTGTGACCTGGCTCCTCCCTTTATGCCCCTCCTCCAGACTCCAGTTTAGAATTGTGCCCAGTGAGACTGGATGCACTCTGAGGAGCTCTACTGAGTTTCTCGGAAAAGACTTATGTTAGGCTTTTTATTTTCAGGGAGGACTGCTGGCAACAATCTCCCTGCTTCATGGGACTTAAGGGAGAGAAGTATGACCTACTTCTAGTGAGTTTAAAGGCTCCGCTTCTTGGCTACAGGACACCATTAGCTCCTGAGAGTTTGGAACACTAGGTATGCCTAGATCCTCGTTCCCAGAGCCGGCCGTCACCCCCCTTACAGAGCCAGAAGTCAGAAGACATGTGAGTAGAAGAAGCAAAGAAGACTTCAGTGACGGCTTCTGAGGTACGCACAGCGATCGCACGCTGTGCGCCATGCTCCCACACACAGCAGCACTACAGGGTGCAGGGGGGGGGGGGGCGCCCTTGGCAGCATATAAACCTCTTAATAGACTGGCAAGAGGGGACATAGGTGCAGAGGCACTGTCCTAACCCCCGCCAGTATAAATATTTAGTTTAAAAAATCGGGACTGAAGCGCACCATTGCGGGGGTGGAGCTTAGTCCTCTCAGCTCACACAGCTCAGCGCCATTTTCTCTACACAGGCTGCAGAGATGCTGGTCCTTCCTCACACTGCTGCATAAGTATCAGGGTGAAAAACGGGGGGGGGGGCACAGTAATTTTGGTGTAATATATAGTTATTATAAAAGCGCTGCAAGTCTGAGGCAGTATAACATATAGGTCGGTATCCAATTGGCCAAGGTCATTTTTATCCTGAAAAAATGGGCTCATAGTGCAAATTTTGACCAATGGTCTTTATTGAGCTATCTAATTAAAGCCCCTTATTTTGGGAGAAAAATTTCCTATTTTCGGGTGATAACACATGGGACCCAGGATAAGTATCCAATCCCATTTGATAAGCGCCGGTACCAGTATACCAATGGGGACAGGGGCTGGAATGCCAAGGGGACATGAGAACACAGCTGGGCACTGAATCAGGGAGGCATGAGAGGGGGCAGATTCCGGCGTTCCTGTATGCATTGCTGCAGGGTGAGCCATCCTCCTCCTTACCATCCTCCTCCTTATCGGGGGGAAGGCTGGCCTCTGAAGTGGAATGCAAAGTGAGATGCCCGTGGTAGAGGCAATAAGCAACATGCCCGCTTCTGCTGTCCCAATCACCCTGGCCGGGATCAGTCACAGCACTGAGGGCTGCTTATCTGGGATTATGCTCTGGGTGCCTGAGGCACCATGAAGCATAATCCCTGATAAGTGCCGGCATCGGGGCTAACTGTATAGCCCACAGTGGATCCATTAGCCACAGTAAATTATGATACACCATGACTCGCATCATCTGCCATCTGGACCACCCACTTCACTCAGAGTAGTGGGCAGTGCTGAAGGGACGCAGGCAGCAGCTCCAGAACGGGAGACTTGAATACTCTTCCGGTCCACTGGGAGTACCACCAAGCAGGGCCGTAACTAGTTGTGTGCGTAGTGCAGGGTCGTAACTACATGTGTACCAGGTGTGCCTGGCACACAGCGCAGTCGTCCTGAGGGCGCAACTGTCCGCATCCCCATTCCAAGGGGACTTTAGTCAGTGGCATTGTAATGAGTCAAACTGACTCATTACAAGCAGCCTGAGCGAGGAGAGGAGCAGCAGCTCCGGAGACAGGGGAGAAGAGGAGGACGGAAGGGGACTCGGGAGCCGCGTCAGCGCATTGTAATTTATGGCGGCCAGCCTATGTGGAAGGAGAGGGACAGCTGCAGCGGCGCCGCCACCAATTACAGTGTGCTGCTGCGGCTTCCAAGTCCCCCTCCCTCCTCTTCCTTCTCCCCTGCCCGAGATCTGTCAGACTGCCTGCACCGAGGAGCCTGTCTGCCGTAATGTATAAAAAGTGGGACTGTCTGCTGTAATGTGTAAAAAGGGGGACTGTCTGCCGTAATGTGTAAAAAGGGGGACTGTCTGCCGTAATGTGTAAAAAGGGGGACTGTCTGCCGTAATGTGTAAAAAGGGGGACTGTCTGCCGTAATGTGTAAAAAGGGGGACTGTCTGCCGTAATGTGTAAAAAGGGGGACTGTCTGCCGTAATGTGTAAAAAGGGGGACTGTCTGCCGTAATGTGTAAAAATTGGACGCTGTCTGCCGTAATGTGCAAAAAGGGGACTCTACCTGGTGTAGTGGTGCTACTGTGCGGTGTAATTTGAATAATGGAGACTACTGTGCACCGTAAAATGAATTGGTATTATTTTGTGGCAACACCCCTTCCCCTTGAAGCCATGCCCCTATATTTATGACGTGCACACTGCACCTATTTTACATAAGGGTGGAGGCGCCGATGCCGTTTCTTGCACACAGCGCTAAAATGTCTAGTTGCGGCCCTGGTGGAGTGTACCCCGCACATAGCGCTGCAGGGTAGGGGGCGCTGTTGGCAGCAGTTGTCAATTATGAATTATCTAATTTTACTTGCAGCTTCCCCCCCTTTTTGAAGCCTAGCATACCCTGACCGCCCCTGTCTCCTACACCCACCCATTTTTGTCGCTATTAACTATACAGCATTTATGGACTTGACTTGATAACTCTTTGTTGTTCAGTCACGCTGTCCTTTATTACATTTTGAGATGCTGATGTGCCCCGAAATTCAAACCCGTTGCCTATGACATTGCATTCGTACACTCTATACATTGAGCTATCTGCCTTTGCATAGAAAGCCAAAGATTTCCAAGCTGGAGAGTTTTAACTATTTGAAGCTTACCTTGTACTTTGTGAAGGAATGATCAGCATTGCGGCTGGGCAGATCTATGTAGTGTGTGGCTGCAAGGGATTAGATGTGTGGCTGCACACTGCATGGATCTGCTCGATTTTGGTGCTGGTTATTATTTTACAGGGTACAGGTACCTTCATATCGTTACACATCTCATAGTTTTTATGCGGTATAAAGTGGCTCGTGGGGGGGTATTTGTCTGGGATGTAGGAGGTCGCGGGTTTGAGTCCTGGGTGTGGAAGTATATTGAAATGTGTTATTTAACGAGGGGAGAGTGCATGAATGTGTGCATGAATGTGGTATAAAGAGGATTTGTGACAAAATCCATTTCTTGCATGTTCTATAAATGTGTGTGCATAATATATATATATATATAGTGTGCCAGGTGGGAGGAAACACCTCTCAAAGGGACTGCCTGTCCTGCGGGTGACTGGTAGATAGGATTTCCAATAGGAAGTCATTGCCAGTCATAGGGAAGCCACTGAACCAGTGCACTCAAACAGACTGCAACTGGCTCAGCCGAGTTCACTGAAGTGGCGGATTTTACCGTGGGGGGGGGGGGGGGGGAGAGTGGCCTGCAGTCCTGCAGCCCATAGGTATAATCCGCCACTGGTGGTATTTTAGCTATGGCATTCCGTTGGTCCACTTCATAATGGAAGATCTATGATGCTCTTTAACTCATTTAGGGGCCATTTGATCACCGTCCGCATCTGACCCAATCTGCAATGCGATTATTGATTACATCGCATGGATGTATCAGTAATCGTATGCAGGTACCGAGCTTGTGAAAAAGCTCTGTCCCTGCAGTGCCACTCCGCAGCCTTTCGGGGTACTTTTTAAAAAAAATACCCAGAGTAATGGCTGTGCATGTGTTACCGCTGACATTGCTGCTGCTACCACAAGTACCCCCCTCCCCGTTGTGACTACCCCCTCGCGCAACTACCCCTCTTCCCCGCATTCTTAACCAGTGCTCCGGTGCGCTCCTCCAGCTCCGTTCATGTGATCGCCGGCTTCCTGCACTGTGACCTGGTCATCTGATGCTTTAGACTGCTGTAAATGCCGGATTACAGCAGATGACCAGGGTCACAGTGCAGGAGCATGTGTAGCAAGTTTGGTGTAAATTGCTCCAGGCATTCCAGAGTTATGCTGCCTGCTGAAAAACTCTGTGCTGCTGCCTGAACCTTAGGGGTGTCTTACCCCCACTGTCACGTCTGATGATTCTTGTGGATCCGAATTTTGGGAAGATGATTCTGGTGCACTTGGATCTCTGAATAACAAACGAGCGGGACGGATGAAGGTCTTGCGCATTTATTACTTGGAGAAGTTTAACAGGTTTCGCCAAAGACAGTTGAATAGAGATGCGACTGAAGGTTAGCGGGTGGCTGAAGATACCGGAACCGTGACCCAGTACTCAAAGGAGAAATCCTGAAGGCTGGTTACTGCGGCGTCCGGATAGGTAGCCAGGTAGGACACGGGAACAAAGTCGGCAGTTAGCATACAAATGTATCAGAAGGCTCTGGTACTTTGCGGTAAACAAGAACCTGACACTGGAGACGCTGCGAGAGCACAGATAACTAGCTTCACATATACTGTGAAAGACGTTGCACTGGCAAATTCCATCCTCCAAGCCTTCCTGTCTTATATCAGCTGCTCAGAGCTAATTGGCTACAGGAAAGTGATAAATAGGCGAAGTGTTGGCAAAACAGGCTTTTTGCCCACATCCAAGATGGCGCCGCCGGAACCCGATGCCGGGAACAGCCCAGACTGATCACAGAGGCCCTGGCTCCACAGCAGCACCGCTCACCCCACCGAAGGGACATGCTGCCAGTCTGCAGAGCCACCATCCAGAGCCCCTGTCTGTCCTACCAGCGCACACTGCCCGGCGCCAGCAGCCCACACCTCCGCCAGCTGGACCTCTCCAGAGGGACCGGACAGGTAAGAGCCGGCTCCCCTGCACAGTCTCCAGCCAGACCGTGACACTCACAGTGTTTATTCCCAGCTTGTAAGTCATATGTATACCGAGTTTGTTGTAAATTGGTCTAGGCATTCTGGAGTTATGCTGTCTCCTGAAATACTCTGTGCTGCTGTCACACTGCTAGGGGTGTCTAACCCCCACAGAGTTTGTTCCCAGATTGTAAGTCTGATGTGTACCAAGTTTGGTGCAGATTGCTCCAGCCCTTCCACAGTTATGCTGTCTGCTGACATACTCTGTGCTGCTGTCCCATCCCTAGGGGTGCTAGGGGTGTCTGACCCCCACATTGTTTGTTTCCCGAGTGTAACTCATATGTGTACCCAGTTTGTTGTAAATTGGACTAGTCATTCGGAAGTTATGCTGTCTCCTGAAATACTCTGTTCCACTGTCCCACCCCTAGGGGTGCTAGGGGTGTTTTTGAGATTGTAAGTCAGATGTGTACCAAGTTTGGGGTAAATTGCTCTAGGCCTTCCACAGTTATGTTGTCTGCTGACATACTCTGTACTGCTGTCCCACCCCTAGGGGTGCTAGGGGTGTCTGACCCCAACATTGTTTGTTTCCCGAGTGTAAGTCATATGTGTACCCAGTTTGTTGTAAATTGGTCTAGCCATTCGAAATTTTTGCTGTCTCCTGAAATACTCTGTGCCGTTGTCCCATCCCTAGGGGTGCTAGAGGTGTCTAACCCCCACAGACTTTGTTCCCAGATTGTAAGTGAGATGTGTACCAAGTTTGGTGTAAATAGCTCCAGGCCTTCGACAGTTTTGCTGGCTGCTGACATACTCTGTGCTGCTGTCCTACCCCTAGGGGTGCTCGAGGTTTCTGACCCCCATAGTGTTTGTTTCCAGAGTGTAAGTCATATGTGTAAAAAGTTTGTTGTACATTGCTGCAGGCATTCCAGAGTTATGCTGTCTGCTGAAATACTCAGTGCTGCTGCCTCACCCCTAAGGGTGGTAGGGGTGTCTTCCTCCCACAGTGTTTGTTTCCAGATTGCATATGTGTACCAATTTGTGAGTACAGTGCTCCAACAATTCTGGAGTTATGCTGTCTCCTGATATACTCTGTGCTGCTGTCTGCCCCCTAGGGGTGCTAGGGATTTCAAATTGTTTTAGTTGCCTCCGCCATGTCAGGGTCGAAACTAGGATTTACGCCACCCTGGGCAAGGTAGTATTTTCCGAGCCAAACCCTCCCCCCCCCCCCCCAAAAAAAAAAAAAGAAAAGAAAAAAAGAAAAAGAAAAACCCTGTCAGTCTTAAATAATCAGATTATTAGACATTTTTTAAAGATGGAATCTTTCTGGACAATATTCCCTTATGTGCCTCAAATGCCCCGCCAGTGTGTTCAACTACATGCTCCTCTGTGTGTCCCCATACAGTGCACTATATCATAACACTTCATCACTGCACTACATTCCCCTATACACTGCACTACATCACTATACTACATCCCCTAAAGCTGGCATAGTAGAGATCCCAGGAACTGGAGCTAACCCGCACAGCGTCGGCGCCAGCTGTGGGCAGACCCATTCCCCCGGGAACTGTGTCTGCTGTCTCACTGGAGCAGCACAGCACTGCTGGTAAAAAACAAAACAAAAAACCCTGTTCCTCTGTAACTCCTTTGCACCCCCTCAAATCCTGCACCCGGGGCGCATGCCCCCTTAGCCCCTTCCTAGTTACGGCCCTGGCCATGTTTTTTTAATACGCTTCTATGTCACGATCATAGCTTGTAAACTGTGGATTTGTATAGAAAGACAGAAGGACAGATTTTCATTTATATATATATATATATATATATATATATGTATAAATAATTTATTTTTTACACAGTGGTTATCGGACACATACTGTAGCTGATTACTCTGGCGGGTCCCAGCACAGCTTTCTGTGCCTAGGCATTATTATCATAGAGCTCACTGCGGTATATTTTGACTTTATCTATTTTATTTTTTTCAGTAAATTTGTTCAGATCACTTTTTCGCACTCTAAGTATGGAAAATGCGATATATATATATTTTTTTTAAATGTATTTATTAAGAATTTTTTTTCACATACAGAAAAAGAAGAAAAATGCTTTACAATAAAACATTAATCCAAGATATCACAAATGCAATCGCCAATGTATATCCACACATTGTTACTGTTATATACCAGTGTATATCCTTATGGATCAAAACCGGAAGAATAGGTTTCAATCTTTCCGCTAACAATTTGGTAAAAATTTTATAATCAGTATTTAGTAGCGAAATTGGTCTATAGGACCCTGGCAAATTAAGATCACGTCCCTCTTTCGGTAAAACTTTAATGATGGCATCCGAGAAGTGAGCAGGGAGGGCTCCCCCATCCATAATCCCATTAAACAACGCAGCTAATGGATCAGCAATATGTTTAGATAAAATGCGAAAAAATTCATTAGAAAACCCATCGGGGCCTGGTGTCTTAAACAATTTCAACCGTTTGATGACCCCTATAACCTCTAAAGGGGTTACAGGAGCCATCAAAACAGGAAAAAAGGAATCCGGCAGATGAGGAAGTTGAAGCAATTCCCAATAAGTAGAGGGAGGAAAGGAAGTAGAAGAAAGAGAAGCAGAAGTAGAGGGGGTGGTTTCCGAGATGTTAGGAACAATAGAAACACTTATAGGGCATATAGGTACTGAATAAAGATCTTTATAAAACACTTTCATTACATCAATTATGTGAGAATCAGAATCAGTAAAAGTACCGTCTGATTTCAATAAGGGCCTAATCACCGTTCGCTTCCGAGATCCATGTAATAGATTTGTAAGAAGCCTACCGTTCTTATTACCAAACTTGTAATATTTAGAGTTTACATTAAAGTAATATTTATCGCCACTTGTTTGTAAAAGCTCTAAAAAATGGGTCTTAGCTACATTATAGCGATTCTTATTCTCCAAGGATGGGGCCTGTTTAAATAATTGAAAAGCATTAGTAAGTTTATCCTGTAGATCCAAGTAGGATGCACTCCGCCGCCTATTAATTCGGGAAGAATATTCTATTAATTCACCACGTAACACAGCTTTTGCTGCCATCCAAAAATTTGAAGGATTGGATATAGCACAGTCAGAATTATGTGATTGATATTCTTTCCATATAGTTTCTAAAAATACCTTAAAACCCCTAGCCTTAACAAGATGCACTGGGAATTTCCACAGAGTTTTATTATCAGCAGGTTTCCCCAAATCCAAGGTAATCCATACCATACCATGATCTGACAATATAGGAGGCTCGATAGTTACAGAAGAAATTTTTGTAAATAAAGGTTCCGCAGTCAAAACATAATCAATCCGGGGCGTGGCTTGGACGCTGGCCTGAACAGTCACGCTGGGCTGGAGCTCCTGAATATATATCCCCAAAACAGCCAAAATCTCCCTATATTAGCCTCTGCTGGCTCCTGATCCCCCCCAGTGAGCTGCTACCTGCTGGGGGCTGCCCGGAGTGACCTCCGGTAACGTTGGGAGCTGAATTTTGCAGTTCCGAGATCGGGGCCTACACATCCTCCAGAAGCCGGGGCCTCGATTTTGGAGACAGCCCGGCGCCGAGCTCCGGGACCCGTTCGCGGCCGCGGCGGGACCCGGCGGACCTCTTGTGGGCTCACAACACCCAGCCTGAGCGGCGGAGACCCTCCCCAGACCCTCAGGTACCTTCTATATACAGTTGGCTCCCTCTCTGTGCACGTTAAAGCCAGAGGTAGTGAAGTTTCTGGCCTGATGATTCTGGCGGCGGCCATCTTGGATTTCTCCTAACAGCTCCTGAGATCACAGGCAGCTCAACACAGAGTTACTACATAGCTGCTCTGTGACATCCTCTGAGCCCACTTATCCTGCATGCTATATAGCTGTATTCACCTCTACCTATTGAAGACATATAATAAGCTGCTGATTGCAGCCTCTGTAATACGCTCTGCAAATTAATTGTGCCTTACCATACTAATCTGTCACTACTCTCAGCCCTGCCTGGAGACTTTCTACCATCATTACCGAGCTTGAAGCAACCCTCGTCTATATACTCAGACAGCCCGGCAAGATGTGACCCCTAATATGCGCTACCTCCGCCCAGAGTCTTACCGTTTAACATGGGAATACGTCTGAAAAACAGCATCCTGTATACTTTATAACACAGCAACCTAGAGGGACCCAGCTGCTGTAGTATCCTCAGAACACTTATTTTTCTCAATTATTTTTTTCCTTTTCCCTTTATCTCACTATGGCACCTAAAAAAGCAAAGGGTACGCTACCTCCTCAGGTATCTCTCCCGATTCGGAAACAGCATCAGGCGTCCCCGCCGCCTCGAAGAGTGTCGGCCCCCTCCACGAAAAGTCCGAACACATCCGAACTGCCCAGTTCGCTCTCAATGTCGGGAGTAGACCCGAGCTCTGACGCTCCCCTTACCGTGAAGACCCTTTGCCAAGTCCTGTCGGCCTTCAAATCGGACTTAACTCGTGACCTCACAGCTGCCATACGGGAAGTTAAGGAGGAGCTGACAGCCATTGGTGATAGAACCGACACTCTAGAACGTAAACTGGAAGAATTGGTGACGTCACATAATGAGCTCATAACAGCTCACGACCAACAACAAAACGAGCTGGACATGGTTAAAAACAAAATGGCAGATATGGAAGACCATTCCAGACGGAACAATATTAAAATACGTGGAATACCCGATTCGGTAGATAACTCCGATCTGACGAAATACGCGATGGCCCTGTTCCGTAAACTACTACCTGAAGCATCTGATGCGGAACTGCTTATTGACAGAATTCATCGCATTCCTAAGCCTCGGTTTCTCTCCAGCTCCTTACCTAGAGATACACTACTTCGGGTGCACTTCTTTACCGTTAAGGAACGTATTCTCCAAGCTACCCGAGAGGCAGAGAACTCTGATACCCTAGGAGGCTTGCAACTGTTTCCGGATTTTTCCGCAATCACCCTTTCTAAAAGACGCAGTCTAGCCCCGATTACCACCGCCCTCCGAGCCCAAGATATCCGTTATCGGTGGGGCTTCCCAGTGAAGCTGATTGTATTCTATGACGGCTCTACGTATGTTATATCAGAACTGGAAGCCGGAGTGAAGCTGCTTGAAGACTGGGACATCTCGGTGAAACTACCAGCCTCACATGAGAGACGTCCTCCTCCTCGCTCAGAATGGTCCACTGAGTGACTACATTACGTAATTAATGTATTGTTCTAAAATGCCTTGTCGTATTTCGTTAGACTTACCGTCTAGATTATATTCTGTCTATTGTAGCCCTTAAGGCTCTCGAAACCCTCTAGGTGAGATACACCATGTTCTTATTAATTCTTATAGCGCATACTCTTCTACTTAAATGTGGTCGCTCAACTCTCGCCCCAGTTTACTTGTTTACCTGTTTACTGGCCTATCTTTCTAGTATTCGCTAAATGTAGCAGACGGCGGTCTTCCCGCTGGCAAGATACGCCAGTACACTTGTGCTATATTTGTGTTTTTCTGATATGCAGTTATATCCCCCGTACCACATATGTTTAGATGAAGAAATGCAGTTATTCCCCTTATATATTAGCTGTTTGATCTCTTAATGACTCTGGGCGGATTGAAGAGTCCGCCTACCCCTCGTTTTTCTACTGCATTCATTTTCCCCCTGCAGTAGCTATGCAGACCCGATATACTGGGTCGATTTACTTTTCTTCCCCTTTTGCTTTCCTATATCTATGCACATCGCCCTGTTTCCCTGATTTTTGTATCCCCCCCCCCCCCCCCCCCCCCCCCATCCGGATGGGATGCCGTCACTTGCATGATATTTTAACTGAATAAGTATGGTTGGTATTCTCTCATTGAACGTTAAGGGCTTAAACTCCCCTAATAAACGTAGATTAGCCTTATCCTCCTTCCACAAGTATAAAGCCGATATAGTCGCCCTACAAGAAACTCACTTTTCCTCACATAACCCCCCAGTATTGAAGGATCATAGGTTCACTACTGGTTTCTTCGCTAATGGACCCTTTAAAAGAAATGGAGTAGCTCTGCTGTTTAGAGAAGGTGTCCCCTTTACTCTCCACTCACAAATTGCAGACAAAGCAGGCCGGTACTTAATTCTCACGGGCATTTTGGAGGGTAGATCCGTCACAATAGTATCTCTGTATGCACCAAACTCGAATCAAGTGGCCTTTATTCGGAAGCTATGCTTACTTATCCAGAAGGTCCGGGTCGGCTCCCTAATCCTCCTAGGAGACTTTAACTTAGTACCAGACCCCAAACTAGATAAATCGTCCCAGCCCTCTTCAACTACACCTAAAACCCGCTCTGGCCCCTCACTAGCGCTGCGCAATGTGATAGCGGAATTTGACCTATATGACATTTGGCGAATCAGCAACCCCTCAGGCAGAGACTACACGTTCTTTTCACCAGTTCACAATTCATACTCACGAATTGACCTAGTGTTATGCGATAAATGGACCTTGCAGGAATCTGGTGGGGTGGATATCCTACCTATTACCTGGTCCGACCATGCTCCGTTATTTTGGAAGTGGCACATTGGACCCGACCCCGCCCCCCCCAGACCATGGCGACTATCTCCCCACTTGTTGCATGACGCGTTGGCCAAAAAGATTATCTCAGACAGCCTATCCCTATATACAGATACCAATTCCCCTTCGGACACATCATTACCAAATTACTGGTGTGCGCTAAAAGCGGTTGTCCGTGGCTCTGCTATTCAGGCTGGAGCAACGCTTAAAAAGCAAGCCAAAAGACTCCAACTAGACTTGGAACAAAGACTTAAAATAGCTGAAGACAAGAATAAGTTACGCCCCTCTCGTCTTTTACGTAAGGAACTAGCTGACATCCGCAGCCAATTACAAAAACTCTTGGTTTTTAGAACCCAAATAGCTCTCAATAGACTACGGCAGAAATTCTATTTAGTAGGTAACAGACCCGGTAAAATGCTAGCACGCAGACTTCGTGCCCAACAAGCTCGTAACAGAATTAAAGTCATCCTTTCCCCTACAGGCGCTAAGCTTGCTAACCCATTAGATATTGCTAACCAATTTGCAGACTATTATACTAAACTGTATAACTTACATTCTGACCCCCTTACATTCCAGCCTACCCCCGACTCTATTCAAGCGTTCCTTTCTTCTATTAATCTCCCTACCCTAACCCATGACCAACTAGACGCCTTAAATGCTCCTTGGACCGTAACGGAGGTCGAATCCACTATTAAAGCTCTCCCTAAGAATAAAGCCCCAGGCCCCGATGGGTTTATTAACGACTTCTACGCTTCCTTTGCAGACCGCCTCTCCCCCACATTGACCGCTCTGTTTAACGAGATAACTAATACTGCTACATTCCCTAAAGAAATGCTGGAGGCCCAGGTAGTAGCTATCCCCAAGCCTGGGAAAGACCCTGCCCACTGTCAAAACTACAGACCAATCGCATTACTTAATAGTGATGTTAAGATATATGCTAAATTGATAGCATCCCGACTTAGTGTTTATCTACCGCTATTGATCCACCCCGATCAAGCTGGGTTTATGCCTGGTAGACAGGCCTCTGACAATACCCGCAGAGTTTTTAACCTGATAGATAGGGCCCCTGGCACAGAGGGATTTTTATTACTCTCATTGGATGCTGAGAAGGCGTTCGACAGACTGAATTGGCTATATATGCGCACTGTTTTGGTTAAATTTGGTTTCTCGGCCCAGATTCTGGCGTCAATCTTAGCATTATATACCCTACCGTCAGCTAGAGTCTTCAGTAACGGATTTCTGTCGGACGCCTTCCCAATCACTAATGGTACCCGCCAGGGCTGCCCTCTCTCACCGTTGATATATGCTCTGGGTATTGAACCCCTGGCAGCTAAAATTAGAGCAGATGCTGCATTCCCAGGCCTGACCCATGGCGGACTCTCCCATAAATTGTGCCTCTTTGCCGACGACGTTCTCCTCTTTGTATCTCATCCCTCCTCCTCTCTCCCGAAATTACATTCCATACTACACGACTTCAGTGAGGCATCATACTACAAACTGAATACAACAAAAACCGAAGCCTTGCCGGTCCAATTACCCGATACACTCACGGCCACTTTACGATCTCAATATCCATACAATTGGAAACTCAACTCACTTACATACCTCGGGATACATATCCCTCCTACTTCCTCGGCTGTGTTCGATTTAAACCTCCCCCCCCTGATACTCACTCTCCAGATCCTGACATCCTCATGGTTGCTGTATGAGATATCCTGGCTGGGACGTTTATCCGCCTTTAAAATGTCCTTACTACCCAAACTCATGTATTTATTTCGCACTATACCTTACTCTTTTCCCAAACCGTACCTCGATAAATGCAAAATAGTTCTGACGAAATACCTATGGAAATCGCACCCCCCAAAACTGGCACACGCTAGAATGATTCTTCCCCGACATAGAGGAGGCCTCGCATTGCCTGACCTAATTATGTACCAGGAAGCATGTGTGCTTGCCCAATTGAAATCTTGGAACATATCCAATCCCGCTCCCCTCTGGGCCCACATTGAGGAGGTCGGGTGCATAGGATACCCCTTAGCAGATTTGCTATGGACCCCTAAAGTCTTCCGTCCAAATGGTTTTGTCAGGTTCGGTCTGGTTTGTGTCCCCGGAGGGGGCGCTAGTGGGTCAGTGGAGGTAGGATGGAAGAAGTGAGGATACTGGATTGGATTCCTGCGCATGTGCACAATGTTGTTTATTAAGCAGAAAGATAAAACAATATGGCAGCAGGAATACTTGGAGAAATAAACAATAATAAATGCAATGGGTATGATGCAGCGTGGAAGCTGAGAGTCTATGGCAAAACAGTGAGAGTCTATGGCAATACAGTGAGAGTCTATGGCAATATGCTGGTATGGGAACCAGAGATGATAAACACGTGGAGCCAGCAGAGGTGATGATAATGGTAGCAAACCTGGTAGCAGATGAAGAAGACTTGATGCAGGGTTCACAGTGCTATTGGAAAGCACAGGCAGCTTGCAAGCTGATTCACAGGTGAGGTGATGAGCTGCACCTGGAGATGGAGTCTCTACAGCTGAGGCTGAAGCACACTGTGTTGGAGTTTGATGTGAAGCCTGTAAATGAATGCAGGAATTGCTGATGCTTGTAGTTCCACGGAGCTGTAGTAGGATAACCAGGAACACGGAGTAACAAGCAGGTAACCAGGAACACGGGGATCTGGAGACTGGAACACAGGAACTTACACACTGAATGCAGCAGGAGAGCTGGAGTGGTTGCTGGAACTTGTAGTTCCACAGGAACACTAGAACTTGCACACTGAATGTCGCAGGAGAGCTGGAGGGGTTGCTGGAACTTGTAGTTCCACAGGAACACAGGAACAACTGGAAACTGGAACAGCTGGGAACTGGAACAGCTGGGACCTGTTGTTCCACAGGTCTAATACACAAGGAAATCTCTGTAGACAGAGGATTGCAAACAGGAGCCGCCTGTTCACGGGATGTGACGTGTTGTCCAAGGCGATGTGAGAGAGCCACAAACTGGAAGTTATACCTCCTGCCCAGAAGTGATTGGACACAAACTGCAGGCAGAGATACTAGCTGGATTAGGTGTCCTGATCAGCTGTGAGTTAGCTGAAGCATTCCAGGCTGCAGAGGACTGAAAACTAGAACTGGAACAGAACTGAACTGGTTAGGTGGAGCACGGAGAGCTGTGGGCTGCAGGAGACTGAAGACTGGAACAGAACTGAACTGCTGGGACCTGTAGTTCCACAGCAGTGATGCGATGGAAAATGCAGATTCCTGACAGTACCCCCCCTTTTATGGGTGGGCACCGAACACCCACGCTGGAACTTGGAGGAACCTTGAAAAAGAACTTAGGAAAACACAAAAGCAGAGGTCCTCAAAAGTCTTCCCAACTTTCATCTTCAGAAGACAGATTTTCCTCCTCAGAACAAGTAGACCATTCAGGGTCATTTGAGACAGAATTTACTTCCTGGGAAAAGGCATAGCTAGGAAGGATAGAACCTCCCATAATGTAACTTGAGTCTTCATCAACAAACTCACTTTCAGAGTCAAAGTCCAGGTCTAGTGTGGTCATGGGAGCCTTTTGTTTAGGAATAACATTATCTGAGACAACCTGTGGACCAGTGAATTTGAAGCTATATGAGACACCAGGACTAGGGGTAACGGCAGCATAGCCAACACTTACATCAACAGATGGTAGACTTTGAACTGGTTTTGGAGCTCTCCAATTCTTGTAATTCTTGAAATCTCTGATACATTGATTCAACAGAACCTGTTCATGTTTGGAAGGAGTTGAGTCGAAAAACTGAGACCTGGAAGACTGATCAGATGTTGAATCCGGGGAGTCAATACTTTCAGAAGTGTTGCTGTAGGATGGAGACACGGGAGTATATGCAACTTTAAAATCTGAAGTCTGAGAACCTTGTCTTGACTTTACAGCTTGGAAATCTTTAATAGCTTGGTCTAATGTATCCTGATCTTGCACAGACAGAGATGTTGGAGAGGATTTAGCAGTAGACAAACTGTTGACAAATTGGCCAGAATGCCCAGATGACTCTGAATGCATAAACTTTGGAGCAAACTCCTGTTTTACGGCTTCGCAGAAAGCGGGAAGATCACTCAGTAACGGATCTTTAGATTCAATGAGAGGATTCGCCCAGTCCAGTGCTCTACCTTTGAAGAACAGGAGGAAGTATCTGATTGCATTGGCTGGAGAAATAGTCACTGAAGGTTCAGACTCAGTAAAAGCGAGGTATTGGCTCGCCACTGCACGAAACTGAGCATAGTCACCATCAAAGTAGACTGGAGCTTTTGTATCTGGTGGACACTTGGAAGGCTGAATGTCAGTTGAAGTCTCGGAAGACAATGTAGGACACTTGAGAGTTGAGGACTGGAATAAGCATTCAGAAGCAGGAGTAGAATCAACTTGAAATGCTTGAGGGTGGAGAGAGGACGTCATCTCCTGGATTGACTGACGGGAATTCTCTGCTGAGGTTGACAGAATGCTAGAAGCTTCATCTTGGGGTGAGATGCGTAGAGCCTCCATCTGGGTTGAGGCAACTGCAATATCTGCAAGAACTGTAGACTCTGGACATAGCGACAGGAGTTGCTTACTTGAAACACTGGAGAGAACCACACCGGGTTCAGAGGAACTGGAATCGGCAGGAACCGACGACAACTTTGGACAAACGGATGGAACAGGGATTTGTCCAGGACTACTTGAATTGACTTGAACTGTAAGAGGCTGATCTGGACAGACGGATGGGACCGGATTGGGTCCAGATAAGCTTGAACCGGCTGGAACCGCAGGAGTCTTCGGACTGACGGATAGAACCGGATTTGATACAAAGAGACTGGAATCGGCTGGAACCGAAGGAGTCCTCGGACTGACGGATAGGACCGGATTTGATCCGAGGATGCTGGAATCGGCTGGAACCGAAGGAGGTAGCTCAGCATTGGAAACAGAGCTACTCGGGCTGGCTGGAACCAGAGGAGGCTGATCCGGACAGACGGATGGGACCGGATTGGGTCCGGAAGAGCTTGAAGCGGTAGGAACCGGTGGAGTCCTCGGACTGACGGATAGGACCGGATTTGATCCGAGGATTCTGGAATCGGCTGGAACCGAAGGAGGTAGCCCATCATTGGAGCCACTCAGGCTGGCTGGAACCAGTGGAGACTTTGGACCGACGGCTGGAACCGGGCTAGGTCCATTGACACTTGACTCTGTATAGACAGAATCCGGATGTTCTGATGATCCCTTTTGGAGTGGTACTGAGCTGGTAGCACTCTCTGAAGTTGGCAAACAAAAGTTCATGTCTGTATCTGTGGCTTTAAGAATTCCTCCTGGGATCTTGGCCCTGGATTCCTCACTTGAGGATGAAACTCCAAAGACCCCTCCTGGGGTTAATAGATCAGACACACTTCTTTGAGTTGCATGCCCGGACGCCACTTCTGGAACCTG
Organism: Pseudophryne corroboree; assembly: GCF_028390025.1. NCBI lineage: Eukaryota > Metazoa > Chordata > Amphibia > Anura > Myobatrachidae > Pseudophryne > Pseudophryne corroboree. The sequence continues at coordinate 332,842,473 of NC_086450.1, read as the reverse complement.
AACATCAGATACCCCTACTGGGGTCACAACATCAGATGCCCCACCTGGGGCTGTAGACACGGATGCCCCTTCTCGGGCTGTAGGCACAGATGCCCCTTCTCGGGCTGTAGGCACGGATGCCCCTTCTCGGGCTGTAGGCACGGATGCCCCTTCTCGGGCTGTGGGCACGGACGCCCCTTCTCGGGCTGTGGGCACGGACGCCCCTTCTCGGGCTGTGGGCACGGACGCCCCTTCTCGGGCTGTGGGCACGGACGCCCCTTCTCGGGCTGTGGACACAGAAACTACTTTAGTTATGGGTAACATAGATAGTCTCTGTTGATTTCTGAACTTGGGATTGGGTCTATTTGTCACAGGACCCCAATCGTATACTTTTTGGACACTCCTGTCCGAGGTAAAGGAACTTGAAACTGTAGAGGATACGTTGGAAGGTTTGCAGGTGAAAACACTGTGATGCTGGGACCTGTCACCAACTTTTGAGTTGCGGAAGGAACAGTCCTTAATAAGATGACTAGAACTCCCACAGTAAAAGCAGAGGTGAAGCTGCTTGCGATGCCGGCGTTCAGCTTCCGTTAGTTTGGAGCGCGGGTAGCTCTGGAATCTGCCCTCTCTCTGCATAGGAGAAGAGACTTTAGCTTGAAGAAAAGTTGACACGGAGGTCGCACTAGTCTCAATACTTTGAGCAGTACTCTTCACTGCGTTTAAAGCACCACCCAGGATTTCTGGCATCATTGGAATGATTTTTGTTAGAAGACTTTGAAGTTGTTCCAATAGATGATAAAGAGTGCTTATTGGTTCAGAGTTCACAGCAGACAACAAAGGAGTCTTGAAGCTTTCAAAGGAGGAAGTCGCTCTCTCAGGAGAGTTAGCTGTGAAGGGACTGCCATAGGACTGACTTGAGCAAGATCCATCCACAGGAACGGATTGTGCAGGGAAAGTTGAAATGACTGGAGCAGGAGTGACTTGAACAGGAACTGGAGAAACAACAGAACTTGGAAGGGATTGCTGCAAGGTATCCAAACGGATAGACATTCCCTGTAGAAACTGGAACATCTGCTGCTGCGCAGCCTCTTGACCATCCAAACGGGAGACCAGATTTTGTAAGGCCCCTGACCCCACATTCTGACTACCATCCGAGTCCATGGGCCTTGGACAAACTGTCAGGTTCGGTCTGGTTTGTGTCCCCGGAGGGGGCGCTAGTGGGTCAGTGGAGGTAGGATGGAAGAAGTGAGGATACTGGATTGGATTCCTGCGCATGTGCACAATGTTGTTTATTAAGCAGAAAGATAAAACAATATGGCAGCAGGAATACTTGGAGAAATAAACAATAATAAATGCAATGGGTATGATGCAGCGTGGAAGCTGAGAGTCTATGGCAAAACAGTGAGAGTCTATGGCAATACAGTGAGAGTCTATGGCAATATGCTGGTATGGGAACCAGAGATGATAAACACGTGGAGCCAGCAGAGGTGATGATAATGGTAGCAAACCTGGTAGCAGATGAAGAAGACTTGATGCAGGGTTCACAGTGCTATTGGAAAGCACAGGCAGCTTGCAAGCTGATTCACAGGTGAGGTGATGAGCTGCACCTGGAGATGGAGTCTCTACAGCTGAGGCTGAAGCACACTGTGTTGGAGTTTGATGTGAAGCCTGTAAATGAATGCAGGAATTGCTGATGCTTGTAGTTCCACGGAGCTGTAGTAGGATAACCAGGAACACGGAGTAACAAGCAGGTAACCAGGAACACGGGGATCTGGAGACTGGAACACAGGAACTTACACACTGAATGCAGCAGGAGAGCTGGAGTGGTTGCTGGAACTTGTAGTTCCACAGGAACACTAGAACTTGCACACTGAATGTCGCAGGAGAGCTGGAGGGGTTGCTGGAACTTGTAGTTCCACAGGAACACAGGAACAACTGGAAACTGGAACAGCTGGGAACTGGAACAGCTGGGACCTGTTGTTCCACAGGTCTAATACACAAGGAAATCTCTGTAGACAGAGGATTGCAAACAGGAGCCGCCTGTTCACGGGATGTGACGTGTTGTCCAAGGCGATGTGAGAGAGCCACAAACTGGAAGTTATACCTCCTGCCCAGAAGTGATTGGACACAAACTGCAGGCAGAGATACTAGCTGGATTAGGTGTCCTGATCAGCTGTGAGTTAGCTGAAGCATTCCAGGCTGCAGAGGACTGAAAACTAGAACTGGAACAGAACTGAACTGGTTAGGTGGAGCACGGAGAGCTGTGGGCTGCAGGAGACTGAAGACTGGAACAGAACTGAACTGCTGGGACCTGTAGTTCCACAGCAGTGATGCGATGGAAAATGCAGATTCCTGACAGGTTTGAATGTTCTTCCCTCTACGGCTTCTTCCTTACGAATATGGGATAATTTGATGAGTAAACTTCCGAGCAATACTACCCCCCACACAACCCTTTCACTTAAAGCAGTGAGTAAGTTAATTCCCAACTTACATATCTCTACGTGGACTGCTTGTAATATTCATACCCTTGGAGACTTGTTGGACGGATCTGCCCTCCTTACATTTGCCCAATTGCAAGATAAATTCTCCCTCCCAAGTGCTGAACTGTTTCACTACTTCCAGATCAGACACTGGTTTCAAAGCCTACCTACAGTACAAACTCCCCCCAGCTCTTCGGCTCAGTCTATCCGATCCCGCATAGCATTATCTTCATCAACTAAAGATATAACTTATTGGTACAACACACTCATCTCATTAGTCCCATACCAAAAGTCTAACGCTCAGAGGCGCTGGGAGGGAGACTTGGGTATTCCCATAACAGAGGCACAATGGGAGAAATTATACCGTTTAACATTTCGCATGTCTCGCTGTTTAAATCATTCGGAAATGCATGTTAAACTACTGAATAGATTATATCTGACCCCAGACAGACTGCACACCTTTTGGCCCTCCTGCTCACCACTATGCTGGAGAAATTGCGGAGAGATAGGGCACGTATACCATATTTTCTGGTCATGTCCCCTTCTCCAAACTTTCTGGGCAGAAGTATTTACGCTAATAAATAAAGTTCTAGGCCTATCTTTAAGCCCATCCCCAGATCTGGCTCTCCTACATATGTATCCCCTGGAGGTACCATCCTCTCAGAGGTACTTGCTGGGACACATCTGTATCGCAGCAAGGGCAACCCTGGCCCAAGCCTGGAAGCAGGTGGCGATCCCACCTGTTCTAAAGGTGTTCCATAAAGTTAATTTTCATTATTCTATGGAAACCGAATGTATGCCTTACTCCTCCTCGGCTTCCTCTCCCATGGTGAAATGGTTCCATTGGCATGAATTCGTCATGGTGGGGGAGGGCTCCACCTACATATCACACCCGGGGCAGTCGTCCCCTATACAATTCAGTCTGAATGAGGAACCTTCTACTTCCTGAGTGCTCTCTCTCCCATACTTTTCCCTCTGGTCCTTCTTACTAGACACTACATTTATGATGTTATCAACCGATGCCCACCGGTTTCTAGAGTGGGAGTAGAGAATCCATATTGAAATACCTATGCACATTTCAAACTGTTAACATGTCTAGGATACCTGTATACCTACTTAGTGTTATGCTATCTGTTTTATATGTCAGTTGCATTTTATTGACGTGTACATCCCTCCCCACCCTGGTTTTTTTTTCTGTACCCCCCTCTTTTGCTTTTTGCATTCAATATAAAATTCAATAAAAACTATTGATGTTAATAAAAAAAAAAACATAATCAATCCTAGAGCAGGTATTATGAGTCATGGAGAGACATGTAAACTAGAGATGAGCGGGTTCGGTTTCTTTGAATCCGAACCCGCACGAACTTCACTTTTTTTTTCACGGGTCCGAGCGACTCGGATCTTCCCGCCTTGCTCGGTTAACCCGAGCGCGCCCGAACGTCATCATGACGCTGTCGGATTCTCGCGAGACTCGGATTCTATATAAGGAGCCGCGCGTCGCCGCCATTTTCACACGTGCATTGAGATTGATAGGGAGAGGACGTGGCTGGCGTCCTCTCCATTAGAATAGATTAGAAGAGAGAGAGAGAGAGAGAGATTGTGCAGACAGAGTTTACCACAGTGACCAGTGCAGTTGTTGTTAAGTTAACTTTTATTTAATATATCCGTTCTCTGCTATATCCGTTCTCTGCCTGAAAAAAACGATACACAGCAGTCACACAGTGTGACTCAGTCTGTGTGCACTCAGCTCAGCCCAGTGTGCTGCACATCAATGTATAAAAGCTTATAATAATTGTGGGGGAGACTGGGGAGCACTGCAGGTTGTTATAGCAGGAGCCAGGAGTACATAATATTATATTAATTTAAAATTAAACAGTGCACACTTTTGCTGCAGGAGTGCCACTGCCAGTGTGACTAGTGGTGACCAGTGCCTGACCACCAGTATAGTAGTATATTGTTGTATACTATCTCTTTATCAACCAGTCTATATTAGCAGCAGACACAGTACAGTGCGGTAGTTCACGGCTGTGGCTACCTCTGTGTCGGCAGTCGGCACTCGGCAGGCAGTCCGTCCATCCATAATTGTATAATTATATACCACCTAACCGTGGTATTTTTTTTTCTTTCTTTATACCGTCGTCATAGTCATACTAGTTGTTACGAGTATACTACTATCTCTTTATCAACCAGTGTACAGTGCGGTAGTTCACGGCTGTGGCTACCTCTGTGTCGGCAGTCGGCAGGCAGTCCGTCCATCCATAATTGTATTATTATAATATATACCACCTAACCGTGGTTTTTTTTTCATTCTTTATACCGTCATAGTGTCATACTAGTTGTTACGAGTATACTACTATCTCTTTATCAACCAGTGTACAGTGCGGTAGTTCACGGCTGTGGCTACCTCTGTGTCGGCAGTCGGCAGGCAGTCCGTCCATCCATAATTGTATTATATACCACCTAACCGTGGTTTTTTTTTCATTCTTTATACCGTCATAGTGTCATACTAGTTGTTACGAGTATACTACTATCTCTTTATCAACCAGTGTACAGTGCGGTAGTTCACGGCTGTGGCTACCTCTGTGTCGGCAGTCGGCAGGCAGTCCGTCCATCCATAATTGTATTATAATATATACCACCTAACCGTGGTTTTTTTTTCATTCTTTATACCGTCATAGTCAGTCATACTAGTTGTTACGAGTATACTACTATCTCTTTATCAACCAGTGTACAGTGCGGTAGTTCACGGCTGTGGCTACCTCTGTGTCGGCACTCGGCAGGCAGTCCGTCCATCCATAATTGTATTATAATATATACCACCTAACCGTGGTTTTTTTTTCATTCTTTATACCGTCATAGTGTCATACTAGTTGTTACGAGTATACTACTATCTCTTTATCAACCAGTGTACAGTGCGGTAGTTCACGGCTGTGGCTACCTCTGTGTCGGCAGTCGGCAGGCAGTCCGTCCATCCATAATTGTATTACAATATATACCACCTAACCGTGGTTTTTTTATACCACCTAACCGTGGCAGTCCGTCCATAATTGTATACTAGTATCCAATCCATCCATCTCCATTGTTTACCTGAGGTGCCTTTTAGTTCTGCCTATAAAATATGGAGAACAAAAAAGTTGAGGTTCCAAAATTAGGGAAAGATCAAGATCCACTTCCACCTCGTGCTGAAGCTGCTGCCACTAGTCATGGCCGAGACGATGAAATGCCAGCAACGTCGTCTGCCAAGGCCGATGCCCAATGTCATAGTACAGAGCATGTCAAATCCAAAACACCAAATATCAGAAAAAAAAGGACTCCAAAACCTAAAATAAAATTGTCGGAGGAGAAGCGTAAACTTGCCAATATGCCATTTACCACACGGAGTGGCAAGGAACGGCTGAGGCCCTGGCCTATGTTCATGGCTAGTGGTTCAGCTTCACATGAGGATGGAAGCACTCAGCCTCTCGCTAGAAAACTGAAAAGACTCAAGCTGGCAAAAGCACCGCAAAGAACTGTGCGTTCTTTGAAATCCCAAATCCACAAGGAGAGTCCAATTGTGTCGTTTGCGATGCCTGACCTTCCCAACACTGGACGTGAAGAGCATGCGCCTTCCACTATTTGCATGCCCCCTGCAAGTGCTGGAAGGAGCACCCGCAGTCCAGTTCCTGATAGTCAGATTGAAGATGTCAGTGTTGAAGTACACCAGGATGAGGAGGATATGGGTGTTGCTGGCGCTGGGGAGGAAATTGACCAGAAGGATTCTGATGGTGAGGTGGTTTGTTTAAGTCAGGCACCCGGGGAGACACCTGTTGTCCGTGGGAGGAATATGGCCGTTGACATGCCAGGTGAAAATACCAAAAAAATCAGCTCTTCGGTGTGGAGGTATTTCACCAGAAATGCGGACAACAGGTGTCAAGCCGTGTGTTCCCTTTGTCAAGCTGTAATAAGTAGGGGTAAGGACGTTAACCACCTCGGAACATCCTCCCTTATACGTCACCTGCAGCGCATTCATAATAAGTCAGTGACAAGTTCAAAAACTTTGGGTGACAGCGGAAGCAGTCCACTGACCAGTAAATCCCTTCCTCTTGTAACCAAGCTCACGCAAACCACCCCACCAACTCCCTCAGTGTCAATTTCCTCCTTCCCCAGGAATGCCAATAGTCCTGCAGGCCATGTCACTGGCAAGTCTGACGAGTCCTCTCCTGCCTGGGATTCCTCCGATGCATCCTTGCGTGTAACGCCTACTGCTGCTGGCGCTGCTGTTGTTGCCGCTGGGAGTCGATGGTCATCCCAGAGGGGAAGTCGTAAGCCCACTTGTACTACTTCCAGTAAGCAATTGACTGTTCAACAGTCCTTTGCGAGGAAGATGAAATATCACAGCAGTCATCCTACTGCAAAGCGGATAACTGAGTCCTTGACAACTATGTTGGTGTTAGACGTGCGTCCGGTATCCGCCGTTAGTTCACAGGGAACTAGACAATTTATTGAGGCAGTGTGCCCCCGTTACCAAATACCATCTAGGTTCCACTTCTCTAGGCAGGCGATACCGAGAATGTACACGGACGTCAGAAAAAGACTCACCAGTGTCCTAAAAAATGCAGTTGTACCCAATGTCCACTTAACCACGGACATGTGGACAAGTGGAGCAGGGCAGGGTCAGGACTATATGACTGTGACAGCCCACTGGGTAGATGTATGGACTCCCGCCGCAAGAACAGCAGCGGCGGCACCAGTAGCAGCATCTCGCAAACGCCAACTCTTTCCTAGGCAGGCTACGCTTTGTATCACCGCTTTCCAGAATACGCACACAGCTGAAAACCTCTTACGGCAACTGAGGAAGATCATCGCGGAATGGCTTACCCCAATTGGACTCTCCTGTGGATTTGTGGCATCGGACAACGCCAGCAATATTGTGTGTGCATTAAATATGGGCAAATTCCAGCACGTCCCATGTTTTGCACATACCTTGAATTTGGTGGTGCAGAATTTTTTAAAAAACGACAGGGGCGTGCAAGAGATGCTGTCGGTGGCCAGAAAAATTGCGGGACACTTTCGGCGTACAGGCACCACGTACAGAAGACTGGAGCACCACCAAAAACTACTGAACCTGCCCTGCCATCATCTGAAGCAAGAAGTGGTAACGAGGTGGAATTCAACCCTCTATATGCTTCAGAGGTTGGAGGAGCAGCAAAAGGCCATTCAAGCCTATACAATTGAGCACGATATAGGAGATGGAATGCACCTGTCTCAAGTGCAGTGGAGAATGATTTCAACGTTGTGCAAGGTTCTGATGCCCTTTGAACTTGCCACACGTGAAGTCAGTTCAGACACTGCCAGCCTGAGTCAGGTCATTCCCCTCATCAGGCTTTTGCAGAAGAAGCTGGAGGCATTGAAGAAGGAGCTAACACGGAGCGATTCCGCTAGGCATGTGGGACTTGTGGATGCAGCCCTTAATTCGCTTAACAAGGATTCACGGGTGGTCAATCTGTTGAAATCAGAGCACTACATTTTGGCCACCGTGCTCGATCCTAGATTTAAAGCCTACCTTGGATCTCTCTTTCCGGCAGACACAGGTCTGCTGGGGTTGAAAGACCTGCTGGTGACAAAATTGTCAAGTCAAGCGGAACGCGACCTGTCAACATCTCCTCCTTCACATTCTCCCGCAACTGGGGGTGCGAGGAAAAGGCTCAGAATTCCGAGCCCACCCGCTGGCGGTGATGCAGGGCAGTCTGGAGCGACTGCTGATGCTGACATCTGGTCCGGACTGAAGGACCTGACAACGATTACGGACATGTCGTCTACTGTCACTGCATATGATTCTCTCAACATTGATAGAATGGTGGAGGATTATATGAGTGACCGCATCCAAGTAGGCACGTCACACAGTCCGTACTTATACTGGCAGGAAAAAGAGGCAATTTGGAGGCCCTTGCACAAACTGGCTTTATTCTACCTAAGTTGCCCTCACACAAGTGTGTACTCCGAAAGAGTGTTTAGTGCCGCCGCTCACCTTGTCAGCAATCGGCGTACGAGGTTACATCCAGAAAATGTGGAGAAGATGATGTTCATTAAAATGAATTATAATCAATTCCTCCGCGGAGACATTGACCAGCAGCAATTGCCTCCACAAAGTACACAGGGAGCTGAGATGGTGGATTCCAGTGGGGACGAATTGATAATCTGTGAGGAGGGGGATGTACACGGTGATATATCGGAGGGTGAAGATGAGGTGGACATCTTGCCTCTGTAGAGCCAGTTTGTGCAAGGAGAGATTAATTGCTTCTTTTTTGGGGGGGGTCCAAACCAACCCGTCATATCAGTCACAGTCGTGTGGCAGACCCTGTCACTGAAATGATGGGTTGGTTAAAGTGTGCATGTCCTGTTTTGTTTATACAACATAAGGGTGGGTGGGAGGGCCCAAGGATAATTCCATCTTGCACCTCTTTTTTCTTTTCTTTTTCTTTGCATCATGTGCTGATTGGGGAGGGTTTTTTGGAAGGGACATCCTGCGTGACACTGCAGTGCCACTCCTAGATGGGCCCGGTGTTTGTGTCGGCCACTAGGGTCGCTAATCTTACTCACACAGCTACCTCATTGCGCCTCTTTTTTTCTTTGCGTCATGTGCTGTTTGGGGAGGGTTTTTTGGAAGGGACATCCTGCGTGACACTGCAGTGCCACTCCTAGATGTGCCCGGTGTTTGTGTCGGCCACTAGGGTCGCTAATCTTACTCACACAGTCAGCTACCTCATTGCGCCTCTTTTTTTCTTTGCGTCATGTGCTGTTTGGGGAGGGTTTTTTGGAAGGGCCATCCTGCGTGACACTGCAGTGCCACTCCTAGATGGGCCCGGTGTTTGTGTCGGCCACTAGGGTCGCTAATCTTACTCACACAGCTACCTCATTGCGCCTCTTTTTTTCTTTGCGTCATGTGCTGTTTGGGGAGGGTTTTTTGGAAGGGACATCCTGCGTGACACTGCAGTGCCACTCCTAGATGGGCCCGGTGTTTGTGTCGGCCACTAGGGTCGCTTATCTTACTCACACAGCGACCTCGGTGCAAATTTTAGGACTAAAAATAATATTGTGAGGTGTGAGGTATTCAGAATAGACTGAAAATGAGTGTAAATTATGGTTTTTGAGGTTAATAATACTTTGGGATCAAAATGACCCCCAAATTCTATGATTTAAGCTGTTTTTTAGTGTTTTTGGAAAAAAACACCCGAATCCAAAACACACCCGAATCCGACAAAAATAATTCGGTGAGGTTTTGCCAAAACGCGTTCGAACCCAAAACACGGCCGCGGAACCGAACCCAAAACCAAAACACAAAACCCGAAAAATTTCAGGCGCTCATCTCTAGATTCCCTCTCAATCGGGTAAACTGCCCGCCATGTATCAACTAGGTTGAGAGTTTTAACAAAAAATGGGACCCCTATTTTTGGAAGAACAATCGGAGACTTTGGTGCTGGGGAACGGTCGAGAAAAGAGGATGAAATTAAATTAAAATCTCCACAAACAATTAAAGAAGCTGGATCATAGGTATGGAGTTTAGCTAATAATGAAGTAAAAAAAGATTTACTATATTGATTTGGGGCATACACATTACATATAGAGAATATAATTCCCTGTATTTCTACAGTGAGCACCACAAATCTGCCTTCCGGATCAGGATAGACAGATAAAACTTGGCTATTCAGTGATTTTTTCCCTGAAACAATTACACCTCGTGATTTAGTATTATAAGAGGCTATAGCTAATAGATCCCAACCTAACATTTTTAATTTATTCGCTTCCGGATTTTTTAAATGGGTTTCCTGAAGGCATATCAAATCAGTAGATAACTTATTGAGATATATAAGAAGTCTACGTCTTTTTGCAGGTGTGTGGATACCTCTAATGTTGAGTGAACCTATCCTAAGAGACATTATCACATACAAGTCCGAAAGTAATCTGATACTGTTTAAATCGGCAAGAATAGGATAAAGGGGGAAGGAAAACACATAAGGGAAAAATAAATATAAAATAGACAAACATATACAACCGAATACTATGAGCAGTACTAAGCTTAACTAAACTGGACTTCCAGCAAGTTTCTACCACCTGTGACACTAAGGTCACAAACAGTAAGCATAATAACATATTAATTCAACAAAGAAATACAAAACGGCACAGCTCCGCTCCCTCATTATACCGCAAACAAATGGTATTAATTACGAATAGCCTAAAATCTATAATTTTAATAAAAAGCAGGGATGCAAAAATACTATGGCCGAATTCCGTTAAAGGTGTCATAACTATGTAGTATATAATACAGCACCCTTTAACCAAAAAAGAAGATTATACTACTTATATATGTGTATCAACATAGGTACTCCGGGTAGTCCCGATATCAGTCAACCACATCATCAGCGATATCACCATCTTCTTTCGCAGAGGATTCCTCCTTTAAAAATGCAGCCGCATCTTCTGGGGTTGTAAAATCAGAATATGATGTGCCTGTAAATATACGGAGACGCGCAGGGAAAAACATGATGAATTTCCTATTTGCCCGAACTAGGGTAGTGCAAACATCAGAAAAGGAACGTCTCAGTCTGGAGAGTTCCACCGAAAAGTCTTGATAAATCCGAATGCTATGTCCTTCCCATTGAATAGGGTGAAGTTTACGAGACGCTTTCCATATAACTTGTTTATGCAGAAAATTTAAGGTCTTGAAAACAACTACTCTCGGTTTCTGTGATGTAGCTTTCGCAATATCTCCAATTCTATGAGCACGTTCTATGGAAATATCAGCGCATGCTGTTTCCACGTGCAACAACTTAGGAAGAGTAGTATGGATAAATTGCTCCAAAGAGATTCCCTTAAGTGATTCAGGGAGACCTGTAATTCTGAGGTTTTTTCTTCTGGCTCTGTTTTCAAAACTATCAAGCTTCTCTGCCAAGCGTTTATTATCAATTTCCAGAGCCCTAACAGATTTCTGCAAAATAGTGACATCATCCATAGTTTCACCTAGGTGCCTTTCTGTGTCTGAAACACGGCTGGATAAATCTTGCAGCTGTGACGTAATATCTGTAACTGCCTTTTGCAATAAAGGTGTCATAGTGGACTTAATAGCAAGAACCATATCTTCGTATGACGAGGAAAGAGTACCTGAACATTCTGTAGCCAGAGAAGAATCCAGTGCAGGCTCCACAATAGATTTCTTGTGCACCGGCGTCCCCGGCGTGTTATCGCCGCTCGGCGCCATATTGTGATCTCCCCGGCGCTTCTCTTGTCTCGGCGGTTGCGGCTGCGGGGATGTCTTCGAAGCGGGTGATGCACTTAAAAACTTATCCATCGTCCCCTCTGTACTGCGCGGGGACCGGGAGCGGTGTCTTCCCTTAGTAAACAGGGCTACGGCTATAGCAGATGAGTTGAGATACGGAGCTGTCAGGGGAGGCTGCTCACTCTCCCATGCCGGAACCGGAAGCGAAAATGCGATATATTTACTAACATTTTTTTTTTTTATTAAATGGTTTGGAGCAGTTTTTCACAAAAAGTGCCCCAAAATCCCTTTAATACATTCATGTGATACTAAAATTATGTGATAAGGGTTTGAAAACACCCTTTTTCACATTATTTAAGAAAAAAACAAACAAACAAAAAAACAGCCCCTTGATGTCAAATACTTCTTTTACTTCACAATGTTCCCACTAGATGTCAGCCTTTCTTTATACTGCTAGCGTTAGAGGAAGATTTATAGAAAAGGTTCAGAGTACAGTGCTGGGTCATTGGGTGATTTAGGATACAAAAACCCTACAGATTTCCCTGCATTCTTAATTGCCCATTGACCCAGATCTGTATGCTAAATGTATACTTTTTCATTTTAAGTGACTGACAATTTATTACAGCTGCAGAGTCTCTCTCTTTATTACTCTTGTTTCCCTTTTGGAATAGTACTAAATGAACCGTTTACAAATAACTGTGCAGCAATATAATTTATATAACTTTATAGTCTAATCATGATGAACCTATAACCAGTGTCACTCTGGAGCATGAAGGGCACATCGGGGGAATGCAGTGTTAGGGGCCCATGATTCAGTTTGTGGCCAGCCTCCAGACGGGGTGTGGCCAGCCAGCACATAGGCTTGGTTAACCATTAGAGCAGTGTTTCCCAACCTCGGTCCTCAAGGCACACTAACAGTCCTGGTTTTAGTGATTTCCAGGCTTGAACACAGGTGACTTAATTAGTACCTCAGTTATTTTGGTTTAACCATCTGTGCTGAAGCCTGGATATCACTAAATCCTGCACTGTTGGTGTGCCTTGAGGACCGCGGTTGGGAATGCCTGCATTAGAGAGTGCATGGTCTGGGACCTTTTATATATATAGTACATGCATGATAACACACCAGATTAATGCACTGTAGAAAATACTCCATAGTCATGTGCAGTATAATGTAACATATGTATAATGTATAATTCAAGTGCACAGATGGAGCCCTGATCCCCAGAGGAGGTGGTGGGCCCTCAGGAGGCAGGGCCCACCGGGGGTTTACACCTGTACCCCACTACTGCCACACATATGAATAGCACTCTGTGCCTTACTGATGTAAAAATAAAAAAGATTTCCCTAAATTGCCACTTCTATCACTGTGACTGAACGGTTTCAGGGATGTGGTTATACCAAGAGGCGTCACCGGCTGAGCCACTCAAGAACATTCACAGAGTTGTCCTGAAGCCACTCCTTTGATATTTTGGCTGTGTGCTTAGGGTCGTTGTCCTGCTGAAAGATGAACTGTCACCCCAGTCTGAGGTCAAGAGTGCTCTGGAGCAGGTTTTCATCCAGGATGTCTCTGTACATTGCTGCATTCATCTTTCCCTCTATTCTGACTAGTCTACCAGTTCCTGCCGCTGAAAAATATGCCCACAGCATGATGCTGCCACCACCATGCTTCACTGTAGGGATGGTATTGGCCTGGTGATGTGCGGTGCCTGGTTTCCTCCAAACATAACACCTGGCATTTACTCCATAGAGTTCAATATTTGTCTCATCAGGCCAGAGAATTTTGATTCTCACGCTCTGAGAGTCCTTCAGGTGTATTTTGGTAAACTCCAGGCAAGCTGCCATGTGCTTTTTACTAAGGAGTGGCTTCCGTCTGGCCACTCTATCATACAGGCCTGAGTGGTGGATTGCTGCAGAGATTGTTGTCCTTCTGCAAGGTTCTCTTTTCTCCATAGAGGAATGCTGTAGCTCTGACAGAGTGACCATCGGGTTCTTGGTCACCGCCCTGACTAGGGCCCTTCTCCTCCGATCGCTCAGTTTAGACGGCTAGCCAGCTCTGGGAAGAGTCCTGGTGGTTCCGAACTTCTTCTATTTATGTGCTCATTGGGACCTTCAAAGCAGCAGATATTTTTCTGTACCCTTCCCCAGATTTGTGGCTCGAGACAATCCTGTCTCGGAGGTCTACAGACAATTCCTTTGACTTGGTTTGTGCTCAGACATGCACTGTCAAGTGTGGGACCTTATATAGACAGGTGTGTGCCTTTCCAAATCATGTCCAATTAACTGAATTTACCACAGGTGGACTCCAATTAAGCTGTAGGAACATCTCAAGGATGATCAGTGGAAACAGGATGCACCTGAGCTCAATTTTGAGCTTCATAGAAAAGGCTGTGAATACTTATGGGCATGTGATTTCTTAGTTTTATATTCTAAATAAATTTGCAAAAATCACTAAACTTATTTCTCTAACGTCCTAAGTGGATGCTGGGACTCCGTAAGGACCATGGGGAATAGCGGCTCCGCAGGAGACTGGGCACAAAAGTAAAAGCTTGAACTAGCTGGTGTGCACTGGCTCCTCCCCCTATGACCCTCCTCCAAGCCTCAGTTAGATTTTTGTGCCCGAACGAGAAGGGTGCATGCTAGGTGGCTCTCCTGAGCTGCTTAGAGTAAAAGTTTATCTTAGGTTTTTTATTTTCAGTGAGTCCTGCTGGCAACAGGCTCACTGCATCGTGGGACTAAGGGGAGAAGAAACGAACTCACCTGCGTGCAGAGTGGATTGGGTTTCTTAGGCTACTGGACATTAGCTCCAGAGGGACGATCACAGGTTCAGCCTGGATGGGTCCCGGAGCCGCGCCGCCGGCCCCCTTACAGAGCCAGAAGAACGAAGAGGTCCGGTGAAATCGGCGGCAGAAGACGTTCCTGTCTTCAACTAAGGTAGCGCACAGCACTGCAGCTGTGCGCCATTGCTCTCAGCACACTTCACACTCCGGTCACTGAGGGTGCAGGGCGCTGGGGGGGAGCGCCCTGAGACGCAATAAAAACAGAAATACCTTAGGATGGCAAAAGAAATACATCACATATAGCTCCTGGGCTATATGGATGTATTTAACCCCTGCCAGTTTTCCAGAAAAAAGCGGGAGATAAGGCCGTCGTGAAGGGGCGGAGCCTATCTCCTCAGCACACAAGCGCCATTTTCCCTCACAGTTCCGCTGGAAGGACGGCTCCCTGACTCTCCCCTGCAGTCCCTACAGAATCAGGGTAAAAACGAGAGAGGGGGGGCACTATTGGCAGCTAAATTATAAACAGCAGCTATAAAAGGGAGTAACACTTATATAAGGTTATCCCTATATATATATATAGCGCTCTGGTGTGTGCTGGCAAACTCTCCCTCTGTCTCCCCAAAGGGCTAGTGGGGTCCTGTCCTCTATCAGAGCATTCCCTGTGTGTGTGCTGGGTGTCGGTACGATTGTGTCGACATGTATGAGGAGGAAAATGATGTGGAAGCAGAGCAATTGCCTGTATTAGTGATGTCACCCCATAGGGAGTCGACCCCTGACTGGATGGTTGTATTTAAAGAACTACGTGACAATGTCAGCACTTTACAAAAAACTGTTGACGACATGAGACAGCCGACAAATCAATTAGTGCCTGTCCAGGCGTCTCAGACACCGTCAGGGGCGATAAAACGCCCGTTACCTCAGTGGGTCGACACAGACCCAGACACGGATACTGAGTCCAGTGTCGACGGTGAGGAGACAAACGTAATGTCCAGTAGGGCCACACGTTACATGATCACGGCAATGAAGGAGGCATTGAACATTTCTGACACTACAAGTACCACAAAGAAGGGTATTATGTGGGGAGTGAAAAAACTACCAGTAGCTTTTCCTGAGTCAGATGAATTAAATGAGGTGTGTGATAAAGCGTGGGTTTCCCCCGATAAAAAAGTGCTAATTTCTAATAAATTATTGGCACTATACCCTTTCCCGCCAGAGGTTAGGGCGCGTTGGGAAACACCCCCTAGAGTAGATAAAGCGCTCACACGTTTATCTAAACAAGTAGCGTTACCGTCTCCTGATACGGCCGCCTTCAAAGAACCAGCGGATAGAAGGCTGGAAAATATCCTGAAGGGTATATACACACATACTGGTGTTATACTGCGACCAGCAATCGCATCAGCCTGGATGTGCAGTGCTGGAGTGGCGTGGTCGGATTCCCTGACTGAAAATATTGATACCCTGGATAGGGACAGTATATTACTAACTATAGAGCATTTGAAGGATGCATTACTATATATGCGTGATGCACAGAGGGATATTTGCACCCTGGCATCAAGAGTGAGTGCTATGTCCATTTCTGCCAGAAGAGCGTTATGGACGCGACAGTGGTCAGGGGATGCGGATTCCAAACGACATATGGAAGTATTGCCGTTTAAAGGGGAGGAGTTATTTGGGGCCGGTCTATCGGACCTGGTGGCCACGGCAACGGCCGGAAAGTCCACCTTTTTACCCCAGGTCACCTCTCAGCAGAAAAAGACACCGTCTTTTCAAACTCAGTCCTTTCGTTCCCATAAGTACAGGCGGGCAAAAGGCCACTCATTTCTGCCCCGGGGCAGAGGAAGGGGAAAAAGACTGCACCAGGCAGCCTCTTCCCAGGAGCAGAAGCCCTCCTCTGCTTCTGCCAAGTCTTCAGCATGACGCTGGGGCTTTACAAGCGGACTCGGACACGGTGGGGGCCCGTCTCAAAAATTTCAACGCGCAGTGGGCTCACTCGCAAGTGGACCCCTGGATTCTGCAGGTAGTATCACAGGGGTACAAACTGGAATTCGAGACGTCTCCCCCTCGCCGGTTCCTGAAGTCTGCTCTACCAAAGTCTCCCTCCGACAGGGAGGCAGTTTTGGAAGCCATTCACAAGCTGTATTCCCAGCAGGTGATAATCAAGGTACCTCTCCTACAACAGGGAAAGGGGTATTATTCCACGCTGTTTGTGGTACCGAAGCCGGACGGCTCGGTGAGACCAATTTTAAATCTAAAATCCTTGAACACTTACATAAAGAGGTTCAAATTCAAGATGGAGTCACTCAGAGCAGTGATAGCAAACCTGGACGAAGGGGACTATATGGTGTCTCTGGACATCAGAGATGCTTATCTCCACGTCCCAATCTACCCTTCTCACCAAGGGTACCTCAGGTTTGTAGTACAAAACTGTCATTATCAGTTTCAGACGCTGCCGTTTGGGTTGTCCACGGCACCTCGGGTCTTTACCAAGGTAATGGCCGAAATGATGATTCTTCTTCGAAGAAAAGGCGTTTTAATTATCCCTTACTTGGACGATCTCCTGATAAGGGCAAGGTCCAGGGAACAGTTAGAAGTCGGAGTAGCACTATCTCAGTTAGTGTTACGTCAGCACGGGTGGATTCTAAATATTCCAAAATCGCAGCTGATTCCAACGACACGTCTCCTGTTCCTAGGAATGATTCTGGACACAGTCCAGAAAAAGGTGTTTCTCCCAGAGGAGAAGGCCAGGGAGTTATCCGAGCTAGTCATAAATCTCCTAAAACCAGGCCAGGTGTCAGTGCATCAGTGCACGAGGGTCCTGGGAAAAATGGTGGCTTCTTACGAAGCGATTCCATTCGGAAGATTCCATGCAAGAACGTTTCAGTGGGATCTTCTGGACAAATGGTCCGGATCGCATCTTCAGATGCATCAGCGGATAACCCTGTCGCCAAGGACAAGGGTGTCTCTTCTGTGGTGGCTGCAGAGTGCTCATCTACTAGAGGGCCGCAGATTCGGCATTCAGGATTGGATCCTGGTGACCACAGATGCCAGCCTGAGAGGCTGGGGAGCAGTCACACAGGGACAAAATTTCCAGGGCTTGTGGTCAAGCATGGAAACATCTCTTCATATAAACATTCTGGAACTAAGGGCCATTTACAATGCCCTAAGTCAAGCAAAACCCCTGCTTCAGGGTCAGGCGGTATTGATCCAATCGGACAACATCACGTCAGTCGCCCACGTAAACAGATAGGGCGGCACGAGAAGCAGGAGGGCGATGGCAGAAGCTGCAAGGATTCTTCGCTGGGCGGAGAATCATGTGATAGCACTGTCAGCAGTGTTCATTCCGGGAGTGGACAACTGGGAAGCGGACTTCCTCAGCAGACACGACCTTCACCCGGGGG
Organism: Pseudophryne corroboree; assembly: GCF_028390025.1. Classification (NCBI taxonomy): domain Eukaryota; kingdom Metazoa; phylum Chordata; class Amphibia; order Anura; family Myobatrachidae; genus Pseudophryne; species Pseudophryne corroboree. The sequence continues at coordinate 332,824,586 of NC_086450.1, read as the reverse complement.
AGTGGGGACTTCATCCAGAAGTCTTCCAAGAGATGGTAAACCGTTGGGAAAAACCAAAGGTGGACATGATGGCGTCCCGTCTCAACAAAAAACTAGACAGATATTGCGCCAGGTCAAGGGACCCTCAGGCAATAGCGGTGGACGCTCTGGTAACACCATGGGTGTACCAGTCACTGTATGTGTTCCCTCCTCTGCCTCTCATACCAAAAGTACTGAGAATCATAAAAAGGAGAGGAGTAAGAACTATACTCGTGGTTCCGGATTGGCCAAGAAGGACTTGGTACCCGGAACTTCAAGAGATGCTCACGGAGGACCCGTGGCCTCTACCTCTAAGAAAGGACCTGCTCCAGCAGGGACCTTGTCTGTTCCAAGACTTACCGCGGCTGCGTTTGACGGCATGGCGGTTGAATGCCGGATCCTGAAGGAAAAAGGCATTCCAGAAGAAGTCATCCCTACCCTGATAAAGGCCAGGAAGGATGTAACCGCAAAACATTATCACCGCATTTGGCGAAAATATGTTGCGTGGTGTGAGGCCAAAGAGGCCCCTACAGAGGAATTTCAACTGGGTCGCTTCCTACATTTCCTGCAAACAGGACTGTCTATGGGCCTAAAATTAGGGTCCATTAAGGTTCAAATTTCGGCCCTGTCGATTTTCTTCCAAAAAGAACTGGCTTCAGTGCCTGAAGTCCAGACGTTTGTCAAAGGGGTACTGCATATACAGCCTCCTTTTGTGCCCCCGGTGGCACCTTGGGATCTCAATGTGGTTTTGGGGTTCCTAAAATCACATTGGTTTGAACCACTCACCACTGTGGAATTAAAATATCTCACATGGAAGGTGGTAATGCTGTTAGCCCTGGCTTCAGCCAGGCGTGTCTCAGAATTGGCGGCTTTATCTTATAAAAGCCCTTACCTGATTTTTCACACGGATAGGGCAGAATTGAGGACTCGTCCTCAATTTCTCCCAAAGGTGGTTTCAGCGTTTCACGTGAACCAGCCTATTGTGGTGCCTGCGGCTACTAGGGACTTGGAGGACTCCAAGTTACTGGACGTAGTCAGGGCCCTCAAAATATATATTTCCAGGACGGCTGGAGTCATGAAATCTGACTCGCTGTTTATCCTGTATGCACCCAACAAGCTGGGTGCTCCTGCTTCTAAGCAGACGATTGCTCGTTGGATTTGTAGTACAATTCAGCTTGCGCATTCTGTGGCAGGCCTGCCACAGCCAAAATCTGTAAAAGCCCATTCCACAAGGAAGGTGGGCTCATCTTGGGCGGCTGCCCGAGGGGTCTCGGCTTTACAACTTTGCCGAGCAGCTACTTGGTCAGGGGCAAACACGTTTGCTAAATTCTACAAATTTGATACCCTGGCTAAGGAGGACCTGGAGTTCTCTCATTCGGTGCTGCAGAGTCATCCGCACTCTCCCGCCCGTTTGGGAGCTTTGGTATAATCCCCATGGTCCTTACGGAGTCCCAGCATCCACTTAGGACGTTAGAGAAAATAAGAATTTACTTACCGATAATTCTATTTCTCATAGTCCGTAGTGGATGCTGGGCGCCCATCCCAAGTGCGGATTGTCTGCAATACTTGTATATAGTTATTGTTACAAAATTCGGGTTATTATTGTTGTGAGCCATCTTTTCAGAGGCTCCTTCGTTTATCATACTGTTAACTGGGTTCAGATCACAGGTTGTACGGTGTGATTGGTGTGGCTGGTATGAGTCTTACCCGGGATTCAAGATCCTTCCTTATTATGTACGCTCGTCCGGGCACAGTATCCTAACTGAGGCTTGGAGGAGGGTCATAGGGGGAGGAGCCAGTGCACACCAGCTAGTTCAAGCTTTTACTTTTGTGCCCAGTCTCCTGCGGAGCCGCTATTCTCCATGGTCCTTACGGAGTCCCAGCATCCACTACGGACTATGAGAAATAGAATTATCGGTAAGTAAATTCTTATTTTTTTTCACGTTGTCATTATAGGGTATTGTATGTAGAATTTTGAGGGGAAAAATGAATTTATTCCATTTTGGAATAAGGCTGTAACATAACAATATGTGGAAAAAGTGAAACGTTATTAATACTTTCCGGATACACTGTAAGGGCATTAATAAAGGTTGGCATGTGTAAGGTGCATTATGTTTGTAAGGACATTAGTAATGTATGTCATATGTGTAAGGGGCGTTACTGTGTGGTATTATATGTATAAAGGCATTTACTAATGTGTGGCATTATGTATATAAGGTGTATATAAGGTGCTCTACTGTGTGGCGTAACATATAGAAAAGGCACTACTGTGTGGTCTAATGTGAATAAAGAGCAATATGGTGTGGTGTAATGTGAATAAGGATCAACTCAGTGTGATGTAATGTGAATAAGGAGCACTACTGCAATTAGTAATGTATATGTTAGTGATACTACTGTGTTATGTATCTTGAAGAAAGGACAACTTTGCATGGTATTTATGTGAATAAAGTTGCACTACTGTGTAGCGTAATTTGAAAGAACACACCCTTTTTGGGCTGAGCGCAAAATGTGCGCACTGTTCTTATTTAAAATATACGGGGTAGGAGCACCAAAATGAGGACTGCTATGACTGAGGGTGATGGTGATGGGAAAGGGATGCAGGGTCAGAGGCGGAACTAGCAATGGTGCCAGGGGGCATCAGCCAAAATATTGCCTAGGGAATCAAATTGATTAGGGCCGGCTCTGCCAGTAGTGACGGTTGCCTTCTCCCTCCATCATTTCACTGGCACTGTAGTAATTATGACAGCATCAGTGTAGAGACTCATGGAGAAGCCACCAGCAGATTTGACCTCTGCTGGGTACATGGGGTGCAGGCATGAAAGGCAGTGCCGCATAGCAACCCGCTACAGTTATGACCCTGGTCCACCCTCTCTCTCTCTGTCTCTCTCATTGTTATACACAGTACTATTCTTCTGGAAAAATAAGTTCAGGAACTCCGGGTCTGGGGGTGGAGCTGTTAAAAAAAACTTAGATAATTTAAAAAAACAAGGCACTTAGAAGGAACTTTAAAATAAAACTTATGTTATGGAAAGTACCGTATATACTCGAGTATATGCCAACTTTTTCAGCGCTTATACTCGAGTCAGTGCACAGTAACAGGGAGTGCAGTGTGAAGGAGGGACACGGAGCGCACAGCGCGCGGCTCTACTGTGTCCCTCCTGTATCTCCGGCGGCGGGTCTATTAAAGGAAGTACCCATTCGTGACCTCTGATCACGAACCGGCACTTCCTTTAATAGACCCGCCGTGGCCGCCGGAGATGCAGGAGGGACACAGAAGAGCCGCGCGCTGTGCGCTCCGTGTCCCTCCTTCAGAAGACAGCGCGGGATCGACGGAGGGGTAAGTAACAGCGCTGGGGGAGCATATTTGGCACTTGGGGAGGGAGCATATCTGGCAGCAGCATGAGGGGCATATCTGGCAGCAGCATGAGGGGCATATCTGGCAGCAACATGAGCAGCATGAGGGGCATATCTGGCAGCAACATGAGGGGCATATCTGGCAGCAGCATGAGGGGCATATCTGGCAGCAGCATGAGGGGCATATCTGGCAGCAGCAAGAGGGGCATATCTGGCAGCAGCATGAGGGGCACATCTGGCAGCAGCATGAGGGCATATCTGGCAGCATGAGGGCATATCTTGCACATCTGGCACTGTGGGGCATATTTGGCAGCATGAGGGCATATCTGGCATACCTGGCACTGTGGGGCATATCTGGCACTGTGGGGGCATATCTGGCACTGTGGGGGCATATCTGGCAGTATGAGGGCATATCTGGCACTGTGGGGGCATATCTGGCAGTATGAGGGCATATCTGGAACTGAGGGCTCTGTACGGCTAGAGCTGCATTTCCCACCCTAGGCTTATACTCGAGTCAATAAGTTTTCCCAGGTTTTTGTGGTAAAATTAGGTGCCTCGGCTTATATTCGGGTCGACTTATACTCGAGTATATACAGATAAATTTGCCCAAGGACAGATTCTGAAACTCGGTTCCTGATTATGTTATTTTTAATGAGAGATTCAGGTACTGAGCACCAGCTTGTTCATGCTGAAAAATGGCACTGGTCATATAAACTTACATTTGTATAGTAAGTGTACTTCATGTCCAGTTTTTTACTAGTTTGAAAGCCCGTCAAAATGACGGACACCAGGACTGGATCATATTAGGAGGGCGGTCGCTACTCACATAGGAGCTGCCGGGTTTCTGGAAGTCCTGCTGCAGGGAGCCGAGGCTCTGTCATGCTGAATGTGTGTGTGTGTGTGTGTGTGTGTGTGTGTGTGTGTGTGTGTGTGTGTGTGTGTGTGTGTGTAGCTCCTGGCCAGTGTGGGGGTAGAGGACACTAGTAGCCACCAGCAGTTGGCTGCAGGGTTCTGGGCAAGGCTGATGTGGGAGGGGCAAGAACAGGCCCCGCCCCTCCACTGGTGCACAGTAAATATAAAGCAGCTGAGCCCGTTATCTGCCGCCTCCTCACCCGCATCATCTGCAGCCCCAATACCGACCCCTCCTCCTCCTGGTCACCGGACTGCCCACCTGACACTGGGTCTCATCTCTTCCTGACAGACTGATTCACCTTTCCTCTATGCATGTAAGTGGCCACACGTGTACCCAATGCCTCCGCTCTGAGTGCTGCAGGACCATCTGGTGGCTTCTGCATCAGTTCCTGGTTACTGCTGGTACTTGTTGCCGAGTCCCAGCATGGCAAGTAACCTGGGGGTGCAGCTTATGCAGTATATGGCAGGATCACTTTGGAGGAGGGGGTGTCATGTATATAGGGGGCACTATATGGAGTATTGGGGTGCAGTGTGTATATAGGGGAAGTATATGGTGGGTGAGCAGAATATGGAAGAGGATGAGGGTGCAGTGTATATAGGGGCAGTATATGGTGGGGGTTGCAGTGTACATAGGGTGTGTGTCTGTGTGTGTCTGTGTCACACAGAGGTGACTATACTGAAAAATTCTGCATCTCTCCATTGTCCCTATCTGCCCCTCCCACTCAACTCTCTCTCCAGTCCTTTCTCCAGTCATGCTGCCCATAGGTAAAATCCACCACTGCATACAAATGTAAATGAGCCTCTAAGCAGATACAAACTTAAGGCCAGTACTGACAGAAGAGATGTGCGCTGAGCGATCTTAACGCAGACCGCTCAACACACATCTCTCCCCCCCGCTCAGCACAGCGCAATGTGTTCTCAGCGAGGGGAAAGGGTGCTCACTTCACACAGCGCTGAACTGAGCAATCCGCTAGATTGAGCCTGCATGCAGGCTCAATCTAGCATCGGCGATAGCGATGCGCGACCATCGCTATCTCTGGGGGGCATACACACGACAGATCCGTGCTTAAAATCTAACCAATCTAGTCAGATTGCTTGGATTTTAAACACGGATCTCTCCGTGTGTACCCCACTTTAGGCACATGATTGGCCATAAAAAAACTTACTTGAAAATGTATATGGCCATAGAGTTTATTGGGCCTTCAAACCAATGCACTGATAGTCTCGTCTGAATGTATATATCACTGATTTCTTGAGGGTAAGGTGTAATCAGGGAGATTGAAAGACTCTTTAGGGAGTCAAGGAGATTGCTACTATTTCAGAGAGTCTCCCTGACATTCAGAGAGTAAGCAAATATTATTTATTGCATTTCACTTATTTATTAATTAACAGTTTCTTATATAGTGCAACAAATGTTGTTGCGCTTTACACTTATGATACTATACTATATTTCTCTATATTGTCTCTTGCAGGTAAACAATGGTGCTACATAAATTTATACATACACAAAAGTCAATGATTTAGGCACCAACAGCTGAATATGCATGCCGACTGACTATCTTATACTTTCATGTGTCCTCCCATTTCCAAATGTACAAGGGTGGTTCAATAGGAAAGGTAACAAAACCTCTCACATGTGTAATGTTCTCTATTTCTGTAAAATTTCCCACCAGGCCAGAGCAGATAGATCACTGCTTACCCTCATGGGCATTAGACTACGCCTCATATCAGTCATACTGTCCCAACATCAGGTGTAAGATGACAGGGCTGACAGAAAAATGGTCACACATTGAGGTGAGTAATATGATCAGATTCTGCATCTAAAGGGCACATCAGCACTTAAAATGCATTGCCAACTTGTTGATGTGTACAGTGATAACATCATGTCACGGAAACAGGTTTTGGGCACTGCCTTTGGTAACGACAGGACAAACATTCAAGGTGAGCAGCGATCCATTTAGCATATGTATGTTTTTTTTCTTTTTCATCCACTAGGGGTCACTGGAGTACTCTTGGGATATGGACGGCTTCCACAGGAAGAAGGCACTGAATAAATTAATTTTGGAACTACTCCTCCCCTCCATATCCCAGAGTACCTCAGTGTTTTTTCTGTGCTCGACACAGCAAGAAGGCTTGTGGAGTTTGTCCACATTCATTGGAATTTTTTCTAAGTTTTTCAACAATTTCCACATCCCTGGGTCCGGGATAGTGGAAGCTGCTACTAGCAGCTGTGGGTGTCGGGCCTCTCTAAAAAGAGCTCCCTCACACCACGTGAAGGACTGCCTGCAGGAAGCTGGACGGAGCTTGAACAAGAAGCCCCGTCATAGCCCTCACTACAGGGAGTCCAGGTATGTTGGGTTGGGGCGGTCAGCCCGCTGTGTGGGGAACTGTATTGGGGAGAGCCGCCCGCCGCCGCTTCCAGCGCTGCCGCCGCTTACAAATCCCCGCCGATACCCGGAGCCGCGCGTGCATAGGCCTCTCCACGACTCTATGCTGTGCGCTCCCCGGCTCCCGCTAGCCGCCTCCCGGCCGCCGCTTCCAGCGCCGCCGCCGCTTACAAGTCCCTGCCGATACCTGGAGCCGCGCGTGCATAGGCCACTCCACGGCTCTATGCTGTGCGCTCCCCGGCTCCCGCTAGCCGCCTTCCGGCCTCTTCTCAGCCGCATGTAAGCCCGGCTACATGTACAGAGAGCGGTACACGGAGCACGGGGGGGCTCATAGAAAATGCACTTAGTAGCAGCAGCAGCGCTGCAGGGGTTTTTAGTAGGCTATTAAGCCTTGGTATCAGGATATATATATGCAGTTTAGTGGGGATAATCTGCATTTTGTGTTATACTGGAAACTTGGCATATTTAACCATGCTTCCTGTTTTTTTTTCCCTGTCTGTTTCCAGAGTTCCTATACTACATCTCTACTTCACTAAAGGTGCAGGGGTGTTAGGGGAATTTGGGATCAGGTTTTTCATATTACTGGCGTGCACTGCACTTAGCCAGATATATATATATATATACAAGAACCTTAGTGCTATTTACTGAGTCGTGCAAATTGTCTGTGTTTGTAGTTTGTATTGTCTGTCTGCATAATGAGTAAGGCACCAGCAAAGACTAAAAAGCAATTTCCTTGCCATGTCTGTAAAAGTGTGTTGCCTGATGGATCTACCACATGTACAGTATGTTTTGTGAATTCAGCTACAAATACAATTTCCACTCCAGTTTTAAAGCCAGTTTCGTCTCCGGACCCTCCATGGGCTATGCTTGCAAATGTCCTGGTTGGATTGCAATCAGAATTGGCCGCCACTCGTCAAGAGCGGGAAGCGGCAAGATCTGAGTCTAAGATGAGACCGCTAGAGTTACCGGAGGGGTCTCCATCTTACCAAAAGTCCAAGTCCACCTTGGGTGGAAAGGATAAGTTTCTTTTGTCTTATGATTTGCCAGTTTCTGCTATGCTAGACCTCACTGCGAATGAGGGTGAGGAGGGCGAAATAGACCAGCAGTCAGATAGTGACGATTTTGACAGCCCAGGCATTGATAATCTCATCAGAGCGGTGCGTCAGTCTCTGAAGTTTACAGAAACTGAGGAGCCTCTGACAAATGATGAAGTCGTCTTTACTAAACGACAGAGATCTCTGATGTGTTTTCCTGTTTCGGAATCTCTTAATAAAATGTTACTAGAAACACGAAAGAATCCGGATAAACGGTTTTCTATACCTCGCAGATTTAAGTTGAGTTACCCATTTCCAGAGTCCATGACAGCTACATGGGAGAATCCGCCATTGGTGGCTTCGTCCGTATCTAAACTTACAAAGAAATTAACCATACCAGTACCAACTGCTACTACGCTTAAAGACCCTTCAGACCGTAAAATAGAAGCTATGCTAAAGTCCATGTATATAGCAGCAGGAGTGCTGCTGAGACCTGGGTTGGTTGGCATTTGGGTAACTAAGGCGCTAATGGTATGGATAAAAGAGCTCAAGTCTGCTCTACAGGACGATCATCTTATACTTCTCGCTGATCAAATCTGGGAAGCTGCTGACTATCTATGTACAGCTTCTGCTGACGTCTGTCAGCTCACTTCTCGCCTTTCATCATCGCTAGTTACAGCACGACAAGCACTCTGGCTACGTTCTTGGCAAGCGGAGGCGGAGGTCAAAAAAGGTATAGAGGCGTTACCTTACAGTGGCGAGAAGCTGTTCGGTCCTGAATTGGACAGATGGATTTCTGAGGCCACGGGAGGAAAGTCTGTTTTCTTACCATTGCCTCCAACGGTACCTAGACGCAAATACTCTGGTCCGGCGTTCAAATCCTTTAGACCTCAGTCCTTTCGTGGGCGCGGCAGAGGAGCGGCCACACTTGGTAGAAGAAGTCGGGGACGTGGTTTCCAACAAACCAACACAAGTCGTCAGGACGCTAAGGTCGCCAACAAGCCAGTGGCATGACGGGCTCCCAGCCCATCTCGGATCTCCAATTGTGGGAGCACGCCTTCAGACGTTCCAGGGGGCGTGGCTTCAGACGTCCACAGATGGGTGGATCCGCAATTTAGTGTTAAAGGGTTACAAAATAGAGTTCGATTGTCTTCCGTCAATGCGGTTTTTCAAGACAGGTCTGCCTGTGTCGGACGACAAGAAGGCGGTTCTGCGGATTGCCCAATCAGTCTCTGCTGAATGCAGCAGTTATGATTCCGGTCCCTGTACAACAACAGGGGCAGGGTTATTATTCCAGTCTGTTTGTGGTACCAAAGCCGGATGGCTCGGTCAGGCCAATATTGAACTTAAAAGGTCTCAATCAGTACGTCACTTACTACAGATTCAAGATGGAATCTCTGCGGTCAGTAATTGCAAGTTTAGAGCCACAGGAATTCATGATTGCACTGGATCTCAAAGATGCGTACCTACACATTCCGATTTGGCCACCTCATCAGAGGTTCTTGCAGTTTTCAATACGGCAAGACCATTACCAGTTTCAGGCTCTACCGTTTGGCCTTTCATCAGCGCCTCGGGTATTCACCGAGGTGATGTCGGTGATGATAGCTCATCTCAGATCCCTGGGAGTAATAATTGTTCCGTATTTGGACGATTTGCTCATCAAGGCTCTGTCTCAACAGATGCTTCTCCAACAGGCGTTGCTAACATACAATGTACTAGTTCGGCACGGTTGGATAGTCAATTTCAAGAAATCACATCTGATTCCGTCTCAACGACTTCAATTCCTAGGTATGATTCTCGATACGGTAAATCAAAGAATTTACCTACCAGAACAGAAAGTACAGGTCATTCGTCATCTAGTACAATTAGTACTCAAGCCACGCACAGTCTCGGTACATTTGTGCATTCGCCTCTTAGGCACAATGGTGGCGGTTTTCGAAGCGCTTCAGTTCGGAAGATTTTACTCACATCCTTTTCAACTAGATGTGCTCGCACAGTGGTCGGGCTCGCATCTGCAGATTCACCACAGGGTGAAGTTGTCGCCACAGGCCAGAGTGTCTCTTCTCTGGTGGCTCAAAGTACACAATCTAACCGCAGGGAAACGGTTCGGCGTCTGGAATTGGATAATTCTATCGACAGACGCGAGTCTCAGAGGCTGGGGAGCTGTAGTTCAAAGTTATCAGCTCCAGGGTCTCTGGGCAGATCACGAAAGATTGCTGTCTATAAATGTCCTGGAACTCCGGGCAATTTACAATGCGCTACGACAAGCAGTGCACATGTTTCGGTTTCAGACTGTTCAGGTGCAGTCAGACAATGCGACGGCGGTCGCATACATCAACAAGCAAGGAGGAACGAGAAGCTGCATGGCAATGCGGGAAGTAGCTCGGATCCTCAGGTGTGCCGAGTATCACCAAGTGATATTGTCGGCAGTGTTCATTCCGGGAGTGGACAACTGGGAGGCGGATTATCTCAGTCGTCGGGATTTTCATCCAGGAGAATGGGCATTAAATCCAGAAGTGTTTAACATGTTGGTCCAGAGGTGGGGTTACCCTCAGGTGGATCTGATGGCATCTCGCCACAATCACCAAATGCCCCAGTATGTGTCCAGAACGAGAGATCCAAAGGCGGTGGATGCTCTCACAGTCGCGTGGCCGTACAGCCTTGTGTATCTGTTTCCACCGTTTCCGCTGCTCCCTCTGTTGCTAAAACGGATCAAAAGAGAGTCCGTCACAGTCATACTAGTGGCGCCTAATTGGCCTTGGAGAGCTTGGTTCTCGGATCTCCGCGGACTACTCGCAGATGATCCTTGGCCACTCCCACTACGTCCGGACCTGTTACAACAGGGTCCATTCCTTTACCCCGATTTAGCGCGGCTGCGTTTGACGGGGTGGCTGTTGAGACCGCCCTCTTAAGAAGAGAGGGCATTCCAGAATCGGTTATACCAACCATGTTACGAGCTAGGAAGCCGGTTACGGCAGCTCATTATTACAGAATCTGGCGTGCCTATATAGGTTGGTGTGAAGCTCGAAAGTTTCCGACATCATCTTTCACGTTATCCCATCTTTTGTTATTTCTACAGATGGGGTTAGATGGAGGACTGTGTCTATCCACACTAAAAGTGCAGATATCTGCGTTGTCAATTTGCTTTCAAAGAAAATTGGCTCTATTGCCGTCGGTACACACGTTTCTGCAGGGTGTCCTCAGAGTACAGCCTCCATTCATTCCACCTACAGCGCCATGGGACTTGAATCTGGTTTTAGATTTCTTACAGTCCTTATACTTTGAACCTTTACAACAAGTGGATATTACATTTCTCACTTGGAAAACAATTTTTCTCTTAGCCTTAGCTTCAGCAAGGCGTGTTTCAGATTTGGGTGCCTTGTCGTGCAAGCCACCGTATTTGATGTTTCATGATGACAGAGCGGAACTTCGGACGAATCCCGCTTTCCTACCAAAGGTAGTGTAATCTTTTCACATCAATCAACCAATAGTAGTTCCTGTGTTAACAGGAGATTCTGGAACGTTGGATGTGGTACGCGCATTACGCGTTTATGTATCCCGAACGTCGACAGTTCGTAAGACGGATACGTTGTTTGTTCTCTATGATGCTGCCAAGATGGGTTGGCCAGCTTCTAAGCAGACCTTATCCAGATGGATTAAACTGACCATACGTCAGGCTTACCTTCATGCTAAGTTACAGCCGCCTACATCAGTAACAGCTCATTCCACACGTGCTGTGGGAACGTCATGGGCAGCGAGTCGTGGAGCTTCTACGACACAGCTTTTCCGGGCGGCTACATGGTCTTCAGTGCACACGTTTGTGCGCTTTTACAAGTTTGATACGTTTGCGGCATCAGCATCTAGCTTTGGCCGCCTAGTGTTACAGGTGCCAAACAGCTCTCCTGCCCACGGGGGAAACTTTGGTACGTCCCAAGAGTACTTCTGTGACCCCTAGTGGATGAAAAAGAAAATAGGATTTTAGTACTTACCAGGTAAATCCTTTTCTTTGAATCCATAGGGGGCACTGGACGCCCACCCAGAGCAGTTTACCTGGTTTGGGGTAAGTTCAGTAGATCTTATGGTAACACATTCTCACCGACTGGTTCAAATTAACAAGTTCTAATCGGTTATGGTGTCAACTGTTTAGTTGTCAGTAATGTTGTGTCAACTTTATTGTTGTCCGTTATGTTATATGTAATTCTCCATTGTCAACCTCTCTATAGCTCCTGTTCGGCTCAGTAAAAAACACTGAGGTACTCTGGGATATGGAGGGGAGGAGTAGTTCCAAAATTAATTTATTCACTGCCTTCTTCCTGTGGAAGCCGTCCATATCCCAAGAGTACTCCAGTGCCCCCTATGGATTCAAAGAAAAGGATTTACCTGGTAAGTACCAAAATCCTATTTTTTACTTTATGGCAGCCCAAACTTGCACAAAAGTGCTTGCTGCCCAAATGGTTGTGAGCAATTTTTGTGCAAATTCGGGCAGAAATCGGGCCATGAGGGGTGTGAGTTTGTGTGCCGTTGCCAGCCTTGAAATGTTGTGGCAAAAGCAACTCGCACCCCTCGCACATAATTGCAATGACTCCTTGATCTGCAAAGGACAGGCTTCTATTACCCTAGAAGTCCACGTTAATTTAACATTGAGGTCACATGTAGAAATATGTCTACTATATTTCATTGTATCAGTTAAGCCAACAATACCTAATTTAACTGGGGAGGCAATCAATTTGTCCAGCTGTCGGGATCCTGACGGTCAGGACACCAATGCCATAATCCCGACGGCCAACAATGCTGAAAGCTGGAATACCAGCACACAGGGGCTATTACCACTTGTGGGTGTCCACGATACCCACAGAGTGGGAAAAGATCCTGTGGCAAGTGTAGCGAGCCACCGAGCCTGCAGCGTGGCGAGAACAGCGAGCCCTCAAGGGGACTCGTAGCACTTGCCCCACTGTCGGCATTCTGGCGGGATGCCGCTGTCGGGAAACTGACAGCCAGCATCCCGTCTGCCAGGAATGAATACTGTATGTATTCTGTTAACTGACTCCTTCTAAAAAACACTTGGTTATAAGGTGTGTACACACAGTGAGATATTGCCTTGCAATTTTGACTATATAGTCAAAATCGCAAGGAAAGTTAATGCAAATCGCAAGGTGTTAGCCACCTTGAGATACAGATTCGATCCCGATGTGCACTCGCGCGGGGTCTGTATCACAAGATTAGTTAGACTGTGCAGGCAAATCAATTTTGGCTATCTAGTACTAAAGTATAGTAAAAATTTTCACTTAGTCAAAATCGCACATAGCCAATATCACAAGCACACATAGCCAATATCACAAGCACACATAGCCAATATCACAAGCACACATAGTCAATATCGCATCGTCCATATCGCAGATAGCCAAAATCTCACCATGTGTCAAATCTCACCTAAACTCCTGTCCAAATACACAGGGTTACCTGCAAGGTTATATAAATGTTACCTATGCACAGTAAACCTGCGCACAGTTAAATTGCGCTGAAAGTTTAATTTGCCTGTAAGAAACAAAACATGGAGGTTAGTAAAAACGACAAAAATAAAACTCATCTTCCTGTCTGTGATGAATGTGAAAATACCAAGAAACCTTTAATTAAGCTGTCAGTACACTGTGCATATATAGGTCTGATCAGCCAATTACCAGCATTAATTATCGCTCTCTCGGGCATGAGAAATCTTCCAGTCACATGGTCGACCGTGAACATGTCAATACCACAATTTTGATACTAGAATGTCGACATGAGTCAACATGTTAACATATTCATAATGTCAACATCTGAAATGTCGACATTCTTAGCGTGCCGAAAGTTAGGGTTAGGCTCAACCGGGAGGGTTAGGCTGCTGGGGGAGGCAAGGGTTAGGTTGTTTGGTTGGGGTGGGGAAGTGTTTGGGTTAGGCACAGAGGAAGGGCTAGTGGTAGGGATTAGGGATAGTGTAGAAAGCTCACCTGAACCGCCGCTTGGAGTGGGAGTGCTGGTCACATACCGGGACCCAGAAGAAGACTGGAGCTGATGCAACCACTGAGACATTGGCGTTTCTATAATGGGTGCAGTGTGTGCGGTGTACACGGGCCCCTGGGTCCAGGGGGGCCCACACCGCACACACTGCACCCATTTAATATACTTATCATTCCGGAGTCCCGCGGCGACTGCCCTCTAGTGCAGGCATAAATCACTCGGAAAATGGCCGCCATGGCCATTTCCAAGTGATTTGCGCATGCACACTGGAGATGTCCCCAGGAACAAGGCGTGGGTGTCATGTTCCCGGAGACCTGCGCATGCACAGTAGACTCTGGCAGTATGCCAGAGTCTACTTGCTGCCGGAGAGGAGGGGGCCTCTGCACTGAGACCAGGTAAGTAACCGCAAGGCTATCAGGGACCTATCATGTTGACATAGAATCCATGTATACACGGTCACTGTTGACCTATATAATGGTAGATGCTCAATCAGTTTAATGATATCATTCAGGTGCTTGAAAGGGAGGGGTATTTCTAAGCAAGAAAAAAAGAGACATTGTTTCCCCCAGCACCCTGAATGATAACAGTAACCAGATATAAATCCCACATAATATTGGAATTCAGAGATCTTTGTTACACATATTTGCGCAAATGTGTGAATAAGCCCCAAAGCTGCATCAAGGCGTCTCTGTATATTTGGGGTCCCTAGCGCTATATCTAGGTGCAGGGTGTGGCACCCCAAAACACCAGCATAAGCCAGAAAGCCCAGGGTAGCATACCAGTGAAAAAACTATAGTGTTAATAAATTAGTATTTAGGAAGCTGAAGCTATAGAGAAGGTGATACAAAAATGAAATGTAATTAAAATAGAGAAATGGTGGTAAAAAATTAATAAGTGAAAAGTGTTAATAGAATGTAAAGGTATGCCACACTAAAGCGATCCAGCTCAGCCAGTCCAGGGGCACCACACCTCACACCCCCATTACCCCAATCTGGGTCTATGATTAACCAGCAAGGAGCCACATGATAATGGCTCCTTACTACAATATGTCTAAGCTAAATGTAACTGTTGACATGCTAAGCATTGCGACCATGCTGACATTCTCATGTCGACATGATGCTTGTCGACCTAACATACATCACCTGCCTGACAGATATGATAATTGATACTCTTGCTAAATGATTGGTGCATGTGATTGGTGCATTATATAGTATGATACTCGTATGTTTAATTCTTTATACATGTTGAAATAATACTCCTGTCTTCACTATTAAAAACTTCAGCAAAGAGTACTGTAGCACAGGCTTCATACAAGGACACAAAATAATTCTAGTTACACTATAAACATCTTATGATAAAATCCTATACTATTAGGTCTTAGTACATCTTCCAATTACTGCAAAACAGGTGATGGTGATGAAGCGAAGTAATGGATTTCCTTTGTACTTAACACACGGCTATAGAACAACTTGTAAAAAAAATAAAATATAGAATAAAAAAAATCTATTTATCATGTGTGTATCACACTGCGGGCATAACATGAGTAAATTTAAATTATTTACAGAAGCTCATTATCTAATTTCATTCCTTTAGGAAACAAAATATTCTTTCTTTAGAGGGACCACCCCGCATTACTCACCAATTCTCAGAGGAGTTAACGGCTGTTATTGTGCCTCTGTTCTACACGTTTTGAAGAGAAAAAGAAATAAAAAAAATGTTTCCTAATGTTTCTGATGTTTTATGCTGTGTTATTCTTATTCCAATTATAAGCAAACATTATGATATTATTATTATTATGATAGATAGATAGATAGATAGATAGATAGATAGATAGATAGATAGATAGATAGATAGATAGATAGATAGATAGATAGATAGAAATATATCTGTTGACTGAGTCCATGGATAATTCTCTAAAAATGAAGTGCTATATTTGATAGTCCCTGGTTAATTATTTATTTGTAAATATTTTTATTGAAGCAATGCAATAGCAATAGTATCTTTTTACAATTGACTAAATGTAAATATGTGTTTTACACTTTGAATGAGTAATACAATAAAGGAAATTATACAATGTCAATGTCTCAGGAGTTTTTCTTAACAACTTGGTCCATAGAAGATAAACAGTTCGTAGACAAATTGTAACACTTGAGCCATGGATTTACACAAAGAGCATGACATATGACATTACTTGTGCCAAATATAATTAACATTATTCACGATGACCATAAACAATAAAACAAAAAGGAAATCTTTTGTGCTTGCCCCACATCCCTCCCCCCTTAAGTGAGGAAACGATAAATAAAAATAAAAAATTGACACCTTGCGTTAAGTCAAGAAAGGTGTTATTATAAGACAATAGA
This sequence comes from Pseudophryne corroboree, assembly GCF_028390025.1. Lineage (NCBI taxonomy): Eukaryota > Metazoa > Chordata > Amphibia > Anura > Myobatrachidae > Pseudophryne > Pseudophryne corroboree. The sequence goes on along the minus strand of NC_086450.1, from coordinate 332,808,524 downwards.
AGGATCACCTTCTATCAGTCGGGACATGTACCACACACTGTTGGATAATGAGTTGTGAATTTGTGGTCTAATGGTATTAGATAAAGTTGTAATGTAACCCTCCCATATTCCAATGAATATGTGTGTGCTATATAAATAACTAGTAATAAATAATAAATAAATAAGTTGTTCCACTTTCTTGTCTCTTTCAAGTGTTACTCCTATCCACTCCGTGGTAAAAACATAGAAGAGTTTAACTGTAAATAAGGACAGGGATGGATTCTGGGTGTAACCATACTTGTAATATGGCTTTACGGACCGCTGCACCTATTGCAAGCAATAATCGTTTGCTACCTTTGGACATATTTTGACCCCTTGGAAAAATCCCAAACAGTGGGGCAGAAGTATTAACCTGGACAAGGCATAAGGAAGTGATAAATGCAAGGTGATAAACGTACCAGCCAATCAGCTCCAATATGTAAATTACAGTTAGAAGCTGATTGGCTGGTGCGTTTTTCACCTTGCATTTATCACTGGTTTATCACTTCCTTATGACTTCTCCAGGTTAATACATCTGCCCCACTGCCCATTCTGGGGTTAGAGGCAAATAATTTGGTTAATTATTTAATCATGTTGTTTAATAAGGGCAGTTATATAATGATCTGTATGTCCCCTGTTTGCAGAGATAGAACAACCAGTAGCCCAACAAACTGGAATATTCAGTTACACCTGAATTAAACTACAGTATAGCACTATAACAACGTTTCCCAAACTCCAGCATTACAGTCCAGGTTTTAAGGCTATCCATTCTTGAGCACAGGTGACTTAATTAGCACATCAATCAATTTGATTTAACCATCTGGACAGAAGCATGGATTTATCCTTGCATTAGTTTTGTTTGTATAGATTTTGGGACTGATAACCAAATGCCTATTCTGTATGTGTGTATGTATATTAGTGTTATACTAAATGAACTCTTAGCACATAACCTGTATACTAGTGGCCTGCACCTTTTTCTGAAACAGGTATCTTGGGACAGCGTATAAAAATAGGCGACCTAGAAACCAGATACATTCACAGTTCCTCTTTTAAAAGTATCAGATTAACTTTACGGGTTGCACAGTGTCTGGTTCTGCCTAAAATCATGAAATCACTTTTGTAACGACCAAACTTTGGCAGACGTGTGAACATCATGATGTATGTTGTACACATCTGCCATTTAGGAAACAGAAATTGCATCAAAAAGTGAAATGTATTCTATCTTAGTTTCTGCACAGTTAATATTCTAAAACTGAAATCTGTCATGCAAACGTGGCGATTTCATACAGCTGACTCCTTTATAAAGTGTACAGGCAAGGTGTACTGACACAGGAGTTACAATTGATCTCCTTTAACTAGTCCAGTGAGTCAATGTAGCTTACATATAAGCTATGTAAATGTATTACATTTTGTATTACATTTTGTTCTTAAAGGAAATGTGTGTTACAGTGTCTTCTTGATGTTTTACAATTTATATACTGTGCATAGTGTTATCATGTATTACACTGCCTGGTGCCATAGCCTTAACTGTTCCCAAAATACTGTATACACATCTATGAGATTTTACGTACTAACAATCCTAAACTACCCATTTCCTATCTTCTTCCAAAGGTTCAGAAAAATATGTTGGAACCTCCCAGAAGACCTATTGTGTCTGGGATTGAAGAATTATTAGAAAAAGCCAATATATTAGTAGATGTACATTTGAAATGTTACGTACTCAAACTACCTCATACGTAAGAGACTCTCTTTACACCAGTATTGGACATTACTTGGGACTAACAGCTGTAGAATATTTCTTAAAAAATGAAAGGCCTGGGTGACTTTCAAAATTTCATCCTAAAACTTCTGCAATTCATACTTCATACATTTGGTAATACATTTGGTAATAGCATTTGGTAATAGCTCCAAAATGTGAGATATCTTCAATTGCAGGACCACTAATGTGGTATACTGTATCACCAATGTCAGTGATATTAGGCACAATCTAACTTCTGCTATGGATAGAAGACACTGTCTCTGGTTGCTCTGTTATCGGTCATCCTCTACACAAAAGATGACAGACAGTAGACATCACTGAGACATCTGTGTGTTTGTTGTACTTATCCTATCCCATTCCATCACACACTTTTTGCTTAGTACAAAGGAATTTTTCTCTAACTACAGAATATTTATATGTATAACAAAGTATAGTGACTATCTACGCACATTTCAATATAGAGATATAGATTAGAATTAGTTGCAGCCTTAGAGCAGCTAGGTTCCTCTCCTAGATTAAGAAATATAACACATGTGTTGTTTTTAGTGCAGAACTTTAGAGAAGAAGAATAGTGAGTGACAGAAATGGAAAAATAGATGGCAAAGAGGTAGATCTTGACCTGGTTATCAATTATAACAACTACCATTGGTAAGGTAACCCAATAAATTAGTACTAGCTTACAACTCTATTTATGACTGAAAACACACTAAAATAAAACTGACATTATAATATATATTAGTGTAAAACCACATTTATAAAAAATATTTTCATTTTATATAAACAAATGTCCTGTAAACAGTCTAAATTTACATTTCTGCTCAATTAGCACATATCAAGGGGAATGTACTTATTGGGTAGATAAATGCAAATATTTCTACATTATAGCCAATATGACAAAAAAAGGAGTTTAGAAAGTCTTATAGATTCCTTTCAGCATGAAACCAATTAGTAACTGTACAGTTTTTAGATTGAAACACTTGTTTCCAGAGCCGTAACTAGACTTTTTGGCGCCCTGTGCCAGAGAGAGAATTGGTCCCCCTCACCATTTTTCCAATAGGGACATAAGGTGCATACCTCATGGGGAAGGGGCATGACAAGACTAATCCCAGAGAAAGCCCATGCTATGATACCCCTTCCCACATTTTTATATTTCTATAATAAAATACACACACAGTTACAGACCACTGCAAGAAAATGGATTTGGACACAAATCCTCTTTATACCACATTCATAGACTTTACTTGATAGCTCGTTGTTATTCAGTTACAATACCCTTTATTACATGACATATTTCGTTATACTGCCCCACCCAGGATTCAATCCTATAACCTATTGAATTCTAATCAAACACCCTACTCAGAAGAAATCTTTAGTGGAGTTCATGAATGTTGTATAGGTATTAGTGACAGAAGTGGTGGGGGTAGGAGACAAGGGCGGTCAGGAGATGCTGGGCTTCAAAAAGGGGGGAAGCAGCAAGTGAAAATAATTAAAACAGGTAATTGAGAAGTGATGCCAACAGCGCCCCCTACCCTGCAGCGCTATGTGCAGTGCCCCTTCCACACACACCTAGTTACGGCCCTGCTTGTTTCGTATAGTGATAAGAAGGAATGAGAAAGCCCAGAAATCTGTATATTCCTTAGAAATAAGCCTAAGCGGCATATACTGTATAAAATGCACAGTACCTAAGATGTATGGGAACTAGTCACAATGTCCTTGTCATACCCCAGTGTGAATAGGGCTACAGAAAGTCCAGAGACCTGCTAATCCTTATGTGAGGACCCTTACTGGCATTTGCTGTTATACAATACAATATGGGTACAGTCCATGCAATGCTGGCAGACTCCCCCTAGGTGTTCCACTTTCCAGTGATGGTAGTTCCCTCCTGCAGTGTCTGTTCCCCTTCACCACATAACGTGCAGTAGCATGGCTTACAGCAGTGTCTGCTCTGTGTTCCTCTGCATCCGATGTCAAGAGCTGACACGCGTTTCCTAGTTGCTGCAACGCAACCATGGAACACACAGTGGCTGCTTCTGGCTGTGTGTGCGCTCACTTCTGGTATTCAGTATTTCCACAGATGCTTTTGTAAGGTTCCTCCTATGGGATGTAATTACAGTATGTGACCGGCGGTCAGGAGACCGCAGGTTACAATACCTCCGCCTACTTCCCGAACCCTGAAAATCCATGTTTCACCTGCCTGGGGCTATGTCAGGGATGACCCTTACACACATCTTGACTCTTTATATACAGGTAGCTTTTTTCCAATATAGTAAATCAAGAAGAAAATATCCACTGCGCTGCCAATAGCAGCTGGTAAAGGGGTGTCAAACCCTAATATGCAAATACAAGATCCTTAATTTTAGTCAAAAAGTTAAAATATTAAAGGTTAAAAACAAATTAGAAGTTTATAAGTAGACTGAAAAAAATCACAAATTTTATTTAAAATATAAAATATATAAGAAGGTGATCCAACACACCGTCTCACTATTAGTGTCACCACTGTTGGTATTAAAGCAATGAAATAGGACAAACAAAATTTCTCAAAAGTTCTCAATCAGTTAATTCATACAGGATGTTACCCAATCAGGATAAATTCTTAGCAGTCCCTTGGCAGATGTGCTGCTGTGCCGTGCAACAGGGTTTCCGCATCTAAATCCAATGGGTATCCATAAACTGAAAGGGAGTGTAGTGAGATCGATCCAGATGAAGCAATATGTTCATAGATCCAAATGGTGGTGACTGGAACCTGTGGTAAAAGAAAACTTGACGCGTTTCTCTGGCCAGAGCAGCACCCATTTTCCTCAGAAGCATGAGCAGGATCCACATGTTTTGTCGAATTAGTGGCCAATTCCGACAGTTTTTTGGCCCGTTTTCGACAATACTCATCCGACTTCTAAAAAGTCGTATCAGCATAGTCGCAAATGGGCAAAACCTGAAATGCCCGCCAATTGAATACTGCACTGTCGGATCCTCTCCGTCGGAGAGTATCTGACATGCATTGAGTAGACCCCTAAATGTTTTTTTTCCCCCCACAATTTAGGTCCCTTGTAATAACATATTATGGGGCATATGTATTAAGCCTAGAGAAGTGATAAAGCAGTGATACTGTAAGTGCAAGGTGATAATGCACCAGCCAATCAATACGGATTTGAAAAAGGACAGTTAGGAGCTGATTGGCTGGTGCGTTATCACCTTCCACTTATCACTGCTTTATCACTTCTTTATCCCTTCTCCAGGCTTAATACATCTGTCCTATGAGTTTAGTGTGTATATATAGATTTTAGGTATTTTGTAGACTGGAAATTAATATTTTATTCATAGGACTACAAATACATTTTAACTTAGTGAATATTTTATTTCTTATTGGACTTCAGGTATTATTCTTCATTTGTTATAGGGTCTGCTTTATGCTAAGATCAGTCATACTAAGCTAAGGCGAATGACTCAATATCAAAAGAAGGATACTACCTGCAAGAGACAGCAAAAAGTATGGACAGTGGGGGTCATTACGAGTTGATTGCTAGCTGCCATTGTTCTCAGCGCAGCGATCAGGCTAAAAATCTGCATTTCTGCGCATGCGTATGCACCGCAATGCGCAGGCGCGTCATACAGGTACAATGAGCATTGTCGGTTTGCACAGAGTCTAACGAACATTCCTGTTGCACGGCCGAACGCAGGAAGATTGACATGAAGTGGGTGTTTCTGGGTGGCAACTGACCGTTTTCAGGGAGTGTTTGGCAAAACGCAGGCGTGGCTGGGCGTTCACTGGGCGGGTGTGTAACGCCAAAAGCCGTCCCTCCGTCATTAGAATCAACGCACACGAAGAGGGCTCATCTTGTTTTGCACAAAAATATTTTGCAGGCGCTCTGCTGCACAAGAGTTCGCACTTCTGCAAAGCTAAAATACACTCCCAGTGGGCGGCAACAATGCGTTTGCACGGCTGCTAAAAACTGCTAGTGAGCGATCAACTCTGAATGACCCCCAGTGTGCAGATGAGAAGACACTGGGGGCTGATGTGAGGCATAAGGGTCAGAGGACACTCCTCATGAGAGCTTACAGCATGGATGGAGGGGCAGAGGTACTGTAGACAGCAGTGATGTACAGTGAGCTCGGTGGCTAGGGAGGCACTGGCAGCTAACCAAACCCCCCCACACCCTCTCTATAGAGGGGGGGGGGGAAGTGTAGTCCCCCATACTTCTCTAAAACCAGCACCAGGCAAAACCAGCCAGGGGGGATAATGCCATAGCAGGGGAGACACTCAGTGTGGGGTCCCCCTGCCATAATATTAATAAGCCCCCCAAGCCAGTCAGCCCCGGGCTAGAATTCCTCGGAGAGTGGGGCCCCTAAAAAATAAAAATGGGGTCCCCCCTCCTGAGCAACAACCAGCACTGGGCTGATAGCCCAGTGCTATGTCCCACACCCCTGGTGGCGGTGGGTGCAGGGTTCATGCTATGATAATATTGTACTTTACAGGTGGCCTACAGGTCCCAGCAAGCCTGCCCCAGCATGCCGGCATTTGGGGAACCACAAGTACCAGCATGCCCAAACATAAAGGGCCCGCTGGCACCTGTAGTCCGCCTGTAAAGAAAATATTAAAATAAAACACCACACTTAAAAAAAAAAAAAAAAAGTTTTGTTAGTCAGGGTCTTCACCTGGGGGTGGCAGCCTTTAAGCTCTTTTGCATGGCTGCCGCCTTCCCAGGGCTTCCAGCGTCTTCCTCCAGTGTCTCAACCTGGGATGCTGCCGCCGCCTTCCCAGAGCTTCCAGCATCTTCACCTGGAGGCGGCGGCCTTTAAGCTCTTTTGCATGGCCCCCACCTCCCCAAGGCTTCCAGCATTTTCACCTGGTGGGCGGCGGCTGTTAAGCTCCTTTGCATAGCCGCCGCCCATCCAGGACTTCCACGGCGTCTTCTATCTTCAGGAGCTCTTCACTGCTCTTCCTCTGCCATCTTACTGACGCCGCTGCCTGGCGCTGACTTATATAAGTCAGCCAGAGGGGGTGGGCAATGACGCAGGGAGCCGTGATTGGCTCGTGGTGGCCATCTTGAATTTCAAAGATGACGCTGAGGCGCCATTTTTGAAACGGGTACCACTCTGCTGCCAAACTCTGCAGAATGGCCCTGCCTGCCGCTAATACTATCACCTCCGCCGCATTCCGCTGCCACCGCCGCCCGCACCTCCGCCGCGTCAGACTGACAGGGGCTTGCTTTCATGGGTTGAAAGCACGTCCCTGTATCAAGGCGGCACTTTAGTAGGTGCTGCTTTGCACTTGATTTTCAATGGGCTTTTACAGCCCATAGCATGGCCCCGCCTCCGCCCGCCCCCCGCTCCAGCCCCTTTCCCATTGACAACGGGAGGCACCACTGTTGGTGCCTCCCAAACTAGTTTTAACTGTAGTAATGATTAGATTAATACAAAGGAGATATTTATGACACAGAATATGTATCATAACTATTTTCTTTGTATTATTTTAATCATTAATGACAGGGGAGGCACTGCGTCCCTCGACTGCACGTCCCTGGTAGACAGGAGGAGATGGTGAGAAAGGGGCTGACTGGGAGAGTGGTTCCATCAGGTGGAGGCAAGGGAGGGACTGGTTAAAATGCGAGTTTTGTGGTATAAGGCGCCTCTTGCAGCAGAGAAGGTTGGGGAAGAGACTGGGCAGACAATTAAGAAAATTTTAGGAAATAGAAACCTCTGCCATTTTGCACTTTGGGAGATAACCTTTGCTCTTTCCTGCATCCAATACTAACTGAATTTTAGAAGTGCAAACCTGTCTGAAATGTGTTTGGACATTTTTTTTGTGCTGGGAAAAAGTGTTAGTGCATTGATCGACAGGTGTAAATAAACTAAGTACACAGAGGAACTGAATGTGTTTATCACTTGTAGCATAAATATGTGTCACAAAACGGAGATGTTCAGCACTCCCCAGCTGCACTCTCTCTTACCATTGGCCGCACTCTGAGGTGCTGTCTGTCATCCGCTGGTTCATCTGACGTCCTGCTCCCAGACCTCGCAGCCATTGTCGGTCTCCACTGGCCACTCCACGTCGACAGTTCTCTCCAGAATCAGTAATGGAGGGCGATATGACGGTTCTGATCAGCTGGCTATTGAGTCCAATCAGGAACCATTTCACAGTCATGTGATTATCACAACCAATCAGCAGCAAGCCAGGGGTATACATCCTGAATCCCAGCACAGGCAAATCGCCAGTGCTTTGTTGTGTATCAACCTGTTGTGAGCTCCTGACTCTCCTGCTGGATTCTAGACAAGTGCAGTTTCCATCTCTAGCACTCCCTGGCTTCCTAAGCTAACCTGTATAGCTGCTCAGCTTCATCATCGCAGCATATCTAGATTCACCAGTACAGCCAATCCCAGTGATTCTAAAGGGCTGCTCAGTTCATTATCATATCATATCCAGATTCACCTGTACAGCCAATCCTAGTGATCCTGAAGGGCTGCTCAGTTTATCTTCGCCGTATATCCAGATTCACTGGTACAGCCAATCCCAGTGATCCTGAAGGGCTGCTCAGTTCATCATTGCAGCATATCGAGATTCACCGATACAGCCAATCCCAGTGATCCTGAAGGGCTGCTCAGTTCATCATTTCAGCATTTCGCAATTCGCTGGTACAGCCAATCCCAGCGTTTCTGAAGGGCTGCTTCTACATCTACATTGCAGCATTTTGCAATTCGCTGGTACAGCCTATCCCAGCATTCCTGAAGGGCTGCTCATGCAAATCTATTGCAGCATTTCCCAATTTGCTGGTACAACCTATACCAGCATTCCTAAAAAGCTGCTCCTGGAAATCCGTTGCAGCATTTTCAGATTCACTGGTTAATCTCATCCCAGTGATAGTGAACCCTCAGGGTTATGAACTTCTTGGCTATTCTACTACACTGGTAATACAATACCTGAGTGTTCCAGTTCCCCATATAGCTGGTATCCAGGGCCGTTTCTAGCCAATTTGGCGAGATTTAAAAATGCCCCCCCCCCCATTCACATAAGAAAAAATGCGCGCCCCCCCCCCCCATAGATATAAAGAGGAAGCTCCCGGCAAGGGGACGTGACCTCGTTAAAATGGGCATGGCTTTGTTAAGATGGGTGTGGCCTCATCTGATCTCATCATCACGGCCAACACACGATAAAAAAAGAAATAAAAGTCCTCATTTTACACATTACAGCAGGCACGCGACCCCATTTTACACAGCACGGCAGGCAAGTGTCCCCATTTTACACAGCACGGTAGGCAAGTGTCCCCATTTTACACAGCACGGTAGGCAAGTGTCCCCATTTTACACATTGCGGCAGGCACGTGCCCCCATTTTACACATTGCGGCAGGAAAGTGTCCCCATTTTACACATTGCGGCAGGCACGTGCCTCCATTTTACACAGTACGGCAGGCAAGTGTTCACATTTTACACATTGCGGGCGGAAAGTTATCCCATTTTACACATTGCGGCAGGAAAGTGTCCCCATTTTACACATTGCGGCAGGAAAGTGTCCCCATTTTACACATTGCGGCAGGAAAGTGTCCCCATTTTACACATTGCGGCAGGCACGTGCCCCCATTTTACACAGTACGGCAGGCAAGTGTTCACATTTTACACATTGCGGCAGGAAAGTGTCCCCATTTTACACATTGCGGCAGGAAAGTGTCCCCATTTTACACATTGCGGCAGGAAATGTCCCCATTTTACACATTGCGGCAGGAAATGTCCCCATTTTACACATTGCGGCAGGAAATGTCCCCATTTTACACATTGCGGCAGGCACGTGCCCCCATTTTACACCGCATTTCAGGCAAGTGTCCCCATTTTACACATTGCAGCAGGCACGTGCCCCCATTTTACACATTCCGGCAGGCAAGTGTCCCCATTTTACACATTCCGGCAGGCAAGTGTCTCCATTTTACACATTCCGGCAGACAACTGTCCCCATTTTACACATTCCGGCAGACAGGTGTCCCCATTTTACACATTCCGGCAGACAATTGTCCCTATTTTACACATTCCGGCAGACAAGTGTCCCCATTTTACACAGTACGGCAGGTGGGGGGGGGGGGGGGGGGAGAGAGAGAGAGGGAGAGGGGCTGACTTACATTTGAAGCGGTTCTTCCCGCTCTTCAGCCGCCTCTCCCTCGTCTGCGCAGCGCTGGCCGTCTTGGCTCCCCCTTCTCCCTCCTCCCGAGTGCCCAGCTCGGAGGGCGGGGTTTCGCGGAATGACGCGATTGCGTCGTGATGTCACGACGCAAACGCGTCATTCCGCGAAATCCCACCCCCTGAGCTGGGCACTCGGGAGGAGAGGGGACGGGGGTTTGAAAGTGCTGAGGAAGTGCTGCGGCGGGCGCCCCGTGCGGTTGCACGGCTCGCCCGCCGCAAGAAATGGCACTGCTGGTATCACATCTCCAACTCTACTCACCTGAAACAGCTTCCAGTCAGGTGTTCCTGAATAGCCGAACTGCCATGTCTATGAATCAGTAGATCCTATATTAAGCCTGCCCAATTGCGTCCTAATATCTTAAGCCAAAAGCCAGCAGCTCAACCTAGTCCGGATTCACAAACATCCTTAGCTGTGACAATATGCATCTTTCATTGTAAGCAGGTTACAGGGGTGTAACACCCAGAGGCAATGGAGACGCCTGCCTCCGGGCTCCAAGCCCTGAAGGGGCACCTGCATGTACAGCAGCACCTGTGCGGTTTACGGCGGGGGTTAACATTCGTGCCTCCTGGCAACTGGAATGAACTTACTCTCCTGTTAAATTAGTCTAATTTTCTGTTTTCCTTAAACCTGGCAGCATATTAAATCTGGTTCACCATATTCATTTAACAATTAATTTAAAATAATAAATCAATGGCATGATAGGGTTTTTTTTTTTTTTTGTTTTTTTTTACAGACATGGCAATACAAATAGCCTACATACCTTTTTAGTAGAGATGAGCGCCTGAAATTTTTCGGGTTTTGTGTTTTGGTTTTGGGTTCGGTTCCGCGGCCGTGTTTTGGGTTCGAACGCGTTTTGGCAAAACCTCACCGAATTATTTTTGTCGGATTCGGGTGTGTTTTGGATTCGGGTGTTTTTTTCCAAAAACACTAAAAAACAGCTTAAATCATAGAATTTGGGGGTCATTTTGATCCCAAAGTATTATTAACCTCAAAAACCATAATTTACACTCATTTTCAGTCTATTCTGAATACCTCACACCTCACAATATTATTTTTAGTCCTAAAATTTGCACCGAGGTCGCTGTGTGAGTAAGATAAGCGACCCTAGTTGCCGACACAAACACCGGGCCCATCTAGGAGTGGCACTGCAGTGTCACGCAGGATGTCCCTTCCAAAAAACCCTCCCCAAACAGCACATGACGCAAAGAAAAAAAGAGGCGCAATGAGGTAGCTGTGTGAGTAAGATTAGCGACCCTAGTGGCCGACACAAACACCGGGCCCATCTAGGAGTGGCACTGCAGTGTCACGCAGGATGGCCCTTCCAAAAAACCCTCCCCAAACAGCACATGACGCAAAGAAAAAAAGAGGCGCAATGAGGTAGCTGACTGTGTGAGTAAGATTAGCGACCCTAGTGGCCGACACAAACACCGGGCACATCTAGGAGTGGCACTGCAGTGTCACGCAGGATGTCCCTTCCAAAAAACCCTCCCCAAACAGCACATGACGCAAAGAAAAAAAGAGGCGCAATGAGGTAGCTGTGTGAGTAAGATTAGCGACCCTAGTGGCCGACACAAACACCGGGCCCATCTAGGAGTGGCACTGCAGTGTCACGCAGGATGTCCCTTCCAAAAAACCCTCCCCAATCAGCACATGATGCAAAGAAAAAGAAAAGAAAAAAGAGGTGCAAGATGGAATTATCCTTGGGCCCTCCCACCCACCCTTATGTTGTATAAACAAAACAGGACATGCACACTTTAACCAACCCATCATTTCAGTGACAGGGTCTGCCACACGACTGTGACTGATATGACGGGTTGGTTTGGACCCCCCCCAAAAAAGAAGCAATTAATCTCTCCTTGCACAAACTGGCTCTACAGAGGCAAGATGTCCACCTCATCTTCACCCTCCGATATATCACCGTGTACATCCCCCTCCTCACAGATTATCAATTCGTCCCCACTGGAATCCACCATCTCAGCTCCCTGTGTACTTTGTGGAGGCAATTGCTGCTGGTCAATGTCTCCGCGGAGGAATTGATTATAATTCATTTTAATGAACATCATCTTCTCCACATTTTCTGGATGTAACCTCGTACGCCGATTGCTGACAAGGTGAGCGGCGGCACTAAACACTCTTTCGGAGTACACACTTGTGGGAGGGCAACTTAGGTAGAATAAAGCCAGTTTGTGCAAGGGCCTCCAAATTGCCTCTTTTTCCTGCCAGTATAAGTACGGACTGTGTGACGTGCCTACTTGGATGCGGTCACTCATATAATCCTCCACCATTCTATCAATGTTGAGAGAATCATATGCAGTGACAGTAGACGACATGTCCGTAATCGTTGTCAGGTCCTTCAGTCCGGACCAGATGTCAGCATCAGCAGTCGCTCCAGACTGCCCTGCATCACCGCCAGCGGGTGGGCTCGGAATTCTGAGCCTTTTCCTCGCACCCCCAGTTGCGGGAGAATGTGAAGGAGGAGATGTTGACAGGTCGCGTTCCGCTTGACTTGACAATTTTGTCACCAGCAGGTCTTTCAACCCCAGCAGACCTGTGTCTGCCGGAAAGAGAGATCCAAGGTAGGCTTTAAATCTAGGATCGAGCACGGTGGCCAAAATGTAGTGCTCTGATTTCAACAGATTGACCACCCGTGAATCCTTGTTAAGCGAATTAAGGGCTGCATCCACAAGTCCCACATGCCTAGCGGAATCGCTCCGTGTTAGCTCCTTCTTCAATGCCTCCAGCTTCTTCTGCAAAAGCCTGATGAGGGGAATGACCTGACTCAGGCTGGCAGTGTCTGAACTGACTTCACGTGTGGCAAGTTCAAAGGGCATCAGAACCTTGCACAACGTTGAAATCATTCTCCACTGCACTTGAGACAGGTGCATTCCATCTCCTATATCGTGCTCAATTGTATAGGCTTGAATGGCCTTTTGCTGCTCCTCCAACCTCTGAAGCATATAGAGGGTTGAATTCCACCTCGTTACCACTTCTTGCTTCAGATGATGGCAGGGCAGGTTCAGTAGTTTTTGGTGGTGCTCCAGTCTTCTGTACGTGGTGCCTGTACGCCGAAAGTGTCCCGCAATTTTTCTGGCCACCGACAGCATCTCTTGCACGCCCCTGTCGTTTTTTAAAAAATTCTGCACCACCAAATTCAAGGTATGTGCAAAACATGGGACGTGCTGGAATTTGCCCATATTTAATGCACACACAATATTGCTGGCGTTGTCCGATGCCACAAATCCACAGGAGAGTCCAATTGGGGTAAGCCATTCCGCGATGATCTTCCTCAGTTGCCGTAAGAGGTTTTCAGCTGTGTGCGTATTCTGGAAAGCGGTGATACAAAGCGTAGCCTGCCTAGGAAAGAGTTGGCGTTTGCGAGATGCTGCTACTGGTGCCGCCGCTGCTGTTCTTGCGGCGGGAGTCCATACATCTACCCAGTGGGCTGTCACAGTCATATAGTCCTGACCCTGCCCTGCTCCACTTGTCCACATGTCCGTGGTTAAGTGGACATTGGGTACAACTGCATTTTTTAGGACACTGGTGAGTCTTTTTCTGACGTCCGTGTACATTCTCGGTATCGCCTGCCTAGAGAAGTGGAACCTAGATGGTATTTGGTAACGGGGGCACACTGCCTCAATAAATTGTCTAGTTCCCTGTGAACTAACGGCGGATACCGGACGCACGTCTAACACCAACATAGTTGTCAAGGACTCAGTTATCCGCTTTGCAGTAGGATGACTGCTGTGATATTTCATCTTCCTCGCAAAGGACTGTTGAACAGTCAATTGCTTACTGGAAGTAGTACAAGTGGGCTTACGACTTCCCCTCTGGGATGACCATCGACTCCCAGCGGCAACAACAGCAGCGCCAGCAGCAGTAGGCGTTACACGCAAGGATGCATCGGAGGAATCCCAGGCAGGAGAGGACTCGTCAGACTTGCCAGTGACATGGCCTGCAGGACTATTGGCATTCCTGGGGAAGGAGGAAATTGACACTGAGGGAGTTGGTGGGGTGGTTTGCGTGAGCTTGGTTACAAGAGGAAGGGATTTACTGGTCAGTGGACTGCTTCCGCTGTCACCCAAAGTTTTTGAACTTGTCACTGACTTATTATGAATGCGCTGCAGGTGACGTATAAGGGAGGATGTTCCGAGGTGGTTAACGTCCTTACCCCTACTTATTACAGCTTGACAAAGGGAACACACGGCTTGACACCTGTTGTCCGCATTTCTGGTGAAATACCTCCACACCGAAGAGCTGATTTTTTTGGTATTTTCACCTGGCATGTCAACGGCCATATTCCTCCCACGGACAACAGGTGTCTCCCCGGGTGCCTGACTTAAACAAACCACCTCACCATCAGAATCCTTCTGGTCAATTTCCTCCCCAGCGCCAGCAACACCCATATCCTCCTCATCCTGGTGTACTTCAACACTGACATCTTCAATCTGACTATCAGGAACTGGACTGCGGGTGCTCCTTCCAGCACTTGCAGGGGGCATGCAAATAGTGGAAGGCGCATGCTCTTCACGTCCAGTGTTGGGAAGGTCAGGCATCGCAAACGACACAATTGGACTCTCCTTGTGGATTTGGGATTTCAAAGAACGCACAGTTCTTTGCGGTGCTTTTGCCAGCTTGAGTCTTTTCAGTTTTCTAGCGAGAGGCTGAGTGCTTCCATCCTCATGTGAAGCTGAACCACTAGCCATGAACATAGGCCAGGGCCTCAGCCGTTCCTTGCCACTCCGTGTGGTAAATGGCATATTGGCAAGTTTACGCTTCTCCTCCGACAATTTTATTTTAGGTTTTGGAGTCCTTTTTTTTCTGATATTTGGTGTTTTGGATTTGACATGCTCTGTACTATGACATTGGGCATCGGCCTTGGCAGACGACGTTGCTGGCATTTCATCGTCTCGGCCATGACTAGTGGCAGCAGCTTCAGCACGAGGTGGAAGTGGATCTTGATCTTTCCCTAATTTTGGAACCTCAACTTTTTTGTTCTCCATATTTTATAGGCAGAACTAAAAGGCACCTCAGGTAAACAATGGAGATGGATGGATTGGATACTAGTATACAATTATGGACGGACTGCCACGGTTAGGTGGTATAAAAAAACCACGGTTAGGTGGTATATAATACAATTATGGATGGACGGACTGCCTGCCGACTGCCGACACAGAGGTAGCCACAGCCGTGAACTACCGCACTGTACACTGGTTGATAAAGAGATAGTAGTATACTCGTAACAACTAGTATGACTGACTATGACGGTATAAAGAATGAAAAAAAAACCACGGTTAGGTGGTATATATTATAATACAATTATGGATGGACGGACTGCCTGCCGACTGCCGACACAGAGGTAGCCACAGCCGTGAACTACCGCACTGTACACTGGTTGATAAAGAGATAGTAGTATACTCGTAACAACTAGTATGACACTATGACGGTATAAAGAATGAAAAAAAAACCACGGTTAGGTGGTATATATTATAATACAATTATGGATGGACGGACTGCCTGCCGAGTGCCGACACAGAGGTAGCCACAGCCGTGAACTACCGCACTGTACACTGGTTGATAAAGAGATAGTAGTATACTCGTAACAACTAGTATGACTGACTATGACGGTATAAAGAATGAAAAAAAAACCACGGTTAGGTGGTATATATTATAATACAATTATGGATGGACGGACTGCCTGCCGACTGCCGACACAGAGGTAGCCACAGCCGTGAACTACCGCACTGTACACTGGTTGATAAAGAGATAGTAGTATACTCGTAACAACTAGTATGACACTATGACGACGGTATAAAGAATGAAAAAAAAACCACGGTTAGGTGGTATATATTATAATAATAATACAATTATGGATGGACGGACTGCCTGCCGACTGCCGACACAGAGGTAGCCACAGCCGTGAACTACCGCACTGTACACTGGTTGATAAAGAGATAGTAGTATACTCGTAACAACTAGTATGACTGACTATGACGGTATAAAGAATGAAAAAAAAACCACGGTTAGGTGGTATATATTATAATACAATTATGGATGGACGGACTGCCTGCCGACTGCCGACACAGAGGTAGCCACAGCCGTGAACTACCGCACTGTACACTGGTTGATAAAGAGATAGTAGTATACTCGTAACAACTAGTATGACACTATGACGGTATAAAGAATGAAAAAAAAACCACGGTTAGGTGGTATATATTATAATAATAATACAATTATGGATGGACGGACTGCCTGCCGACTGCCGACACAGAGGTAGCCACAGCCGTGAACTACCGCACTGTACACTGGTTGATAAAGAGATAGTAGTATACTCGTAACAACTAGTATGACACTATGACGGTATAAAGAATGAAAAAAAAACCACGGTTAGGTGGTATATATTATAATACAATTATGGATGGACGGACTGCCTGCCGAGTGCCGACACAGAGGTAGCCACAGCCGTGAACTACCGCACTGTACACTGGTTGATAAAGAGATAGTAGTATACTCGTAACAACTAGTATGACTGACTATGACGGTATAAAGAATGAAAAAAAAACCACGGTTAGGTGGTATATATTATAATACAATTATGGATGGACGGACTGCCTGCCGACTGCCGACACAGAGGTAGCCACAGCCGTGAACTACCGCACTGTACACTGGTTGATAAAGAGATAGTAGTATACTCGTAACAACTAGTATGACACTATGACGACGGTATAAAGAATGAAAAAAAAAACACGGTTAGGTGGTATATATTATAATAATAATACAATTATGGATGGACGGACTGCCTGCCGACTGCCGACACAGAGGTAGCCACAGCCGTGAACTACCGCACTGTACACTGGTTGATAAAGAGATAGTAGTATACTCGTAACAACTAGTATGACTGACTATGACGGTATAAAGAATGAAAAAAAAACCACGGTTAGGTGGTATATATTATAATACAATTATGGATGGACGGACTGCCTGCCGACTGCCGACACAGAGGTAGCCACAGCCGTGAACTACCGCACTGTACACTGGTTGATAAAGAGATAGTAGTATACTCGTAACAACTAGTATGACACTATGACGGTATAAAGAATGAAAAAAAAACCACGGTTAGGTGGTATATATTATAATACAATTATGGATGGACGGACTGCCTGCCGAGTGCCGACACAGAGGTAGCCACAGCCGTGAACTACCGCACTGTACACTGGTTGATAAAGAGATAGTAGTATACTCGTAACAACTAGTATGACTGACTATGACGGTATAAAGAATGAAAAAAAAACCACGGTTAGGTGGTATATATTATAATACAATTATGGATGGACGGACTGCCTGCCGACTGCCGACACAGAGGTAGCCACAGCCGTGAACTACCGCACTGTACACTGGTTGATAAAGAGATAGTAGTATACTCGTAACAACTAGTATGACACTATGACGACGGTATAAAGAATGAAAAAAAAACCACGGTTAGGTGGTATATATTATAATAATAATACAATTATGGATGGACGGACTGCCTGCCGACTGCCGACACAGAGGTAGCCACAGCCGTGAACTACCGCACTGTACACTGGTTGATAAAGAGATAGTAGTATACTCGTAACAACTAGTATGACACTATGACGACGGTATAAAGAATGAAAAAAAAACCACGGTTAGGTGGTATATATTATAATAATAATACAATTATGGATGGACGGACTGCCTGCCGACTGCCGACACAGAGGTAGCCACAGCCGTGAACTACCGCACTGTACACTGGTTGATAAAGAGATAGTAGTATACTCGTAACAACTAGTATGACACTATGACGGTATAAAGAATGAAAAAAAAACCACGGTTAGGTGGTATATATTATAATAATAATACAATTATGGATGGACGGACTGCCTGCCGACTGCCGACACAGAGGTAGCCACAGCCGTGAACTACCGCACTGTACACTGGTTGATAAAGAGATAGTAGTATACTCGTAACAACTAGTATGACACTATGACGACGGTATAAAGAAAGAAAAAAAAATACCACGGTTAGGTGGTATATATTGTAATACAATTATGGATGGACGGACTGCCTGCCGAGTTCCGACTGCCGACACAGAGGTAGCCACAGCCGTGAACTACCGCACTGTACTGTGTCTGCTGCTAATATAGACTGGTTGATAAAGAGATAGTATACAATACATACAACAATATACTACTATACTGGTGGTCAGGCACTGGTCACCACTAGTCACACTGGCAGTGGCACTCCTGCAGCAAAAGTGTGCACTGTTTAATTTTAAATTAATATAATATTATGTACTCCTGGGGGCTCCTGCTATAACAACCTGCAGTGCTCCCCAGTCTCCCCCACAATTATTATAAGCTTTGCCTTTTATACATTGATGTGCAGCACACTGGGCTGAGCTAAGTGCACACAGACTGAGTCACACTGTGTGACTGGCTGCTGCTGTGTATCGTTTTTTTTCAGGCAGAGAACGGATATAGCAGAGAACGGATATATTATATTAAAATAAATAAAAGTTAACTAACAACAACTGCACTGGTCACTGTGGTAAACTCTGTCTGACTCTGCACAATCTCTCTCTCTCTTCTAATCTAATTTCTAATGGAGAGGACGCCAGCCACGTCCTCTCCCTATCAATCTCAATGCACGTGTGAAAATGGCGGCGACGCGCGGCTCCTTATATAGAATCCGAGTCTCGCGAGAATCCGACAGCGTCATGATGACGTTCGGGCGCGCTCGGGTTAACCGAGCAAGGCGGGAGGATCCGAGTCTGCTCGGACCCGTGAAAAAAACATGAAGTTCGTGCGGGTTCGGTTTCAGAGAAACCGAACCCGCTCATCTCTACTTTTTAGCACAGACAATTTAATATAAATGATTTTCAATATGAAATCTTTGATAGGGTAGCCGCTGCTTCTTAAATATTTTGCTTTAAACAAAATAATAAGTGATATCGGGCCATACTATTAAAATTATATAGTGACACATACAGTACAGTGCAATTAAAATGATGCCACATTATACTATCATTTTAAAAAGTTGTCCATTGGCTGACTTTGAAACATAACTACAGTATCTTGGGGAAATAATGTGACTCAATTATGACACCCATCTGGGATTCCGGGCAGAGCAGATGTCTCATCACACTGAATTTAGTTGTTAATAGAGAGCTCTACTGTACTGTACCATACCTCCCAAATTTGCAGAAGTGAGATTTAGGACCTCTAGGGCGAAAGAGGGCGGAAAAAGGTGTGGGGCTTCAGAAAAGGGGCAGAGCCTCATGGAACCCCCCAATCGTGTCACTCATGGGGCGTGCCCAGCACTCTCCGAGATGCTGGGCTGCCCCCAGGCTCTCCCCAACACTGTGAATAGAATAGATGCCGTGCATCTATTCTCCTCATTTCCTACTGCTCTGTCATGCATAGCAGCGATGTGTGTGCTCCGCCCAACAACCCCCACCATGGGACACTGCCGGCCGTGGGTGGGACAACAGGACAGTCCCAGATAAACGGGACTGTCCCGCTGAATGCAGGACAGTTGGGAGGTATGCTGTACCACTAGCTCTGACCCTTTCAGTTTTACCACCAGTAGGTTTCTATAACTGTTTAAGTGGACAATGGTGGTCATTCCGAGTTGTTCGCCCGTTGCCGTTTTTCGCAACGGAGCGATTAGGTGGAAAATGCGCATGCACATGGTACGCAGCGCGCATGCGTTCAGTAATTTAACACAAAACTTTGGAGATTTGCACAAGCTCCAGCTACGTATTTTCCTTGCTCGAGTGATCGTAGTGTGATTGACAGGAAGTGGGTGTTTCTGGGCGGAAACTGGCCGTTTTCAGGGAGTGTGCTAAAAAACGCAGGCGTGACAGGTAAAAACGCAGGAGTGACTGGAGAAACGGGGGAGTGGCTGGACGAACGCAGGGCGTGTTTGTGACATCAAACCAGGATCTAAACGGACTGAGGTGATCGCTAGCTAGGAGTAGGTCTGGAGCTACTCAGAAACTGCTTGAAAATTTTTAGTAGCAGTTCTGCTAATCTTTCGTTCGCACTTCTGCTAAGCTAAGATACACTCCCAGAGGGCGGTGGCCTAGCGTTTGCACTGCTGCTAAAAGCAGCTAGTGAGCGAACAACTCGGAATGACCACCAATGTCCCAAGAAACATGTTATATACATACGGTATACTTGTTTTATAAGGTTGCTGGAAACAATTATTTTAACTTAAAACCCTCCACATTGGGGGTCATTCCGAGTTGTTCGCTCGTTATATTTTTGTCGCAACGGAGCAAATAGTCGCTAATGCGCATGCGCAATGTCCGCAGTGCGACTGCGCCAAGTAAATTTGCTATGCAATTAGGAATTTTACTCACGGCATTACGAGGTTTTTTCTTCATTCTGGTGATCGTAATGTGATTGACAGGAAGTGGGTGTTTCTGGGCGGAAACTGGCCGTTTTATGGGAGTGTGTGAAAAAACGCTACCGTTTCTGGGAAAAACGCGGGAGTGGCTGGAGAAACGGAGGAGTGTCTGGGCGAACGCTGGGTGTGTTTGTGACGTCAAACCAGGAACAAAACTGACTGAACTGATCGCAGATGCCGAGTAAGTCTGGAGCTATTCAGAAACTGCTAAGAAGTGTCTATTCGCAATTCTGCTAATCTTTCGTTCGCAATTTTAATATGCTAAGATTCACTCCCAGTAGGCGGCGGCTTAGCGTGTGCAAAGCTGCTAAAAGCAGCTTGCGAGCGAACAACTCGGAATGACCCCCATAGAGCAATTGCAACATTGACTCCTGCAAGATATGTGAATGCATTTGATTTCCAAAAATAATATGCTTAAATATTTGTTTAAACCTTTTTGTATGATGCATCTTTGTAGACTGAATACCCTCAATTAAAAGCGGCACAGGTGGCTTACAATTCATACTGTATCATTAGTTTTGTAAAGTGATTATTCCTCTCTAAATTCTTCATATTTCTAGCACAGTCGCTGATATGTCCTCACCTGCTCTCAGATGGAAACAGAAGTGTAATGTCCTACTGGTGCAGAAGGAATTACGCTCTGCAGATTGGGAATCTTACCTCTCAGTAAGTGTGAAAGTCTTTTTGGTTATCCGCAGGGCAGTCACGGTCACCTGTTTGGTGATTTTAATACTGGAAAACAGAGAAAAATAGTTATGTGATACACTTCTTCCAGGGACAATCACCATAGGATACCTAAAGAATAAATATCATTGCTTTCTTAGGTTTTCATCTAATGCCAAGCAAGCGCAGCTGTGAGGTTCCTTCATATTCATTACATTTACAAACCTGTAAACTTTTAAAATAAAATAGAAAACACAAAATACTAAAAGACTTTAAACCCCAGACTAGAAGCATGTTCCCAAAGAGCCGACCTGATAATATAAACTGAATGCACTGGCGTATTTAGAATGGGTGCAGTGTGTGCGGTGCACACGGGCCCCTGTGGTCTAGGGGGGCCCACAATGCACACCCTGCACCCATTATTTTTAATACTTACCCTCCGGAGTAAGGAGTATGGATTCAAAAACAGCAAAGTGCTTCATCAGCTAACAACATCTAAAGATACCAGAAGTACAGTGTAGTAATAGAGAGAGCTATCACAATAATGTAAAGATTTCACCAGGACATCCTCTTATCCAGTGGCGTAAGTTTGTCCCAGTTGCCCGGAGGCAAGAAAAATATTGGTGACCCCCCCATTATATATATTTGCTCCTGCATAGCAAGCCTGCAGATTTTAACTATATGAAGCTACTATAAAACCCGTTGCAACTAGGCAGATCTATGTAGGGGTCCAGCCACACACTACATAGATCTGCTTAGTCACTCACAATCAGGGCCGGACTGGCCATCTGGCACTTCTGGCAAATGCCAGAAGGGCCGATGGCCACGTGGGCCGGTACAGCAGACCCCCTCTTGTGGCACTGAGACACGCTGCCGCTCAGTCCGGCGGCAGCGTGTCTCAGCTGTCAGAAGCTCAGAGCGCGCCAGCGCGGCTATGTCTGGCGGCGTGTAGCGGACTTCAAACCAGCCGCCGGTTTGTGAGCCAATCAGAGCTCGCGGACCGGCAGCCAATCAGGAGCCGCCGCTGCCGGTCCGCGAGCTCTGATTGGCTCACGAACCGGCGGCTGGTTTGAAGTCTGCTACACGCCGCCAGACATAGCCGCGCTGGTGCGCTCTGAGCTCCTGACACCTCACATCACAGCCAGAGGAGCAGCAGCGGTAAGTAAGCTGCTGTGGGGGAAATTGGCTGGCACTGTGGGGGGCACTGGGGTCATTTGCATACCTGGCATTGTGGGGGCAATTGGCTGGCACTGTGGGGGGCACTGAGGGCATTTGTATACCTGGCATTGTGGGGGGCAATTGGCTGGCACTGTGGGGGCATTTGTATACCTGGCATTGTGGGGGCAATTGGCTGGCACTATGGGGGGCACTGGGGGCATTTGTATACCTGGCATTGTGGGGGCAATTGGCTGGCACTGTGGGGGCATTTGTATACCTGGCATTGTGGGGGCAATTGGCTGGCACTGTGGGGGCATTTGTATACCTAGCACTGTGGGGGGCATTTGTGGATCTGGCACTGTGGGGGCATTTGTGGATCTGGCACTGTGGGGGCATTTGCATACCTGGCATTGTGGGGGCAATTGGCTGGCACTGTGGGGGCATTTGTATACCTGGCACTGTGGGGGCATTTGTATACCTGGCACTGTGGGGGCATTTGTGGATCTGGCACTGTGGGGGCATTTGTGGATCTGGCACTGTGGGGGCATTTGTGGATCTGGTACTGTGGGGGCATTTGTATAGCTGGCACTGTGGGGCATTTGTATACCTGGCACTGTGGGGGCATTTGTATACCTGGCACTGTGGGGGCAATTGTGGATCTGGCACTGCACTATTGGGGGCATATAATGTAAATTTCGGCTCATACCGGGTGCTATAATGTAAATTTCGGCTCATACCGGGTGCTATAATGTGAATTTTGGCTCATACTGTGTGGTATAATGTGAAAGAGGCACCAGTACTAGATAGTATAAGGGGTCCTACTATTGTGGTGCATAATGCGTATAAGGGGTGTATGGTGTGGTAAACTACACTGAAGGCCACGCCCCCTTTCGAGTGGCCACGGCCCCTTTTAATTACAAACTTCACATTTCCGTACCCCCACTTAAAAATTTCCACTTCAACCACTGGTTGTGTGTATTTTAATAGAGAATGATGTACGCTTGTATGTTGGTAGAATATTAATTATATTTGTAAGAGCATAGACTAATAAGTGGGAGGAGTCAGGAATAATAAGGGGAGGAGTCACAGAGGTGGGCCTGTGTGCTTAAAAAATGCCAGGGCCTATTTTTAGTCCCAGTCCGGCCCTGCTCACAATGCTGATTATTTCTCTGACAATTAATTTGCAAGTGTCATATCCAGGTTTAGAACCCACAACCTATTACACTGGAAGCATGCACCTTACTGATAGAGATATTTGCTGCTGTATAGGAAGTGTGAGAATTCTAACTATATGAAGTTACTTGTAATTGTCAGAGAAATAACTTCATATAGTTAGAATTGTCATGCTTCCTTTATAGAAGCAAATAGCTTCATCAGTAAGGTGTCTGCTTCCATTGTATCTATAATAAAGAGGGTGTGATTTGTAAGGTGTATTGACTAGTGGGGAAGTCGGCTACGGAAGAGATACTGGCTGCTGTCAATTAACTTAACTGATTAATGTCGCTGAACACATAGAACAGGAGGAGAGGTGCCCCCCTTCAAAGCAGGAGCCCGGCAGCAGTTGACTCCGTTGCCTCCCAGAGTTCTGCCTCTGCTCTTATCTGAAACCTTGGAGAGAATTAAAGTGGAGAAAGATAAAGTACCGACTGTCAGCGCCCAGAGTCTTACCGGTACGCTGGGGCCGCGGGGCTGGCTTCCTTGGCGATGTGCGGGCAGTGGCGGAGGTGGGCTACTGCGCCGGATCCATGGGCAGCAGTAGCGGCGGTGAGGGGGTCCGCTCGTGGCGATGGGACGCCGCTACAGCGGGACGCCGCTACAGCGGGTTGCTCTTGCTGAGCCGTTGCTTGTACACCATGGTCAGTGAGCAATGTGGCTTTGCAAAAAGGTCTGCATTACTGGGAGCCGCCATGTTGGAGACCAGGTTTTAAGCATAGTTCCTGTTTCCTGTTTCTTCTAGCCAATCCAGGGAAAGCTCTCCCTATAAAAGGGGGCTGGTTTAGGACAAGGATGCCAGTGCTTCAAGTTACAACCCTGTTGTAGGTGCTTTAGCCTGTGCTCCCAGGATTCCTGCTGTATTCTGGTTCCTCCTGATCCTGCTTGGTCGGTTCTCTGTTGCTGCTGTAGCCCTGCCGTTTCTAGCCTGTAACTGCCTGTGGAAGCGCTCCTGGAAAACCCGGTCCAGTAAGACTCTTTGGGCACAGTCGGCCCCGGGTCTTCTGCCTCGTCTTTCAAGCCACACTCCACAGATCTCCTTCACCAGCCACGCCTTTGTACCACCGACCACAACCTGCAGATTATTATCTTCAGCCTCGTTTAACAAACCACAGTCCACAGTCCTTGTCTCCAGCCACGTCTTAAACCACCATCCACAGTTCATCATCTACAGTCTCGTCTTTCAAATCACAGTCCACAGTTCTTCGCCCCCTGCCACGTCTTTAACCATCGTGCTCCAGCCTTGGTCCTCTACCTCAGCCCTGTACATAATAAATACTTTCCATTGACTCTCAAACCCCGCCTACGCTCTTCATTGCTCCGTGTCCCATGCGAAGGAACTATATCCAGCCCCCTCATCTGGTTCATTCACAGCCTGCTACCTCCTCGGGCAAATCTCAGCTGCCGGATCCTCAAACTTTGCTAGACGTGACAGTAAGCACTGGCCCAATGGATTCGACGGGTGATCAGGCCTCAGGAGGGGATTCAACTGCAGATATCTGGTCTCGCTTAAGTAAGCAGGAGGCCACACAATCTCAAATCGTGCAGTTCATGCAGAGTATGTCCGAACGTCTCGGTTCTCTCTGTGTTGCCATAACGGCCCATCAAGTATCTACAGCTGCTCCCACATTAGCACCTCCGGTCCCGCTTCCTCCTGTACCAGTACCACTTCCACGGTTGCATTTGCTACCTCCCAGTAAATTCGATGGGAATCCAAAACAATGCAGCGGGTTTCTTAACCAGTGCGAAATCCAGTTCGAACTACAGTCGGACAACTTCCCATCAGCACAAACCAAAGTAGCCTATATAATTTCTTTACTTACCGGGCAAGCGTTGGAGTGGGATTCACCTTTGTGGGAGAGGATGGATCACATCTTATCTAACTATCCAGAATTCGTAGCCACCTTTCGAAGAATCTTCGACGAACCAGGCAGGACTTCTGCCGCTTCATTGGAGATCCTGCGCCTGCGTCAGGGCACACGTACGTACGGTCAGTCAGTACGTGATCCAGTTTCGCACCCTTTCCTCAGAACTGAACTGGAATGAGGAGGCTCTCATTGCAGCTTTCTGGAGCAGTCTCTCCGAAAAGATCAAAGATGACCTCGCTACTCAGGACGTACCTGATAAGTTGGATGAACTAATTTCTTTATGCAATAAGTTAGACCTGAGGTACAGAGAACGCTGTGTTATGCACACCAGTGCCTGCAGGAATGTACTGGTGTTTGAACTGTTATACACACCAGTGCCTGCAGGAATGTACTGGTGTCTGAACAGAGAGGGATGCAAAACAAATGAACTCACAGACAGACTGGGAAATATGACATAACGTACACAGAAGGTGATAGGGTAACAAAACCAACACAGAGTGAACAGAGAAGCCCAGAGGCTAAGAAACTGGGTGTCTCCCTAGTATTAGAAATGCTCAGATGGAAAAAGCAAGATGTTGTGTTTTAATACGTAGAGAACCCGAAATGCTGTTGCTAAGGGCAACAGCAAAACCCTAAAGGGTTACCAACGGGTGTGGCAGTAAACTCCTTGGTCAGAGATGGAATAATAGACACAAGGAGAGTCTCCACAATCCTAATTCTCACTTGCAGGGCCCAGGTTCAGCTTACTGCCACTAAACTGACACATGGACGCCCTGCACAGTGAGAGAGGATTATGCAGGCAGGTCTGAAAGTACAGCCACAAACCTGCTGGGTTCACAGAATAGCAAAAGAACCTCAGCAGGCTAAACGACTGACTCCAGTCTTACTGCTAGGTCTGGATTGGCAGAGTGTAGTACCAAATGCCCAGGCCTATTTGCAGTAAGCAACAACAAAATACAAAGCTACACAGTACTGGCTAACTTTCAGGAACTGACTAACCAACAAAGATTCAGCAGCATCTGCTTAACCTGAGAAGAGGCCTTATAAAGCAGGTGCTGTCCACGCCCCCCTCAGACCTCACAGACTGTGAGCACAAAAACCAGCACCGGATCCCATGCCTGTAACCACTGCACAGCAAAAGACCCGAACCGGAGTATCAGCTGCGCTCAGGTTACTCCGCTAGCACTTGTCTCCCGGTTGCCATGACGACGTGGCAGCACAAGGCAGGAGACCCTAACACGCTGTATGGAGAGGTTGCGGTCAGATCGTCCTAAGCCTGGAGTTGTTCTTCCACCAACACCATCATCACCAACTGCGGAAGAAACCGTGCAGATTAATCGCTCCCACCTCTCCAATGAAGAACGTCAGAGACGGCGACAAGGGAACCTCTGCCTGTATTGTGGTGCATCTGATCACTTTGTTAAAACTTGCAATCTACGTCCGGGAAACGCCTGCTCCTAGTTTGTGCTGGAGAGGTCAAGCTAGGAGAATTCTCAGAATTACATACCAAGAAAGAGTCTGTCCTGTTAACCCAATTGGAGCTCCCTTCTTCTTCTCTTCTCATCCCTGCACTACTCAACTCTGGAGCCGCCGAAAGCTTCATTACGTCAGCTCTGGTCAAACGATCTGGAATACAAATGGTTCCTTTGGATCGCACCATTTCTGTTACCACAGTAGATGGAAGTTATATCCCTGAGGGTATTATATCCTTTCGTACTATTCCTCTCAAGATGAAGGTCGGAGTTCTCCATTCAGAAGAAATCTCTTTCCTTGTAATTCCTAAAGCCTCTCATGAACTAATCCTAGGGTTTCCATGGTTAATCAGACACAATCCCCACATAGATTGGCAAACTATGGATGTTCTCTCTTGGGGACAAGACTGCTTTCAGAACTGTTTACCTTCAGTTAGACCTCTCTGTTCTTCCAGCCTTCCTGTGGAGTACCAAGCTTTTCAAGATGTTTTCAGTAAGCATGGGGCGGACACCTTGCCTCCGCATCGTACTTGGGATTGTCCCATTGAGCTAGTACTCGGTAAGACTCCTCCCCGAGGTCGAATTTACCCTCTCTCACTTCCCGAGACACAGGCCATGACGGAGTATATCCGGGAGAACTTGGAGAAAGGGTTCATCAGGTCTTCTACATCTCCGGCCGGAGCAGGGATTTTCTTCGTCAAAAAGAAGGATGGGGGGTTGCGGCCCTGTATTGACTATAGAGGTCTCAATGACATAACAGTTAAGAACAGATATCCATTACCTCTGATTCCAGAACTGTTCGACCTTGTTAAAGGAGCTACTGTATTTACTAAGTTGGACTTACAGGGGGGGGGGGGGGGGCTACAATCTTATATGTATTCGCCCAGGGGACGAATGGAAGACGGCATTTAATACCCGTGACGGCCATTACGAATACCTGGTAATAATGCCTTTTGGCCTATGTAACGCCCCAGCCGTCTTTCAAGAGTTCGTTAACTAAATCTTCAGAGATCTCCTCTATGACTGCTTGGTAGTGTATATGGGTGACATCCTCATTTTTTCTAGGGATTTGAAGACCCATCGGGAACAAGTCAAAGAAGTGTTAACTCATTTATGAAGGAATCAGTTATTCTGTAAGTTAGAGAAGTGCACCTTTGAAGTACCCACGATTCCATTCCTCGGTTACATTCTTTCAGGGCAGAGGTTACAGATGGACCCCGCTAAAGTCCAGGCAATTCAGGATTGGGCACTTCCAGCTACCCTTAAAGGAATTCAATGTTTCCTGAGGTTTGCTAACTTCTACCGAAGATTCATTCAAAATTATTCTTCTGTCATAGCTCCTATAACCGCATTAACTAGGAAGGGAGCCGATCCTGCCAAGTGGTCTCCGGAGGCTTTGGAAGCTTTTTCATCTTTAAAGGAGGCCTTCACGACTGCTCCAGTTCTTCAACAACCCGATCTCAGCCGTCCGTTCTTGGTGGAGGTTGATGCCTCTACTGTAGGAGTAGGAGCAGTATTATCCCAGCTTTTCGAGGACAAGAA
The DNA here is from genome assembly GCF_028390025.1 of Pseudophryne corroboree. Taxonomy (NCBI): domain Eukaryota; kingdom Metazoa; phylum Chordata; class Amphibia; order Anura; family Myobatrachidae; genus Pseudophryne; species Pseudophryne corroboree. Next base: position 332,780,242 of record NC_086450.1, on the reverse strand, counting down.
GGTCCATCCTTGTGCGTTCTTCTCGCGAAGATTCTCCCCCGCTGAACAGAATTACGCTATTGCGGAACAGGAATTACTGGCAATTAGGTTGGCCTTTGAGGAGTGGATGTATTTGTTGGAGGGAGCTCAGCATCCAATTTCGGTGACCACGGATCACAAGAGCCTCCTGTATTTACAGTCGGCCCGATGTCTGAACCCACGCCAAGCAAGATGGGCACTCTTCTTTACCCGTTTTAATTTTAAACTCAGTTACCGACCAGGTTCCCTCAACAAAAAGGCAGACGCATTATCTCGCTCCCTAAGTTCAGAAGAACCCTCTGACCGTTCAAAAGAGCAATTTATCCTGGAATCCACCTCTTTTTCTGCAACTAATACCTCTCCACTTCCTCCTCCAGGGAAGATCTTCGTTGCACCAAATCTTCGCAAAAAACTTCTTACATGGGCTCACTCCTCCTCCTTCATGGGCCATGCGGGCGGTCATAAGACACTTAAATTCATTCAGCGCTCCTACTGGTGGCTTCATCTCAGGACTGACGTTCAGGAATTCGTAGCTGCCTGTCCAAAATGTGCCCAGTATAAAAGTCCCAAAGGTCCACCAGCCGGGTTACTCCATCCTTTGCCGGTAGCACTAAGACCATGGACGCATATTTCTATGGACTTTATTACAGATTTACCTACGTCTGGTGGGCGGAACACCGTATGGGTCATAGTTGACCGATTCTCTAAAATGCCACACTTTGTTCCTCTGGCTAATCTTCCATTTGCATCCCATTTGGCAAAATTGTTTATAGCAGAGATCTTTCGACTCCATGGTCTACCACAGGAAATTGTGTCTGATAGAGGTCCTCAATTTGTGGCCAAGTTTTGGAGATCCCTATGTTCTGCTCTTGGCGTGAAATTAAACTTCTCCTCAGGATATCATCCCCAAACGGATGGTCAAACAGAGAGAGTGAACCAGGATCTGGAGACTTTTCTGCGTTTATTCATGTCCTCCTCACAGGATGACTGGCTTGACTTCCTCCCATTCGCAGAATTTGCCCATAACAATCTTTATCACTCTGCCACAAAATCTTCTCCATTCTTCATTAATTATGGTTACCATCCAAGAGTTCCTGACTTCCAACTTCTGCCTACGCTCGAGGTTCCTGCCGCAGAGTCTACTCTTCGACAATTTACTGAAGCTTGGAAACAAGTTCACAAGACTTTGCTCAAGACATCCAAGAGATAAAAGACCTATGCAGATCTGAAACGAAAAGCTGTACCAAGCCTTAAGGTAGGAGATCGGGTTTGGGTTTCCACACGTAACTTAAGATTAAAGGTTCCTACAAAAAAGTTTGCTCCCAGATTTATTGGGCCTTACCCAATCGAAAAAGTGTTGAATCCTGTAGCTTACAAAGTGAAATTACCTCCGCAGTTAAGAATTCCTAATGCATTTCATATTTCTCTCTTAAAACCATTGGTACATAATCAGTTCAGAGCTGCTCTGCCTAAATCACCCAAGATCCAATCAGCACATGGAGACGAATTTGAGATTCACAAGATCCTCGATTCTCGCAGACGTTATGGTCACATCCAGTAATTTGTTGATTGGAAGGGGTATCGGCCAGAGGAGAGATCTTGGGTAGATGCAGAGGATGTCCATGCTCCAAGACTTCTTCGGACATTTCATGCCAAGTTTCCAACTAACCAATAAATAACAAGTGGCGCTTGACAATCAGATAAATAAAAGACATTTATTTGTATGAAATGTATATAAGTTACAACAACCTCCCGGGAGTGTAAAACAATGATATAAATATCACAACAATAAAACTGTACGCTGTATTATAGCTTCTTTATCAATTGCTTGAAAACCATTAATAGTAAAATGATCTTATTTGCACATGACTATTTATTAGCAGCACCTGAGAGGTTTTCAACCGTGCTGGATTCACTTAGTACACACAAATAGTGATATGTGGAGAATGTGTGTAACTAATAGGTATTGAATCTACACATGAGTCACTCACGATTGTATATATCAGAAGGAATTGCGTGTATCACAAATCCGTAGCAGTGACTGGCTGGTTAAAAAGTTAATTGAAGAATTACCTCCGCTGGGCAGGAGCCTGTTCTGTCCTTGCTCCCTGGTGTCGTCTCACCGTCCCGTCAGAGACACATGCCAGAGCCTCAGCGGGTATGACTGATGCTGCGCCGTGCAGGGAGCCCCAACGAGCCGTCCCCGATGGTCCACGCCACCTCCGGTACCTCCGCACTTACAAAAAGGAGGCTGTTAAGCTGGTTAGCCGGAGTTTACCGGTCTGCGCCGGACTGGGAAGGAGCGGCACCCGCTGTTTTCACTTCCCCAGATTGTGTAAACGGCTGTGGCTCCAGGGATTAGGGCTGCAGTGTAGATGTTCTTGAATGCGGTAATTAAAAAACCGGGCTCCTGTGCACGGATGGATAATCAAAACGGCAGCTACTGGCAGTGTAGATCCTTGAAGGAAGAAAGCCTGTATCCTAAGGATACAGGCTTTCTTCCTTCAAGGATCTACACTGCCAGTAGCTGCCGTTTTGATTATCCATCCGTGCACAGGAGCCCGGTTTTTTAATTACCGCATTCAAGAACATCTACACTGCAGCCCTAATCCCTGGAGCCACAGCCGTTTACACAATCTGGGGAAGTGAAAACAGCGGGTGCCGCTCCTTCCCAGTCCGGCGCAGACCGGTAAACTCCGGCTAACCAGCTTAACAGCCTCCTTTTTGTAAGTGCGGAGGTACCGGAGGTGGCGTGGACCATCGGGGACGGCTCGTTGGGGCTCCCTGCACGGCGCAGCATCAGTCATACCCGCTGAGGCTCTGGCATGTGTCTCTGACGGGACGGTGAGACGACACCAGGGAGCAAGGACAGAACAGGCTCCTGCCCAGCGGAGGTAATTCTTCAATTAACTTTTTAACCAGCCAGTCACTGCTACGGATTTGTGATACACGCAATTCCTTCTGATATATACAATCGTGAGTGACTCATGTGTAGATTCAATACCTATTAGTTACACACATTCTCCACATATCACTATTTGTGTGTACTAAGTGAATCCAGCACGGTTGAAAACCTCTCAGGTGCTGCTAATAAATAGTCATGTGCAAATAAGATCATTTTACTATTAATGGTTTTCAAGCAATTGATAAAGAAGCTATAATACAGCGTACAGTTTTATTGTTGTGATATTTATATCATTGTTTTACACTCCCGGGAGGTTGTTGTAACTTATATACATTTCATACAAATAAATGTCTTTTATTTATCTGATTGTCAAGCGCCACTTGTTATTTATTGGTTAGTTCTTGTTTTAAGGGACTGGCAATTCCCTTTATCAGGAGGCTGCTGACAATCAAAGTGCAGTGCTTCTCACCTGAGCGCTTAGTTTTTTCTTTTCAAGTTTCCAACTAAACCACATAGGTGTCCGGAGTCCACCCGCAAAGGATGGGGAGGGGGGTACTGTCAGCGTCCGGAGTCTTACCGGTATGCTGGGGCCGCGGGGCTGTCTTCCTTGGCGATGTGCGGGTAGCGGTGGAGGTGGGCTGCTGCGCCGGATCCGTGGGCAGCAGTAGCGGCGGTGAGGGGGTCCGCTCGTGGCGGCGGGACGCCGCTACTATGGGTTGCTCTTGCTGAGCCGTTGCTTGGAGACCAGGGGCAGTGAGCAATGTGGCATTGCAAAATGGTCTGCATTACTGGGCGCCACCATGTTGGAGACCAAGTTTTAAGCATAGTTCCTGTTTCCTGTTTCTTCCAGCCAATCCAGGGAAAGCTCTCCCTATAAAAGGGGGCTGGTTTAGGACAGGGATGCCAGTGCTTCAAGTTACAACCCTGTTGTAGGTGCTTTAGCCTGTGCTCCCAGGAGTCCTGCTGTATTCTGGTTCCTCCTGATCCTACTTGGTCGGTTCTCTGTTGCTGCTGCAGCCCTGCCGTTTCTAGCCTGTTACTGCCTGTGGAAGCGCTCCTGGAAAACCCGGTCCAGTAAGACTCTTTGGGCACAGCCGGCCCCGGGCCTTCTGCCTCGTCTTTCAAGCCACACTCCACAGATCTCCTTCACCAGCCACACCTTTGTACCACCGACCACAGCCTGCAGATTATTATCTTCAGCCTCGTTTAACAAACCACAGTCCACAGTCTTTGTCTCCAGCCACGTCTTAAACCACCATCCACAATTCCACAGTCATCATCTACAGTCTCGTCTTTCAAATCATAGTCCACAGTTCTTCGCCCCCTGCCACGTCTTTAACCATCGTGCTCCAGCCTCGGTCCTCTACCTCAGCCCTGTACATAATAAATACTTTCCATTGACTCTCAAACCCCGCCTACGTTCTTCATTGCTCAGTGTCCCATGCGAAGGAACTATATCCAGCCCCCTCATCTGGTTCATTCACAGCCTGCTACCTCCTCGGGCAAATCTCAGCTGCCGGATCCTCAAACTTTGCTAGACGTGACACCGACCAATCAGCTCCTGTCATTTTTCAAACACAGCCTGTAAAATGCTAGAAGGTGATTGGTTGATACTTATGTTTTTGCCAAAGTGTTATACATATCCGTCCAGGTGTCCAAGGCTTTAGCATACTCTAGGTTAATGTAATGGTACACTCTTGTAATGAGAGGCCTGTTTACTTTGTTTACTTTGAACATGGAAGTTACAGTTTATGGCCCTCATTCCTAGTTGATCGCTCGCTAGCTGGTTTTAGCAGCATTGCACACACTAGGCTGCCGCCCTCTGGGAGTGTATCTTAGCTTAGCAGAATTGCGACCGAAAGGTTAGCAGTTCTGCTATTAAATATTTCCCTGCAGTTTCTGAGTAGCTCCAGACCCACTCCTAGATTGCGATCACTGCAGACTGTTTGGTTCCTGGTTTGACGTCACATACACGCCCTGCATTCGTCCAGCCACTCCCCCGTTTCCCCTGGCACGCCTGTGTTTTTACCTGACACGCCTGCGTTTTTTTAGCACACTCCTGGAAAACGCTCAGGTACCTCCCAGAAACGCCCCTTTCCTGTCAATCACTCACCGATCAGCAGAGCGACTGAAAAGCGTCGATCTGACCTGTGTAAAATTGCTTTGTTTGTTGTGAAATTACTTTGCGCGTGCGCACTGCGGCCAATGCGCATGCGCAGAAATACCGATTTTAGAGTTGTGCTGCGAAAAAATGGCAGCGAGCGATCAACTCGGAATGACCACCTATAATCTATATTCCTTACCACATGTATAGTACACCATACTTACCTACTCTCCCAGGAACATACAAGAGACACCAGTGGAAGAGTAAGCGGCTCTCTTGCATCCTGCCAACTTCCTACTGAATTGGGTAGGACGGAAGGCATAATGCTGCACAGGGCCGGCTCCAGGCCTACTAGCACCCTGAGCGATAAAAATGTAAAAGCGCCCCCCTCCCCCCCATGTGCACGCAGAAGGTGCGCTCGCTCCTGGAAAAGTGGGCGTGGCCTCACAACTTCATATTATCAAACTATAAATAAATATATTTTCACACCCCCTGTACACACACAATTAGCAGCCTTACACATAACAGCCACAGTGGTGTTCCTTACACATGATGTCTCCAGTATAGTGTCCGATACACATAATGTCTCCAGTACAGTGCCAGATACACATAATGTCTCCAGTATAGTACCAGATACACATAAAGTCTCCACAGGGGCGTATCTAGAGAGGAGGGGACCCATGTGCAGTCTCCAGGTGTGGGCCCCCTCCTCTCCTGTCCTATAGCCGGCAGCAGCGATGTTAGCACTCTGTTTGAGTGATAGAGACTCTGGCACAGTGCCAGAGTCTACAGTGCATGCGCAAGTCTCCGAAGAAATGGTGCGGCGGCCATTTTTCTGGCGCTGTGCCAGAGTCTCTAGTGCTCAGACAGAGCACTAACAGCGCTACTGCGGCTGCCGGCTATGGGACTCAAGAGAGGAGGGACCCACACCCGGACACCAGAAAGGTAAGTATATAGAAGAAATGGGTGCAGTGTGGGCCCCCTCTGGACCCAGGGGCCCATGTGCACTGCACACACTGCACCCATTGTAGATACGCCACTGTGTCTCCAGTATAGTGCCAGATACAGTAATGTCTCCAGTATAGTGCCAGATACACATAATGTCTCCAGTATAGTGCCAGATACACATAAAGGTGGTCATTCCGAGTTGTTCGCTCATTGACGTTTTTCGCAACGGAGTGATTAGGTGGAAAATGCGCATGCGCATGGTACGCAGCGCGCATGCGTTCAGTAATTTAACACAAAACTTTGGAGATTTGCACAAGCTCGAGTGATCGTAGTGTGATTGACAGGAAGTGGGTGTTTCTGGGCGGAAACTGGTCGTTTTCTGGGAGTGTGCTAAAAAACGCAGTCGTTCCAGGTAAAAACGCAGGAGTGGCTGGAGAAACGGGGGGAGTGGCTGGCCGCACGCAGGGCGTGTTTGTGACATCAAACCAGGAACTAAACGGACTGAGGTGATCGCAATCTAGGAGTAGGTCTGGAACTACTCAGAAACTGCAAGGAATTATTTAGTAGCAGTTCTGCTAATCTTTCGTTCGCTATTCTGCTAAGCTAAGATACACTCCCTAGCGAGCGAACAACTCGGAATGACCACCAATGTCTCCAGTATAGTGCCAGATACACATACAGTGTAATGACCCCAGTAGTGCAGTGCCAGATGAAATGATATGCTCCCCAGCAGTGCCAGATAGACATGATATGCCCCCCAGCAGTGCCAGATAGACATGATATGCCCCCCAGCAGTGCCAGATAGACAAGATATGCCCCCAAGCAGTGCAGGATACACATGGTATGCCCCCAACAGTGCAAAATACACATGATATGCCCCCCAGCAGTGCCAGATACATATGTCCCCACAGTGCCTAATATGCCCCCCAGTGCCAGCTACACATGTCCCCACAGTTCCAGATATGCCCTCAGTGCCAGATACACATGTCCCTACAGTGCCAGATACACATTTCCCTACACTGCCAGATATGCCCCCAGTGCCAGATACACATGACCCACACTGTGCCAGATATGCCCCCAGTGCTAGATACACATGTCCCCGCACAGCGCCAGATTTGTCCCCAGTGCCAGATACACATGTCCCCACACAGTGCCAGATATGCCCCCAGTGCAACATACACATGTCCCCACAGTGCCAGATATGCCCCCAGTGCCAGATACACATGTCCCCACACAGTGCCAGATATGCCCCCAGTGCCAGATACACATGTCCCCACAGTTCCAGATATGCCCCCAGTGCCAGATACACATGTCCCTGCAGTGCCAGATACACATGTCCCTACAGTGCCAGATATGCCCCCAGTGCCAGATACACATGTCCCTGCAGTGCCAGATACACATGTCCCTGCAGTGCCAGATACACATGTCCCCACACAGTGCCAGATATGCCCCCAGTGCCAGATACACATGACCCACACAGTGCCAGATATGCCCCCAGTGCCAGATACACATGACCCACACAGTGCCAGATATGCCCCCAGTGCCAGATACACATGACCCACACAGTGCCAGATATGTCTCCAGTGCCAGATACACATATCCCCACAGTTCCAGATATGCCCACAGTGCAAGATACACATATCCCCACAGTTCCAGATATGCCCACAGTGCCAGATACACATGTCCCTACAGTGCCAGATACACATGACCCACACAGTGCCAGATATGTCCCCAGTGCCAGATACACATGTCCCCACAGTGCCAGATACACATGACCCACACAGTGCCAGATATGCCCCCAGTGCCAGATACACATGTCCCCACAGTGCCAGATACACATGACCCACACAGTGCCAGATATGCCCCCAGTGCCAGATACACATGACCCACACAGTGCCAGATATGCCCCCAGTGCCAGATACACATGACCCACACAGTGCCAGATATGCCTCCAGTGCCAGATACACATGTCCCCACAGTTCCAGATATGCCCACAGTGCAAGATACACATGTCCCTACAGTTCCAGATATGCCCACAGTGCAAGATACACATGTCCCTACAGTTCCAGATATGCCCACAGTGCCAGATACACATGTCCCTGCAGTGCCAGATACACATGACCCACACAGTGCCAGATATGTCCCCAGTGCCAGATACACATGTCCCCACATCACGTGTGTTGTTCGGCTCTGCAGCAGCGTGCCAGCGTCCATCCCGCCCCGCGGCCCTCCACCTCAGTCATATAAGTGGCTGTGCTGCCTGTGCCGACGCGATGAGGTGGAGACAGTGCTGTGGGCCGCGGGCGGACTAAAGCTAAACTACTCTGTGCGCGCTATGCGCTCTGTGCGGCGGCAGCATCTGATGTCAGACACCAGCACCACACAGCGCGCACAGAGTAATTTAGCATTATCCCACCCACAGCACTCCCCCACATACAGGCATTCGGAGGCAGTGCCGGGTACGGGCCGGGACAGACAGACGCTGCTGCAGCCTACAGGACCAGGCTCCACGCTTCAATATGGTGGCGCCCATAAAGGGTGGCGCCCTGCGTGGCTGCTCTGTTGGAACATGCCTGGAGCCGGCCCTGATGCTGCAATATAAATATACATGAGGAGGGAGTGGACCAATATTCCCCAACTCCTCTTCAAAGACTCGCCAATTGCAGCATTACACCATGAGGGGGCGTAGCATATCAGTGTGAATCACCTCACCTCATCATTGGTCAGCTGCATCTTCCCTCTGGGGAGTAGGCATGTATAATGTACACAGGCATATACACTAGGGTTAAGTTATACATTGTAGGCGATAATGACCATGAACTTGTAATTTACTGTAAATGTATTTCCTCCTAAACTTTTCTTTTAAATAATAAAAAATACATTTTGGTTGTCAATAGCTTTTAAAAATTAAAATTAAGACATTGTTTTTCTATGCTAGATGATTGATATATACTCTATTACATTAATAGTAATATACTTTCTTCTACCCTACCTACCATCCTATATTGCTAAAAGTCATCACTAAACTGTTGACTTTAAAAAAAAGTATTGCAGTCATTCGTTACGTGCTGGATAGAAGGAAAGAAGAATTATTGAGTTATGGTGAAATTGCTAGGGCCAACACCAGTGATGGATATTAAATCCACTCTCCTACATACATCTTGCATTATGAGATGTCATATTTTCGCTCTGTTTGCATTCACTTGAAAGTTTCTTCTTTAGATTTCAGATAAGACAGGCCTAAAAAATTTTACATTTTTTCTTTTTTTCCCATACAAAATCTATATAGGCTAAAGACGCTGATTTATAGTAAGAATTATTTCTGATAAACAAGTATATTTACTGCAATAGTACACTTTCCACTGCTTATGTCTTTCCACTATATTATACTGTAAGAGATCAATCCAATTAGGTGCAAAGGGTGTGATGTGCTGTTGCCACAGCGTTTCAATGCCGACACCTGATCTTGCACGGTTTCAGCCCGAACTCACACAAAATTATTCAGAGCCCTATGGTGTGGTGAGCACTTTTCTGCGACGACTCGCACCAGCGGGATCATTGCAGATAATTGGATCGACCCCTTAGTGTCTGAGGGGTACAGTTACTAAGCAGTGATAAGAGCGGAGAAGTGAGCCAGTGGAGAAGTTGCTCATGGCAACCAATCAGCATTGAAGTAACATCTATAATTTGCATACTATAAAATTATACAGAGCTGCTGATTGGTTGATGGGGAAATTTCTCCACTGGCTCACTTCTCCGCTCTTATCACTGCTTAGTAAATGTACCCCTTAGTTACAGGGATATTATGAGCCTGATTCAGTTGTACACAATTGTTTATCGGCACAGTATGCATGCGCCATAGTGAGCAAATGTCTTGTGGGCATGCATCAAATGGTGGCACGACTTGTTCATGGATTTTCCACCTGCTTGTCTTTTGGGCGCGCATAGTAGAAGGTGAACATGGCGGATTATGGGGGTTTATTTGTAAGTGCACTCAAGAAGTCAGGACTGTGGGTGTGTCATGGGAGGAATATGGGCATTTGTATGGAAGAACATTCATATTGTTGCTGCGCTCACTATGACATATGTCTGCGTCTTAGGCGAATCACTGCTGAGGGCATACTAATGATGAAAAAATCAAGCAGTGAAAAGAAAGACTCTATGCTGGGGCACTCTTATTGAGAAAATGAGACAGTAAAATGTAACCTTCATTATGGATCATTTAAAATATAGTGTGACAGACAAGAAAGGGTATTCCAAACACAAATATAAATACCAAGGTAATGTCAAATTAATAAACAGTAAATACCGCAAAAGATGAAAATGTATTATATAATCGCAGGAGTAGCTTAACATATGTCCACTATCAACAGGTGGATAGCTGGAGTCTCCTGTGATGATATCCCGTGAGTTAATCTAAGCACAATTGGATTGAAAGGTTTGTTGCCTAGTATGGTGTTGAACCACCTTCTGTATCAATGTCTGACGGTAGTGTCACCATAGGCATTTTAATGCAGCGGATTAGACAGGAGTGTATAATCTGCTGAGTTAACGAAAAATTAATTAATGATAACCAACAGATAGTGGATTGAATCATAAAGAAGAGATTTTACAGACACATGCATTAACACAAAGACACACTTTTGCATTAGGCATACTAATGATGACTGATCATATGCACCTTTAATAATCGGAACACTGAGCAAATACTATGCTGTCACTATTATGCTTGTATGACCAGCAGGTGAGCTTGTTTCTCATGCTATTATTAGCTCAATTATATGTTGGGCTGTCAGAAAGTATTTATAACCTAGCTTAAGTAACTTTATTTACTATATAGCAATATATATCAAAACATTGGGGAAATGGATTACAGTACTTTACTGTGTATTTCTCAAATAATTATTTGTCCTATGCAATGTAGCTATGTGTCGTCAGCTGGTCAGGCTGATCTAATTCTGCTACAATAATTTGTTAGTCTGTATTATTTTTGTATTTTTGTTTTGGATGAAGTAAAGGTGGGTTCACACTTACCGATAAAGTAAACAACATCGCTCATTTTTCCCTTCCTGAGCGATGTCATTTACCATACCAACTAGTGTGTACGCTGCCCAACGATGAGCGATGCGCGGCCCTGCGGGATGTTACTGACCCTCGCTGTCGGCCATGCATGCAGCTCAATTTGGACTGTCGTCCAAAAACTGCATGCACGACCTGGCCACGGCGTGACATCACTGAGCGATATTTTTTGCATATGGCTCAGTGTATACGCACTGCCGACGACCGCCACGGCAGGGATGGGAACACACAAGGCAACGTTCCTCATAGAGCACATCGCCTAGTGTGTACCCACCTTAAGTCATATTAGAATACACTTTTGAATATGAAATGTTTACACTTTACCCATCTATTACTTTTGTTTCAAATGCACATGGCAATGTGTTATTCTATGATTGTTTTGTTATTTTTTATTCGGGCTTTATTAGGCTAATTGTTATTGAATATCATTTTGTATAATGTTTTGTTAACATTGTAACAAAATGCTATAGTTGTATGTACAATTGCCGGTGAAGAGTGTGAATTCCCATTGCTACAGCGTTTAAATGCCGGCAACAGCAGCCCTTCTTGCACCCTTGGCTCGGCTAATTCCACCTCAATTCACTCAAAAGCAAGGGCATAGCTACCATAGGTGGAGGCAGTGCAGCTGATATGGGGCCCAGAGCCCAGAGGGACCCACCTTCCCTGTCAAAGTTACATGTGTTATATACATTTTTCACCATTGGGTGGTATGTAGAGGTCCTTTCAAACTTTTTCCTTGAGGTCTCTAATATATCTAGGTATGTCCCTGGACCTGCTCATTGTAGTGTGGAATAAAATTAACTGTAGGGCATTTGAATGTTATATAATATGAACCGGGGCACTGTAATGAGTCACAATATGAACAGGGAGCACTATATATCATAATGTGAATTGGGGGTACTGTGCAGCATAATGTGTACTGGCAGCTCTGAAATGTGACATATGGTGAACTTCAGCACTACTGCAATTCATAAAAGAAACTATGGAACTTCTATGGGGCATAACATTAAATAAGGCTCTACTATGGCTCAGAAAATGAACTAGGACACTATTATAGGGCATAAAATTAACAATTGCTGAAGAGAAGTATCTCTCTAGAAGCACTGGGACTGGGGCCCCTTCAAAATGTTGCTATTGGGCCCATAAAATGTTGGCTACGCCTCTGCTCAAAAGTGCTCACTACCTTACGGGGCATCAAACTTTTTTGAGCGAGATCCCACTGCCATAATGAACTACAGCTGCGCACATATTAGGCCGGGCAAACGGATTCACCCTCAACTAAATTCCCCCCTAAATGTTTGACATGTATATTTTAAAAATCTATTTTCAATATATGATTTTGAGTTAGCCATCATGCTTCACTTTACTACTATTTGGCATCTATGTAACTCAAAGATTACTTTGGCAATTATATGTAATGTTACCATTATCCTAGTTCCTTTCTTACAAAAATGGGAAAAAAAAATACATTCGCAAATAAGTGTATTAAGTTAGAACATGAAAATTTTATTGAAGCAAAAAATAAAATGTACAGAATCTCTTAGGTTCCAGGGGTAAGCACTTCCAAGTTAAGAAGAAAGAAATACAGTATGAAACAAGAAGTCTGTGTTTCTTGCAGTTATATTTAACTGACCTATGTATGCTTCACCCAGAGAATGCGTTCCATTCTGTGTGCATGGACTTTGTTTTCTACAGAAGAGTCAGTGATCCCGGCTGTTAGCGTTATCAAGGAACACTCACTGAAAATTGGAGAACTTGCAAAAACAGAAATATTGTGTAAAACCGATTTGTTGAAACTTAGGGGGTAATTCCAAGTTGATCGCAGCAGGATTCTTTTTAGCAGTTGGGCAAAACCATGTGCACTACAGGGGAGGCAGATATAACATGTGCAGAAAGAGTTAGATTTGGGTGGGTTATTTTATTTCTGTGCAGGGTAAATACTGGCTGCTTTATTTTTACACTGCAAATTAGATTGCAGATTGAACACACCACACCCAAATCTAACTCTCTCTGCACATGTTAAATCTGCCTCCCCTGCAGTGCACATGGTTTTGCCCAACTGCTAAAAAAAATCCTGCTGCGATCAACTTGGAATTACCCCCTTAATCGGCAATAATATCCTACATTTGCTAACGTTTGCTGGTGTAGTCTAAAAATGTTCTTTGGATCATACCTTACACTTGTCCTGTTGGCCCATTAAATTCATTTAAAGCTGCAAAAAGTTGAGGTATAGCTGATTTGATGGATTTAGGATACATCTTGAGGTCAACAATATAAAATCCAGACTAGAAATATTATAGCAAGTACAATAAAACAGCTAGAGGGCACTATGAACCATAATAGTGTCCATACATTTTATAAACAAACAGCTGTGAACCCAGAGATCTTCCAATGATGTTAGTCCTTTTTTCTTAGGCCAAAGGTATCTGAATTGGAATTCCAATGTATTCTGAAATTATACCCTCTCACCAAAATCACCCAAAAAGAAGGCCCAGTTGCTTATATCTCATATAAAAAAGGTGTCATATTTTCGCCACTTTAGAAGAGCTGGAGCCGCTTCCTGCCAACAGCCTTCCGGGTGTTAGCTCAATGACAGCGTCTTCAGCAATGGCGGATGAATATGGAAACAGAAACTCAGCTGATCATCAGTCCCCACTGCACACACTCTACTGCGCTCTGCATGGGGAAGGGCGGGTAAAAGCCCATGGTGGGTTGGGTAACCCCCTAACTCCCCGTGGGGAAATATCAACCAGTGGGGGTGGGGAGATATACAGATAAATATTTAAATTAAAAGTGTCAGTTAAGTGGTTAAAGGGAACTAGTTCAGGGGTATTATCTTTAATAAAAGGGTGATATACATAAAATGTAAAGCTACTGGATGGTACAAATATTTCACAAATCAAATACAACCAATTAAAATGTGGGATGTTACTCAATAATAGATGGTACAAATATTTAATAAATTGAATACAACCAGTTATAATGGTATCCGGTCTACCAGTCAACAGTAAAAAGGTCAACAGTCAATAGGTCGACCATTAATAGTCAACATGTATTAGGTCGACATGGTCAAAAAGTCAACATGATCATTAGGTTGACATGTAAAAGGTCAACAGGTTCAAATGGTTGAGATGACAATGGTCGACACAATTTTTTAAGGGTTTTTTGCATTTTTTAAAAACTTTTTCATACTTCACCATCCACGTAGACTATGACTGGGAATAGTAACCTGCGTTGAGCTCAGCGGTAGTGGAGCAAGGCACCTGCAAGGGGATGCAGTTCACTATTTGGGGGTTCCCTGTGCTTTGACAGCGGAGACACCCAAAAAATAAAAAAAGTTGTGTCAACCAATTTCCGCGTCGACCTTGTCACGTGTCAACCTTTTGTATCTGTTGACCTTTTACATGTTGACCTAATGACTCTGTTGGCCTTTTGACCATGTCAACCTTTTCCATGTCGACCATATGGGGTCGGCCTATTGACTGTCAACCTAATTAGGGTTGAAGTAATGATCCATGGGGGGTAATTCCAAGTTGATCGCAGCAGGAAATTTTTTAGCAGTTGGGCAAAACCATGTGCACTGCAGGGGAGGCAGATATAACATGTGCAGAGAGAGTTAGATTTGGGTGGGTTATTTTGTTTCTGTTCAGGGTAAATACTGGCTGCTTTATTTTTACACTGCAAATTAGATTGCAGATTGAACACACCCCACCCAAATCTAACTCTCTCTGCAAATGTTATATCTGCCCCGCCTGCAGTGCACATGGTTTTGCCCAACTGCTAAAAAAATTTCCTGCTGCGATCAACTTGGAATTACCCCCCATACCCGTTATAATGCCAGGTTTCACTATAAAAACAATAAACGGTATAAACACAGCTATTAAGCCATTTGCATGAAGAGGAGCCCAGGCTGCAGAAAATGTCAGCTGACAATGACATAGAAGCCTACCTTCCCATTTTTGATAGAACAACAAATACTGTGCAACGAAATGGCCACTGGGAGTCTAGGTGGAGAAGCTGGCACCATACTTTTCCAGTGAGGCCCAGCAGGTTTATATGGACCTTGAGAAGAGGGGGGTGTCTCTATACTTGACCTTAAAAATGGAGATACAGGCTCGTGTCTGCATTTCCAGGCCAGGCCAAGCACATTGCTTCCATGAGTGGCATTTCGCCAAAGAAACCTTTCAGAATACAGTTGGTCGCCTTAATGAAAATACTGAGGAAGTGGTTGAAACCGGAGGAAAAATCAGATGGTGGAGCTGCTAGCAATTGATCACTGCATCCGGACTTTGATGTAGGCAGACCCCCAACCCCCTGAAGAACTAGCCACGCTGGTGGAGAGATTTGGGGCATTGCAGAAAATGGCAAAGCATCTTGGTTTTGTGCCAAAACCCATGTCAGGACAAAAAACAGGGTTATCCAGTACTGCCCGGGGCCCAGTACTGCCTGGGGCCGATAGTAAAGGAGGTGAACCCATAGCTGGCTAAATTAACATGTTTTGAATGTAGGAAGCCCAGACACATCCGGATGGAGTGCCCGACACTGCAGAAGTCTATGGACTGCTCCCTAGCCCAGGAGGCGGGGCCAATGTACCCAAGCTACTGTACCATTTAGTGTACCACAAAAGAGCAATAGGTTGTTTCAGATAACAGCCCTTGTTAATCAGATTGTGTTCCTGTCCTTGGTGGACACTGGTAGTGAACTTACTTTGGTTTCGGGTTCACTGATCCCAGTGGATCCAGCACCTCGTTGATAAAGTGAAGATCCTGTGCATTCATGGGACATCTGAGAAAAACAAGGACCCTTCATCCAGTCACTTGACTTCCCGTTATTCCAAACGGTGATCTTAAAGCAAGACCGGCCGGACATACCTGCAACTGATTCACTGGCCGGATCTTGAGTTTTAAAGGCTATGCCCAAAGGAGAACAAGATCTACACCTTGGGATAGCAGAGTTGCAGGTGCAGGAAACTGCTCCAGCGAGCACAAGCAAGGCAAAATGGAAATTGCACTTGTTAAAGAATACAGGCTGACCATTTATGGTCCTCCTGGGGGAACCCACAGATGAGCCCATCCTGGGGCCCAATGACAATACATGCTCATCACTGGTGCTGAGACTATTTAGACTACAGGACTTTGAACAGGACCAAGTTAATATTGCTATCCTGGAACAAGCCTTTAAAGTGGTGATGGAGGTAAATGGTGTGCCTCGAGTAGCCCCACTGTCAGGGGGAGGGCCCTACTTTGTGACAAAGAATGATTTCCTGTATAAAGTCAGGACTGTACAGGAGAGAGTTGTGGAGCAGCTAGTAGTACCCCAACTACATTTTCTGCTAATTTTAAAAGCAGCACATATCCATGTTTTGAGGGGGTGGGGCCCTTGGGAGAAGATAAAAGGAGTCATTCAGACCAGGCCACTAATGCGGCCCGCAGCGCAGTTTGCCAAAATTGTCAAACTGTGCACGTGCAGCAGCCGCATTGTGTGTGTGCGGGCACACACCTTGCGATTGCATCCCCAATGGATGCCACTGCAATGTAATTGACAGCGGCAGCCATCAGGGGAGCATCGTTGCGGTGTGCAGGGGCGTGGTGGGCCAAACAGAGGGCATGCTGGGACCATTTTCGGGGTGGCTGTGTGACGACACATGCAGTCGATCATGTAGCGGCGGACCACATGAAAGCACAGCCAGGCTGCGCTGGCAGATGTCAACCTTAGTTCTGATGCATCCGCAATCTAATTGCTGACACATCGGGAGGCAGCCTCACACATGCTGGGTGGCCTTGCCCTGTGCTGGGCGGCCCCCAGAATGTGAGGAGATGGACGCTGATCTGGCTGCATATGCAGGGATCTGCGTACATCTCTGAATAAGGTTCAAAATCTGGTAGAGGGTCCTGTTTAGGTGTGCACATGGCCATGAAAAAGTATAGCCATCTTGCTCCATCTGCCAGGGAACCTGCCCTAACCTCTCATACTGAGCCCCTCTCATTCCACTCTCATTGATAACCTTTGAGCAAATTGGCATGGATTTGGTTGGGCTCCTAGAAAAGTCAACTCGAGGTCACCGGTATGTTCTGATGATACTAGATTATGCAACACACTATCCGGAAGCAGCACACTTACAAAATATAAAGCCTTGCACGGTGGCTAGGGAGTTGGTAAAATTGTACCTCCAATAGGGAATCCCTAAGGAAATTCTTATTGATCAGGGTATGCAATTCGTGTCCAGGCTAATGCAACATACTGTATGTGTCAGCTGCTGGGGTGAAAACCCTTTGCACTTCTGTTTACCATCCACAAACAGATGGACTAGTGGAGAGGTTCAATTGGACTCTGAAGTATATGATCAGAAAAGCAGTGGCACAGGAAAGGAAGGATTGGGACACCCTTCGTCCTTACCTGTGTTCACTGTCAGAGAGCTACCCAAGCCTCAATGAGGATTAGCCCTTTTGAGTTACTTTATGGGAGACAACTCCAAGGCATTTTGGATATGCTAAAGGAGGGTTGGGAACAACAGGGCCTAGAGAACCAAACCTGGTACAATTTGTTTTTCAAATGTATGAGAGGTTGGGGTGCGCACTTAGAAGAAGTGCAAAGTCGACAGAAGAAAAATTATACTACTGCAATAACCCTGTCTTTCTGCCCCAGGGATAAGGTCTTAGTTCTAGTGCCAACCCAAGAGAGTAAGCTCTTCACTCATTGGCAGAAGCCCTATGAGGTGAGAGAGGCTGGGGTGCCCTGTGAACTTAGTATAAAAGTAATTAAGTTGGTTCCACACCAGATTAAGATGGCAATGTGACTTGTTAGATCAATTGCCAAATGCCAACAGTGAATGTTTATTACAGGGCACACAAGCCATGTTGGTGGTGCTACCAGAGTCAATAGTACTAATGAGCGAAGGGAAAAAAAAAGAGAGACTCTTTGTTGGGGAACACTTATGAAAAAAGGGGTTTTAAATGCTAAAATATAACTTTAAATATATGTGTTAAAAGCAATTAATGTTGCACACAGAAAAGCAAAATACTCAATTACTCAATTAAAAAGTCACATATAACAAAAAGGACAAAAAAGGGGAGTCTTTAGGTCAGGCATTCCCAACATCGGTCGTCAACAGTGCAGGTGTTAGTGACATTCATGCTTTAGCACAGATGGTAAGATCAGAATAACTGAGGTACTGATTAAGTCACCCTTGCTCAAGTTTGGATATTACTAAAACCTGGACCATTAGTGTGCCTTGAGGACCAAGCTTGGGAATCCCTGCTTTAGGTAATAGAGTACCTTACAATAGTATTCAGCTAAGATAGCATGGTGTCCATGGTGTCCAAAGAGTGAAAAAAATTGGATGAACAATTGATGAAAATATTATAGTAGATGGGTGTCGTATGGAAGGTCGACCACACTTAGGTCAACAGTGTCTAGGTCGACCAGTATTGTTTTACAGAGATTCTAGGTCGACGTGTTCTAGGTTAACAGGTCAAAAGGTCGACATGAGGTTTTTTTGGTGCATTTTTCTCCATACAGTGACCGCGAACCCCAATTAGTGCACCATGTCCCCTCGCAGCTTTGGGGAAGGTGCCTCAGTGCGCTCAGGTTACTATTTCCAATCATAGTCTACGTGAATCGTTAAGTATCAAAAAGTAAAAAAAAAAACACAAATTGTGAAAAACTCATGTCGACCTTTTTACCTGTCGACCTAGAACATGTCGACCTAGAGACCCTGTTGACTTAGTTACTGTTGACCAATAGTGGTCGACCTAGACATTGTCGACCTAATTGTTGCCGACCTAGAGACCGGATACCAATTTAGATATAGATATCTCTATCTAAATTATTGTGCTTTCCACTTCTATAATATTCTTACCAATTGTTCATCCAATTTTGCATCTCTCTGGACACTGGGGGTCATTCCGAGTTGATCGCTAGCTGCCGTTGTTCGCTGTGTAGCGATCAGTGGAAAAAACAGCTAATCTGCGCATGCTTATGCACCGCAATGCGCACGTGCGACGTACGGGTACAAACAGCATCGTGGTTTTGCACAGGTTCTAGCGAAGCTTTCAGTTGCACGGCCGAACGCAGGAAGACTGACATGAAGTGGGCATTTCTGGGTGTGAACCGACCGTTTTCAGGGAGTGCTTAGAAAAATGCAGGCGTGTCTGGATAAACGCAGGCGTGGCTGGGCGAACGCTGGGCGGGTGTGTGACATCAAGAGCCGTCCCTCCGTCATTAGAATCAGCGCACATGAAGAATAACTACAGGGCTGGTCTTGTTTTGCACAAAATGATTTTGCAGGTGCTCTGTTGCAAGTGTTTGCACTTCTGCAAAGCGAAAATACACTCCCCAGTGGGCGGCGACAATACGTTTGCACGGCTGCTAAAGGTAGCCAGCGAGCGATCAACTCGGAATGAGGGCCACTGTGGAGAACAATGAATGGTATCTTAGCTGAATGATATTGTAAGGTACTCTATTACCTAAAGGCTCCCCTTTGGTGTACTTTTTTGTTTGCTTTGTTATGTGCAGTGGTGCAAAAAGAAATATTTTCTTAATGGTACTGAGTGTGCTGTAAAATGGGCATGGTCACTTGTCATGAGGAGGCGTGGCCACACAGCACGGTCCCTTTTCTTTGCACTCTGGAGGCAAGGCTAGAAATATATAGTAATAACCCCAGTATAATAGAAATATATTGTAATGCCTACAATGTAATAAAAATACATAGTAATGCCCACATTATAATAGGAATGTATAATGTAGTAGTGCCCCTGGTATAATAGAAATATATAGTAGTGTCACACATTACAATAGAAATATATAGTAATGCCCCTAATAATAGAAATATATAGTAGTATCCCACATTGCAATAGAACTATACAGTAATGCCCCATAATAATAGACATATATAGTAGTGACCACATGACAATAGAAAAATATAGTTAATGCCTCATAATAGACTTATATATTAGTGTCCTATATTACAGTAGAAATATATAATAATGCCCCATAATTATAGAAATATATAGTAGTGTCCACATTATAATAGAAATATATAGTAATGACCCGTAATAATAGAAATATATAGTAGTGTCCCATATTACAATAGAAATATACAGTAATGCCCCATAATAATAGAAATATATAG
Organism: Pseudophryne corroboree; assembly: GCF_028390025.1. Classification (NCBI taxonomy): domain Eukaryota; kingdom Metazoa; phylum Chordata; class Amphibia; order Anura; family Myobatrachidae; genus Pseudophryne; species Pseudophryne corroboree. The sequence goes on along the minus strand of NC_086450.1, from coordinate 332,760,058 downwards.
TAGTGTCCCATATTACAATAGAAATATATAGTAATGCCCCATAATAATAGACATATATAGTAGTGACCACATTACAATAGAAATAGTAATGCCCCATAATAATAGACATATATAGTAGTGTCTACATTACAATAGAAAAATATAGTTAATGCCCCATAATAGACTTATATAGTAGTGTCCCATATTAAAGTAGAAATATATACAGTAGTAATGCTCCATAATAATAGAAATATATAGTAGTGTCCCATATTACAATAGAAATATACAGTAATGCCCCATAATAATAGAAATATATAGTAGTGTCCCATATTACAATAGAAATATATAGTAATGCCCCATAATAATAGACATATATAGTAGTGACCACATTACAATAGAAATATATAGTAATGCCCCATAATAATAGACATATATAGTAGTGTCTACATTACAATAGAAAAATATAGTTAATGCCCCATAATAGACTTATATAGTAGTATCCCATATTACAGTAGAAATATATACAGTAGTAATGCTCCATTATAATAGAAATATATAGTAGCGTCCACACTATAATAGAAATATATAGTAATGACCCGTAATAATAGAAATATATAGTAGTGTCCCAAATTACAATAGAAATATACGGTAATGCCCCATAATAATAGAAATATATAGTAGTGTCCCATATTACAGTAGAAATATACAGTAATGCCCCATAATAATAGAAATATATAGTAGTGTCCACATTACAATATAAATATATAGTAATGCCCCGATAATAATACTGCTGAACATCATGGTCTTGCTGCTCGGCAGCATGGCCGTCTATTTGTATGGGCTCAATGGGCACTTGACCAAGGGGCCCCAGGAGACTAAGGGCCCTAAGCAGAAAGCTGAGGGTCCCCTTTTTCCAGGGGTACCAGATTTTTGAAAATTGGCCCTGGGGAACTGAGATATCTGACTTCTAAGCAGTGGTCCCTATCTGAGCATGTTAATTGCTCTTCCCAGCCAGATATCTAGGGCTTTGTCTAACTTTGAGTTTTTATGAGGGTATACTCCAAAAGCTGCGACTCTCCCCTTTCGGTGGACACTGGCACCTTGTTTCTACTATGCCCAGAACCAGAGATATCAGCCTACCAGCTCCCTGCTCCAGCTCTACACGTCTGATATGCAGTTTTATATATTAGTCGACAGATTGCTCTGTTTCCTGAACTCTGATCCCCAAGTCCCCAGTACCTCCTGAAAGGTGGTACTCTCTAGTTTTTATCACATTAAAAGCTAAGAAATCTATTTCTGAGAACTGGAGATATTTACAGTCAAACAATCTGCCCTCCCACTGGAAAATTATGAATATTAAGGCACTCCACTATCCACCCCTCCCCTGTGTATTAAACCCTGCCCTACCACCTTGTAAGTCATGTACCAGGGCCCCTTCATTCAGCCCAATGCCAGCTTCTACAGTTTAGTGTTCTCCCTCCCGCCCCATCTCCCACCATCTGTGCAGTAAAGGAGTAATTAGCAGAAATTACTGCTCCAGGTCCTACATGCTGAGCGGAAGATAGAACACCCCCTACCCAGTGGCGCACCCAGGGGGGTTTCCGAGCACCCAGAAACCCCCCTCCACTAAAAAAGAAAAAAAAATTTTTTTTTTTTGCTGCATGAGTATTATTAATGGCTGTCTAGCATCCTCTGCAGCCTGCTGTCTTCCTGGTGGCACTTGTAAGTGCAATAAAAGTTTACTTTATTTTAATTATAGTACATATATATCCATGTGCATACATATATACACATGTATATACATACATACATATAAACACACACACACACACACACACACACACACACACACACACACACACACACACACACACACATGATATATATATATATACATGTGTATATATATGTGTACTGTATGTGTGTGTACATATATATATATATATATATATATAATAAGAATTTACTTACCGATAATTCTATTTCTCATAGTCCGTAGTGGATGCTGGGGACTCCGTAAGGACCATGGGGAATAGCGGCTCCGCAGGAGACTGGGCACATCTAAAGAAAGCTTTAGGACTATCTGGTGTGCACTGGCCCCTCCCCCTATGACCCTCCTCCAAGCCTCAGTTAGGATACTGTGCCCGGACGAGCGTACACAATAAGGAAGGATTTTGAATCCCGGGTAAGACTCATACCAGCCACACCAATCACACCGTACAACTTGTGATCTGAACCCAGTTAACAGCATGATAACAGAGGAGCCTCTAGAAAAGATGGCTCACTACAGCAATAACCCGATTTTTTGGTAACAATAACTATGTACCAGTATTGCAGACAATCCGCACTTGGGATGGGCGCCCAGCATCCACTACGGACTATGAGAAATAGAATTATCGGTAAGTAAATTCTTATTTTCTCTAACGTCCTAAGTGGATGCTGGGGACTCCGTAAGGACCATGGGGATTATACCAAAGCTCCCAAACGGGCGGGAGAGTGCGGATGACTCTGCAGCACCAAATGAGAGAACTCCAGGTCCTCCTTAGCCAGGATATCAATTTTGTAGAATTTTACAAACGTATTTGCTCCTGACCAAGTAGCTGCTCGGCAAAGTTGTAAAGCCGAGACCCCTCGGGCAGCCGCCCAAGATGAGCCCACCTTCCTTGTGGAGTGGGCATTTACAGATTTTTGGCTGTGGCAGGCCTGCCACAGAATGTGCAAGCTGAATTGTACTACAAATCCAACGAGCAATAGTCTGCTTAGAAGCAGGAGCACCCAGCTTGTTGGGTGCATACAGGATAAACAGCGAGTCAGATTTCCTGACTCCAGCCGTCCTGGAAACATATATTTTCAGGGCCCTGACAACGTCTAGCAACTTGGAGTCCTCCAAGTCCCTAGTAGCCGCAGGCACCACAAATAGGTTGGTTCAGGTGAAACGCTGAAACCACCTTAGGGAGAAACTGAGGACGAGTCCTCAATTCCGCCCTGTCCGAATGGAAAATCAGATAAGGGCTTTTTCAGGATAAAGCCGCCAATTCTGACACGCGCCTGGCCCAGGCCAGGGCCAACAGCATGACCACTTTCCATGTGAGATATTTTAACTCCACAGATTTAAGTGGTTCAAACCAATGTGACTTTTGGAACCCAAAACTACATTGAGATCCCAAAGTGCCACTGGAGGCACAAAAGGAGGCTGTATATGCTGTATATGCAGTACCCCTTTTACAAACGTCTGAACTTCAGGGACTGAAGCTAGTTCTTTTTGGAAGAAAATTGACAGGGCCGAAATTTGAACCTTAATGGACCCCAATTTCAGGCCCATAGACACTCCTGTTTGCAGGAAATGTAGGAATCGACCCAGTTGAATTTCCTCCGTCGGGCCTTACTGGCCTCGCACCACGCAACATATTTTCGCCAATTGCGGTGATAATGTTTTTGCGGTTACATCCTTCCTGGCTTTGATCAGGATAGGGATGACTTCATCCGGAATGCCTTTTTTCCTTCAGGATCCGGCGTTCAACCGCCATGCCGTCAAACGCAGCCGCGGTAAGTCTTGGAACAGACAGGGTCCTTGCTGGAGCAGGTCCCTTCTTAGAGGTAGAGGCCACGGATCCTCCGTGAGCATCTTTTGAAGTTCCGGTTACCAAGTCCTTCTTGGCCAATCCGGAGCCACGAATATAGTGCTTACTCCTCTCCATCTTATCAATCTCAGTACCTTGGGTATGAGAGGCAGAGGAGGGAACACATACCCTGACTGGTACACCCACGGTGTTATCAGAGCGTCTACAGCTATTGCCTGAGGGTCCCTGGACCTGGCGCAATACCTGTCGAGTTTTTCCCAACGGTTTATAATCATGTGGAAGACTTCTGGGTGAAGTCCCCACTCTCCCGGGTGGAGGTCGTGCTGAGGAAGTCTGCTTCCCAGTTGTCCACTCCCGGAATGAATACTGCCGACAGTGCTATCCCATGATTTTCCGCCCAGCGAAGAATCCTTGCAGCTTCTGCCATTGCCCTCCTGCTTCTTGTGCCACCCTGTCTGTTTACGTGGGTGACTGCCGTGATGTTGTCCGACTGGATCAACACCGGCTGACCTTGAAGCAGAGGTCTTGCTAAGCTTAGAGCATTGTTAGCTTCAGGATATTTATGTGAAGTGATGTCTCCAGGCTTGACCATAAGCCCTGGATATTCCTTCCCTGTGTGACTGCTCCCCAGCCTCGCAGGCTGGCATCCGTGGTCACCAGGACCCAGTCCTGAATGCCGAATCTGCGGCCCTCTAGAAGATGAGCACTCTGCAACCACCACAGGAGGGACACCCTTGTCCTTGGTGACAGGGTTATCCGCTGATGCATCTGAAGATGCGACCCGGACCATTTGTCCAGCAGGTCCCACTGGAAAGTTCTTGCGTGGAATCTGCCGAATGGGATTGCTTCGTAGGAAGCCACCATTTTACCCAGAACCCTTGTGCATTGATGCACTGAGACTTGGCTCGGTTTTAGGAGGTTCCTGACTAGGTCGGATAACTCCCTGGCTTTCTCCTCCGGGAGAAACACCTTTTTCTGGACTGTGTCCAGGATCATCCCTAGGAACAGAAGACAAGTCGTCGGAACCAGCTGCGATTTTGGAATATTGAGAATCCAATCGTGCTGCCGCAACACTACCTGAGATAGTGCTACACCGACCTCCAACTGTTCCCTGGATCTTACCCTTATCAGGGAATTGTCCAAGTAAGGGATAACTAAAATTCCCTTCCTTCGAAGGAATATCATCATTTCGGCCATTACCTTGGTAAAGACCCGGGGTGCCGTGGACCATCCATACGGCAGCGTCTGAACTGATAGTGACAGTTCTGTACCATAAACCTGAGGTACCCTTGTTGGGAAGGGTAAATTTTGACATGAAGGTAAGCATCCTTGATGTCCCGAGACATCATGTAGTCCCCTTCTTCCAGGTTCGCAATCACTGCTCTGAGTGACTTAATCTTGAATTTGAACCTCTGTATGTAAGTGTTCAAAGATTTTAGATTTAGAATCGGTCTCACCGAGCCGTCCGGCTTCGGTACCACAACAGTGTGGAATAATACCCCGTTCCCTGTTGCAGGAGGGGTATCTTGATTATCACCTGCTGGGAATACAGCTTGTGAATGGCTTCCAAAACTGTCTCCCTGTCAGAAGGAGACATTGGTAAAGCCGACTTTAGGAAACGGCGAGGGGGAGACGTCTCGAATTCTAATTTGTACCCCTGAGATATCACCTGAAGGATCCAGGGGTCTACTTGCGAGTGAGCCCACTGCGCGCTGAAATTCATTGAGACGGGCTCCCCACCGTGCCTGATTCTGCTTGTAAAGCCCCAGCGTATACTGAGGGCTTGGCAGAGGCGGGAGAGGGTTTCTGTTCCTGGGAACTGGCTGATTTCTGCAGCCTTTTTCCTCTCCCTCTGTCACGGGGCAGAAATGAGGAACCTTTTGCCCGCTTGTCCACGAAAAGACTGCGCCTGATAATACGGCGTCTTCTCATGTTGAGAGGCGACCTGGGGTACAAACGTGGATTTCCCAGCTGTTGCCGTGGCCACCAGGTCTGAAAGACCGACCCCAAATAACTCCTCCCCTTAATAAGGCAATACTTCCAAATGCCGTTTGGAATACGCATCACCTGACCACTGACGTGTCCATAACCCTCTACTGGTAGAAATGGACAACGCACTTAGACTTGATGCCAGTCGGCAAATATTCCGCTGTGCATCACGCATATATAGAAATGCATCTTTTAAATGCTCTATAGGCAAAAATATATTGTCCCTATCTAGGGTATCAATATTTTCAGTCAGGGAATCCGACCACGCCAACCCAGCACTGCACATCCAGGCTGAGGCGATTGCTGGTCGCAGTATAACACCAGTATGTGTGTAAATACATTTTAGGATACCCTCCTGCTTTCTATCAGCAGGATCCTTAAGGGCGGCCATCTCAGGAGAGGGTAGAGCCCTTACAAGCGTGTGAGCGCTTTATCCACCCTAGGGGGTGTTTCCCAACGCACCCTAACCTCTGGCGGGAAAGGATATAATGCCAATAACATTTTAGAAATTATCAGTTGTTATCGGGGGAAACCCACGCATCATCACACACCTCATTTTATTTCTCAGATTCAGGAAAACTACAGGTAGTTTTTCCTCACCGAACATAATACCCCTTTTTGGTGGTACTCGTATTATCAGAAATGTGTAAAACATTTTTCATTGCCTCAATCATGTAACGTGTGGCCCTACTGGAAGTCACATTTGTCTCTTCACCGTCGACACTGGAGTCAGTATCCGTGTCGGCGTCTATATCTGCCATCTGAGGTAACGGGCGCTTTAGAGCCCCTGACGGCCTATGAGACGTCTGGACAGGCACAAGCTGAGTAGCCGGCTGTCTCATGTCAACCACTGTCTTTTATACAGAGCTGACACTGTCACGTAATTTCTTCCAACAGTTCATCCACTCAGGTGTCGACCCCCTAGGGGGTGACATCACTATTACAGGCAATCTGCTCCGTCTCCACATCATTTTTCTCCTCATACATGTCGACACAAAAGTACCGACATACAGCACACACACAGGGAATGCTCTGATAGAGGACAGGACCCCACTAGCCTTTTGGGGAGACAGAGGGAGAGTTTGCCAGCACACACCAGAGCGCTATATATATACAGGGATAACCTTATATAAGTGTTTTTCCCCTTATAGCTGCTGTATAGTTAATACTGCGCCTAATTAGTGCCCCCCTCTCTTTTTTAACCCTTTCTGTAGTGTAGTGACTGCAGGGGAGAGCCAGGGAGCTTCCCTCCAATGGAGCTGTGAGGGAAAATGGCGCCAGTGTGCTGAGGAGATAGGCTCCGCCCCCTTATCGGCGGCCTTATCTCCCATTTTTCTATGTATTCTGGCAGGGGTTAAATGCATCCATATAGCCCAGGAGCTATATGTGATGCATTTTTTTGCCATCCAAGGTGTTTTTATTGCGTCTCAGGGCGCCCCCCCCCCCAGCGCCCTGCACCCTCAGTGACCGGAGTGTGAAGTGTGCTGAGAGCAATGGCGCACAGCTGCAGTGCTGTGCGCTACCTTGTTGAAGACAGGACGTCTTCTGCCGCCGATTTTCCGGACCTCTTCTGCCTTCTGGCTCTGTAAGGGGGCCGGCGGCGCGGCTCTGGGACCCATCCAAGCTGGGCCTGTGATCGTCCCTCTGGAGCTAATGTCCAGTAGCCTAAGAAGCCCAATCCACTCTGCACGCAGGTGAGTTCGCTTCTTCTCCCCTTAGTCCCTCGATGCAGTGAGCCTGTTGCCAGCAGGTCTCACTGAAAATAAAAAACCTAAACTAAAACTTTCACTAAGAAGCTCAGGAGAGCCCCTAGTGTGCACCCTTCTCGTTCGGGCACAGAGATCTAACTGAGGCTTGGAGGAGGGTCATAGGGGGAGGGGCCAGTGCACACCAGATAGTCCTAAAGCTTTCTTTAGATGTGCCCAGTCTCCTGCGGAGCCGCTATTCCCCATGGTCCTTACGGAGTCCCCAGCATCCACTTAGGACATTAGAGAAATATATATATATATGTATGCATGTTTAATATGCTATGTATATGTGTATATGTATGTGTGTGTGTGTGTGTGTGTGTATATATATGTATATATATATATGTGTATATATATATATATATATATATATATACACACACACACACAGACACACTACATATACTGGGTCACCCCCGTTCCCCCCCCCCCCCGTGATTGGCTCCGCCCAGTTCCAGTTCTGGAACCCCCAACATATACTGGGTCACCTCAGTCCCCACCCCCGTGATTGGCTCCGCCCAGTTCTGGAACCCCCCCATGCAAATCCTGCGTTTGCCACTGCTACCACCCGCGGGACATCAAAGCTGCTGCCGATAGCACCCCCCACCCCTACCGCTGCAGGATGGGTAGGAGCCCCAGTGCATTGCTTTGCCCAGGGGCCTACACTACTGTTAAGATGGCCCTGCTCGGCAGAGCATTATAATTGGGGTACTGGCAGTCACAGATGCAAGGTGTGCAGTGGGTGGTACTACGTACTTGCTGCCGAATTCTTAAGGGTACTCCGTACCAGAGCATACCTGCATACTTTCACCACTGGTTATATGTGACTTTTTAATTGAGTAACTGAGTCTTTTGCTTTTCTGTGTGCAACATTAATTGCTTTTAACACATATATTAAAAGTTATATTTTAGCATTTAAAACCCTTTTACTTTTCATAAGTGTGCCCCAACAAAGAGTCTCTCTTTTTCTATTTGCTTTTGTGTCGTGTGAACTATAAGGTTCGGCAGGCCAGGAGGAGGAAGGAAGATCAAATATATCATGTCAATTTATTGAAACCATGGCATGATGAGGATTCGGTGAGAGGGTTATTAAAATCATAGTAGAAAAGTCCTTGATTACTATAGAACCTAACTTGTCCTCAGAGCAAAAGCGGCAGGTGGAGGAAATGGTACAATGGAACAAGGACATATTCTCTTCCTTAGCAGGGTGCATGGCTTTGATTGAACATGATATAGCTACATCTTCCGGGGTACTAGTGAAACAAAAGCCCTATCATATCCCTGAGGCTAGACAAAGTCCTCTTAGAAGGGAGGTGGAGAGAATGGTCAAACTGGGGGTAATCGAGTCTAGCAGTGAGTGGTGTAGCTGGTTACAAAACCCCAATGGCAGCTTACAGTTCTGCAATAGCTTTACAAAGTTAAACAGTGTGCCAGTTTAATGCCTATCCGATGCCATGGGTGGACGAACTGGTGAAAAGTTTGTCTGGCACCAAATATTTAACCACCCTTGATCTCACAAAATGCTACTGGCAGATTCCTCTTATGCCTGCAGTCAAGGAAAATACAGTTTTTTCTACTCCTGAAGGCATTTTCCATTACAAAGTCCTACCCTTTGGTTTGCATGAAGCTCCGGCCACTTTTCAAAGGGTGATACCAAGGTTCTGAAACCCCATACTGCCTATACAGCTGCCTATCTAGATGACATAGTTATACACTCACAAGACTGGAAATTGCATCTTCCTAAGGTTGAGGCAGTACTGGCCTCATTGAGATTCACAAGGATTCACAGATAACCCTGAGAAATGTGCAGTGTCCCTACGAGAAGCTAAGTATTAGGGTTACATAGTTGGATAGGGTCAGGTGAAACCACAGATTGGAAAGCTTGAGGCAGTCAAAAATTAGTAGAAGCCTAATACCAAGTCACAGTTACTATAGGCAGTTTATCAGCCCATTTGCGACTAGAACGGCTCCATTAACAGACTTGTTAAAAAAAAGTTTGTCTCGATCAGCTGGAGTGGACCAGTCTTGCTGAACAGCATGGACAGATCTTCATGTGACCCAATTGTGCCCGCAGATTCTTCTTCCAGATTGCACTTGAGCAGCAAGTTGTTGCATAGGGAGTAAATATATGCTACTGTAGAGAAGGAGCTACAATCTTTTAGGTTTACAGCGGAGCTTAGGCCTGGGATTCTATACAAAAATGCAGATTCAGAAGCTTGTGCTCCTCATGAGATTCACGTCACCTGACTTGTTGACGCTAGGATATGTTGCAATAAGAACAGGGTGCTACAGAGGAACCAGGGGTGTTTACACTGTTTAGCTATTAAGCCCAGGGAAGTCATGCATTTGGTGGATAAAAAATGTGTGTCCTACTTGCTTTTTGATTTCAGTGGATTTCTCCCCTACAGCTGAAGGCATATGACTGATCAAAACAGAGCAACTGTGAGGCACTTCCTTATGAAGGCAGGGTGAGAGTGTCTGGGAGGGGAGGATGAGTCTAGGGTATAAAAGGTCTGTCTGGGAGATTTGTCTATATGACTGATGCTGAAAAAGCAGGCCAGTGACTAGGTCTCTGTTAGTGAGTGACAGGGCTGTGAACATTTACTCTGTAATGTTTGTTGGTCTGTGGTCATCCTGATGAAACAGAACTATGGTGAAGAAATCCAGAGTCAGTGTGTGCTTCCACTGCACAGCATCTTTATCACATTACCTATTGCCCCCCATCACTTATGTAGTAACATATTTCCTCACCACCACTGGAGTAACAAATCTATTTAACAAATTGGATGTTAAATACATAATAATAGATATAATTTGTTCTGCACGTACAATATTATACCCCTTTCAGGACGCCAGCTTGTAACCTGGGTTATAGCACATGAATGTGCAGTAACCCAGGTTGCTGTGTGGTCTGAAAGGGCCCAGGGGGAATATCTCGGGTCTAGCAACACAGTATTTCAACCCTGGTGGCGACCAGGGTTGAATATGGCTTCAACCCAGGTTGATGTGCGGTGTAAACGGTTGATGCGACCCTCTTCCCATTCACACAGTAGCGCTGCCTCCGCACGTGTAAGCGCTGATGTCACCAACCTGGCAATATGTCGAGCTGGGGACAGCAGTGTGAAAGGGGCTCAGACGGGTCGCACCCGGAAGTTACCATGGGGGTCATTCCGAGTTGATCGCACGTAGCAACTTTTTGCTGCCTGTGCGATCAACTAGATGCCACCTATGGGGGAGGGCTTTTTTGCATAGCAAGGCTGCGAACGCTTATGCAGCCGTGCTATGCAAAAACATTTTGTGCAGTATCTGAGTAGCTTTCAACTTACTCACCCGCTGCGATATCTTCAGCCTGTCCGGTCCCGGAATTGACGTCAGACACCCGCCATGCAAATGCCTGGACACGCCTGTGTCACAGGCCACCGGGTGGTGAAGTGGCGGTGTTTCGTACCTTAATTTCCCCTGATGATGTCGGTCCCAGTCTTCTTGGACTTTGCTTTCTTGTCACCTCTGGATACCCAGCAGAAGGATGAGGCCCCCAAACAGACCCCAGACAAACAAGTCACCACACTTTTGGACAGTGACTGGTATTTTATTATCACCAATAAGGTGTCACTGCTATTGTGTTAAACGGTTTAGTAGGGTAGAATTGAAATTAAGCAATGTCACTATATATAGGAACAGATCAATATGCAGATCAGCAGTTCGAGATCATATGGTATCACAGGTAATATAGTCAAGCATTAAACATTTTAGCTACATATAACAAATTCACGGCTTTTAGGAGAACTCACAATTGCAAGTATTTCTTCAATATACTCGTAAATGAACTTCTCACAAATTATTTATCGTATACTATTTCGTCACTATTAACCATAACCTTAAATGTCTACCAATTGACTGGCAGCAAGTAACCAGGAACGGTGTCCAAATTAGTGTCCCAAGTGTCCACACGGTGGCTGTAGAATTACTATTAACCGTAGTGTTCCTTACAGTATCTCAAGTGTCCACTAGAGGGTGTAGGAGTACAATCCGGCAGTGACTAGTAACTGAGTTTTGTATATTATCTCAGATATCTTATAGGAAGGCTTTCAGTATAAATCCTGAGGTAAATACGGACTAAAATAACTGGATGCAATTCTGTCAGATAGCCACTCACTATTTAGGGTAAGGGGGGGATCAATACTGTTCGCACGGGCTGGTTCTGTCGGTACTAATGCTAACTAATATCACCTTCTTTAAGGTAACTCCTAATAGGCAGTAACCTTTTTTTCTCATTCCTTGAACACAACACTGTCGCTGTCCCCGGGTGACCTTGCGTAGATTAAAAGCATCAAATTCTCCCCCTGGGCTCTGCCTGTCGGACACGGCTGTGCTGCTGCGGTACTGGTTGGCTGACAGGTGTCATATATCTCAGGGCTCTTCCCCTCTCTGTCTGTAGTAACAAATGGGAATATTGCTGCATGAGGGAAGCGCCTGGCTGAGTTGGCAAGGGTTGGCTGGCTGTCAAGCTGAGCTGCTGCTGAAATGGCCTCACTGACTGACAACACCTCTAACTGTCTGTCTGACCCTGGCAGATTCAGGTGATGGGTGACAGGGGTCTTAGGCTGTGCTGACAGACTTAAACAGGGCTGACTGGAGAATGACACAAAAAGGGGTTCTGACTGTCACTGGGGTATGGCTGGCTGTGCTGAGGCACTGTCACTGAGGTATGGCTGGCTGTGCTGAGGCACTGTCACAGACACAATGTGAAGGGGCAAGGTTACTCACTGTTCCCCGCAGCTGCACTCCATCCTCTCACTGTCAGGCAGCCTCTTCAGTGCTTCCCAGCTGTGATGACAGAGACTCCATGCTGCTTCACTTGCGGCTCGCACGCTGATATGATTCCTGTCAGCACTTCTCTCTCAGCAGCTGTGACGCTTCCTTCCCTAGCGTCTCACTCAGTTGTCGGGCGCAGACGGCTCCACTTGCGACCGCTCTCCTTTCGCCGCTGGTCACCCCTTTTAGGGCTCTCTGGACGACAACTCTCCACACTGCAGCCTCACACACTCTCCTCAGAGCAGTAACCCTGCCTCCTCAGCTTCCCGCTCTGTAAAGGTCATGGGGTCAGCCAATCGCAGGGTACTTTTCTCCCAGCTCTCTGGCTGTGACAGTTGGGCTCCTCTGGTTCTAGACTTGACTCCCCTGGGTCCTAGTGCCCCCCATGTCAGCTCCTGCTGACATCACTAAAAGTTAGGGGATAGTTAACCTATGCAGTGCTGCGTTGCTAGGCATGGGCCTGTACTGTAGTGGGAACACCACAGGATAGTGCCACACCTGCGTTGGACTCACCACTCCCAGAAAACAGTGATTTGCCGCTCCGGAATTCACCATTGAGGTTTTTGTGAATCTATGTTTATTGTCTGTACATTGTTGCAATTACTTTGCTTTTTATTCATGCATTTTTATTAAATACAGTATATACTCTTCCTTAGCGCTCCCATCTTTTGCATCTTTCCAGTTTGTCATTATGTAAAGGTTGGTGACACTGCTCTATTGATTCCGCCGGGCTCCAGTATTAACGGGGCACCTCCTCCATTGCTCCGGTGTCAGGGTCAGATTACCCGCAGTGAGTCCTACAGCATGATGAGCCCCGCAGCCGCACACCTGCATGGCTGTCAGCGTCCGGGGTGAGGAAGCAGGGGGGGAGTCACCTGTGGAGAGTGATGAGCGATCACTGGTCAGTGTCTCCAAACAGTGGGTGTGTTGTAGGCAGAGCGGCTCTCGCGGCTCCCGCTACGCTCACACTACGCCGCTGGTATGGAGACACTGATCCTAGGTCCTGTGTGCTTCGGGCTCATCCACTGATCTTCCCCGCAGCGGAAGTGCGACCATCAGCAGTAAGTACTCTGAGGGAATACCAGTGCGGAGGGGCGTTCAGATAACTGTTTGCGGAGAGCTGTGTTTGGGGATCTGGGTGCGGGGAATATGAGCGAGTGTTGTACACTGTGTGTGTTTAAGGGGAGGGGAATTCAGGAAGGGAGAGGAGCTGTCTGTCTGTGTGAGGGAGCCAATTTGGAGGTGGGAAAGAATATCTGTGAGTGAGAGAGGAGAGCTGTGGCTGGATCTGTGTAAAGGTGGTGTGCTGTGTGTGTGTGTGGGGGGGGGGTTGTTGTTGCTGGTGGTGGCTGTGTGCGGAATCTGTGTGAGGAAGGGGAGCTGATTGTCGGAGGGGGGGAAGGGATCTGTGTAAATGTGGTCTGCTGTGTGTGTGTTTGATGGGAGGGGAACTGAGTGATGGAGGACAGCTGTGTTTGTGGTGGTGGGGGTCCTGTGTGAGTTAGGGACAGCTATATGTGTGTGTTTGTGTGGGGGGGTGGGCTCTGAGTGAGGGTGGTTCGCTATATGTGTTTGAGGGGAACTGAGTGAGTGGGGAGAGCGGTCTATGTGTGTAGGGGGTCTGTGTGAGGAAGGGATAGCTATGTGAGGGGGGATAGCTGTGTGTGTGGGGGGGTTTGTATGAGAAGGGGAGAGCTATATTAGGGGGGTCTGTATGAGACCGGGGTGAGAGTTGTATGTATTTATATATACATTAATATGGGGCCCCCGTGGCAGTATATTGATTAGGGCCCTGTGAGTCTTTATCCGGATCTGTCCAGTCCCCACAATGGCCTGTAACATTGGACACAGAGGGCACCACAAGTGCCATCCACCATATGGCATCTTTTTCCAGTACCTTTCCGGAGGGGTATCCCGTGAATAGGCCCAATATATGCATATTCTATAGATAGGTAAGCACCATATTTATTTTCCCATTTTTCAGGGGGGCACCAAAATCTAACTTGCCTCTGGGCGACTGGGATGAACTTACGCCACTGTTCCCAAGGATCACAGAAATGAAAGTATCTTAACTCAGCAATGAGGAGATATATCTATTGTTATCATAATAAGTTCCTCGTGTATATTTGTGCTAATAATTATGACTATAGAAAAAGTCTGGTCTATTTTTCTTCCAGATGAAACACCTATGTATTATTGTGATGCTGTAAGTGTAGTTATTCCATAAATCTTATGTTATATCAGTAAGATAGACACAGTCAATAGTAACATAGCTTGGGTCCCTTGAGTACGCTCTATGATGCATCAGCAGAAACTATGGAAATGCCTCCCCTTACTCTCAGGCAGCTGCACTGAAACTTGTGAAACAAACCTAGAGACAGCCATCCCCTACTGCTGTCATTTGCATGTCAAGGACTAGAAATTCTCCTCACTGAACATCTGTAGACTGTGTTCATGATCCTGCATGAGATTACAAATGGCAGCCGATTGTTCCACAAGTCAATATTATGATCGTTTGGTGTCGGAATGTAAACCTTGTTTTCTTCTCTGTCCAAAGCTACCATCCACGTGCCGCGACCCCTGTCCTGGTAAGTCTCCAACCCCAGATTTCTCTTTCTAGTGTTATCTCTAGCATCCAATGGGGCTGGATTTGCATTTTCTCAAAGGCTATTAAAAATACAAATTTTCAGGTTTTTCAACATTATAAATAATATTCCTAGGATTTCATCATGCAGGGCAGGGCAGTCTGTAATTATGCAGGCATGGTACAGTGCCTTCTCTGGACCATTATGCTCTGCTTGCAATAATGCTTATGTATTAAGGTAATATCTGCAACATATTGCATCTCGTAAGTTGCTAAAGGGCCTAATTCAGAGTTGATCTTAGCAGCAAATTTGTTAGCAGTTGGGCAAAACCATGGCCCTCATTCCGAGTTGATCGCTCGCAAGGCGATTTTAGCAGAGTTACACACGCTAAGCCGCCGCCTACTGGGAGTGAATCTTAGCTTCTTAAAATTGCGACCGATGTATTCGCAATATTGCGATTACTAACTACTTAGCAGTTTCAGAGTAACTCCACACTTACTCTGCCTGTGCGATCAGTTCAGTGCTTGTCGTTCCTGTTTTGACGTCACAAACACACCCAGCGTTCGCCCAGACACTCCCCCGTTTCCCCGGCCACTCCTGCGTTTTTTCCGGAAACGGTAGCGTTTTTTCACGCACGCCCATAAAACGGCCTGTTTCCGCCCAGTAACACCCATTTCCTGTCAATCACATTACGATCGCCGGAGCGATGAAAAAGCCGTGAGTAAAAATACTATCTCCATTGTAAAATTACTTGGCGCAGTCGCAGTGCGAATATTGCGCATGCGTACTAAGCGGAATTTCACTGCGATGCGATGAAAAATACCGAGCGATCAACTCGGAATGAGGGCCCATGTGCAGTGCAGGGGGGGGGGGGGGGGGAGATGTAACATGTCCAGAGAGAGTTAGTTTTGGGTGGGGTGTGTTCAAACTGAAATCTAAATTGCAGTGTAAACATAAAGCAGCCAGTATTTACCCTGCACAGAAACAAAATAACCCACCCAAATCTAACTCTCTCTGCACATGTTATATCTGCCCCCCCTGCAGTGCACATGGTTTTGCCCTACTGCTAGCAAACTTGCTGCTGCGATCAACTCTGAATTACCCCCAAAGTACTACTCATTGGGGGTAATTCCAAGTTGATCGCAGCAGGATTTTTGATAGCAATTGAGCAAAACCATGGGGGTCATTCCGAGTTGTTCGCTCGGTAAAAATCTTCGCATCGCAGCGATTTTCCGCTTAATACGCATGCACAATGTCCGCACTGCGACTGCGCCAAGTAAATTTGCTATGCACTTAGGAATTTTACTCACGGCATTTTCATCGTTCTGGCGATCGTAATGTGATTGACAGGAAATGGGTGTTACTGGGCGGAAACAGGCCGTTTTATGGGCGTGTGGGAAAAAACGCTACCGTTTCCGGAAAAAACGCAGGAGTGGCCGGAGAAACGGGGGAGTGTCTGGGCGAACGCTGGGTGTGTTTGTGACGTCAAACCAGGAACGACAAGCACTGAAATGATCGCAGATGCCGAGTAAGTCTGGAGCTACTCAGAAACTGCTACAAGGTGTGTAATCGCAATATTGCGAATACTTCGTTCGCAATTTTAAGATGCTAAGATTCACTCCCAGTAGGCGGCGGCTTAGCTTGAGCAAATCTGCTAAAATCCGCTTGCGAGCGAACAACTCGGAATGACCCCCCATGTGCACTGCAGGGGAGGCAGATATAACATGTGCAGAGAGAGTAAGATTTGGGTGGGTTATTTTGTTTCTGTGCAGGGTAAATACTGGCTGCTTTATTTTTACACTGCAAATTAGATTGCAGATTAAACACACCCCACCCAAATCTAACTCTCTCTGCACATGTTATATCTGCCCCCCCTGCAGTGCACATGGTTTTGCCCAATTGCTAACAAAAATCCTGCTGGGATCAACTTGGAATTACCCCCATTCGGCCTAATTCAGACCTGATCGCTATTGTGCAAAATCTCACAGCGGCCGATTATTGAACCGTACTGTGCAGCCGCGAGGGCCAAACTGCAAAAAATCCTGTGTCTTTTTTTATCACTAGGCGAACGCAGCGGATGTTTGGGGGTGGTAACTGGCCGTTTTCTGGGAGTGTCAGGAAAAACCCAGGCATTCCCAAGCGTTTTCAGGGAGGGTGTGTGACGTCAGCTCCGGCCCAATCATCCTGTTTATTTCGCACTGTAGGAGTAAGTCCTGGGCTACGCACAGACTAGAAAAAACATTCAATGGTGAGTGAGTTGCAAGTAGTGATGAGCGGGTTTGGATCCTCGGGAACCGAACCCGCCCGAACTTCACCTTTTTTTTCACGGGTCCGAGCGACTCGGATCCTCCCGCCTTGCTCGGTTAACCCGAGCGCGCCCAAACGTCATCATCCCGCTGTCGGATTCTCGCGAGATTCGGATTCTATATAAGGAGCCGCGCATCGCCGCCATTTTTCACTCGTGCATTGGAAATGATAGTGAGAGGACGTGGCTGGCGTCCTCTCACTTTGTTTCATGGGGCTGCAAATATCTTTATTCTGGGGACCAGCAGTATTATAGGAGGAGTACAGTGCAGAGTTTTGCTGACCAGTGACCACCAGTATTATACGTTCTCTGCCTGAAAAACGCTCCATATCTGTGATCAGTGTGCTGCATATATCTATGCTCAGTCACACTGTTTTATTGTGGGGACTGGGGACCAGCAGTATTATATAGGAGGAGTACAGTGCAGAGTTTTGCTGACCAGTGACCACCAGTATTATACGTTCTCTGCCTGAAAAACGCTCCATATCTGTGCTCAGTGTGCTGCATATATCTGTGCTCACACTGCTTTATTGTGGGGACTGGGGACCAGCAGTGTTATATAGGAGGAGTACAGTGCAGAGTTTTGCTGACCAGTGACCACCAGTATTATACGCTTTCTGCCTGAAAAACGCTCCATATCTGTGCTCAGTGTGCTGCAAATATCTGTGCTCACACTCCTTTATTGTGGGGACTGGGGACCAGCAGTATTATATAGGAGGAGTACAGTGCAGAGTTTTGCTGACCAGTGACCACCAGTATTATACGTTCTCTGCCTGAAAAACGCTCCATATCTGTGCTCAGTGTGCTGCATATATCTGTGCTCACACTGCTTTATTGTGGGGACTGGGGACCAGCAGTATTATATAGGAGGAGTACAGTGCAGAGTTTTGCTGACCAGTGACCAGTGACCACCAGTATTATACGTTCTCTGCCTGAAAAACGCTCCATATCTGTGCTCAGTGTGCTGCATATATCTGTGCTCACACTGCTTTAATGTGGGGACTGGGGACCACCAGTATATTATATAGGAGGAGTACAGTGCAGAGTTTTACTGACCAGTGACCACCAGTATTATACGTTCTCTGTCTGAAAAACGCTCCATATCTGTGCTCAGTGTGCTGCATATATCTGTGCTCACACTGCTTTATTGTGGGGACTGGGGACCAGCAGTATTATATAGGAGGAGCACAGTGCAGAGTTTTGCTGACCAGTGACCACCAGTATTATACGTTCTCTGCCTGAAAAATGCTTCATATCTGTGCTGCATTGTAGTATATAGTAGGAGTACAGTGCATAATTTTGCTGACCACCAGTATATAATATATAGCATTACGGTACAGTAGGTCACTGCTCTACCTACCTCTGTGTCGTCAAGTATACTATCCATCCATACCTGTGGTGCATTTCAGTTTTGCACAGTTTGCTGACCACCAGTATATAATATATAGCAGTACGGTACAGAAGGCCACTGCTCTACCTACCTCTGTGTCGTCAAGTATACTATCCATCCATACCTGTGGTGCATTTAAGTTGTGCGCAGTATATATATAGTAGGAGGACAGTGCATAATTTTGCTGACCACCAGTATATAATATATAGCAGTACGGTACAGTAGTCCACTGCTCTACCTACCTCTGTGTCGTCAAGTATACTATTCATCCATACCTGTGGTGCATTTAAGTTGTGCGCAGTATATATAGTAGTAGGCCATTGCTATTGATATATTACTGGCATATAATTCCACACATTAAAAAATGGAGAACAAAAATGTGGAGGGTGAAATAGGGAAAGATCAAGATCCACTTCCACCTCGTGCTGAAGCTGCTGCCACTAGTCATGGCCGAGTCGATGAAATGCCATCAACGTCGTCTGCCAAGGCCGATGCCCAATGTCATAGTAGAGAGCATGTAAAATCCAAAAAACAAAAGTTTAGTAAAATGACCCAAAAATCAAAATTAAAAGTGTCTGATGAGAAGCGTAAACTTGCCAATATGCCATTTACGACACGGAGTGACAAGGAACGGCTGAGGCCCTGGCCTATGTTCATGGCTAGTGGTTCAGATTCACATGAGAATGGAAGCACTCATCCTCTCGCTAGAAAACTGCAGTGCCACTCCTAGATGGGCCAGGTGTTTGTGTCAGCCATTTACAGTAGGTCGCTTAGCTTAGCCATCCAGCGACCTTGATGCACCTCTTTTTTTTCTTTGCATCATGTGCTGTTTGGGGACTATTTTTTGTCTGACACTGCAGTGCCACTCCTAGATGGGCCAGGTGTTTGTGTCGGCCACTTGGGTCGCTTAGCTTAGTCACACAGCTACCTCATTGCACCTCTTTTTTCTTTGCATCATGTGCTGTTTGGGGACTATTTTTTTTAAGTGCCATCCTGTCTGACACTGCAGTGCCACTCCTAGATGGGCCAGGTGTTTGTGTCGGCCACTTGGGTCGCTTATCTTAGCCATCCAGCGACCTTGGTGCACCTCTTTTTTTCTTTGCATCATGTGCTGTTTGGGGACTATATTTTAAATCTGCCATCCTGTCTGACACTGCAGTGCCACTTCTACATGGGCCAGGTGTTTGTGTCGGCCACTTGGGTCGCTTAGCTTAGTCACACAGCGACCTCGGTGCAAATTTTAGGACTAAAAATAATATTGTGAGGTGTTCAGAATAGACTGAAAATGAGTGGAAATTATGGTTATTGAGGTTAATAATACTATGGGATCAAAATCACCCCCAAATTCTATGATTTAAGCAGTTTTTGAGGGTTTTTTGTAAAAAAAACACCCGAATCCGACAAAAAATTTTCAGGGAGGTTTTGCCAAAATGCGTCCGAATCCAAAACACGGCCGCGGAACCGAATCCAAAACCAAAACACAAAACCCGAAAAATGTCCGGTGCACATCACTAGTTGCAAGCGAATTTGTAACAGACCTGCGTTTGCAAAGCTTTTTGCACATCGTACGCAGACTTGCACGGTGTGGTGTTTCACTCTATCTGGGCGGCGACTATCTGATCGCAAATTCACAGAGGTGCGATCAGGTCTGAGTTAGGCCCATTATCTACACTTGGATGGCTGCTGACCAGGGCTAAACCAAGTGGAACACTTGGTTATTCATTCTTCTTCAGCTAGGGTACTTACTAATGTCCTTGTATATAATGGCAGAAGTTTTGTGAAATACCAGCATGATCTCTGGAGTTATGTAGTCGCCCACACTAGGTTGCCATGTATATAAAACGCACATATATTAATGTGCATTTGATTGTATATTTTCTTTTAAAATGAAGTCAAATTAAAAATGTTAAATAGTGGGGGCGTGGCCACGGCGGCAAGGGACTAGGCAGCAGGATCGAGGAGCTCCCTGGATATTAATCCTGTATCAATCCTGGGGCTCTGTTTGTGGTCTCCCCTGGACTCCTCTCCTGTCTGGCGGCACTGGGGAAGCGGCAGGCACCGTTGTGGACCCGTGCGAGCGCTCCCGGCTCGCGCCGGCGGCCGCCCGGACTCCGGGCCTAGGCCGCAATTCAGTCCCAGGCCTCGGTTTTGGAGCTCCGCCAGGCGCGTGTGCGCGCGCACACGATCGCGCACCTGAGGCGGCCACAGCGGCCATCGGCACCGGAGGAGAGCGGCACCCCACTCCTGCACCCCCAGGGCTCCACATATAAATTATCCTGCTCCCCTGAAGGCTGGTGCAGGGAGGGAAGAAGGGGAAATCTGTGTGCTGGGCGGCCATTTTACTTGCAGCTCCCTGTGTCTCTCCTCACAGCAGGGTGCAGTGTGGGTGAAGATTGTACTGGGCTGGAGGATTGGATCTTGTCCCAGCTGCCCTGCATATTGCTTATACTGTTGGAATATCACACACTGGACATATTTATTTATACCACTGGACTCCCCTGGTCCCCCTTCTCCCTTCAATATAACACCTGGCTATCCCAGTGCCTGGCGTGCTGCTGATACTGCATTTACCACCCACTGTTATACTTTTTGACACTGAATATCGGGACTCTGAGTATTGCTGGGCCTTAATACGATGGTGAGGGGCGGCCAGAGTGCGGCCGCGGCTAAACTGGAGAAGTTTGCTCGACAGCCTGCATCCCAGTCGACGCAGTCATCTCCTAAGCTCTCCCCCCCTGCCAGAATGGATCCATCGGCTGGGGCCGACTCGGGGGCGAATACACAGCCATCTGCTCCTTCCATCCAGCAGGTCCTGGAGGCCATAGCGGCCAGTGAACAACGTCTGTCGGACAAGATGGAGAAGGTGCAGTGTGATCTGTCACTGCTGCGACAGGACGTCCAGCGAGTGCGGGAGAGGGTGGGCGAAACTGAGACAAGGGTCTCCAACTTGGAAGACCTCAGCGGTCCTTTACAACGATCGGTGTCTGCAGTTACACAACAAGTCACGACGTTGCAAACCAAACTCCTGGACATGGAGGGCAGACTCCGCAGAAATAACGTGAGGTTCGTGGGCCTCCCCGAAAAGGAAGAGGGGGCACACCCCGAAGATTTCTTGGAGTCCTGGCTAAAAGAGGCATACGGTGCTGAATCCTTTACCTCTCAGTTTGCAGTGGAGCGGGCTCACCGCGTGCCCTTCCGGCCTTTACCCCCAGGCGCCCCACCACGAACTTTTATAGCAAAATTCCTGCACTACAAGGACCGGGACTCTGTCCTGCGCCTGGGACGCGTGAAGGGCCCCCTGATCCGGAATGGAATCCGGGTGTCGGCATTTCCGGACTTTGCAGCGGACGTTCAAAAAGACCGGGCCCAGTTTCTTCCCATAAAGCGACGCCTTCGTGACCTGAACCTATCCTACTCGATGCTGTTTCCCTCCAGGTTGCGTGTGGTGGCGGACGGGGAGACCAAATTCTTCAGCTCGCCCAGGGAAGCGGCTTCCTGGTTGGACAGATATGCTCCGGGGGCCCGCCAGCTGGCTCCAGACTGACATCGGGTCGCCCTCCTCTATGGGCCTACATTCCGCAAGTATAAGTCCAGGGAGCTTCCTCTCGTTTAGTGGTTCTGGACTTTGCTGAGAAGTGTTATAAATGTATAAACGCATAAAGGTTTTGGTATTGGGGTTGTTTTGATCTGTACGCCTAGTACAGTGTTGCCGTAGGCTTTGGGATCTCCAGGGCTAAAGTTTGGTTAGGGATATGGGTATGCCACAGTTCGGGGAGGTATACGGGGTGGGGGGATGTTTGGGGGCCGCTGTTGGCCTCTCAGAAGTTTTTCTGTTATATGTTTTGAATTTACGAAGCCTATATACTTGTTATTCAGAGAGTGTGGTGGGGTCGCACTGTTTTCAGGGGTTCGGCTCGGGGTCCGGGGCCTGCGGACGACATGATTACGTGAGCGGAGCGCCGGGTGGATGGGCGGTTGCTAGGAGTGTTGCGCCCCTGTTGATGACTTGGCCGACATGCCTCCCTTAAAAATCTTGGCGTGGAATGTCCGGGGCATCAACAACAAAGTAAAGCGATCCTTAGTATTTAAAATGATCAAGAAATATGGCCCGGATATCATTTGTCTAAGCGAAACCCATTTGGAGGGAAATAGGCTGTTGTCGCTCCGCAGGCCTTGGGTGGGGTGGGCATATCATTCCTCACACTCCTCTTATTCCCGAGGGGTGTCGGTAATGATAAAGAAGACTGTACAGTTTGAGATGATCAGGGTAAATACAGATCCACACGGTAGATACGTGTTCATAGAATGTAAACTGTTCTCACGTAATTTTTTCCTATTGTCTGTGTATGTTCCCCCCCCGTTTTCATATGTTGTCCTGCAAAAGGCCGCCTCATTTGTTGCCTCCTCCCCCCACACCCCTGTCATCTGCCTGGGGGACTTCAACACTGTGTTGGATGCCTCTTTGGACAGATGGAGGGCTCCTCGAGATCAAGGGACGGGGGGCGGCTTAATTTCATCTGGATCTAAATTCGCAGATTTTCTAGATAGTATGCAGTGGGTAGACGCCTGGAGGATTCGGAATCCTAATCTTCGGCAATACTCCTGTTATTCGGGTACACATGGCTCTTTTTCCAGAATCGACCTGGCCCTGGTCTCGCCTGGGCTTCTGCCTGGTGTGACGGATCTCCGTTACGAAGCACGGAGGGTGTCCGATCATTCGCCCCTGGTGCTGTCAATAGATGGGGACTGTCAGAGGGGACAGTCATATTGGCGGCTGCAGACATCTTGGCTGGCCCAGCTGGGCGATTGCCCGGATTTAGCGCCCACATGGGAGGGATTTTTTGCGGATAATGCGGGATCGGCCCCGGCCCCGGTTGTTTGGGATGCATTCAAAGCGTATTTGCGAGGTACATTGATTGGCAAAATTGCTGCCTGCAAGGTGGCTCGCAGGGCGACGGAAAGACAGCTTGAGACTGAGTGTAGGGATCTGGAGATGCGATACCTGACTGAGGGTACCCCTGCGCTGAAAGCCCGCTGGCTGGTGGCTCAGGAGGCCTGGCTGGCTCACCTTTCAGACAAAAATGCACGTTCCCTCTTGTTTAGGGCCACTAACATCTATATGCAGGCGGACAGACCAGGTAGTTTGCTGGCCCACTTAGTGCATTATGACCGACCTGGGACCACGATAGCGCAGCTGCTTGACTCCGACGGCTCCACGGTAGATACCACCCCTGACATCGCACAGATGTTCCTCAGTTACTTTAGGGAGGTATATGATAGTCGACTGACATGTTCCATGGAGGACTTAGACCTGTACCTGACAAATATTCCCCTTTCTAAACTCTCCCCTGAGGCTAGGGACGCCTTGGACGCGCCTCTGACCCTGGAGGAGGTGACGTCGGCGGTGGAGGTGTCTCCTAGTGGTAACTCCCCGGGTAGTGACGGTATTCCCACGGAACTATATAAACATTACATTGAGTTCTTTGGTCCTCAGCTGCTTGACACGTACGTTGAAATGTTTGCCGCTAACAGCCTTCCTCCCTCAATGTCCGAGGCGATTCTCATAATGCTTCCAAAACCTGGTAAGGACCCCAAGCTGTTGGAGTCCTACAGGCCGATCTCCCTTATCCCCACTGATGCCAAGATCCTGGCGAAAATTCTTGCGGTCCGGCTCAACCTAGTAATTGAATCTATAATTCATCCGGATCAAACCGGCTTCATGCCTGGGAAATCCACATCCATTAATTTGCGCAGGCTGTACACCATTTTGAAGGCTCCTCATGACTTCCCCTCGGACGCGGCTGTGGTCTCACTGGATGCAGCCAAGGCATTTGACAGCGTTGAGTGGCCTTACCTGTGGGGAGTCATGAGGAACATGGGCTTTGGCCCAAACTTTATTCAATGGATCAAATTGCTATACCAGAATCCACGCGCCAGGGTCCTGGTGAATGGCTACATTTCCTCCTCCTTCCCTTTGACACGGGGCACCAGACAGGGATGCCCCTCTCTCCTGCCCTGTTTGCCATAGCCATAGAGCCCCTGGCTTGCTTGATCAGGTCGCACCCGGACATTGGGGGAATGGATACGGGTTCCTGCACCGATAAAATAGCCCTTTATGCGGATGACTTGCTGTTATTCCTTCGAGACTACGCGGTGGAGATGCCCACTGTGTTGCGGGTCATTGAGACCTTCGGTGGGTATTCGGGTCTCCGCATAAACTGGTCCAAATCATTTATTATGCCCATCATAGGCTCCCTCCCCCAGGTTCCGAAAATATCCCTGCCGCTGTGTTGGACAGTCCAGTTTAAGTACCTCGGGATTCTAATTACCAACGACCCATCAGACTTTGTGCCCTTAAACCTTGACCCTCTTGTACAGACAGTAGTGCGCAAATCGAGAGCTTGGTGTAAGCTACAACTGACAATGACGTGCAGGGTCGGCCTCATTAAAATGGTAGTTTTGCCTAAACTATTGTATGTTCTCTTGCAGTCCCCTGTATACATCTTTCCAGCCTTCTTCAGGAAATTAAATAGTGTCCTGACGTCCTTGATATGGGCCAATAAAAGATCTAGAATAAAATTAACCACCCTCACCAGACAAAAAAGGGACGGCGGCCTGGCCTTGCCCCACTTCCAACTGTATTACTATGCTGCTCAGCTATCACATATCGGTATGTGGCTTCAAGGAAGGGAGGGGGCTGGACTGGGTCGGGCGTTCCTTCGGTGCTATTACCCGGATCTTTCCCCGGCATAGGTCCTGGTGTGGGGAAACCCTTCTAGATTCTCACCTCCTATTGTCTTTCAGGCTATGAAGATATGGCTAGCATTGAAGGGCCTGCTTGGGTACGAGGGTATGGACCCGGATACTCCCCTATGGCACTCCACATTGCTTAGTGAACTGAGGTCTCTAGAGGGCGGGGAGGTGTGGGCTCCATATTCGATAGTCTCACTGTCCCAGTTATATAGTGACGGTTCATTGAAATCATTTCAGCAATTAAAGGAGGAGTTTGGACTCCCGAACTCTCACTTTTACAGATTTTTACAGCTCAGGCACGCCTTGCAGGCGCAGTTCGGAGATTCCCCCCCGGCGCTCCTCCCCTTCCCCATAAAAACATTTCTACATTCACTGGGTCGAGTCAAGGTGATCTCCTTCACCTACTCGTACCTTCTTCAAACAATACATGCAGACCCGCTCTCGAATCTTCGGGAGAACTGGGAGTGTGACTTGGGTCCCATAGACGGAGAAGACTGGGAGGGCGCTCTGGGCAATCCGAGCCAGGTCACCAAATCGCTGCGGTTTCAGCAGATACAGCTTTTCATTCTGCATAGATCATACATGAGGCTGGCCAGATTCAGGTCTGATAGCGCTGATGTTTGTCCCAAGTGCGGGGCTGCCGGAGGCACATTCTGGCACCTCACATGGGAATGCCCGTTGCTGCAGGTGTTCTGGGCTGGGGTCGGGTCGATTCTGGAACATACGGGGATACCGAGAGGTTTGCTGACTCCGAGATTTTGTATTTTGGGGGTGGGCGACTCTGCCTCTGGGTCCCGATGGGAAAGCATGTATGCCCGCAGTGTGTGCGCTCTTGCAAAGGTGTGTATCGCGCGGACATGGATGGCCCCGCGTCCTCCCACGATACCTGCTTTCAACAGTTTGGTAAACGATACCCTATTAAAAGAACGTTATGTATATATGAAATATAATGCCCTTACCAAATACGAGAAGATATGGTCTCCCTGGATCACTTCCACATACTCCTCCCTTGCCCTTCAAATTTAGAGGGTACCGACTCTCGCTGCGGAACGCTATTTGGGCCCTAGGGCGCTGGGCCGAGCCTTTATCTCCCCTTTAACGCAGTTGTTTAACTATCTAGCTGCCACACCACACCATACACACCTTAGCTTGACTAGGCTTGAGTTTGTTTCAGAGGGTTCTGTTCGGGGGTAGTGGGGTTGTGGGCTATATACGGCCTACTAGACGGGGTAATTACAATAAAGGTGTGGGGAAAAAATATTTAAAATGTTAAGTATGTGAATCATGACCTGTTTACAGACTTCAGAAAATATGTATATTGCGGGAAGACTGCACGGGAATAGTAATACGGGGAATGTCATTCATATATGTATACCATTGGAAAAAAAGTATGACTCAGAATATCGTGTTATTCCAACTGTGCTTACCAGTGTATACTGAAATGTCTGTATCTTTAATATGCTGTTGAATAAAAATTACTCTATTTAAATAAAAAAAAATGTTAAATAGTGATATTACAAGTTTATTTCCCCTCATACAGAAGTGACACAGTAAGCTGGAACTCTGTTCTACTTGTTTTATGTCATCATGGCCTTAGATCTACAAGATTTCTTAAAGAATCATTTACTGAATCCATGGCAGCAATGTTAAATGTACGACTTAGCGGGACATGCATCAAGTCTTTTAAAGAGCGTAGATGTGGACAAGTGTAGAAGTTACCCATAGCAACCAATCAGCTTGTAACTATCATTTAATAGCATATACTTTATAAATGCTTGCTAAAAGCTGATTGATTTATCAAAACTTGGAGAGAGATAAAGTAGAGAAAGAGATAACGTACTTGCCAATCAGCTGCTGCTGTCATATTACAGATGGTATTTGAAAAATGACAGCCATGAGCTGATTGTTAGGTACTTTATCTCTCTCCAAACTTTGATAGATCTCCCCCATTGTTTGCTATAACTTGTAAAACTTGTATGAAAGGCCTGTTGATATGTTATTACAGTTAGATGTCACTTTCTATAGTTATTGCTATTCAGAGCCGGCCCTACCCAATATGATGCCCTAGGCAAGATTTTGGCTGGTGCCCCCTAGCACCAACGCTAGTTCCGCCTCTGACCCTGCATCCCTTTCCCAGCACAATCACCCCTCACCTATACCAGTCCTTATTTTGGTTTCCCTACCCCCTGTCATTTAAATAAGAACAGTGCGCACATTCAGCACACAGCCCAAAAAGGTATGTGTTCTTGCTGGGAAGGGGCATGGCCACACAATAGTACCCCCAATTCAAATTATGCCACACAGTACTGCAACTTTATTCACAATTTATCATGCAATAGTGTCCCTTATTCACATTACATCACACAGTAGTACCACTTTACCTTATATACACTACTAATCACAGTAGTTCCCCTGATTCACATAACATCATACTGAATTGCTCCTTATTCACATTACACCACACCATATTGCTCTTTATTCTCATTACACCACACCATATTGCTCCTTATTCACATTACACCATACCATATTGCTCTTTATTTACATTAGACCACACAGTAGTGCCCTTTCTATACACATTTGCTGCACATTATTAATGCATTATACAGATGAAACGCATAATGACCCTCACACATATGCTGAACACTATTGCACAACCAACCCACTCACACACACAGCACTCACACAGCCGCTAACACTGGGACCTCTGCCTCTGCTTGGATACCTAAATCTTACACCATGCAGCAGGAGATGCCTGGCGCGAGTCAACTGGTAGCTCTGCTAACATCGGGTGCCTGTGTTTGATGAAAATGCATCTTATTTGCATTGCTATGTGGCTAGGATGCACAAGCAGATTCTCCTGATTAAAATGATATGCGGCATGCCTATATTCTGTGTGTGACTGCGGCTGTATCTGCATACGAAATGCTACACACACAATATAGGCATGCCGCATATCATTTTAATCAGCAGAAGCTGCTTGTGCCCCTAGGCATACCAGATGCCCTAGGCAATTGCCTAGTTTGCCTATACCTAAGGCCGGCTCTGTTGCTATTGAAAGTAAGAGTAATGTGCAGTCCTTTTGGAGGTTAAAGGGCCAACCATTGCGGCCTGCAAAGCGCATCAAGTTGCCTATCATTGCTTGATACATCTTCCCCTTATTAGAACTAAGGGCTAATGCAGAGTTGGTCAGCAGAGGGTACATTTTCTAAAGGTCAATTTTTTATCGATTTAAAATTTTATCAATGTCGACAGAATGGTTCAGGGTCAAAATTCCATATTTACGAAACAGTTGATTTCAAGATGTTTTTTAAATAGAGATGTGTGGTTTCGGATTTACTCGGTTCTTAATGCCAGAATTAATGCGAGTTCAGATTTATCCAGATTTTTCTTATTGGCTAACTAAAACATGTGGCAACCATAGGCGTGCGCACGGGAGGTGCCTGGTGCGCACAGGCACCCCCTAATGTGCGGCACCCGCACACGCCACGCCAGCTGCAGCACAGTGGAGTGGCCAGGGCCGAAACTAGGGGGGGGCTAGGGGGGCAGGCGACCTGGGCGCCGGATTGGAGGGGGCGCCGAGACCCCCAAACACCGCCGCGGCACTTTTAAACCCCCTTCTCCCGAGTGCCCAGCTCGGGGGGCGGGGTTTCGCGGAATGACGCGATTGCGTCGTGACGTCACGGCGCAAACGCGTCATTCAATGAAACCCCGCCGGAGGAGGGAGAACTGAAGGGGGAGCCCGGAGCCGCGCAGACGAGGAGGGAGAGGCGGCTGAAGAGCGGCGAGAACCGCTTCAAATGTAAGTCAGCCCCTCTCCCTTCCTCTCTCTCTCTCTCTCTCTCCCTCCCTCTCCCCACCACCTGCCGTAATGTTTAAAATGGGGACCTGTGCCTGCGTACTGTGTAAAATGGGGACCTGTGCCAGCGTAATGTGTAAAATGGGGACCTGTGCCAGCGTACTGTGTAAAATGGGGACCTGTGCCAGCGTACTGTGTAAAATGGGGACACTTTTTCCTGGATATGGAATTTATGTTAGAAAAGGCAGTTTTTCAGGTTAAAAAGTTCTGAAAGATATATATATATATATATATATATATATATATATATATATAATATTTTTATTCATTTATTTATTTATTTATTTTTTATTTTATTATTTTTATTTATTTATTGTAAAATAATTTTATTTATTTTTTGCGGGGGGGGGGGGGGTGTCAAATGACTACCTTGCCCCGGGTGACAGAAATCCTAGTTTCGGCCCTGGAGTGGCTGTGTGACTTCCCCCCTCTGCTGCGGCGGCAGCAGGCAGGGCAAGAGGATATACAGCATGCTGAGCCGTTGGCCAGCATAGGGCCAGCTCAGCTTATCTCAGCTGTGAGTTTCTGCGCTGAGGTTCCATGCTCCTCCTCAACCGGCCGGGCAGTTCCTGCTGATTTGGATGGAGTTTTCTAAAAGTGGGCGTGGCCACGGGGGTCCGCGATTAGGCCACACCCCCAACTTTCCCTGGGCCCGGCTATCTACAGTATGTGCACTTGCAGCCCTGCCTTCTCTTGCTGGTGCAGGTGGATCTCTGTCAGCAGCCATCCCATGGAGCCCGGTAAGAGGTGTTTGTGTAGGTGTGTGTGTCAGCAGACTCGGCAACATGGGGCAAAGAGTACACCCAAGGTTCTGAGGGGCCCCGAGGTTCTGACCCCACCCCCTGTTTTATCTCTGCTATAGCGTACATGGGGGGTCATTCCGACCTGAATGCAACAGGCTACTGTTTGCACTGCTGCGATCAGGTAATCACCGCCTATAGGGGGGGGGGGGGGGGGGGGGTTGGAATCGCTGTGCAGGGCTGCAAACGCATGTGCAGTGAGCTGCACAAACAAAAGTTTTTGCCGTCTCTTCACAGCTCTGGACTTACTCACCCGCTGCGATCATCCAGGACGGAGCTGACGTCAGGATCCCTCCCTGGAAACGGCTGGGCACGCCTGCGTTCGGACGGACACTCCCTGAAAACGGTCAGTGGACGCCTCCAGCCGTCCTCTTCCTGTCAATCTTCTTGCGTTCGCCGCTGTGAACGCTTTCTTCGTTTTTCTCATCGCTGCCCGGCGACGGCCGTCGCCAGGCAGCGACGCGTGCAGTTCTGACCCGTTAGCGCGGCTGCGAAAAAGTGCAGCGTGCGAACAGGTCGGAATGACCCCCATGATCCATGAGGAGCAGTAGGAACACTATTCCTGGCTGGAACAGGTGTGACTAGAACCGCAGCATGACAGAAGAAGCACAAAGCAGCCGCAGGCACCCTCCCTACCCATGCGGAAACACAGTGTGGTAAGTATCAGTGTATTTTTACTATATTTCCATTCTCATGAAACCTCTCTCTCTCTCTCCCTATCTTTCCCTCCCCCTCTCTCGTCCCCCTCTCGCCCTATATTTTCCTCCTTCTCCCTCTCTACCTTTCCCTCTCTCTCCCTCCACCCCCCCCCCCCCCTCTATATGTCTCTCTCCTCTCTCTCCCCCTTACTCTCTCTCTCTATGGGGCCCATTTGTCATGGATTACATATTGAATGTGATCTGGGTGGGATCTTACCACCCAGGATCCTATTGCAATATGCGATGCACTGAGGCATTTCTGGCGGAAGGTTCTCGGGGAACCCAGCCGGATCTACTTTCCCCTGATCTGTAGCCCATAGGATACAATGGGCTATTGCAGTCAAATATTGCAGTAGCTGCGGGGAACAATATCGGGATACATTGTGCAGCATTGCACCCCCCATAGAAACCTATGGTTGATGCGGCTGCGGGCGGAAATGGAGGGATCGCAGCAGGTATCTCTGATACCTGCTGCAATCCCTTCTTTATACATACCAGGGAAACCTTATATTTGGGGCTAATTTCTGAAAGCGCGTGTTTTTCGGGGACATAGCCACAAATATTTTTTGATAAATAGGCCCCTCTGTCTCTCTCCTTCTCCGCATCTTACCCCCTCTCTTTCTGCCTCCTTTTCTCTGCCGATCTCCCCCCCGCCCCCTCTTCTGGGGGGAATCTCTCTATCTCCCCCTTTCTCTCTCGGTGGTCGAGGTGCCACCTGACCTGCAGTCATTTACTTCTACCACTGTCTACTCCAGCGGGGTAAGGCTTCATGGTCGTGCTGGATGATGGGTGCTATGCTGGGTCAGAGGTGGAACTACAGATGTTGCCATGCTCATCCATCATTGCGGCATGGATGGCGTGACTAGTGTACCTTAGTCTATGATGTACGCGTGTATATTCACGCACATGCCATAGGCTTCTATGGAGCAAATGCTGGCTGCAACTATTTGCAACACAGCGTTCAGTGCAGCTTGCCGCGATGCATATGCCCGTGGTTACGCACTGCGGCAAAGATGGGGCTGGCTACATCTGTAGTGGCGGTGCTAGGGGCACCAGCCAAAATCTGCCTAGGGCATCAAATTGATTAGGGCTGGCTCTGGGCATAATGTGAATTTGGCTTATACCGTGTGGCATAATATGAATTTCGACTCATATCGTGTGGCATAATGTGAATTTTGGCTCATACCATGTGTCATAATATGAATTTCGTCTCATACATGGGAGTAAGGGGCACTACTGTCAGTAGCTTGTGAGCATGGGGACATGTATGACAAATACTGGTGTCCTGCGGAGGAAGAGTGTGATGGCATAGAAAGAGGCAGATGTGGCTCTGATGGCATGTGTATATTTTAAACTGTACTTGTGTTACATTAAAACTTAAATGTTCAGCTCCCTACATCTCCCATACTTTTCAGAATGTCTCACTCAAAATTAGGGTGTAGGTGCTTGGGGGTGCAAGGGGTGAGGAGGGAATGCATATGCACCTAGGCCCACCACTCTCTAGTTCCGTCACTGGTTCAGGGATAGGTTGGGGAAGTGTAAGCAGCGATAGGGTGCAGCTAGGACTCAGGGTTATGCCGTAGCAGACAGTCAGTACCGGCTGCTGTATTATATCTACGTTA
Source organism: Pseudophryne corroboree (assembly GCF_028390025.1). Lineage (NCBI taxonomy): Eukaryota > Metazoa > Chordata > Amphibia > Anura > Myobatrachidae > Pseudophryne > Pseudophryne corroboree. Next base: position 332,727,934 of record NC_086450.1, on the reverse strand, counting down.
TTATTAGGAACTAACTAGGGAAAAATTAGATTAAGCCATGTGATTTTACTGAAAGAATGTAAAATAGTGCTAAACATGTCTCTGGGCAGTGATAGACATGCCCATAAGGCGGTGTTAGGCACACCCCTCCTGCGGTGCACCCCCTAATAAAATAAGCTGCGCACGCCTATGGTGGCAACCGAGAGCCAATGAAATGCCATTTTGCGATCCAGGTAAATCCGAATAAATCCGAACCCGCACATCTCTAATTTTAAAACTGATGTCGGTGTTGACCGATTTACTTTTCTTTTTTAATTCTAAAGTCAGTCATTTTTTGTTAGTTTCATTCCAAATCATCTGAAAATATATATATAAAAATTTGTCAAAAATCGATCGAAAGTTGACTACCACTTCCTGCTGATTTTCTGTTGGACAACACATACCACATGCAAGAAGATTCCGTGGTTCCTCTAATTCTGGTTTGTGTACATATCAAATTGTGAGTAGCCTGCATTGGTTTGCATACGTCTCTGATGGTGGGCCACCTGCGATGGTTTGCATACATCTCTGTTGGTGGGCCACCTGCGATGGTTTGCATACATCTCTGATGGTGGGCCACCTGCGATGGTTTACACACATCTCTGATGGTGGGGCACCAGCGATGGTTTGCATACATTTCTGATGGTGGGGCACCTGTGACGGTTTACATACATCTCTGATTGTGGGGCACCTGCAATGGTTTGCATACATCTCTGATTGTGGGGCACCTGCGATGGTTTGCATACATCTCTGATTGTGGGGCACCTGCAATGGTTTGCATACATCTCTGATTGTGGGGCACCTGCAATGGTTTGCATACATCTCTGATTGTGGGGCACCTGCAATGGTTTGCATACATCTCTGATGGTGGGGTATCTGCACATTTACAGGATCTATACTGTGCATCTGCAGGACCCATTCTGTGCATGTACCGAATCCGTTCTGTGCTTGTGCAGGACCCGTTCTGTGCATGTGCCGGATCCGTTCTGTGAATATGCAAGACCCCTTTCGTGCATGTGCGGGACCCGTTATTTTGTGCATGTGCAGGATCCATTCTGTGCATGTGCAGAACCCGTTCTATGCATGTGCTGGATCCATTCTGTGCATGTGCCGGATCCGTTCTGCGCATTTGCAGGTATCCGTTTTGTACATGTGCAGAACCCGTTTTGTGCATGTGCAGGACCCATTCTGTGCATGTGCATGATCCGTTCTGTGCATGTGCAGCAGTGGTGTGCGGTGAGGGCAGTGGCTGGTGAGGCACTACAGCCATAATGTCCGCCGAATCCTACTGATGACCCCTACCGCCGCCGAGGCAATGCCCGCTACTGCCTCTGAGCCAATGCCCGCTGCCACCGCCAATGGCTTACAATCTCCCCCATCATCAACTGACCCAGCCCTCCGCCACTAATTTGCATCTCAGTCCGTTGCCGCCAATGCCCGCTGCCTGCCTGCTCATCATACTTTTGATATATTGTACATTTTTATAGAAAATAAAAATAAAAATTAGAGTTTGGGACTGGGAAGGGAGTGGGAGGAGGACATGAGTGCAATTTTGTTGTCCAGGACTTCCATTATCTTAATGGAGAAGGTTCTGAATGGTGAGGTCCCCCCTCCTAAGTATAACCAGCCTCAGGCTCTTTGAGCCGGTCCTGGTTGTTTAAATACTGGGGAAAAAATTGGACAGGGGTTCGCCATATTTAGACAACCAACACCGGGCTCTTACTCTGGTCTTGGTTCCAAAAATATGGGGGACAAAAGATGTAGAGGTCCCCCGTATTTTTAAAACCAGCACCGGGCTCCACTAGCCAGGGAGATAATGCCACAGCTGGGGGACACATTTATGTAGGTCCCTGCGGCCGTGGCATTACCCCCCCAACTAGTCACCCCTGGCCGGGGTTCCCTGGAGGAGTGGGGACCCCTTAAATCAAGGGTTCCCCCCTCTAGGCACCCAAGGGCAGGGGTGAAGCCCGAGGCTGTCCCCAGCACCCCTGGGCAGTGGGTGCCGGGCTGATAAGTGTGTAAAAAAAAAAAAAGAATATTGTATTTTGTTGTGGAACTACAAGGCCCAGCAAGCCTCCCCTGCTTGCTGGTACTTGGAGAACCTCAAGTACCAGCATGTGAGGAAATACGGGCCCGCTGGTACCTGTAGTTCTACAACAACAAAAAATACCCAAATAAAAACACAACACACACACCTTGAAAGTAAAAATGTATTAAAACACACTTACACACTCACACATACTTACCTACATCCCACGCCGATCACGTCCACTTGTCCATGTAGAATCCAATAGAGGTACCTGTAAAAATGAGAGAGAGATTACTTACCTATATCCCACGCTGATCACGTCCACTTGTCCATGTAGATTCCAATAGGGGTATCTGTTAAAATGGAAATTATACTTACAAACTCTGCTACTGAAGTGATCCACCGGAGGAGAGAGAGAGAGAGAGACTCGTCCACCTACCAGGCGCTGGCTCATCCGCACGCTGACACTGCTATGCACTTCCTTTCCGATGTTCCCCAGTGCAGCACTGGCAGTGACAGTCGGATACTGTCAGTGCTGAATCTGAAAGCACGTCCCTGCGAGGCAATTGTACAGGTGCCGCTTCCTGTGGATTTTTTAATGGGCTTTTACAGCCCTCTGCTTGGTCCCGCCCCCTACCCGCCCCCTGCTTCCGGCCATATACAATGGCCAGCGTGAGGCACCGCTCTCGGTGCCGCAGACATTAAGTTACAAAGGTATTTATGATTGCCATAATATTTAGAAGATACTTATGACACAGAATACAGTATGTGTCATAAGTATCTTCTTTGTATTATTTTCATAATTAATAAATTATGGGCCCTGCATTGTTGCCCACAGTGCCCCCTAAACCGTAGCCTGTCACCATTTGGAGGTGGAAAATTCAAAGACGCAGCAGCGATGTGCATTGCTTCCATCTCTGAATGAGGTCTATAATTCCTAAAGCCACAGTGATCCACATTCCAGCCACAGTGATCCACATTCCAGCCACAGTGATCCACATCCACATCCATTTCTACTTTTATAGGCATCACATTGAAGGTTTAGGCAACAGAATGTGTTTTAGAAGTGAAAAACACCTATCATTTATTAGTGTGTTGTTTGGTCGATTTTCGGTCGATTTTGCTGTAAATTAATCTCCAGTTTGCATTGTGTTCAATGAGAAAGCATCAATATTTTTCCAATGATCAGTTCAGACCGCAAGTCGCTTTTCAGATGATTTTTGGCCAATATTTGCCTCTAGTAAATCTCCGATTTGCAAAATTGACCATACGGTGACCTTTAGTAAATATACCCTATGATGAGTGTAATTCATGCAAAACACTCATGTAAACATAGTGCATATTGTACATTGAGCCATACACCTCTCATAATGCGCACATACATTTATGCCCATGTTTTTAACCATCTATTTTGCTTGCAAACTATGCATTCCCTATTAGGCATTAATAAAACGTAAAACACTAATATATCATTTATCAGCATTAGTGGTGCATCTGCCATCAGTCAATATCAAGCAGTTCATTAGTGATGATAATCATCATCATCATCATCATCATCACCACTGTAACACAAGTTACGTTGAACACAGAATGAGCCGAAATTCACATTTTAGCACACGGTATGAGCCGAAATTCACATTATAGCACACAGTATGAGACAAAATGAACAATATACCACACGGTATGAGTCGAAATTCACAATTATAGCACACAGAATGAGCCGAAATTCACATTATAGCACACGGTATGAACCAAAATTCACATAATAGCACACGGTATGAGCCGAAATTCACATTATAGCACACGGTATGAACCAAAATTCACATAATAGCACACGGTATGAGCCGAAATTCACATTATGCCACATAGAATGATGAAAAAATCAGGGAAAGTGACAGCAGGGACATAGGGACATGGAGAGTGACAGAGGGACAGGGAGAGTGACAGCAGGGACATAGGGACAGAGAGAATGACAGCAGAAACAGGGAGAGTGACAGAGAAAGTGACAGCAGGGACATAGGGACAGAGAGAGTGACAGAGAGAGGGACAGCAAGGGCATACAGTAGGGACTAGGGAGATAGAAAGGCAGCAGGGTAAGATTACCTACAGTATTTAGCAGCGGCGGTGCTGAGGATGCTGTGGTCTGCAGTGCGGTGGATGAGGAGGCTGTGGCCGGCATGGTGCGGAGGAGGCGTAGGCGCAGAGAAGGTATAAGGGTGGTGGCAGGGCAGCACAGGAAGCCCGGAAACGTTGGTGAATAAGATGAGTGTTTAATACACCTTTGTGAATTGCTTCAAAGACTCTGAGTGCCGCCTTGTCTCTTTGCAAATGTTGCTACCAATTTGGAGGGCACACACATATATATATATATATATATATATATATATATATACAGTGGTCGAAGTGGGGCGGTATACGGCGGTATGGTATACCGCCACTTCTTCCACTGACCCGGAAATGAGCCCATGAAAGTGTAGCAGGAGGCGAGGGAAGTGGCCATCCTGCTGCACATGGTGCTCCCTGTCCCTGCGCGGCAGCCGGCGGCTGTGTAGAGCCGCTCATCAGCCGGCCGCCACTCCCGCTCACCAGCCACCCGCTGCTGCCGCTCACCAGCCGCCCCCGCTCACCAGCCGGCCGCCGCCAGCCACGAGCCACCGGCCGCCTGACGCCAGCCACTAGCCGCCCGACGTCGCCAGCACCCCACCGATCACTGCTGCCAGCAACAAATTAGGTAATGTTCCCCTGCTGTCACCTCTCTCCCTGCTGTTACTGTTGTCACAGTCCCCGTCGTCACTGTCATCACTCTCCCTGTCGTCACTCTCCCTGTCGTCACTGTCGTCACTCTCCCTGTCATCACTGTCGTCACTCTCCCTGTCATCACTGTCATCACTCTCCCTGTCATCACTGTCGTCACTCTCCCTGTCGTCACTCTCCCTGTCGCCACTGTTGTCACTCTCCCTGTCCTCCCTCTCCCTGTCGTCACTGTCTCTCCCTATTGTCACTCCCTGTCGTCACTGTCGCCACTCTCCCTGTCGTCACTGTCGCCACTCTCCCTGTCGTCACTGTCGCCACTCTCCCTGTCGTCACTGTCGCCACTCTCCCTGTCGTCACTGTCGCCACTCTCCCCGTCGTCACTGTCGCCACTCTCCCTGTTGTCACTCTCCTCCCTGTCGTCACACTCTCTGTCGTCCCTGTCTCTCTCCCTGTCGTCCCCTTCTCTCTCCCTGTCATCACTCTCTCTCTCCCTGTCGTCACTCTCCCTGTCGTCACTCTCTCACTGTCATCACTCTCTCTCTCGCTGTCGTCACTGTCTCTCTCGCTGTCGTTACTGTCTCTCTCGCTGTCGTCACTCTGGCTGTCCCTGCTGTCACAATTTCAGCTCATTCAGTGTGCTACAATGTGAATTTCGGCTCATTCAGTGTGCTACAATGTGAATTTCGGCTCATTCAGTGTGCTACAATGTGAATTTCGGCTCATTCAGTGTGCTACAATGTGAATTTCGGCTCATTCAGTGTGCTACAATGTGAATTTCGGCTCATTCAGTGTGCTACAATGTGAATTTCGGCTCATTCAGTGTGCTATAATGTGAATTTCGGCTCATTCAGTGTGCTACAAGGTGAATGTTGGCTCATTCAGTGTGCTACAATGTGAATGTCGGCTCATTCAGTGTGCTACAAGGTGAATTTCGGCTCATTCAGTGTGCTACAAGGTGAATTTCAGCTCATTCAGTGTGCTACAAGGTGAATTTCGTTTCATTCAGTGTGCTACAATGTGAATTTCGGCTCATTCAGTGTGCTACAAGGTGAATTCCGTCTCGTACAGCGTGCTATAAAATGAAAGGGGCACCAGTACTAGATAGTATAAGGGGTTCTACTACACGGGGTACGCCCCCTTTTTTGTGATCACACCCCCTTTTGGGGTGACCACGCCCCCTTTTCTGGAGCGCGAGCGCATAATTACATCCTTGACTTTTGCATACCCCCACTTCAAAATTTCCACTTCGACCACTGTATATATATATATATATATATATATATATATATATATATATATATGTGTGTCCATATTGCCCGGCTCTCCCAATAAACAGTCAAATGCATCGGGTGCCCTCACAATATATTACATACAGTATCCGGAGGTGAGGCTTGGAGAAAAAAGTCTGTATAGCAGCATGTGAAGACAATGTTTCAAAGACTTTTATTCCGTCATTTCCATACCTGATGAAAATGACGGAATAAAAGTCATTTTCCAAGCCACCAGGAGTGCCGCACCTCCGGATACTGTGTGTATAAATATGTATGTATGTATATATATATATATATATATATATATATGTGTGTATATATATATATATATATATATATATGTATATATATATATATATATGTGTGTGTATATATATATATAGATATATATATACAGTATATATATGTATATATATATGTATATATATATATACATATATATACATATATAATAACCCAGAACCTAACACAGCTCTTACTATTGCTCTGATGCTGGTAGGTCACCATCTATGTATAGGGGTGCTGGCTGGGCGCAGGCTGGCTCCACACGCTGTCCTCCCTGCTCCCTGCAGCCTGCTTGCCCAGCCAATGGCTGAGCCACAGGCTGCTGCTCCACAGATAATTGGACAGCTGAGCCATCGCTCAGCTGTCCTTCCTGTACAAACTCCCTGCGTGCGGCGCCCATTTTAGTGCAGTATTGAGCCGCCGAGGGAGTGGGACAGCCATAGCTCAGGTGCCCAGCATGTGGAGCCGCCGCGCCAGCTCCCGGGAGCGCAGCACCGCAGATCGGACTAGAGATCGGATCTGTGGCGGCAGCGGGGGGCCCTTTTAAAAAGGGGGGCCTGGGGTACTTACCCCCGGGGCCCCCCTCTTAATCCGGCTCTGGTCCGGAGGCGGCGTGTCTCAGCTGTCAGGGCAGGGAGGAGAGCACAGCTATGTCCGGCGGCTGCGGGCGGTAGGATCTCAAACCAGCCGTCAGTTCATGAGCCAATCAGGAGCCGCCGCTGCCGGTCTGCGAGCTCTGATTGGCTCACAAACCGGCAGCTGTTTTGAGGTCCTACACGCCGCCACCGTCGCCCGACATAGCCGCGCTCTCTTCTCTGCCTGGTCCCTGACAGCGGTGAGCAGCACAGTGGGGTGGGGGGGCATTTGTGTATCTGGCACTGTGGGGGCATTTGTGTATCTGCCACTGTGGGGGCATATATGGCACTGCTGGGGGCATTTGTGTATCTGGCACTGTGGATGCATTTGTGTATCTGGCACTGTGGGGGCATATATGGCACTGCTGGGGGCATTTGTGTATCTGGCACTGTGGATGCATTTGTGTATCTGGCACTGTGGGGGCATATATGGCACTGCTGGGGGCATTTGTGTATCTGGCACTGTGGGGGCATTTGTGTATCTGGCACTGTGGGGGCATTTGTGTATCTGGCACTGTGGGGGCATTTGTGTATCTGGCACTGCACTGGCATATGTGTATCTGGCACTGCACTATTGGGGGCATATGTGTATCACATCCCATTTTAATTGGCCACATCCACTAAGGGGTATAACTACTGGGGGGCAGGGTAATTTGTAAGTTAATAATTTTTGTATGACCCCCGAAGGATTTAATAAATATCCAAATGTTCCTTGGTAGAAAAAGGTGCCCCACCCCTGTCCTAGACAAACAATCAATAAAAGGTGACACTTTTAAAGTTAGTTAAAAGTTAATTACATTGTAATAGCAAAAAAGGCGGAAAGAAGAAAAAAAACCTTTGTAAAAAAAAAAAAAAAAAGAAAGAAAAGAAGAACACTTTGTTTTTAAAGAAAATTAAGATGCTTATCTTTTTAGAGAGGTGCATTCTGGGTAGAGATGAGCGGGTTCGGATTTAACGCCAGAATTAACGCCAGTTCAGTTTTATCCGGATTTTTCCTATTGGCTATCCAAAACACGTGACATCCGTGAGCCAATAAGATGCCATTTTGAGAACCGAGTAAATCCGAGTAAAACCGAGTAAAACCGAACCCGCTCATCTCTAATTCTGGGAAGGCCCAACGTGTTTTGTCAGATAGACTTCATCAAGGGTGTGTTGGTGTGAGAGGGACAGAATCCTTATATATACCCAGATCAATCAGTAAGATAATTATAACATCACTTCCTGCATGTCACATGTGTTCAAAATGTTAATTTGGCTAGTGGCAGAGTGTTAAAAAGGTCAGGTCAGTATAATATATAAGTAGACCAAGATATATTGTAAAAAAATAAAATACATTTAAAAAAAATGGGTGCAGTTCACCAATAATGCTTTAAAGTACATGTGTTAGTGGCCATTTTGGTGGAGTCCACAGCGGGGGCAATTAGTTCATATTACTCCAGATCATCACCAAACATCCTGGACCGGTCATCTGTGTTGCAAAGCAGGCTTCCAATGATATATGTAATACACAAGTGGCACATTGTTAGAATAATAACAATAGCCACAGCTTTTTAAAGACAAGATACAGAGTTTATTTGATAGGGATTGTCTAGCAACCCTATTAGAATAAAAGTCACAGATAATGAAAGGTAGTATGTATATAATTATATTAAAGTGTATAGCAGTAGCTATTCAATTTTATATTATTATGTTGGAGTATATATATACATATAGATATAGTATACTCGCTAGTATATTTTTCGATTAAATGTATATATATATAAATATATACGTATATGTGATAAAAACTCCAAAAAGTCTCCTCAAGGTATTCTACAGCATTCCCAGGAGGTCTCCCATGCAAGTACTAACCAGGCCCAGCACTGCTTAGCTTCCAAGATCGTACGAGATTAGGCATAACCAGTGTAGTAAGGCCGTAGTGCCTTGTATGGTGCAATCTGGAGTGATCATCAGGGATGATAGGAATAACATTACAGGTAATGTGTATAGTAAAGTGGAAGTTATAAAAATGGAGCAATTTCGTAACTTTCATTAAATCCATTGAGGTGTAGTTCGTATATCCAGGATATCTCTTTCCTGGATAGTAGATTGGAAAGATCTCCTCCATGTTCTCCGAGGTCTCTTTGTTTTACCCACATACTTTAATTTAAAGGGACATTCGAAAAGATAAATAACTGATGGCATGTTAGAGTTTATGAATTGCTTGATCATTAATTCTTTGGTTAGGTCAGTGTTATAGAAAGTCTTCCTGGAAGGGTACAGAAACTTGCAGATATTACATCTTCCACATTTGTAGCATCCTGAGCATCTTGGTAAGGAAGCTGACTGATCTGAGATGGTCCTTGACATGCTTGGGGCTAGAAGGTCTTTGAGGTTTGTGGCATTCTTAAATACTACAGTATATGTGGTTGTTTTGGGAGAAGGTCTATCAACACCGGGTCCATTCATAGGATCTCCCAGTGATCCTGAAGGGACTTCCTAATGATGTGGTCATGTCTGCTGTAAGTAGTGATGAATTTGATTTGCTCTTCATTTTTCCTCTTTTCTCTATAGTTCAGCAGCTCCCGTCTATCCAGTTGTCTGGTTTTGTTAAGGGCTTCATTCAGAACTTTGGTGGGGTATCTTTTTTTCTTCAAATCTATCTGTGTACACCTGTAGTTGTTGATCACAGTCTTCTGGATCCCTGCAGTTCTTCTTGATTCGGTGGAATTGTGAATAGGGAATGTTATTTTTTTCATTTCTTTAAATGATTAATCTTGTAATGCATGTAGCTATCTTGTCTCTTTTCTGATAAAATTCTTGGTAATCACCTCCCCTCCCGAACTTGTGAGTACCAAGTCTAGGAACTCTATGGATTCAGTGCTGGTATTTGATGTAAAAACAAGATTCATATCATTGTCCACAATGTATATTAAAAATTAATTAAAAGAATCAGTTGTTCCTTCCCAGATAATTAAAATGTAATCGATATAACGTTTATAAAAAACAATGTTATTCTTAAAGGGTATAGATGTGAGGCTTCTCCGAACAGCCTATAAAAAGGTTAGCGAAACTTGGTGCAAACATAGTCCCCATGGCTGTTCCATACGTCTGAAGATAAAAATGTTCTCAAAATATAAAATAGTTATGTTTGAGAATAAATAACATAAGATCGCAGATGAACTCTTTGTGGGTGACTGGCATGGTTATGTCTTCCCCAAGGTATTTCTTATAGGCTACTACCCCTTTTTGATGTTCTATCAGGTTAAGTACTGTCATAGTGTCCTTGCAATAAGAAAGTAAGCAGGTCACATATTTTTATACACACACACACACACACACACACACACACACACACACACACACACACACACACATATATATGGTAGAGTCCGAACAATCAAATGCTCCAGACAGGCACGGCACTCCAGGACTAGATGTAAAGATATTTAATGGTCCAGCTTCAAAGCACAAGCATATTACAATGCAGCATTTCGGGCCATGCAAGGCCCTTCATCAGGTAATGCTGGTGCTGGCAACAAAACGAACATTAAATATCTTTACATCTAGTCCTGGAGTGCCGTGCCTGTCTGGAGCATTTGATTGTTCGGACTCTACCATGTATACAATATCAGACAATGGCACCCAGGTAGTTGGATATTAGTAAGAGTGCCGGATTATTTGGATACTATATATATATATATATATATATATATATATATACACACACACAGTATTTGAAAAGTACGAGACAGCACACATTAAATAGTGAAATAGTGATGAGATAGTGATGCCAGGTCCAGAAATATGGTTCCGGTATGTATGATCGACAATGTTAAGGTCGACAGTCATTAGGTCGACCACTATTGGTCGACACTGACACGGTCAACATGGACAAATGGTCGACACATGAAAAGGTCAACATGGATTTTTTAACTGTTTTTTGTGTAATTTTTTTCCGTAACCCCAATTAGTGTACTGCGTCCCCTTGCATGGCTTTCTTCCAAATCGTAGTCCAAGTGGACGGTAAAGTATGAAAAAGTAAAAAATCTAAGTTTTTTTAAAAAGCCATGTCGACCTTTTCATATGTCGACCATTTTCATGTGTCAACCATATGTCCATGTCGACCATGTCAATGTTGACCAATAGTGGTCAACCTAATGAGTTGACCATCTGAATGGATACCCAGAAATATAACACTCACTTCTTAAAAAAAACCCCACCCACTCACATTTAGTAGTATTTATTGGCAACAGAAGGCCATCGATGTTTCTTGTGTCAGCAGTAGTGGCCCAACGGCCATTTCAACCAATCACCGTTGGTTTTCCTCAGGGGCTCAGGTGAACCTCTGAGGAAAACCATTTGGTTTTTTTTACAGGTTACAAGGATTTCTACTGGAGAAGAGGACGTGAAGGGCAACGGGGATGTAGGTAAGTATGTGTGAGTATGTATGTGAGTGTGCATGTATGCTTTATTAATGTTGTACTTACTACAGTATGTGTACTGTGTTTATTTTAATATTTATTTTACAGGTGGGACTACAGGTACCAACAGGTCCTTCAATGCTTGTGGTTCTCCAAGTACCAGCATGTGGAGAGGCTTGCTGGGGCCTGTAGTTCTACTGTAAAAGGCAATATTAACTCTAATTTTTACACTTTAAAGCCATGAACTCGACACCCAAAGCCCACGGGTGCCGAGCATAACCCCGAGCTTCGGCCCTGTCCTTGGTGCCCTGGGAGGGATTTATTGGGGGGCATCCCCACTCCAAATCCCCAGCTATGGCTGACTAGTTGGAAATAATGAATGCTTTGACCTTGGGGATCAATATAAACGTGTCCCCTGGTTGTGGCATTATATCCCCGCTAGAAAGAGTCTGGTGCTAGTTGATAGAAATACAGGGGACCCCATTCATTTTTTTTTTTTTTTTACCATATTTCCAGAACCAGGACCAGCTGAAGAGTCCAGTGCTGGTTGTGAAAAAATACAGGTGATCCCTACGCTTTTTTCCCTAAGAATTTTCAAAACCAGGGCCGGCTCCAGAAAGCATGGTGCTGGTTATGCTTATGGGGGGGGGGACCCCACATCATTTTGTTACATTTTTTTTTCACTTTCTTTACTTTCACAGAATGAAGCATGCACAGACCTCACTGATCTGTGCATGCTTTTATCAAATATGCACTTGTTGCACTGAGGTGCATTTTTTGTGTGATTTGGGTGGTGCTTTTTATGGTTGTTCCACGTAAACACACTCAAAAGTGCATTAAGGTGTGTTTTAATCATGATTCTGCCATTCTGGTGTGAAGTAGAGGGATTTGACTAAAACAATTTTTAGCAAATTTTCATTTTCCAATGATCCCAATGGTGAATTGCCGCAATTTGGAATATGCAAATGAATCCTTAGCAAATTAGCATATAAAACCCCCTGCAAATCATCCAAAATCAACCTTTAGTAAATTTCCACCCAGGTATCAGCCACAATCACATCCTCATTCTTTCATCTGAAGAACATAGCCAGAATCAAGCACTTAATTCATTCAGAATGTCTGCCTAAAGTCATACATGCACTCAGTGGAGCCGAGAGAGGGTACAAATTACCTTGGCCCAAGTCTGATGGAGGGGCCCAGTGGGGGCCCAGGTCCCCCCACACCTTACCTGTAAGCAGTAGTTGAAGGTTTTCTTCCCAGCCTAGCACACGCTGCTAAAAAAAATCTGTATTTTTCTAAGGGTGCATTCCTGTGATTAGGCCATGCCCCTTTAAATGTACCTGGGCCCAGCCAGGCTCTCCACTGCCCTGGCTGGAAGGCATGCCTTGCTCCTGTGAGCGGGTGAATCATGTGTGCTAGACACCCCCCCAAAAAGGTGTGGCCATGCTCCCAGCATGCTGTGGTCACCCCCCCCCTTTTTTTGGGGGGGGGGAGAGAGGGTTTGCGGGGGCCCAGAAAGTTGTTGTACTGGGGTCCAGGATTACTTTTGGCAGCCCTGCATGCACTTGTATCATCACGCCTAGACTACTGCAATGCCCTCTACCTGGGTCTCCCAGCAAAAGAATTGCACAGCTTGCAGATGGTACAAAATGCTGCTGCTAAGTTATAAACCAGCCACCTAACACCCATTCTCTTCTCATTTCACTGGATGACTGTAAGATGGTGAATCGTTTTCAAGATTGGCTTGCTCACTTTCAAAGCCCTACGTGACCAGGGCCCAAGGTACTTGAAGCAGCTTCTGATCTTTTACTATCCCACTCGATTACTGCGATCTGTAGATGAAGGACTATTAACAGTACCTAGAATCTCCCTGAATTCATCTGGGAGTCAAGCTTTCAGCTTTGTGGCTCTGACTCTATGGAACTCTCTTCCCCACACAATTTGAGAGGCCCCCACTCTAGAATTCTTCAAAAACAGACTCGGCACTTACCTATTTACTCAAGCATTTCACTAATATCTTCTGTTAATGCTTGTTTTGTATTTTGTGCTGTAAAGGCAAATGTAACACTTTGAGTCCTATTAGGAGAAAAGTGCTATATAAATATTATTATTATTATTATTATTATTATTTTATGTTTTATATTGTGTTATTTCATATCTTTTAACTGATACATGAAGCAGTATATTAAATGAGTTCACTTTTATCCAGCACTGGTTTCTGTTGGTACTGTATATCCCTGGTGCCCTTATGCCAGTGAACTATGGGCCTTATTCATAAAGGATCGCTTCAGCAATCCAATGCGCAGTTTCCCGATGGTGTAATTAACAGGCAGAGGTGTTCACGTGGAGGGACGGGGGTGGCCGGCGTTCGGGAAAAAGAGGGCGCGTTGCCCCCATTTTCTGTGCGTGGTGAGGCCAAAGGCTGCATCGTGTACGCAGTGTCCTTGGCCTTGCAGTCCCTTCAGCGACGGCAAAGCTGAGTAAACTGATGCTTACTCAGCCTGCTGTCGCAAATGAACATCGTGCCGATGTTTGCAATGTTCCTCTTATATGCGATCCTCCTGCATTTGCATTGCTAAGGACTGCAGATGCAAAGCTGCTGCAAGCAGCTTTGAATTTGCAATCCTTAATGAATCAGGCCCTATGAGCTGTGAGCATGTGAGGAGGGGGGGCGTGCACCTCCCTCTGGCTCACTGCGCAGGTTGGGGACAGACATTTCAGCACATTATAAAATAGATAATAATAGATAATATATAACACCAATTCAATCAGTACTACTAGTTTTCCAGTCCCGTATGTTATTCCGTAGTTAGGTAGTACCCCATTTTAGCAGCTGTGGTTTGATAGATTAATTAATTTTATTTCACCTAGCACTTAATTACCTGTGTCTTCCTTTAAAATCAAAACAATGCTTGCCATTTAACAGCACTCTCCTTTAGACTGCTGAAGAACACAGGTGGTGGCACTGGAACTCTTTCTGTCTAAAATGATAGCAGAAATGAAAACTTCCACATTACATACATTTTCATTTCTGTACAATAAAGATGTGGGAACTTTTACATATAAATGTATCAGTCATTCTTCTAAAAGGCAAATTGGATTTTGGAAGTCCTTTACGCTTCATAAAATAAAAGGTGGAAGCCAATGGCTATAATCAGTGGCGGAACTACCGCCAGTGCAAGCAGTGCCTATGTGAAAGGAGGGGGACAGCTGCAGCAGCGCCTCCACCAATTACATTGCGCTGCTGCGGCTCCCTCCTCCCCCTCCCTCCTTCTTCTTCTCCCCTGCCCGGGATCTGCGGCTGCCTGACAGTGACTGACTGCACCGAGGAGCCTGACTGCCAGTGGAGACAGTAAGTATAATCTATTCTTTCTATCTTTCTGTCTATCTATCTATCTATCTATCTATCTATCTATTCTGTCTGTCTGCCTTAATGTGTAAAAAGGGGACGCTGTCTGCCATAATGTGTAAAAAGGGGACTCTGTCTGCCGTAATGTGTAAAAAGGGGACGCTGTCTGCCACAAAGTGTAAAAAGGGGATGCTGTCTGCTGTTATGTGTTAAAAGGGGACACTGTCTGCCGTAATGTGTAAAAACGGGACGCTGTCTGCCGTAATGTGTAAAAAGGGGACGCTGTCTACTGTAATGTGTAAAAAAGGGGACAGTGTCTGACGTAATGTGTAAAAACGGGATGCTGTCTGCCGTAATGTGTAAAAGGTGGACTCTGTCTGCCGTAATGTGTAAAAAGGGGACGCTGTCTGCCGTAATGTGTAAAAACGGGACGCTGTCTGCCGTAATGTGTAAAAAAGGGAACTCTGTCTTCCGTAATGTGTAAAAAGGGGACGCTGTCTGCCGTAATGTGTAAAAAGGGGACGCTGTCTGCCGTAATGTGTCTAAAAGGGGACAGTGTCTGTCGTAATGTGTAAAAAAGGGACACTGTCTGCCGTAATGTGTAAAAGGTGTACTCTATCTGCCGTAATGTGTAAAATGGGATCACTGTCTGCCGTAATGTGTAAAAGGGGGCGCTGTCTGCCATAATGTGTAAAAAAGGGACTCTGTCTGCCGTAATGTGTATAAAGGGGACCCTGTTTGCCGTAATGTGTAAAAATGGGACGCTGTCTGCCGTAATGTGTAAAAAGGGGACGCTGTCTGCCGTATTGTGTAAAAAAGGGGACAGTGTCTGCCGTAATGTGTAAAAACGGGATGCTGTCTGCTGTAATGTGTAAAAGGTGGACTCTGTCTGCCGTAATGTGTAAAAAAGGGACGCTGCCTGCCGTAATGTGTAAAAAAGGGGACTCTGTCTGCCGTAATGTGTAAAAAGGGGACGCTGTCTGCCATAATGTGTAAAACAGGATGCTGTCTGCCGTAATGTGTAAAAAGGGGACGCTGTCTGCCGTAATGTGTAAAAACTGGACGCTGACTGCCGTAATGTGTAAAAAGGAGATGTTGTCTGCCATAATGTGTAAAAAGAGGACGCTGTCTGCCGTAATGTGTAAAAACGGGACATTGTCTGCCGTAATGTATAAAAAGGGGACGCTATCTGCTGTAATGTGTAAAAAAGGGGACGGTGTTTGCCGTAATGTGTAAAAACGGGACGCTGTCTGCCGTAATGTGTAAAAGGTGGACTCTGTCTGCCGTAATGTGTAAAAAGGGGATGCTGTCTGCCGTAACGTGTAAAAAGGGCACTCTGTCCGCCGTAATGTGTAAAAGGGGCTCTACCTGGTGTAGTGGTGTTACTGTGCGGCGTAATTTGAATAATGGAGACTACTGTGCACCGTTATATGAATTGGTTTTATTTTGTGGCCACACCCCTTCCCCATGAAGCCACGCACCTATATTTTTTGCGCTCACCTACGGCGCGCACTGACCCTGTTTTAAATAGGGGGGCTCCGATGCCGTTTCTTGCACACAGTGCTAAAATGTCTAGTTACGGCACTGTTGCTAGGTATCCATTTCCCTGGCCCTGAGCAGGTCCCCCTCACCAGATCCTCTCCAGGGGTGAGGGGGTGGATTTGGACTAGATGAGGGGGGGCCCAAAGCATTTTGTCGCACCTGGGCCCACCGCTCGCTAGTTCCGCCACTGGCTATAATATATACTGTAATAGACTTTTGAAAACTCATTGTGTAGGGTCCAGACTGCAAAGCTCTTGCTGCCATGTGTAATACAGTAGTGTATGTTAGAGTTTTACTTTACTATTATTATTTCATTTTTTAGAGACACCAAAATACTCACAGGTCCTGCCAACAAGTGTTTTGATTACACATGAAACAAAAGGTAATTAGAAACATTGAAGCATTTTGGATTATTCCAAAATGTCTTTAATTGGGGTTTTCAGCACATGTACATTCATATTTACCTGTTACACAGGGCGAGGAAATTATAACTGTAGTTGATGTAGATATTTACCTGAAATTGACAGTATAATCAATGGATAAATACAAATGTTCTATTCCCATTAATAATTCAATCTTGTGACTGGTTCTCTTTAATGAGCAGCCCCTAATGAAGGGCAACATCTAAAATCTCAATGGTGTCTTCTTAATCATCATATGACACTATTTTCCCAATCCAGAGGCAAATGGGAGTAGAGTGGACCATGTTTGCCTCTACCCTCTAGCTTCCAGAATACTGATAGCACACATTCCCCAAACGTCCAATTCATTAGACATGTATAACAAATTCCTGGGCCACTACTCCACTTCCATAGTGCGTTCCTTCTGATTACCACCCCTCTACACCAGGGGCACTTTAATGCTCTGAGCAGTGGGCCCCCTAGCCTCTCCGCTTCTTACTGTGTGTTGACAAGCAGGTCTCCAGTCCTCCGCGGCGCCATCTTCCATTCAGAAAGATGGCTCATACGCACAAGAGAGCAATGGCTCTGGTACAGTGATAGAATATCTGCTTTCACTGCACTGCACCATCTTTCTGAAGATGTCATTGGGAAAATGGCGCTACAGAGGAGGAGGGACTCGCTTGCCGGCACAAGGTATGTATACTCTGGGTGTAGGGTGCAAGGTGTGGGGCCACTCTGGACCCATGGGCTAGTGTGCACCACAAATCATGCATCCTTTATAAATACACCTATGCTCTTTACCATTCAATCAAACTTACATTTATTTTCTTTGAACGCTTAAACAATCCACTGATCCCGACAGTTCCAAACCAACATTGCTGTGTGATTGAATCATATAGCCAACTTACTTTCCATGTTGCTATTTAGTTTGACGACTATGCCATAATATGGCACTAGATAAATATAAACTTAATCATGTAACACAATAGCAACTGACTCATGTAATAAAGGTTTTTCTCTCTCTTTCAGGTACTAGTAGTCCGGTGACCACTAATGACACAACTTACATTTATTGGATGCTGTTTGCTTTGTTTTCTCTAATAATACCAACTATAGTAGTTATAACTATTATGCTGAAAAGAAAACAGAAGCTACATGGAGGTAACGTGTATATTATATATAAGTATATGTTTTAAAGATAGCCGAGGTATCCGTCATTCAGAGTTGTATTTATATCAGCTGTACCATGATTAAGTGATCACCGCTAATTGCATAAGCAGATGGATGGGGTGGGGCAGCCGCATAGATACAGCCAACTCTGATACAAGACATTTCTTTTCAAGCATGCATAGGACCACATTAAGTGCAACTCTGAATTAGCCCCATAATCTTCAGTTTTTTTGCTTTTTTGTAACTGAGACTTACCTACGTTGCCTAGGTATAATGGCTAATTGCCTACAATTCTAAAAGGAAAAAAATGCAATGTGAATGTTGTTTTTTTAACCCCCCTCCCCCAAACACTAACTAGAGTTTTAGATCTAACTGTAAGTGAATTACGTTTTAAATAAGATAATTTTTTTAAAGCACCCCTATCCTACAAAACTAAGTGGCTACGATTATAACTCTGAAAAAAATGAGTTTTAGAAATGTCAAACACTCCTTATTGCTGCCAGTGGTGCTGAGCGGGGAGGGGTAAATTGCAATTACCCGGGTCTCTGTTAGGGACTGGGATTTCAGGGAGGAGTAGTCACTCCCCGCTTATGCTGTGCCCATGACCCTTTATGATGTGGAAACACCCCCAGAAATGCGCAATGGTGATTAGTTGCCGTGCACGACATACACAGATATCGGGCCAGAGAGTGCTGCGCCCCCTCTCCAACACCCAAACCCACCAGTGCACTCAGTGACCATTTGTTGCCACAAAATAAAACTGTAAATGATCAAAAAACTAAATAATATCTCACAAGACAAAACAAGGGGGCGACTGACATAATTTCCCACGTTGCCTCTCGTACATTAGGCATTGTTAGCAATTCCTAGGCAAAGCAGGTGTTGAATATCAGTTGCTACTTTGGCTAACATGTTTCAGGCATTGTGCCAAATATATGCGTCACTTGCAGATCAGTCGATTGGTTCTTGTTAGCCCTATGGTCGTGCTGCATGGCTGCAGGAAATGAGACGCCGGAGCCATTGTTACTGCACACGAGATCACAGGCGCAGGCTTAGACATTCCCCAAAAATGGTCGCAACACACCTATGTTTTGCTGCCACTCCCGCTTACCTCCCCCAAATGTCCCCTGTTAATCACACTGTGAGTAAAGATCCACAGCGTGCGACTACTGTAATGTACCTTGACGCATGCACAGTGCAACTTACAGTAGATGCATGTGCAACTTAGTCTACAACTCTGAATCAGGCCGACCATCCTCCTATGCAGCCTTAATACCAGCAGTCAGGTGTTGGTGAGAATAAAATACAAACGCATACACATCATTTCACAGGGCAAAAAACATGTTAGTTCTTATTAGTAAATATAGTAGGTTTAATTGCTCTTGTCTGAGGAGGTAATCCACAGAATTAGGCAGAACATTTTGCAAGCAAAGAAAACAGTGCTATGTATATTGAGGGAACTCAAAACGAAAGCTCTGGGATTTTCTCATATGATAAATCTGTCAATATTTGCATAAGCATTACTTCTGTTCTGCAGACACACAACCCAAGAGACTACCTTTCACAGTCCACCGATTATATGTGATGTATAATTACACTACCGTAACATGTTAATTATATGGGGTGTACATTCCAGAGTTGCCATCTCAAGGTATTTCATATCTATTACTTCTGTCACAAACATGGGTAACATTTGCTCAAGCTGAACATTAACTTAAAAAAATGACAATATATTGAATATATGTATTAATGAGTTTATTGTATAACTTAAGAAGACATTACTTTTGGCAACTGTTTCTGGTTTGCTGGGCAAGTAATTTTTTATTTTTTTGACGATTGTCTACAGGGAAATATTATCCATGAACTCCTACATCCCCTGTAATGGGATTATAAAGTACTTTTACTTTTAATGGTTTAAAATAAATGAAAGAAAAACACACTAAATGCCATATCTTATGTAGAGATACACACGTGTGGTAACAAACACTAAGCACTTCTGGTTTTGTATTCCAAAATGTATTTTCGTTTTTACCATCTTTTATACTATTGTTTTTATCTCTTCTCGTTACCTTTACCTATTTCTACTTGCTGAGTATGCCCGTCCATTCTAAAGCCTTGTGCACACAACATGCGTATTCATGAATATTTATTAGAAAGACAGATGAAATTACGTTTTCTTCCTATTTATGGCTGAGTATGTCCAGCAGTGGCCATTGGTAAAGGCTTCCTTATGCAGAACAGCAGCTGCTCTCCTATTGCTATTTCCACATCTGGATGGATATAGCAGCACTGGTTTCCAGTTCCACTGAACGGGATACATATGATATCCTGGCAGACTGGATGCTGGCTGTCACTATACTAACAGCGGCATCCCGGCTGCCGGAATCCCAGCAGTGAGGCAGCGAGTCCTCTCGCAGGCATCGGGCCCGGAGACAGGTTATGTGCCCACTCGGTTGGGGGCATGGACCCAACAACAGAGTGGGAATACCGGATGTCACAACTGAGGGCCTGAGCTGACGGGAGGCAGCCTCAGTTGTAGGGGCTGAGATGTACCGGAACCTGGAAGGTTGTATCAGACCCCTGGACATGTAAGTAACATGAATAATAACTGCCCGAAGGCGTGACCACGACAACTTGGATAAAAGTCAATGATGTTTATTATGACAACTCCGCAACACAGCAGCAGTAAAAGAAAACGTAAAAGTCAGCAAAGAATAAATACAGTTCCTGGGTACTACAGGATGGCAGGAGCCACAGGGCACTGGTAGTGTGAGATAGTTCTTATGATCTTCTAGATGGAAAGTCCTTACCAGGCCCGACTGTAGCAATGGAGATAACCCAGGATTGTGCCAGCTGGTGTTCCAGGAAAAGCTGGGTTGCTGAAGATAAAACAGCTGCTGTGGATACTGGCTGGAACCAGACTGTTGTTATCACGGAGTGGATACTGGCTGGAACCAGTTAAATAATAAATGAACTTGGGAGCGATGAAATATGAACTGAAATGTAGAACTTGAGAGCGGAGAAATAATAATACCGGTGGAGAGTGGTAAAGTGTAGAAAGGACACCGGCCCTTTAAGGAAAGCTGTACTCTGCTGGAAGCTGAGCTGGAAGCAGGTAATGTTGTAGCTGGAAACAGATGAATCCACAATGGATTGGAGAGTCAGGCTACACCGCAGGTGGAATGCTGGTGCGGGTCTCTATGGTGGAAGTCTTGAGACAGGAGCTGGAACCTGGAAGACAATCACAGGAGAGAGACAAACAGGAACTAGGTTTGACAACCAAAGCACTGACGCCTTCCTTGCTCAGGCACAGTGTATTTATACCTGCAGCAAGGAAGGGATTGGCTAGGCAATTATGCAGATTAACAATACTGACAACAGATTGGAGGAAATGATCAGCTGACAGAATCCAAGATGGCTGCGCCCATGCAGACACTTGGAGGGAAGTTTGGTTTGTAATCCATGTGGTAATGAAAACAGTAATGGCGGCGCCGGCCACTGGAGACAGGAGACGCCAGGCTGACAAGTGCACATCCGACCACGCGGACACAGCGGAGGCCGCGGCTGACGTAATCGCCACTCTGACACTCTGCATGCAGAAGCTCAGGGACGGCGGCGGAGGCCGCGGGAGACGCCATGCCAGATGTAATAAGGCGTTACTGTGACAGCGTCTCAGAGAGACAGGAGAGGATGCAGGAATGTGAACATTAGGATAACAGATGGGATCCGGTCCTGGAGCGCTGAGCCAGCCTTAGGAGACATCTGATGGGTAAGAAATGGCGTCCAGATACCCGGATCGTGACAGCACCCCCCCCTTTAGGAGTGGCCCCAGGACACTTCTTTGGCTTTTGAGGAAACTTGGAATGGAATCTCCGGACCAAGGCAGGAGCATGGACATCAGAAGCATTGGTCCATGAACGTTCCTCAGGACCATAACCCTTCCAGTCAATAAGATATTGTAGTTGACCGTAACGGTGACGTGAGTCCAGGATCTTGGCCACTTCATACTCAACGCCTCATTGAGTTTGGACTTTCGGAGTTGGAGGAAGTGAGGAATGAAACCGATTCAAGATCAGCGGTTTCAACAGGGAAACATGGAATGTCCTGGGTATTTTTAAGAAGGGAGGCAACTGGAGTCTGTAAGCAACAGGATTGATGACTTGTTCAATCTTGAAAGGACCGATATAGCGAGGTGCAAACTTCATACTGGGAACTCTTAACCTCAAATTCTTCGTGGATAACCATACCCGTTCACCCACCTTGAGAGCAGATGAAGAATGATACTGGTTGTTATGACAGAACTCGGCCCAGGGAAGTAATTGAACCCAGTCATCTTGAGAGGAGGACACATAGATGCGGAGGAAGGCCTCCAAGTCCTGATTCACCCTCTCGGTTTGACCATTGGTCTGAGGATGGTAAGCCGTGGAAAACTTTAGCTTGACTTGGAGGACTTGACATAAACTTCGCCAGAATTTGGCTGTGAATTGAACTCCTCGATCTGAGATAATTTCTTCAGGAAGACCGTGGAGTCGGAAGATCTCTTGTATGAATACTTGAGCCAACTTGGAAGCTGACGGAAGACCGGTGAGAGGAATGAAGTGTGCCATCTTGGTGAACCGGTCAACTACCACCCAGATGGTATTGAACTTGTTACACATGGGTAAGTCTGTAATGAAATCCATCGACAAGTGGGTCCATGGTCGACGGGGAACGGATAGTGGAACCAGTTGCCCCGCAGGCGACTGGCGGGATACTTTATGTTGGGCACACTTTGGGCAAGATGCAATAAACTCCAAGACGTCCTTTTTCAGAGTTGGCCACCAATAGGACCTAGAGATAAACTCCAGGGTTTTTTGGATACCTGTATGTCCGGCAAAACGGGAAGCATGGGCCCAATGCATGAGCTTCTTCCTTAGCATCGGCTTCACAAAACTTTTCCCTGATGGGGGCGTAGAGTCCATCCCTACCGTGGAGAATGCCAACGGATTTATAATAGGATGCTTGTCTGAAGACTCTGACTCATTTTCTTGCTCCCATGAGCGGGAAAGGGCATCGGCCTTGCGATTCTGAGAGCCCGGACAGAACTGGAGTTTAAAGTCGAACCTGGAAAAGAAAAGTGCCCATCTGGCCTGACGAGGGTTGAGACATTGTGCGCCCTTCAGGTATAAAAGGTTCTTGTGGTCTGTAAGTATGGTGATTGAATGAGAAGCTCCCTCCAACAGATACCTCCACTCTTCTAGAGCGAGCTTGATGGCTAGCAACTCCTGGTCGCCAATGGCATAGTTGCGCTCAGCTGGGGAGAACTTCCGGGAGAAGAAACTGCAAGGGTGTAAATGGCCATCTTTAGCCCTCTGAGATAACACCGCTCCTACTCCAACGGAGGAGGCATCCACCTCTAAGATGAAAGGAGAGTCGATGTCAGGCTGTTTCAGAACAGGCGCAGAGATGAACCTTTGTTTTAAAAGATGAAATGCTCGCATGGCTTCTTCAGACCACTTGGACGGGTTAGCACCCTTCTTAGTGAAAGCAGTAATAGGCGCCACAATGGTGGAAAAGTCTCGTATAAACTTTCGGTAATAGTTGGCGAACCCTAAGAACCTCTGGACCCCTTTGAGGGTTAAGGGTACCGGCCAATTTTGGATTGCTTGTAGTTTCTCAGGATCCATCTCTAGTCCGGAACCGGACACAATGTACCCTAGAAACGGAATGGACTTGACTTCAAAGACGCATTTTTCTAATTTGCAATAGAGATGATTGACACGGAGACGGGACAGAACCTCTTTAACCCAAAAACGATGTTCCTCTAAATCGTTGGCAAAAATGAGGATATCGTCTAGATAGACCACGACATGACGGTATAGAATGTCTCTGAAGATCTCATTGACAAAATGCTGGAAGACAGCTGGAGCATTGCTCAATCCGAAGGGCATGACGAGGTACTCATAATGTCCGTCACGGGTGTTAAAGGCGGTCTTCCACTCGTCACCCTCACGGATCCGGATGAGATTGTATGCACCTCGCAAGTCCAGCTTTGTAAAGATGGTAGCTCCGCTAACTCTGTCAAAGAGCTCAGTAATCAGGGGTAAAGGATAACGGTTCTTGATGGTAATGTCGTTCAAACCTCTGTAGTCGATGCACGGCCGCAGACCACCATCTTTCTTTTTTACAAAAAAGAAGCCTGCGCCGGCTGGAGAAGAAGAAGGTCGAATGAACCCCTTTGCTAGGTTCTCTTTAATATATTCCTCCATAGAATGCGTCTCAGGCAGAGACAACGGATAAGTTCGGCCTCGAGGTGGAACCTTCCCTGGAACGAGATCAATCGGACAGTCCCATTCTCTATGAGGAGGAAGGATATCAGCAGAAGCTTTACTGAACACATCCGTGAAATCTTGATATGGAGGAGGTGGAACATCAGACGACCTGGGGGAGGAAGAACAGACAGGCAATACTTTAAACAAACATGTCTCAGCACAGGAGGAACCCCATGCCAGGATTTGCGTAGTCGTCCAATCAATTGTAGGATTGTGAAGACGGAGCCATGGAAGGCCCAGGACCACAGGATGTGTGGCTCTTGGAATCACTAAAAAAGAAATAAGTTCGGAATGAAGAACTCCCACTCTCAGACGAACTGGTAGAGTCCTTAAAGAAATAACTGCATCAAAAATTTTGCTGCCATCCACGGCAGTTAAAGAAATGGACGAAGAAAGTCTCTCGGTGGGTAGGGACCACCGTTTAACATAGGCTTCGGTAATAAAGTTCCCAGCTGCTCCGGAATCAAGGAGGGCAATGACGTTCCGATAACGTTGAGCAACTTGAAGCGAGACTGGGAGATTACAATCTTGAGGAGATGGAGAGGAGATCATTACTCCTAGCCGGCCCTCTCCTTGGCGAGCTAGGATTTGGAGTTTCCCGGACGTTTGGGACAGGCATTAATGGTGTGAGACGGAGCTGCACAATAGAGACAGAGAAACTCGGAGAGACGTCTTCGGCGCTCAGCAGGAGTTAAACGGGAATGGCCAAGTTGCATGGGCTCATCTTTAGATGGTGACAGTTGACGAGGAGGAGGAGCAGAAGATTTTGGAGCAGATGATCTTCCACGCTCAGTTGCTCTCTCTCTGAAACGTAAATCAACTTTCGTGCAGAGTGAGATTAGCTCATCTAACTTAGAAGGTAAGTCTCTGGTAGCTAACTCATCTTTAATACGCTCAGATAAGCCATGCCAGAATGCAGCATACAGGGCCTCGTCGTTCCATGCCAGTTCGGATGCCAGGATCTGGAACTGTATCAGATATTGTCCTACAGTACGTGACCCCTGGCGTAAACGGAGAATCTCGGATGAAGCTGAGGTTACCCGGCCTGGCTCGTCGAAGATGCGCCTGAATGTTGACACGAAGGCAGTGTAGGAAGATAGCAGGGTGTCGGACCTCTCCCATAACGGTGATGCCCAATCAAGGGCTGAGCCACTGAGAAGAGAAATAATGTAGGTAATTTTTGTACGGTCACTGGGAAAATTGCCAGGTTGTAGCTCAAACTGAATCTCACACTGGTTGAGAAATCCCCTGCAGAATCTTGGAGATCCGTCAAATTTTGCTGGCGTTGGAAGATGAAGACGTGGAGCAGAAATGGGTAAGGTGGGTGGGGTTATAGCTGGAGTCACTGTGGTTGACGCACCAGACGCGCCTGATCCACGGAGAGTTGTCTGAATCCCATCCAGCCGAGTAGAGAGATCCTGGAGACAGCGGATGATGTGGCCCTGTGCAGCCTCCTGATGTTCTAGTCGGGCTGCCAGTTCTTGCATAGGCCTGGCCGCTTGATCCTGGTCTCCGGCTGGATTCATTAGGTCAGTGCTTACTGTCACAACTGAGGGCCTGAGCTGACGGGAGGCAGCCTCAGTTGTAGGGGCTGAGATGTACCGGAACCTGGGAGGTTGTATCAGACCCCTGGACATGTAAGTAACATGAATAATAACTGCCCGAAGGCGTGACCACGACAACTTGGATAAAAGTCAATGATGTTTATTATGACAACTCCGCAACACAGCAGCAGTAAAAGAAAACGTAAAAGTCAGCAAAGAATAAATACAGTTCCTGGGTACTACAGGATGGCAGGAGCCACAGGGCACTGGTAGTGTGAGATAGTTCTTATGATCTTCTAGATGGAAAGTCCTTACCAGGCCCGACTGTAGCAATGGAGATAACCCAGGATTGTGCCAGCTGGTGTTCCAGGAAAAGCTGGGTTGCTGAAGATAAAACAGCTGCTGTGGATACTGGCTGGAACCAGACTGTTGTTAGCACGGAGTGGATACTGGCTGGAACCAGTTAAATAATAAATGAACTTGGGAGCGATGAAATATGAACTGAAATGTAGAACTTGAGAGCGGAGAAATAATAATACCGGTGGAGAGTGGTAAAGTGTAGAAAGGACACCGGCCCTTTAAGGAAAGCTGTACTCTGCTGGAAGCTGAGCTGGAAGCAGGTAATGTTGTAGCTGGAAACAGATGAATCCACAATGGATTGGAGAGTCAGGCTACACCGCAGGTGGAATGCTGGTGCGGGTCTCTATGGTGGAAGTCTTGAGACAGGAGCTGGAACCTGGAAGACAATCACAGGAGAGAGACAAACAGGAACTAGGTTTGACAACCAAAGCACTGACGCCTTCCTTGCTCAGGCACAGTGTATTTATACCTGCAGCAAGGAAGGGATTGGCTAGGCAATTATGCAGATTAACAATACTGACAACAGATTGGAGGAAATGATCAGCTGACAGAATCCAAGATGGCTGCGCCCATGCAGACACTTGGAGGGAAGTTTGGTTTGTAATCCATGTGGTAATGAAAACAGTAATGGCGGCGCCGGCCACTGGAGACAGGAGACGCCAGGCTGACAAGTGCACATCCGACCACGCGGACACAGCGGAGGCCGCGGCTGACGTAATCGCCACTCTGACACTCTGCATGCAGAAGCTCAGGGACGGCGGCGGAGGCCGCGGGAGACGCCATGCCAGATGTAATAAGGCGTTACTGTGACAGCGTCTCAGAGAGACAGGAGAGGATGCAGGAATGTGAACATTAGGATAACAGATGGGATCCGGTCCTGGAGCGCTGAGCCAGCCTTAGGAGACATCTGATGGGTAAGAAATGGCGTCCAGATACCCGGATCGTGACACCGGACAGGTGTCGGGATTTCGGGCCTCATTAAATATCAGCTGTCGGGATTATGGCGTCGGTTTCTTGAATGCCGGGATCTTGACAGCCGGTATGTTGGTGTGGCCAGTACCATGTGGGTGTGACAGTGCTGTGTGGGTGTGGCCTCTGCCGGATGCCTCCCTAAATACAGTATGTTAGAGATAGAAAAAACTTTTAACACTTATTGTTCATTGTCAACCGTTAGGCCAGCTGGTGGCAGGTAATCATCATGAATTCATGATGTTGGGCCTATTTTAATATGGAGGCAGTGGCGTAACTACTGCCCCCGCAGTCCTCGCGGTGGCTTGGGGGCGAGGGGCTGCGGGGGCGCCACTGATTTACAGCAGACTGACATGCGGACGAGCGTCCGCATGTCAGTCTGCAGTCTCCTTCCCTCCGCCGCTTGTTGGAGGGACACGGAGGGCACACAGCGCGCCTCCCTGTGTCCCTCCTGCTGCATCATCTCCGGCGGCCGCGGGTCTAATAGGGGGAAGTGCCGTCCGTGAGCTCTAATTGGCTCACGAACCGGCACTTCCCCCTATTAGACCCGCGGCCGCCGGAGATGATGCAGCAGGAGGGA
Organism: Pseudophryne corroboree; assembly: GCF_028390025.1. Classification (NCBI taxonomy): domain Eukaryota; kingdom Metazoa; phylum Chordata; class Amphibia; order Anura; family Myobatrachidae; genus Pseudophryne; species Pseudophryne corroboree. Next base: position 332,700,313 of record NC_086450.1, on the reverse strand, counting down.
CACAGGAGAGACGAGCTGTGCCCTCCGTGTCCCTCCAAAAAGCGACGGGGGGGTAAATATCTGGCACTGGGGGCATATATGGCACGGGGGGGGAATATCTGGCACTGGGGCATTTCTGGCACTGGGGGGAATATCTGGCACTGGGGGCATATCTGGCACTGGGGGGGGGGATATCTGGCACTTCGGCATATATGGCACTGGGGGGGAATATCTGGCACTGGGGGCATATATGGCACTGGGGGGGGGGATATCTGGCACTGGGGGCATATATGGCACGGGGGGCATATATGGCACTGGGGGGAATATCTGGCACTGGGGGCATATATGGCACTGGGGGCATATATGGCACTGGGGGGGGGGGATATCTGGCACTGGGGCATATATGGCACTGGGGGGAATATCTGGCACTGGGGGGGGGGGGATATCTGGCACTGGGGCATATATGGCACTGGGGGGGAATATCTGGCACTGGGGGCATATATGGCACTGGGGGGGAATATCTGGCACTGGGGGCATATCTGGCACTGGGGGGGAATATCTGGCACTGGGGGAATATCTGGCACTGGGGGAATATCTGGCACTGGGGGGGGGGGATATCTGGCACTGGGGCATATATGGCACTGGGGGGAATATCTGGCACTGGGGGGGAATATCTGGCACTGGGGCATATATGGCACTGGGGGGGAATATCTGGCACTGGGGGCATATATGGCACTGGCGGGGAATATCTGGCACTGGAGGGGGGGGATATCTGGCACTGGGGCATATATGGCACTGGGGGGGAATATCTGGCACTGGGGGCATATATGGCACTGGGGGGGAATATCTGGCACTGGGGGCATATATGGCACTGTTACTGTTCGATAAGTGAGGAGAATCAAGAGCAGAACATTACAATATACTCTATGGGAATGGGCTGTGGGTAGTTTGCAGAGAGCATTTCACCAAATTCTCATGTTCAGTTTTCCTTTTTCACTAAAACTTATATCTGAAAAAAAAAGAAAAAAAAAACCCAGTTCCTAACGGTTCAGTGAAAATGAAAGTGCTGGCATCCCTATATATGGGGTCTATTTAAAAAGTCTTGGAGAGAGATAAAGTGGACGGAGATAAAGTAGCAGCCAATCAGCTCCTAACTACCATGTAACAGGCTGTGACCCCTATGTACCAGCCAACCAGCTCTTAGTTGTCTTTTTTCAAACCCAATCTGTAACATGGCAGCTAGGAGCTGATTGGTTGGTACTTTATCTCCGTCCACTTTATCACTCTCCAAGGTTTAGTACATAGGGAAAACAGCCTGTTACACTGCGGCTAGGAGCTGATTGGCTGGTACTTTGTCTCTGTCCACCTTATCTTTCTTACAAATCCCCTTGCTGACACTTGGGAGTAGGTTTGAGTTATTACTATTTATCTTTAGAATAAAGATTTCTTAAACTTATCATGTGTACTGTCTTTCCAGATTCCTTTTGTGAAGGCGGTGACAAGATTAAGAATAACTCTGAAAACAATTTAAAAGGTGGAGATGTAGCTTTGTGTGATGAAATAAAAATACCAGTGGCGGAAAATGAAGAACATGTAGTTCCAATGTATAACAATATCTCTGACCAGGCTTTATCTGACTACTTGTTTCCTTTGCCGGCAGTAGAGGAAGGAGCTGACATTCTTGTCACCACAAAAACACCTGCTTATCTGAACCTTGGCCCAGATGTGAGGGGCGATGCTTTTGTGGAAACATAACATCTTTATGTGCTTTTTTTGGATCAAGACACCTGCCAAAGACGTGGAAAAGCAATGTTTGTTTACATGTTATATATGGGTCAGATTTATCAAGCCTTGGAGTGTGATAAATTGCACAGTGATAAAGTACCAACCAATCAGCTCCTAACTGCCATGTTACAGGCTGTGTTTGAATAATGACAGGAGCTGATTGGTTGGTACTTTATCACCATGCAATAATCACTCTCCAAGGCTTGATAAATCTGGGCCAATGTGTTAAAATCATGACACGGGGGAGATGTATAAAACATTCAAGAGTAAAAAAGTTTAAGTTGCCCATTCCAAGTAATCAGCTTCAAACTGTCATTTTATAGACTGTGCTAGATAAATGTTATCTATAAGCAGATTGGATGCTTTGGGCAATATCAACACTTTATCTCTCTTGAAGATTAGATACCTCTCCCCAACAGTCCTTATCACAGTCACCAGGATGCACAGCAGTTCCTGCCAGTGTCGGACTGGGGCATGAAGAGCCCATCGGGGAAATGCAGTAGTAGGGGCTCATGTTTAGGGGTGTGGTCAGCCACCCCAGAGATTTTGGCTAGCCATTACAGAGTGCATGAGCCCCTTGATGAATATATATTGTAAATACTGCTAGTGCATGCATGCTTCCTGATTACCCACTTGAATTACACATATGTCTATGTGTAATTCAAGTGGGTAATCAGGAAGTTGATGCGTAGAGGAGAAGGTGGGCCCATAGGCAGTGGGGCCCACCAGGGGTTTCCCCTGTGCCCCTGAGGGCCAGTCCGACCCTGTTTCCTGCAATATATTACCTCAACTTGTAAAGAACTGTGTTACTAAATTGTTAATATTTACAGATATAAATGCCCAGCATGGACTATTTGGGCTGTAATGCCACAAAGCATGACACATGGTCATTACAGGATTTCTTTCAGCTTCCAATTCTTATGAATTGTGCTGCACAATGTATTGATCAGTTATGATCCTACTGTATATGCTCTTTTTTGGTCCAGTCTATTAAACTCAAAAATAACAGCTAAATTTCATCAATGGCCTTTTCAAATGGAATTAAGTATCCATTTTTGTAGCTTTTTGAAATGAAAACAAACCTTGGGGTTACCCAGAGCTTCTGATCTTGTTTATGACCAATATTTAAAAAGGCCAATGCTTTTCCTAGGAAGACCTAGCCGTGTAAAATCATTGCCCTTGTAAATGTTATGCATAATCACAATCAGACAATCCAGGGTTTGCAACCCAACGCTTCATAAATAAACCCTTTTATGTCCAAAAATACTTTATAATGCAGTTGGAATATAGTAATGTATTTCAGTATAGATTTCTGGGGTTGATGTATGAACTGCCGATACAGGGGAGAAGTGGTATCAGCGCACGTTATGTGACTGCAAAAAAGTGTAGTCTATATCGGCGCTTCTATGTGTAAGATAGCATGTCGATATGCAGGGCAATGTATGAACGGTCAGATGCACTTACCATTCCGAAACCTGCAGCAATCAATTTCAACAACTGCAGGTGTCATTGCCCATTCACCACAACAGGGACAGCACTGTCGGCTGCAGCCCGAAGACAGCAGCCGCCGCATGGCTGCGGAGGTTGCTGGCTTTGGGCTGCAGAGGAGAGCTCATAATAGTAGTGAGATTTTGCGCATGCCCAGTGAGCCGGCCGGGGTAGAGAGACGGCGCATCAATACTAGGCTGATGCGCTCTGTTGGGTAATACAGTCATCGCCGGAGGGGGGGCTTTAACTCCCCCACTTCGGCATCCGAGATGTTAATACATCTCAGCACTCCTCGGTAAAAAGGCGAAGCAGGAATCGTTATACCCGCACGATACATTGAGTATAATACATTTACCCCTGACATATTATTCAATGCAATATACTTCTCTCTATGGGTAGGGCCAGGGACTGGCTGGCAAATTTTAGCCTGGGGGCATGCACAAAGCACTGATCCATTAGTGGCAGCCAATCCTTAAAGTAACCCCTTTGGGAGTACCTAAGAGGCACTCCCTTTTCTGGTAACACCATCCCCAGATACAGTATGTTACCAGAATTATTATTATTATTATTATTATTATTATTATTTTTTTTTTTTTTCTAATGAGTCATTCTTGGAATAAAGCATTTGTTTAATGCAGAACCCTACCACCCACCCTGTTGTGGCCAGCACTTCTAACATGCTTCTAACATGCTTGACCACCACCTATCCTATTCTCAACTTTTTCAATGATGCACACCTATCTTACCTGTAAAATACTTACCTCCCCAATTATTTACATGATTATCTCTGCTACTTTATGTCATACTAGCCTACTTTTGAAAAAGCATTTCAGGGAGATAAGTGTGATGTTAAAGTGGACATGTACTGCTACATCTGAGAGACGTGTTAGAAAGGACTTACTGTATATCCAAATATAAATGAGCCCCAAAGCAGTAAGCACGATCTGCTTGTTGATGGTTCCATATAGTGGCCATGTAAAATCTGATTTGAAATGCATGTAGCCGTAGGGAGTATTATGCCTTGTAACCAATGCAGGGACATGGCACAGATGGTCCCATTTGAATGTATATATCTCTGATTTCCTTATTTTCCCCAAGAATATAACAGCTACAGAATGGGTTAGGTGCAATCAGGGAGATTGCTGGACTATATTGGGAGTCAGGCAGATCAGAGGCAGAACTCTGGGAGGCAATGGAGTCGGCTGCTGCCGGGGTCCTGCCCTGAAGGAGGCACTACTCCTCATGGATGCCATTGGGGACTGGAGTCCCTGCAGGCAGTTGCAGCCATGGAGAGATAGAGCTGCCGGGAGGGGTGAAACTAGCGGCAGTGAACAAAGATCTGTGCTAGCAGGAGAGCCGCTGCAGCATTATCAGGACAAAGAAGGGTGATGATGACATCACTAGTCACCCTTCAAGTCGGTGCCGCTGCAGCCGGCAGCTGCCTGACAAGACTCTGGTTAGTTGTGCACTGAATGGGGGGGATTGGAAAGTGGGAGGAGGGACTGGAGGTGGAGGACATAGAGCTGTCTGTGAGGAGTGACTGGAGGCTGCCTGCCATGAGCATTGCAGCTGCACTGAGTGTGTGATTACTGCAGAACTAAGGAGCCTTACCACAGCCTGCCAGTCACAAGTATGTTATATTTGTGAAACTATTTTAAAAATGTAAATCTAGGGCTCATTTCTTTTTATTTATTGCTAAATAATGTGTGTGTGTGTGTGTGTGTGTGTGTGTGTGTGTGTGTGTGTGTGTGTGTGTGTGTGTGTACACTGCTCAAAAAAATAAAGGGAACACAATGTAACTCCAAGTCAATCCCACTTCTGTGAAATCAAACTGTCCACTTAGGAAGCAGCACTGATTGACAATCAATTTCACATGCTGTTGTGCAAATGGAATAGACAACAGGTGGAAATTATAGGCAATTAGCAAGACACCCCCAATAAAGGAGTTGTTCTGCAGGTGGTGACCACAGACCACTTCTCAGCTCCTATGCTTTCTTGCTGATGTTTTGGTCACTTTTGAAAGCTGGCGGTGCTTTCACTCTAGTGGTAGCATGAGACGGAGTCTACAACCCACACAAGTGGTTCAGGTAGTGCAGCTCATCCAGGATGGCACATCAATGCGAGCTGTGGCAAGAAGGTTTGCTGTGTCTGTCAGCGTAGTGTCCAGAGCATGGAGGCGCTACCAGGAGACAGGCCAGTACATCAGGAGATATGGAGGAGGCCGTAGGAGGGCAACAACCCAGCAGCAGGACCGCTACCTCCGCCTTTGTGCAAGGAGGAACAGGAGGAGCACTGCCAGAGCCCTGCAAAATGACCTCCAGCAAGCCACAAATGTGCATGTGTCTACTCAAACGATCAGAAACAGCCTCAATGAGGGTGGTATGAGGGCCCGACGTCCACAGGTGGGGGTTGTGCTTACAGCCCAACACCGTGCAGGACGTTTGGCATTTGCCAGAGAACACCAAGATTGGCAAATTCGCCACTGGCGCACTGTGCTCTTCACAGATGAAAGCAGGTTCTCACTGAGCACATGTGACAGACGTGACAGAGTCTGGAGACGCCAAGGAGAACGTACTGCTGCCTGCAACATACTCCAGCATGACCGGTTTGGCAGTGGGTCAGTAATGGTGTGGGGTGGCATTTCTTTGGGGGGCCGCACAGCCCCCCATGTGCTCACCAGAGGCAGCCTGACTGCCATTAGGTACCGAGATGAGATCCTCAGACCCCTTGTGAGACCATATGCTGGTGCGGTTGGCCCTGGGTTCCTCCTAATGCAAGACAATGCTAGACCTCATGTGGCTGGAGTGTGTCAGCAGTTCCTGCAAGACGAAGGCATTGATGCTATGGACTGGCCCGCCCGTTCCCCAGACCTGAATCTAATTGAGCCCATCTGGGACATCATGTCTCGCTCCATCCACCAACGCCACGTTGCACCACAGACTGTCCAGGAGTTGGCGGATGCTTTAGTCCAGGTCTGGGAGGAGATCCCTCAGGAGACCATCCACCACCTCATCAGGAGCATGCCCAGGCGTTGTAGGGAGGTCATACAGGCCACACACACTACTGAGCCTCATTTTGACTTGTTTTAAGGACATTACATCAAAGTTGGATCAGCCTGTAGTGTGTTTTTCCACTTTAATTTTGAGTGTGACTCCAAATCCAGACCTCTATGGGTTAATAAATTTGATTTCCATTGATCATTTTTGTGTGATTTTGTTGTCAGCACATTCAACTATGTAAAGAACAAAGTATTTAATAAGAATATTTCATTCATTCAGATCTAGGATGTGTTATTTTAGTGCTCCCTTTATTTTTTTGAGCAGTGTATATATATATATATATATATATATATATACACACACATATATGGGGGGACCAACCTTTATCTTACCTCTGTGCGACTGGGACATACTTCCGCCACTGAGACGGATTGCTACTATTTCTGGGAGTCTCCCTGAAGTAAATATACCTCATAGGGACAGTGGTAACAATAATCACTGTCCCTGCAAGTTACATCCTAACCATCCTGGAATCTTTGAAAGACTCTGCCTGAGAATCTGACACTGCACATGCACACAGTGTTACTTTCTGGAGCCAGGCGGAAGCTATGGGAAAGGGATCATAAGAACCCTCTCCTGTGAGAATGCCTCCGTAGGCATAAAGAGCTTCAAGCTATCTCAGGATGATGTAAGCAAACGGGACTAAACTTTTTGGAGTTTGGTACATAGGGGTCAGTCTGTAGTCCCCATTGACAGTGATAGGGGCTGTGGTCTGCGGTGTCAGTTAGCCTTTTGCAGGAGATCTCTGTGAAATCTGTTCTTACATAGACACATAAAATTATGCAGAAACCCATCTTCATAAATAGGCCTCCAAATCACAGTATTTTAGTGTAATAAACTGTAAATAAAAAAATTGCATTTCAAAAATATACCAAAATGTTTTTTTTCTCTTATCTTTGATCAAAAATGCTCAATTAATTATTTGCTTTGAGCTGTGAATTATTCTGCCCTATATTCTGTGTGAGCTGGATGGGGGCTGAAGTTCCTTATGGCTACTCATCTTCTTGATGTGTGAGAGGTAGAGCCATTTACATAAGGAGGTGGGGAGCTGGGGACAGGAGAAGTAGGTAGAAACAGAAGGAGGAGGTGGGATTCCATGTATAGAGATGGAGGGGAGCTGGGAACAGGAGGAGGCTGGGAGTCTTCAACAGGAGGAGTAGACGAGGAAAGGAGAACGAACCAAGGAAAGGATGAGGTGAGGACAGCAGGGGTGTAGTGAGGGTGGTTCCGGTGGAGCACAAGCTCCGGGCGCTGAACAAGATAGAGGGCGTGCTGCCGCCTGCCACGCCTCTTCCCGAGAGCCACTGAGCAGGAGGAGGAGTAGTAGAGGAGGCGTGCACTGACTCAGAGTTATGTAGGTAACAGGGCAGGCCAGAGGCGACAACAGGAGACACTGACAGCCAGCACATGCCGGAGCTCTGCTCGCTATCTTTACATGTCTCACTGTCTGCTTGTAGCTGTGCAGCCGGGTTACTTCTGTCCTGCAGCACCACTCTCTGCCCCTGCTGCTGCGGCACCTCTCTTTTCTGGAAGCTGTAGCACATGTCTCTACTTCAGATGCTGCAGCAGCTCTCTCTGCCTTAGCTGCTGCAACACCTCTTTCTGCCCCAGCTTCTGCAGAACTTCTCTCTGCTACGGCTGATGTAGCACCTCTCTCTGTCCTGACTACTGCAGCACTTTTATCCAAATTGATGCTGCAGCACCTCTCTCTGCTCTAGCACCTCTCTCTGCATTAGAAGCTGCAGCACCACACTCTGTCAGGCTGCTGCAGCACCTCTTTCTGCCCGTTAGGCTGCTGTGATGCAGCTCTCTCTGCCCCTCAGGCTGCTGCGGCACATCTTTCTCTGCCCCTCAGGCAACTGTGGGACATTATTTTCATTGAACATAGTGGGATTATCAGGTCTGGGCTGGCAGTTTTAGGGTATAATTTTCATTGAGGCATTGGGAGATTATCAGATCGGGGGGGGGGGGCAGTTTGGGGGAATTATTTTTATTCAGCGATTAGGACGTTTATCAGGTTTGTGGGGGGTCACATTTGGGGCTTTATTTTCATTGAGGAATTGGGGGTTGTGAGTTCAGGTCAGTTTGGGCATATGCTGTATAGTGTTTTTAATTTATTTGAATTAAACAAGTAAATAGTTAAATACAGCTACTTCCATAATGGCTCTACCATGTTGTAATGTGTATAAGGGGCTCAATCATAGTGTAATGTGTATAAGATGATCTATTGTGTGGCCAAACATGTATAAGGGGCTCTACTGTGTGGTACAATGTGAATTGGTACTATTCTGTGACCACGCACCTTCCCAATGAAGCCATTGTTTATTAATTATTACCAGTTATTTATATAGTGCACACATATGCATGGGGAGAATATCAAACTCCACAAAGTTAGACCATGGTGGAAATCGAACCCATGACCTCAGTGTTGTGAGGAAGTAATGCAAACCATAACACTATCCATACTGCCATGCACCTATATTGTTATTGCAAGCCTTCGCCATGCACTGACTCTATTTTAAACATCAGTGGCACACGAAGGATACCTTCGCTCTGAGCTCCACAAAGTTTAGAACCAGCCCTGTCACCAATTTAAGATTTAAAAATTTTTTTTCAACTGTAATACAGTATGTCACCACATGTTAGCTAGGCCCCTAATTCAGTACAGGGGAGGGGGGCGCCAAAACATACCCTTGCTCCGGCACCATGGCGCCTAGCTACACCTCTGGAGGACAGGTGCACCACATGCTGCTATATCCTCAATTGGAGCAGTCGTCTAGCTATTCAGTAACTGAAGCTGATACTGGAAGAGCATGGTGATGGCTGCACTGCCCTTCAGAAAACAACTAGGGGAAGAGAGATGTACAGAGAGGGGACGGGCCATGCATCTGTTCTGTACTTGCAGAAACTTCATAGCTGGACACAACCTCTGGTAATAGCATGCCCCATGCTGAAACAATGTAGGCAACACTGGCCGGACCAAGGTTCTGTAAATGGGCCCACCCCTGGGAGGAGATGCATCAAATTTTGAGAGAGATAAAGTGGAGAAGTTACCCACATTAACCAATCAGCGGCTATCTATAATTTAATTAGCACAATCTATGAAATGTTAGAAGCTGATTAGTTGCGCAGGCAACTTCTCCACTATCTCTCTCAAAGGTTTGGAACGTCTGCACTCTATATGTATATGGCGGACCAACGGACAGACGGACGGACCAATAGGCCAATAGACCAACTGACCGACCATCCATTTGGACGATAAACATAATGGAATTCTGACGATCAAGTGCATGTTCTACTCTAAAGTGGCTCAAAATTTTTTAGTTGATCCATTTTATTCAAATAGAACTAAACCAGATTTTTAAATATTTAAAATCACTGTGTTAGGATCTGCTCTAAGCTCACACATGATGACCTCTAGTTTATTGTATTGGCTTTTGAGTGGTGAGTAATTTGGCCATAAACATGTGCAGATCCAGTTGGATGTCAGGAATACAATAATGCCTCAAAGAGTCCCTTCTACATTTAGGTTAACGTATGGATGATGTCCTCACAGATGTGCCAGTAGGAGTCATGGGCGAACCTAACTTTCTGTTCTGTCAATCAAATCCATTCACAAAATTGTATTTTGTATGTTTAACCGGACTGATCTGTACAGCGTTGCGCCATTTTGATTGTACATTACAAAACTGACAAACAACTGTACAGTAGCTGCTTTAAATGTGTTGTGCTAATGATCAATCAAATAAAATTCAGTAAATGAGCAGATGTCATTTGCTTTGTTTCTTTTCAGAGGTAAAAATCATGTAAACTGTAAACTGTCATAAAATTAAGTAACTGTTCATGCACCAAACAACGGCGTTAATGTATCAAGCAGTGAAAAGACTTGAGAAATAGACCAGTGGAGAAGTTGCCCATAGCAACCAATCACCAACCTATCATTTTTTAGATGGTAATTTATAAATGCTACCTCAAAGCTGATTGGTTGCTATGAGCAACATTCCCACTGGTTCACTTCTCCGCTCTTTTCCGATGTGTTTTATTAGTTTACCAACCAACCAACCAACCAACCAACCAACCAACCAACCAACCAACCAACCAACCAACCTTGGGCCTATTGCAGAGCTGAAAGCTAATTGGCTGTATACGCTCCTACATTGAGTGTGTCTTTTTACCCATGTGCATAGTAGCGTGATAATGTTTTTGCCCCCTTCCTGATGTCATCTATTTTTGCAAGTTTGTCACACTTATTTGTTTCAGATCTTCATACACAATTTAAGAAAATACCAAGACACCCTGAATAAACACAAAATACAGTATACATGATCATTTTATGTACTGAATGAAAAAAGTTATCCAACACCAGCTGTCCATGTGTGAAATAGTAATTGCCCCCTTAAGCTGGGTACACACCGGCCGATATGTTGGCATTTCGATACATCGTGGGCACCGGCTGGCAGGGCCATACTGCATATCTGGCACCTCTGGCAAATGTCAGAAGGGCTGGTGGGCTGGTTCGGTCTTGGAACGCTGCGCGCAGCACAACTCCGGGCTCTCTGTTTTGTGCTCTGCTGCCGCCGCCACTGCTCGTATTGCCTCATTGCTAAGCAATATGGGGGCGTTCCACGAGTCCACGCCCCCTGACTGGCGGCACGTCCCCATTTGCAGTGTCCACGTGCCCCTTTCTCGGTACCTGCCCCCTTTTATGTGCGTGCACACACGGAAGCCAAGGCCGGAAAGAGGCCCCAGTCCAACCCGGCCTGCTGGTGTGTCGCCCTGCAGCACTGCTAATGGCACATCGTGCAGGGGCCGCTGGGGATTGACGTCACAGCTGGACGGGCACATGTAAATTCCAGCCCAGTTGTAATGTCAGGCTCAACACATTGGGCCGACGATCAGTAAGTTTGTATGCACTTACTGACTGTCAGATAGGCAGACGGATCGGCCATACATTGGCCTAAAGGTGGGTACATACTGGTAGATATATCTGCCGATCAATTGATTGGCAGATATATCTATGGACGGATCGGGCAGTGTGTTGAGCATACAGACTGCCCGATCCGTCGAGGACTGACATCATGAACTGGGCGGGCATGTACACTTCCGCCCAGTTCAGCTGTCAATCACCGCCGGCCGCCGCAGCATGTGTACGGGCGGTCGGCCGACCGCCTGTACACACACAGCGACGCACCAATATATCGGTAGATATATTGACCATCGGCTGTGCTGTGGGGCCGACGCGATACGTCTGTGAATGACGGAGTTCACAGACGTATCGCCCGTACACACTGGCCGACGCACCCGCGATATATTGGCCGTTCAAGAGAACGCCCGATACATCGGACAGTGTGTACCCACCTTAATATGTACCCAGCATTAGCAAAGCTCGGTACACACCTATATAATCGTTGGACAGTTCTTTAGGATCCAGACCCGTTCATGAGATATCTTAAGAATATTTAACACCTCTAATTTATCGGTAGAAGACTGGTCGCATCTGAAGTTGAGGTTTTATGGGTGTCCTAATATTCATCAGATGCAATGGTACAATATCATTCAAAATTGGAAGTGTGGGCCTAATTCAGAGTGGTACATTATGCTGATTTTTTTGCAATTGAATGATTATCGGCAGACAGTGCATGCGCTATGACCGCAAAGCCTTTGTGATTCCGCTTGCAGCGAGGATTTCTTTGCAGAGTAATTGACAGGAAGTGAATGTGGCGGCAAAAACTCAGGTGCGTCATGGCCATTATTGGGGTGTGTATCTTACGTCAGCTGTGATCATGTACGCCAAGAAACATGGCACCTCCGTCGCTCCTGCACAGCCAGTTTGTCACTCAATGTTCCCCGTTGTAGTGCATAGGCTGCAAATATGTGCGTGGTTGCGAATGGGTTTGTGATCGCTCTGGTGGGCGCCTCTTTTCAATTCTGGGTTGCAACATCACTTGATAACATAGCAGTTCCATGGCCTAGAAAATCCCAATTGCAATTGCATTAGCATACAACTCTGAATTAGGCCCAATGTACGCACTTTTAACTGTTCTATCCAATGCTACTGCCCATGTACCAGCAGCAACAATGCCTTTGTGTCTTTTCAGCAGATATTTTAAGTAGATGAGTTTCATGGATCACATATTAGATTGTAAAGTTGTGATTGGGATTACCGTTACCTAATGTAATAAAAAATAAAAATGCATCTGAAGCATGATTGTACAAGTGTGTACTTGCTTTACTCGTTCAACCAATGAACCAAATTGAATTGATCATTAAGGTAGACTAAATATAGTCAGGCCCCTTCCGTCACAAGCATAGATGCAATAGAAATGCGTTGAATGCTGCATGTGCCGCGCTTGCATATGCTCGACTGTGGAGCATGCACTGGGCGAAAACAAAATATGCAGGAGTACAGTACAGTGATTTTGGCATCAGACCCACTGTGTTTATAAGGGAAAACACCTACAGGTTTACTTATTTAATAATATACTGTATGTTAACAGCTAAATAATTTAAAGATCTGGTAAGTTATTTTTGCTCTAAGTGGTGTAAAATAAGCATATATATGAGCAGTTTCCAACCTATTTACTTAGGAGCTGGAGATTTAAGATACCATACACCAATTCAGTTTGAAAAGATAGTAATGAGAAATCTCTCACTCTTTTTATATTGACAGCTACAGACATTGGCTATATATATTTTTCAAATGCTAGTGCATTTACATGCTTTTACTAGTGTGTAAGAGCATGTGTTTAGTGCTGTAGCTAAAGTGATACATTTTTAAAAAGATTCAAGCATAAGAGTGCAGCATATACATTAATAAAAAAAAATGTTCACAGATCATCTTGCAATGTTACCATTTTGAGCCACTACGAGCCATAGCATAGCAGATGCTGCTGCTCTTATCATAATGGATTGTGCATCTATGCCAGGAGCAGACTAGAGCATTCCACCCTGGATGGAGGAGTGCAGGCCTCAGCAGCCATTGCCATCTCTCCCCTTAGGCATTCTGCAGTCTTCTCCAAGCTAGAGGGTGTGCTTCCTACAGCTGGGAGCTAATATCAACCTAGGACCATCAGTGCCCCCTCTCTGTCTGCCACCTAGATCCCACTATTCAGGAATGTCTTACAGTTTCTCCTCTGTGTCTGTCTAGCCCAAAGTCCAGGCTCTCTATAGAGGACTCTCTGTCCGGGGTTGTTTGCTGCACCTTTACAGGAGACATGACATTCCCCATAGAGAACCCAAGGAAACAGGTTTACAGAGATCTACAAGGTGGGTTCTGCACCACTGTGCAACTGATGCAAGGAGGCTTGCACAGACACACTATGCCCATTAGACAACTTTTACTCTGCAGCTTTTCTACTTAATGCGTTGTCCACTATACAACTTTAATTGTAATACAGGTGCCAATAGACAGCATTTACTCTACATAACATACAGTAGTGACCAATAGGCACATACAGTATAATACAGATTGTGCCACAGTAGAAAACCTATCTTCTATTTGATAGTGGCCACAATTTTGACATTAAAAAGACAGTGAAAGCATACTTCCCAAACTGAAAACTTTTACTATCATTACAACACTCACTCTGTTGCATTCTGTGGGAGGCTCCCGATCCACTGGCCAATCTCCCGCTGCCCCGCAAAGTCCACCCAATGCCCAAGAATCCCCCAGCCCCATCTGGAAGCATGAGTCCAGATGTGGTGGGGGCGGAGCTTAATGTCTGGCTACACACCGCGGGGAGCATTGTTGCTATGCCGAGTCTGCAAGCAGTGAGTCACCTCCTACCAGGGCAGTTATGGAGACCACAGACCTCAGAGAATCGTCTACTACTACTATGTTCACTTCCGGAATGTCAGACTGTGAATAATACCTTGACCCGCACTGTTGGATTTCCTCACCATATTACACACTTCCTTTGACATTGCTGTTACGTTGTTTCGGTTGGGCCTCACCTACACCGCGCAATTATGTTTAATTCTGGGACTTTTGTTTGAACTGGACTTATTTTTGGGACTCTGTTCTTTAAATAATCCGTAGGCTGTTCTTATAGTATCCTGCTACTTCATGGTTATTATAAGTTTGTATACTCTGATGTATTATACAATTTCCGTGAGTAATTATATTGCTCTCCCCTTGCTGAATGGCTGTACCTTAACGGTGAATTCAGACAATATTTTTATGTTTGATAGACACTCTATTCATATGATTCTAATGTGTATTATGTTTTTGCTCTGGTATATTGAGGGTGTCATGCGAAAATCCCCTACTCCCAAGGACAATTATTTTACCCTGGCACAGACTGCCCTGTTCTGTAATCACTGTACGCTCGCTATAAGCTATAATTTGGGTGGGTTACAAAATTTGCCTGTTATCACTATGGATAGCCTCTGTACATTAACATAGATTTCCTTTGTTATACCTCTTACATCGGATACTATATTGAACCCCCCTTTTGACGTGCAGCCCCCCTATAACTTGCTTTTTTCTCGCTATGTTCTGCTGGTTTATATTATGTTGTGCTTTATTTCAATACTGTTGCACCATTGTGCATATACTCCTCATAATTTGTACAGTTGGGCGTCCGGTGGTAGGAGTGATTGCTCTAATGCGATTCGCCCTAAGTAGCCTAGTGCTACTTACTTTGTTAGGAAGTTATACATACTTTATCCTGTATTTTTCCTTGTTTTCTATTTTTCTTTCCTTGTTAGCACCAATGTGTGCTTCTTCCCTCTACTGTGTCCCCTTCTCCCTTGGACATCTTCATATATCTGCTAAATTTGGTACTCCATACTTATTTTGGTACTTGTGGCGTCTTCCAAATATGGAGGTGGGTGGCAGTACTGTATGTTGTAATGTTATAGCTGTGAGGATACCCTATGTCGCAGGACCATGTCTCTGAAAATTGGCAGCTGGAACGTAGGCGGATTTAACTCCCCGAAAAAAAAAGTAAATGTGTGCTGGTGTATCTACGCAAGTTAAAATTAGACGTGGCATGCTTACAGGAAACTCACCTTATTCCTAGCGAGATACTCAAACTTAATATACTCGGATGGAAGGTTATTACGTCGGCCTCGTACAATTCCAAGGCACGTGGGGTGGTAATCATAGCTCGCTCTCATTTACAGTTGGAAGTTTCTGAAATAATTGCTGACCGTTTGGGTCGTTATGTTATGTGCCATTTACCCCATGAAAAAAACAAAGTTTGCTTGTGTATTTGTTTATGCCCCTAATGTATATTCAAAAACTTTTACTTCCTCACTTGCATTTACCAATTGTTTTATGTGGAGATATGAATCTTTTTTCAATTGCTTAGTTGGATAGACAATGCACAACCACTCCAAATGTGAGGATCCCTAAATTTGGGATTCCTGAGTTGGCGAACCAACCGCAACTAATAGATTCATGGTGTGCACTCCATCCAACGGAGCAAGAATTCTCCTGCCTGTCAGCAGCTACAGGTAATATGTCTAGAATTTACTATATTCTCATGTCTATTTCAATGTTACCGAAAATTTCTGATGTACATATGGAGCCTATTATGATTTCCGACCATGCAGTAGTGTGGGTGGAATTCCATGTATCCTGTGACAGAGGTGGCTATATGAGATGGCGGTGTCCCCCTGCCATTTTAACATCTAATGCTCTGAAAGAAGTTATAATAAAAACTTGGGATGACTTTTTAAGAGATAATAACGACACAAAATTAAGTAATTTAGTACTTTTTTGGCAAGCGTTTAAAGCGACAGTCAGGGGTGTTATTATATCACACACCACAGCACACACTAGTTTGGAGTATACGACAACACAGGATATGTTGACTTTCTCCTTCCAATTATACAAGTCTTCACCCTTCAGACCACAAGAGAGACTTACATTATGGCTGGAAAACACTTTGAGGGTATTTATCTTAAGATGGAAGCATCATATACGTTTACTAGAAATGATAAAACTCATAGGTTTGCAAATAAATCTAGCAAGTTGTTATCAAATTTATTTGAGTCAACGTACACCGTCTGTAATTTATCCTTTACAAAAAAGTGATGGCACTATCACTGCTTCTAATATCCAAATAGCTGAAGTTCTGACAGAGTTTTATAGTGATCCAGGCTTGGACTGGCCCACAGGGATACAGCGGAAACCACCGGTGGGCCCTACTGCCTGGGGGCCCACCTCCTGCTCTAAGGATCAGGTTCCAGACTGCACCTGAATTATACATTATACATATGTTACCTTCTACTGGACTATGGTGTATTTTCCACAATGCATAGCTGTTATTAATCTGTTATTAATCTGGTACATTATCATGTATGCAGCAGCTGAATTTACTGTATATATTTATGAAAGGGCCCAGACGTTGCACTCTCGAATGGTTAGTCAAACCAATGAGGTGGCAGGTCACATCCCCTCTGCAGACTGACCACACCCCTAAACATGGGCACCTACCACAGCATTCCCCCGGTGGGCCCTACATGCATTCCCCCGGTGGGCCCTACAGTCCGACACTGTAGTGATCTGTACTCTACCCCGAAAGCATCTTCTCCAGAGACTTCCCCCTTCTGGGAGAACTTACCACTGCCACAGCTATCGCCAATTTTAGGTGATTTTTTACTAGGGAATGTTACCCATGAAGAGGTTTCCATGGCCATTGTCCATTTAAAATTAGGAAAAGCGCCTGGCCCAGATGGCTTTACCTCATAATTTTATAAGGTACTAGCCCCACATATTATACCTACTCTAGTTCAGGTTTTTAATTCTATACTGGATTCAGGTGATATCCCTTTATATTATAATACTGCTACTATACGAGTGCTGCTTAAACTGGGTAGGAGTCCCTCTGATCCGGGGTCGTATAGACCAATATCGTTATTGAATATAGAATACAAATTACTGACAAAGATTTTGGCTAATAGATTAAAATGGGTATTGCCCTCTCTTATCCATGGTGACCAGGCGGGCTTTGTCAAGGATAGGAATCCTGTAGCGATTATTTGTCGACTGTTGGTGGCGATTAGCGACTCCCAGTGCACTGTGTCAAACTCGCCTAAAGCAATCCTCTCTCTTGATGCAGAAAAAGCCTTTGACATGGTGCGCTGGGACCACTTGTTTGATGTTATGAGTCGTTTTTCCATTTCCACAGACGTTTATTTCCTTCTTGCGAACTTTATATTCTAACCCCTCCTCCCACATAATTTGTAACAAACTACTCTCTGTTCCTTTTCCGATATTAAGAGGGACCAGGCAGGGATGCCCACTCTCCTCTTTATTATTTATATTAGCACTGGAACCTTTAGCGATTGCTTTAGGCCAGTCCCCACTATATCAGGGTATCCAAATTGGTAGTAGAGATTTGCGGGGTTTCCCTATACGTCGACGATATGCTCCTCTTCCAAACGGACCCAGAACATTCTATCCCTGTGGCTCTAGATATTATTTCCCGATTTGGCATTATATCAGGATATAAAATAAATATGAATAAATCAGAGTTAGTTGTCCTTAATGGGAGAGCGCCCAATTTACAGTCCTTTGACAAGTTAAGGGATATTAAAGTTAAATTCCTAATAAGTTAACTAATCTTCATAGCCTGAATTATACTCAAGCTATTACTAAAATGGAAAAATCTTTGGAAGGTTGGCACGATCTACCGCTATCTCTCCTGGGCAGAATTGAGGTGATTAAATCGATTCTATTACCACGATTGACTTATTTTATGCAAATGCTCCCTCTTAAACTGACCACGAGAGACATTAACAGGTTTTGCACCAAATTTTTGTGGAGATCAAAAAAACCTAGGATTACTTCTTAAAAGCTGAAATGTCTCAAACAGGAGGGGGTCTAAACATTCCGGACTTGGTTCACTATTCCAGAGCGCTTCTTGTTAGGGTATCCCTTGATTGGGTTTTGGAACGCAGTACTTATGTAGATTATGAAATAGATTGTGCACTGTTTTACCCTTATTCCCCGGGTCCTTTACTTCACGTCACATGTCAGGAAATCCCCAAACGAATCCACACTAACATCCTATTTACAGATATATTTGATACCTGGAATGCTGTAAACACAAAACTCAAAAGACATAAACTTAGATTGGACTGGATTCCGATATGGGGAAACCCGGCTTTTACACCTGAGATGGAAAATCCGCCATGATTGAGACTTATCTCGAAAGGTCTCAAAGCTATCTACGGAACAGGCCTAACTTTCACAAGAAATGGGGTGATTTTATTGCATCCAAACCAGAAGCTATGCAAAACCAAATTTATGCCTTAATAGATTCCCCTATCCACTCTCACAGGTAATACTTGTTTGTACGTTACGAGTTTAGTCCCAGGGAACATGGTTACTCCTTTTTTTGATTATTGGATCTCTATATGGACGTTACCCCGGGTGCCGAAAAACGCACACTATGATATATCGTCCATCTAGGTGTCTATATACCTCACCTGAAGCTTTTCTCATATGACCTTTTATATATTATTGTGGTATTGCACCATTTTGTCAACGCCGCCTGCAAAACATACCCAAATATGCTGCTCCCTGCCTTTTGGTTGCCTTGCAGTTGCTCAGAGACATTACTGGTGCCACTATGTGTGATGTCATTACCTGTGTCCTTCCCCTCCTCTCTCCCTCTTTTCCCCCTTTTCTTCTTTGTTGCTGCCTCTAGTCTTCTCCTATTGGGCCAGACAGAGCCGGCCCTAACCAATATGATGCCCTAGGCAAGATTTTGGCTAGTGCCCCCTAGCACCACTGCTGGTTCTGCCTCTGACCTTGCACTTCTTTCCGAGAACCATCACCCCTCAGCCATAGCAGTCCTTATTTTGGTGTTTGTACCCCCTATATTTTAAATAGGAACAGTTCGCACATTTGGCGCACAGCCCAAAAAGAGGGGTGTTCTTGCTGGCAAGGGGCATGGCCACACAATAGTAACCCCAATTCCAAATACGCCACACAGTACTGCACTTTATTCACATATGATCATGCGATAGTTTCCATAATTCATATTACATCCCACAGTAGTATCACTTTACCTTATAAACGTTACTCCTCACAGTAGAGCCCCTTATTCACATTACATCACACTGAATTGCTCCTTATTCACATTACACTACACCCTATTGCTCTTTATTCACATTAGACGACACAGTAGTGCCCTTTCTATACGCAACACCACATAGAAGAGCACCTTAAACACATAATTCCACACAGTAATGCCCCTAACACATATGAGACACATTATTAATGTCCTTCTAAACATAATGTGCTTAGACATTATGACAACCTTTATTAATGCCCTTTTACACATAATGTCCCTTACACATATGCCGCACATTATTAATGCCCTTATACACATAATGATACACAGTGCCCCTACACATTTGCTGCACATTATTAGTGCGCCTATACACATAATGACACACATACAGTAGTACCTTGTTACACATATGCCACACATTATTAATGCCCTTATACACATAATGACACACATAGTGCCCCTTATACATATGTTGCACATTATTAATGCATTTTTACATGACACACATAATGCTCCTTACACATATTCCGAACACTACTGCACAACCAACCCACTCACATGCACACAGCACTCACACTGCCGCTAACACTGTGACCTCTGCCTCTGCTTGGATACAGATGTGTCCTCATAAATCTTGCCTCAGTGCTAACGTTGGGCAAATTTTTTAATGAAAATGCATCTTATTTGCATTGCTATGTGGCTAGGATTCACAAGCAGATTCTGCTGATTAAAATGATATACAGCATGCCTTATACTGTGTGAGACTGTGGCTGTATCTGCATATGAAATGCTACACACAGAATATAGGCATGCCGCATATCATTTTAATCAGCAGAAGCTGCTGATGCCCCTAGGCCTATAGCTATGGCCGGCTCTGGGGCCAGATGTACTAAGCTTGAAAAGTTATAAATATCACTGTGATAAAGCACCAGCCAATCGGCTCCTAACTGTCATTTCTCTGACGTCCTAGTGGATGCTGGGAACTCCGTAAGGACCATGGGGAATAGACGGGCTCCGCAGGAGACTGGGCACTCTAAAAGAAAGATTAGGTACTATCTGGTGTGCACTGGCTCCTCCCTCTATGCCCCTCCTCCAGACCTCAGTTAGATTTCTGTGCCCGGCCGAACTGGATGCACACTAGGGGCTCTCCTGAGCTCCTAGAAAGAAAGTATATGTTAGTTTTTTTATTTTACAGTGAGACCTGCTGGCAACAGGCTCACTGCAACGAGGGACTAAGGGGAGAAGAAGCGAACCTACCTGCTTGCAGCTAGCTTGGGCTTTTTAGGCTACTGGACACCATTAGCTCCAGAGGGATCGACCGCAGGACCCGTCCTTGGTGTTCGTTCCCGGAGCCGCGCCGCCGTCCCCCTTACAGAGCCAGAAGCATGAAGATGGTCCGGAAAATCGGCGGCAGAAGACTTCAGTCTTCACCAAGGTAGCGCACAGCACTGCAGCTGTGCGCCATTGCTCCTCATACACACTTCACACTCCGGTCACTGAGGGTGCAGGGCGCTGGGGAAGGGGGGGCGCCCTGAGCAGCAATAAAAACACCTTGGCTGGCAAAATAATCACAATATATAGCCCCAGAGGCTATATATGTGATAATTACCCCTGCCAGAATCCATAAAAAAGCGGGAGAAAAGTCCGCGTAAAAGGGGCGGAGCTATCTCCCTCGGCACACTGGCGCCATTTTCTCTTCACAGTGTAGCTGGAAGACAGCTCCCCAGGCTCTCCCCTGTAGTTTTCAGGCTCAAAGGGTTAAAAAGAGAGGGGGGGCACTAAATTTAGGCGCAATATTGTTTATACAAGCAGCTATTGGGGAAAAGTCACTCAGTGATAGTGTTTATCCCTACATTATATAGCGCTCTGGTGTGTGCTGGCATACTCTCTCTCTGTCTCCCCAAAGGGCTGTGTGGGGTCCTGTCCTCAGTCAGAGCATTCCCTGTGTGTGTGCGGTGTGTCGGCACGGCTGTGTCGACATGTTTGATGAGGAGGCTTATGTGGAGGCGGAGCAGATGCCGATAAATGGGATGTCGCCCCCTGTGGGCCGACACCAGAGTGGATGGATAGGTGGAAGGTATTAACCGACAGTGTCAACTCCTTACATAAAAGGCTGGATGACGTAACAGCTATGGGATAGCCGGCTTCTCAGCCCGCGCCTGCCCAGGCGTCTCAAAGGCCATCAGGGGCTCAAAAACGCCTGCTCCCTCAGATGGCAGACACAGATGTCGATACGGAGTCTGACTCCAGTGTCGACGAGGTTGAGACATATACACAATCCACTAGGAACATCCATTACATGATCCCGGCAATAAAAAATGTGTTACACATTTCTGACATTAACCCAAGTACCACTAAAAAAGGGTTTTATGTTTGGGGAGAAAAAGCAGGCAGTGTTTGTTCCCCCATCAAATGAGTGAATGAAGTGTGAAAAAGCGTGGGTTCCCCCGATAAGAAACTGGTAATTTCTAAAAAGTTACTGATGGCGTACCTTTTCCCGCCAGAGGATAAGTTACGCTGGGAGATATCCCCTAGGGTGGATAAGGCGCTCACACGTTTGTCAAAAAAGGTGGCACTGCCGTCTTAGGATACGGCCACTTTGAAGGTACCTGCTGATAAAAAGCAGGAGGCAATCCTGAAGTCTGTATTTACACACTCAGGTACTAGACTGAGACCTGCAGATAGTGCTGCTGCAGCGTGGTCTGTAACCCTGTCAAACAGGGATACTATTTTGCGAACATAAGTCGTCGTCTTATATATGAGGGATGCACAGAGGGATATTTTGCCGTCTGGCATCCAGAATTAATGCAATGTCCATTCTGTCAGGAGGGTATTAGAGACCCGACACTGGACAGGTGATGCTGACTTTAAAAGGCACATAGAGCCTTATAAGGGTGAGGAATTGTTTGGGGATGGTCTCTGGGACCTCGTATCAACAGAGTCTGACTCCAGTGTCGACGAGGTTGAGACATATACACAATCCACTAGGAACATCCATTACATGATCCCGGCAATAAAAAATGTGTTACACATTTCTGACATTAACCCAAGTACCACTAAAAAAGGGTTTTATGTTTGGGGAGAAAAAGCAGGCAGTGTTTTGTTCCCCCATCAAATGAGTGAATGAAGTGTGAAAAAGCGTGGGTTCCCCCGATAAGAAACTGGTAATTTCTAAAAAGTACTGATGGCGTACCTTTTCCCGCCAGAGGATAAGTTACGCTGGGAGATATCCCCTAGGGTGGATACCTTCAATACCACCTCTATGCTGATGACACACAACTCTACCTCTCCTCTCTTGATCTGTCCCCCTCTGTCCTCTCTCAGGTCTCTGGCTGCCTCTCTGCCATCTCCTCCTGGATGTCTGAGCGCTCTCTGAAGCTCAACATGGATAAAACTGAACTTATTATCTTTCCCCCAGCCAGAGCAACACCCCCTACAAACATCTCTATCACTGTTGACAACACTATCATCTCCCCCGTTCCCCAACTCCGCTGCCAGGGCGTCACTCTTGACTCCTCCCTCTCCTTTGCACCCTACATCCAAGCTCTGGCGCAATCTTGTCGGTTCCAGCTACGCAACATTGCTCGCATCAGGCCATTTCTCTCCCAGAGTGCAACTAAACTAATCATCCACTCACTGGTCATCTCACGACTTGACTACTGCAATGTGCTCCTCACTGGCCTCACTTGCTCCCACATCGCTCCCCTCCAATCTGTCCTCAACTCTGCAGCTAGGCTCATCTTCCTCTCCCGCCGCACCACTTCTGCCACTCCCCTTCAACAAAATCTACACTGGCTCCCATTCCCCTACAGAATCCTCTTCAAACTCCTCACCCTCACATACAAGGCCATCTCTAATTCCACTGCTCCCTACATCTCCAACCTCCTCTCCCTTCATACTCCCTCCCGCCCACTACGGTCGGCTGATGACCGTCGCCTCTCCTCTGCCTTGGTCACTGCTTCCCATGCACGAGTTCAGGATTTTGCCCGTGCTGCACCCCTTCATTGGAATGCGCTCCCCCGCTCCATTAGACTCTCCCCGACCTTGCAAAGCTTCAAACGGGCATTGAAAACCCACCTATTCATCAAAGCGTACCCCTCCAATGCATAACCTAGTCCTTAGGTTGCTCCTCCATCCCCCTGCCCCATGCCTTGGACATCTCTGCTTTGCTCGCATACCACCATCAGGCTTACCTGCTTGCACCTCATGTCATCTGTCTGTTGCCCCTCCCCACTAGATTGTTAGCTCTTCAGAGCAGGGCCCTCTTTCCTCTTGTCTAAACCCTCTTCTTGACACATTTCACTCAGCGACCATCTTTACCTGCTTTCTCTCCTGCTGGTAAAGGCTCATCTCTATCTATGGCCGCCAGCCCCAAGTAGTACAATGATTACTCCTTCGCTACTTACATCTAAGCTGTATTATGTTTTGAGAATTGTGTTGCTCTTTGTTACCTGCACTCCATTTTTTATTTATTGTTATGCTAAGTTTTGTCTCCCTGTACTGTCCTTTGTACGGCGCTGCGAAACACTTGTGGCGCCCTATAAATAAAATGTAATAATAATAATAATAACAGCAACAGCTGGGAAGAAAAAATGTTACCTCAGGTTTCCTCACAGCCTAAGAAAGCACTGTATTATCAGGTACAGTCCTTTCGGCTTCAGAAAAGCAAGCGGGTCAAAGGCGCTTCCTTTCTGCACAGAGACGAGGGAAGAGGGAAAAAGCTGCACCAGTCAGCCAGTTCCCAGAATCAAAATTCTTCCCCCGCTTCCTCTGAGTCCACCGCATGACGCGGGGGCTCCACAGGCGTAGCCAGGTACGGTGGGGGGCCGCCTCAAAAATTTCAGCGATCAGTGGGCTCGCTCACAGGTGGATCCCTGGATCCTTCAAGTAGTATCTCAGGGGTACAGGCTGGAATTCGAGGCGTCTCCCCCCCGCCGTTTCCTCAAATCTGCCTTGCCGACAACTCCCTCAGGCAGGGAGGCTGTGCTAGAGGCAATTCACAAGCTGTATTCCCAGCAGGTGATAGTCAAGGTGCCCCTACTTCAACAAGGACGGGGTTACTATTCCATACTGTTTGTGGTACCGAAACCGGACGGTTCGGTGAGACCCATTTTAAATTTGAAGTCCTTGAACACATACATAAAAAAATTAAAGTTCAAGATGGAATCGCTCAGGGCGGTTATTGCAAGCCTGGAGGAGGGGGATTACATGGTATCCCTGGACATCAAGGATGCTTACCTACATGTCCCCATTTACCATCCTCACCAGGAGTACCTCAGATTTGTGGTACAGGATTGCCATTACCAATTCCAAACACTGCCGTTTGGACTGTCCATGGCACCGAGGGTCTTTACCAAGGTAATGGCAGAAATGATGATACTCCTTCGAAAAAAGGGAGTTTTTAATTATCCCGTACTTGGACGATCTCCTTATAAAGGCGAGGTCCATGGAGCAGTTGTTGGTCGGAGTAGCACTATCTCGGGAAGTGCTACAACAGCACGGATGGATTCTATACATTCCAAAGTCACAGCTGGTTCCTACCACACGCCTGCTGTTCCTGGGGATGGTTCTGGACACGGAACAGAAAAAAGTGTTTCTCCCGCAGGAGAAAGCCAAGGAGCTGTCATCTCTAGTCAGAGACCTCCTGAAACCAAAACAGGTATCGGTGCATCACTGCACACGAGTCCTGGGAAAAATGGTAGCTTCTTACGAAGCAAAATTCCATTCGGCAGGTTCCATGCAAGAACCTTTCAGTGGGACCTCTTGGACAAGTGGTCGGAATCGCATCTTCAGATGCATCGGCTGATAACCCTGTCTCCAAGGACCAGAGTATCTCTACTGTGGTGGCTGCAGAGTGCTCATATTCAAGAGGGCCGCAGATTTGGCATACAGGACTGGGTCCTGGTAACCACGGATGCCAGCCTTCGAGGCTGGGGGGCAGTCACACAGGGAAGAAATTTCCAAGGACTTTGGTCAAGTCAGGAGTCGTCCCTACACATAAATATTCTGGAACTGAGGGCCATTTACAATGCCCTAAGTCTGGCAAGGCCTCTGCTTCAAAACCAGCCGGTACTGATCCAATCAGACAACATCACGGCAGTCGCCCATGTAAACCGACAGGGCGGCACAAGAAGCAGGATGGCGATGGCAGAAGCCACAAGGATTCTCCGATGGGCGGAAAATCACGTCTTAGCACTGTCAGCAGTGTTCATTCCGGGAGTGGACAACTGGGAAGCAGACTTCCTCAGCAGACACGACCTACACCCGGGAGAGTGGGGACTTCATCCAGAAGTATTCCAACTGTTGGTAAACCGTTGGGAAAGGCCACAGGTGGACATGATGGCGTCCCGCCTAAACAAAAAACTAGATATTGCGCCAGGTCAAGGGACCCTCAGGCAATAGCTGTGGACGCTCTAGTGACACCGTGGGTGTACCAGTCGGTTTATGTATTCCCTCCTCTGCCTCTCATACCAAAGGTACTGAGAATAATAAGAAAACGAGGAGTAAGAACGATACTCGTGGTTCCGGATGGGCCAAGAAGAGCTTGGTACCCAGAACTTCAAGAAATAATATCAGAGGACCCATGGCCTCTACCGCTCAGACAGGATCTGCTACAGCAGGGGCCCTGTCTGTTCCAAGACTTACCGCGGCTGCGTTGGACGGCATGGCGGTTGAATTCCGGATCCTAAAGCAAAAGGGCATTCCGGAGGAAGTCATTCCTACGCTGATAAAAGCCAGGAAAGAAGTAACCGCAAACCATTATCACCGTATTTGGCGAAAATATGTTGCGTGGTGTGAGGCCAGGAAGGCCCCAACAGAGGAATTTCAGGTGGGTCGTTTTCTGCACTTCCTACAGTCAGGAGTGACTATGGGCCTAAATTTGGGTTCCATTAAGGTCCAGATTTCGGCTCTGTCGATTTTCTTCCAGAAAGAACTGGCTTCACTGCCTGGAGTTCAGACATTTGTAAAGGGAGTGCTACATATTCAGCCCCTTTTTTGTGCCTTCTGTGGCACCTTGGGATCTCAACGTGGTGTTGAGTTTCTTAAAATCACATTGGTTTGAGCCACTTAAAACTGTGGATTTGAAATATCTCACGTGGAAAGTGGTCATGTTATTGGCCTTGGCTTCGGCCAGGCGTGTGTCAGAATTGGCGGCTTTGTCATGTAAAAGCCCTTATCTGATTTTCCATATGGATAGGGCAGAATTGAGGACTCGTCCCCAGTTTCTCCCTAAGGTGGTATCAGTTTTTCACTTGAACCAACCTATTGTAGTGCCTGCGGCTACTAGGGACTTGGAAGATTCCAAGTTACTGGACGTAGTCAGGGCCTTAAAAATTTATATTTCCAGGACGGCTGGAGTCAGGAAAACTGACTCGTTTTTTATCCTGTAGGCACCCAACAAAATAGGTGCTCCTGCTTCTAAGCAGACTATTGCTCGCTGAATTTGTAGCACAATTCAGCTGGAACATTCTGCGGCTGGATTGCCGCATCCTAAATCAGTAACAGCCCATTCCACGAGGAAAGTGGGCTCATCTTGGGCGGCTGCCCGAGGGGTCTCGGCTTTACAACTTTGCCGAGCTGCAACTTGGTCAGGAGCAAACACGTTTGCTAAATTCTACAAATTTGATACCCTGGCTGAGGAGGACCTTGAGTTCTCTCATTCGGTGCTGCAGAGTCATCCGCACTCTCCCGCCCGTTTGGGAGCTTTGGTATAATCCCCATGGTCCTTACGGAGTTCCCAGCATCCACTAGGACGTCAGAGAAAATAAGATTTTACTCACCGGTAAATCTATTTCTCGTAGTCCGTAGTGGATGCTGGGCGCCCATCCCAAGTGCGGATTGTCTGCAATACTTGTATATAGTTATTGCCTAACTAAAGGGTTATTGTTGAGCCATCTGTTGAGAGGCTCAGTTATATTTCATACTGTTAACTGGGTATAGTATCACGAGTTATACGGTGTGATTGGTGTGGCTGGTATGAGTCTTACCCGGGATTCAAAATCCTTCCTTATTATGTCAGCTCTTCCGGGCACAGTATCCTAACTGAGGTCTGGAGGAGGGGCATAGAGGGAGGAGCCAGTGCACACCAGATAGTACCTAATCTTTCTTTTAGAGTGCCCAGTCTCCTGCGGAGCCCGTCTATTCCCCATGGTCCTTACGGAGTTCCCAGCATCCACTACGGACTACGAGAAATAGATTTACCGGTGAGTAAAATCTTATTTTTTCAAACACAGCCTGTGACAAGGCAGTTAGGAGCAGATTGGCTGGTGCATTATCACAATGATATTTATCACTTTTCAGGCTTAGTACATCTCCCCCTCTATATTTTTCTTCTCTTTCTCTTATTGACAAATTGTTGTATGGAAATTAATAATTGTATGTTACTGATGATGGATCTCGCCTTATCTTTGTTTTTTGTTTTTTATACTCCAATCCTTATGGATTGATTTACTGATATTGTTTGTGATATATGTTTTGTGATGTTTTGTCAATGTCTATATTTTGAAAAACCCAAAAAATAAATTTATTTAAAAAAATATATATATAAAAATAGAGGGTTGACTTAATATACTGACTTGGACAATACCATAGCAATATCAGACAGCCTCCCACTGGCATATTTATAATGGGTGCAGTGTGTGCAGTGCACACAGGCCAGGGCCGGTCCGAGCCTAATTTTTTTTGGTAAGCGAATATTTATTTTGGCGCCTCTTACTGTAATATATAGGGGCGAGGCTTTATGGAGTGTTATGTGTGCAGCAGCTGCAAATCAGTCAGTTTTGCTTTCAGCCTTAATCAGCACCTGGAAGCTGCTGCTACCTTCTGTTGTTCATGCTGTTTCCTAGCAACTGATCACCTGGACCTCATTACCTGTAATCCAGCCTGATTCTCCTGTTATTGGTCAGCCGTCCAATAAGGCTGATGTCTGGGTAGTCCTCCTTGCCAGTGATAGAGTTTCAGTATCAAAGAGAGTCAGAACCAGTGTGCAGAGCCGGCCCTAACCAATATGATGCCCTAGGCAAGATTTTGGCTGTTGCCCCCTTGCACCACCGCTAGTTCCGCCTCTGACCCTGCACCCCTTTCCCAGCACCATCACCCCACACCCATAGCAGTCCTTTTTTTTTTTTCTTACCCCCTGTAATTAAATAAGAACAGTGTGCACATTCGGTGCACAGCCCAAAAAGGTATGTGTTTTTGCTGGCAAGGGGCATGGCCACACAATAGTACCCCCAATTCAACTTATGCACTAGTGTGTCAAATTATGCGATAGTGTCCCTTATTCAAATAACATCACACAGTAGTACCACTTTACCTTATATACTTTACTCCTCACAGCAGTGTCCCTCATTCACATAACATCATACTGAATTGCTCCTTATTCACATTACACCACGCCATATTGCTCTTTATTCACATTACACCACACCATATTGCTCTTTATTCACATTAGACCACACAGTAATGCCCTTTCTATACGTTACGCCACACAGTAGAGCACCTTATACACATAATGCCACACATTAGTAATGTATTTATACACATAATACCACACAGTAATGCCCCTTACACATATGACACACATTATCAATGCCCTTATAAACATAATGCACTTTACACATTATTTGAAAAGAGAGAGAGACGTATAGTCTGTGGGGCTATGCACAGGCTCTATCAATATAAATAATAATAGGAAAAGATATTGATTCAGAAACCAGCCTTGAAAGAAAAATCGAAAGGGCAAAATGCCCTAATTTTCATATAACTGAGCTGGAGGTGCACCCGTAAGCATTATACAGTATCTAAAAGGGAGGAGAGAGGAGAATGACCATAAGATGGTCATCCGCCAAAGAAGGCTTACTTTGTGGCGCACTCTTTTATTATTGTTAGTCAAATTTGTAATAATTAAGGAATTAAAACTTAACATTTATTGGATATATTAAAATAATGTGGTCAAAAAAAGACATAAACAACACAGATCGGTCAATGTTGACCTATAGTGATTCAAAAATTCACTGTATACAAATACATATAGTGTATATGTGGCTAAAGTTCACTATAATATACATATGAAGTTTCTAGTGAAAATTTATTTGGAACATTGCCACACTTCTACCGAAACAATAAATATTTGTAGAACAAAAGTGAAAATGAGGTTTAAACAATTAGGTCGGGTAGTTAAAGACTCCAAGAGATCTCTCCAAATAAATAATTGGATCTCATAATGAAAACATATACCCGATTTAGCGGCAATTGCTTACTCGGCTAGTGCACTCTCCTTTGATTTAGTGAACAGGAAATGATGTCCTCTAGGACGGCAGGAGTGGTAGGTATTAATCAAATCACAATAAGTGGTGATTACCAACATACCTAAAAGCACTAGAGTCTGTAGATGAGCCTACATTTATCACAGTTAAAGTCTTACGTTTCAAGGGTGATGATCCCACCAAACACATGCCGTAATAGGCCCTAAAAGACACATTAACCCTATGTTCTTAAATGCGATGTGACACCTCAGGCATTGATCGTAGATGTATATTCATCATAGTTATCCTCTCTTACATAAAACATGGATCAGTGTAGCATGATGAAAAAAATGGGGGGGAGAAGATTCTCCCAATAATAACTCCTTCTCTCCCGATATCACAGCCTGTATGTCTTCTATCCCTGATTAACCCAGGCTAAATGAGTACAATGTATTCAAAACAAAACCAGAATCGATAATCCACACAACATGTGTTCTGGTGATGTGAACTTAAACCTGGACATGCATTTTAAATCCATAAATACATTCATATCATAATCATCATCTCATTAGCATATATTTTTACATTGGTTGGGCTGATGAATACAATAGTTGCAAAAAATCATCAAATCATCACCTAAATAGATTCCTGAGACACTGTGCTAAAGTATCTATGACACAGTTAGAAAATAAACAAACATGTATCGAGGTGAGGTATGATTATACACAGAGACAGAAGGCTGTAAATATATACTCATATATGTAGGTGTCACTGAGGGAAAGTACATGTGTCCCGGCACCGATAGGTCAGTTCCCCTTTCTGCTGTCGTCCCATGTGCAGTATTGCAGTGAATGGGAACGATGAGAGTTTGGGTCACACCTGATGTCGGGACAGAAGGAAGAAGTGCGAGTTGCTTCTGCTGTCCCCAAGCCGGATTCCCCCTCCTCTGTTGTGTCGCCACAGTGCAGAGACAGCAGGAGACCTGATGTGGCTGAGAGAGCCGCTCTGAAGTACAAGGAGAACGGGTATGTGTCACCATTAGTGTGTGCACGCTGGGTGCCGAGAGCCGCTCACGTGACCAGACGCCGGGTCGGGTTAAGGATTCCACACCCCCGGAAACTGTGTACGTCTAGTATGCCGATGACGTACGTTTCACAACAGGCTTGTTCACATCGGTATCTGACAGATCTCTCTGTCAGTGCTGTTTAAGTAGCAATCTTAATATAGGCGTGGCTTTCAATTATGCATGCTTATTAGACTCTTTAGAGCAATCAGAGGGCCAAAAGTAATGTATTCAATAGCCATATAGAACGTGGACCGCATATTGTAAAATACAGTAAATTGTAGTCCAAAATAAATTAGTGGCAGCGCATCAGAATAAAAATAGAATTAAATAATAAATAACAATCCTAATGGGTTCGTATTAGTACACCAGGATAGCCATATTATCTATTTAGCCTGTGGTCATAATGGTTATTTAGCCTGTGGTCATATTAGCTATTCAGCCTGTGGTTTAATCGATTTTCCTAGGTATGGGATGCGAATTAACTCTGGACATAACTAATACCTCATAATGGATATATCTTCCATTAATAACTATAGCGGAACATATGTTTTTCGGGAAAAAGGGAAAGGAGGGGGAGAGAAGTGGATCTAGACTATCTATAAATGCACTACGAAAAGAATCAAATAAACTATAATTAGGGAGATCAAAAAATAAGCAGTAACGGCATCTATATCCTGCCCAAAAGTTTATTTTGACACTGTAAGCCAGTCTTTTTCAACCAGTGTGCCGTGGCACACTAGTGTGCCGCGACCAGTTGCAAGGTGTGCCGCGGAGCCAGAGCAGCTACCGGCACCTTCAGAGTGAACTGTTGGCTCGGGCTCTACTTAGAGGATCAGTCGTGCTCTGGCCGTGACGTATGCCTTGAAGACAGGACGGTGTGATATCATAGTTCATGGCCGCCGCTTCTCACCATGCAGCCAGCCCACCCACCTGCACACACATCTTCCATTTCCTGCCTGCATACACAGCTTTCCTTGCCCACCCACATCCACACCTGCCAGACCGCCCACTGCTCAGTATTCACAGCACTCCACTATGAACAATCCTAGCCAACGAGGGACATGGAGGAGGACAGCTGACCAGTAGGGTTTTATTTTCTCCTGTGGGGAACAATAGGATTTATGTGGGGAGAATAAAGATTTATGGGGGAGCAGTGTGACTAATTCTTGTGGGGAGCAATAGGATTTATGTAGGGAACAATATGATTTATGATGGGAGCAATGTGATTGTTTTTTCTGTGTAGGCAAATGTGTGTGGATTTTATTTATTATGAGGGCCAATGTGTGTTTTTTGTTTTTTTTCTGTGGGTTACTGCTGGTGTGCCTTGGCAATATTAAAATATTGTTAGGTGTGCCGCGAGTAAAAAAAGGTTGAAAATCACTGCTGTAAGCAATCTAAATTGTACACCTTTTACATAATGCCCCCCTTGCTAAGTAAATGGGGAACACTAATATGACAAATTCTATAAGATATGCTTCCCCATTAATATGCAGAAAAAATGGTCCGTCTCCCATATGAGAAACAGTGTGGCTGACTAGCAACCATAACTGTATCCTAACCATATCCAAACGTGCATATATACCCATGTCAGATAATTTTCCTACGAGGAATGATATGGCTAGCTAGTAACCATAGCTATATTCTAACCATGTACCAATAGTGCATCAAGAGCACCCATCACTGTTTTATATGTCAGATGATTGTTATGCTGAATTCTTGTATCCCGTCACTAGTATATTAAAGTCAGTTACAACCTGAACAGAGAATATACCCCGATCTGTTAGTATCAATTAAGTGTCTAGCGGAAAGCCAAAATGCTCCCTTAGCAGACATGTCAAAAAATAGTGGTGATTGGCCAGGACCCTCATTCTTCCCATATATTGCTGATATATCAGCTCCACTAGTGTAGATTTACCGGAGCAGCAAGTATTGGGACAACCTGCCTGCCCCAGAAAGATTAATGTCGGCAGGTGGGATATAAACAGGGTGACAGATACTCCTGAGGTCCCCAATGTTTACCTGTGATTGGAAACAAAAGACTTGGTGACAGATGCTCCGACATTTCCTAGAGGGTTCCGGTGGTTAAAGGCAATAGACTGCAGTCTTAAATAAGCATCAGCCTATGAGTGCCAATGAATATCGCCATTGATGGGTGAATGTCACGTTTCTTATACTAATTCCGGGCTTCTTATCTCTTACCCTAGTTCAGGTATTATAATATATAGAGTACAGGCCTCTATATGAATACAATAGAGGAAACACGGTAAAATTATCATTTTTTATGGTGTAATGTTGTATATGTGTCTGTATATTTAAATCGTTAGCATATACAGATACACGTATCAGCGCATTTTAATTAAAATGGATTTGTTTTCTGCAAGGGCTAATGAACACACAGAATTCCAACCGTTAATGATAAAGGAAGTTCTATGGGCCAAAGCAGACAAAAGGGTAAACAGACAAACAAGAAAGGTATTGCTGATGTCTACATGTGATAACACAGATCTCTAAAATAGACCCAATGGGGGCATAGTGACACATAAGGGACAGAGAGAGTAGGTCTATTGAGATGTAATATTATAAAGAAGTTTTACTGAAATTTTGTCATGCATCTCAATCCTACACATAGGAGATATGTAGAGAGGTACTAGTTAATGTGAGGGATATGTACTTTGCAAGGGTTATCAGAGATATAGTGTTCCAATGGCTGACGCTATAAGGGTGTATCATGTTGGCAAGAATACACTATAGTTGATACTCTCATTGAGGCCACCTGGGGCCACCGTATTCAACTTAAAGATCCATTCACTTTCCAGTTTTTGTAGTTCTCTTTCTGAATCGCCACCTCTGATGCCCATTTTTAGTTTATCCAGGCAGAAGAATTTAAGTTCACAGGGAGATTTGGAGTGCTGATAGTAGAAATGTCTGGCAACTGATGTTATTTGTCTAAATCTTGCCAAGTCTGATTCTACATTCCTAATATTACCCATGTGTTCCATGATCCTCACCTTTACCATCCTTGTGGTCATACCCACATATAGCATCTTACAGGGACACTGGATGCAATAAATGACATTTGATGACTGGCAGTTGGTGAATTCCTTTATCTCTACGTTATTGCTATACCTATCTTTAATCATGGGATTGGTGTCCACATGGTCACACACACCTTACAATTCCTGCAGGGATAAGTTCCCTTCATTGTAGGTCTCCGTCTAGGCATTCGACAGAAGTGACTTTTTAATAGTTTGTCCCTGAGATTGGGTGATCTCTTCCAACTCATTGATACAGAAGAGTCAAGATTGGAGGAAAGGTCTGGAGCATTAAGGAGTATTGGCCAGTGTTTGTTTATAACGTTCTTAATCTCTCGCCACTCTTGGCAGAAGCTACCAACAAATCTGGGTTTAGGTTTTTCACCCTCCTTAAGTTTTTTCACTCTCCTGCTTTCTTGAAAGATTAAGGCTTGCCTATCTGTGTGGAGAAGCGCCCTGCTTGCTTTCTTAATGCAGCGCATACTATATCCCCTTTCCCTTAGCCTAGCAGTCAGTTCTTTGCTCTGGATTTTGTAAGTTTCATCCTCTGTACAGTTTCTCCTAAGTCTAAGGAATTCTCCTCTTGGTATGTTTTGTATAGTGGCTGGGAAGTGAGAACTAGTATTGAGAAGCAGACTGTTGCTGGCTGTCTTTTTCCTAAATAGCTTCGTTGCCAACATGTCCTTGTCATCTCTGTAGATTCTTAAGTCCAAAAAGGGGATCTCATCTTTGTCTATCTCATATGTTAGTCTTAAATTCAAGGTGTTATTATTCAATTTCTTGATGAAACTAACCAGTTGCTTCTCTTCTCCTTCCCAGATGATAAAAATATCATCTATATATCGCATCCATGAGATTATCCTCTTAGTGAACTCCTCATTTTCCTCACAAAAGACCACTTCTCGTTCCCACCACCCCAAATACAAGTTCGCATAAGTCGGTGCGCAAGCCGCGCCCATCGCTGTTCCTCGTAATTTTGTGTAAAATATATCAGCGAATGTGAAGATGTTCTTATGGAGGACGAAGTGTAGTAATTTCAATAAAAATTCATTGAAATCACTAGGACCTTCCATTTCAAGGAAATACCTGACCGCAAAGATACCCTTCAGATGGTCAATACTGCTATAAAGGGATTCAACGTCAAGACTTGCTAGGAGATGATTTCGTTCCAGTTTCACATCATGTAATTTCATAATGACGTCTCCAGTGTCACGTACATACGGTTAGCTGTAATGACGGAGAAGCTGTCCGGAGCTGTGTGGGTGACAGATGGCGTGGCTCACGTTGTGCAGTGGTCAGAAAGGCATGAGCCTGAGCCGTGGTCCACTCGTTCCCGTAAATGCAGTGGAAGCCGCCAATTGGATCCTGATGGGTGTCAGTAGTCACTCTCTAATGAGTATCAGTAACACTGAGCGGGGTACTTGACGCGTTTCTCAGCCTCAGGTCCGGGGCTGTTTCCTCAGAACTTCTGAAAAGGGGGAATCTGCCTGACGTAATGTGTAACAAGGGCATGCTGTCTGCCGTAATGTGTAACAAGGGCACGCTGTCTGCTATAATGTGTAACAAGGGCACGCTATCTGCCGTAATGTGTAAAAAGGGGACGCTGTCTGCAGTTATGTGTAAAAAGTGTACGATGTCTGCCGCTATGTTTAACAAGGGCACGCTGTCTGCCGTTATGTGTAAAAAGTGTACAGTGTCTGCCGCTATGTGTAACAAGGGCACGCTGTCTGCCGTTATGTGTAAAAAGGGTACGCTGTCTGCCGCTATGTTTAACAAGGGCGCGCTGTCTGCCGTTATTTGTAAAAAGTGTACGCTGTCTGCCGCTATGTGTAACAAGGGCACGCTGTCTGCCGTTATGTGTAAAAAGGGGACACTGTCTGCCGTAATGTGTAAAAAGGGGACGCTGTCTGCTGTAATGTGTAAAAAGAGGAATCTGTCCACCGTAAGGTGTAAAAGGGTCTCTACCTGGTGTAGTGGTGCTACTGTGCGGCGTAATTTGAATAATGGAGACTACTGTGCACCGTTTTATGAATTGGTATTATTTTGTGGCCACACCCCTTCCCCACGAAGCCACGCCACTATGTATTTTTGCGCGCACCTGCGGCACGCACTGCCCCTGTTTTGCATGCAGGGGTGGGGCTCCGATGCCATTTCTTGCACACAGTGCTAAAATCTCTAGTTACGGCACTGTTGCTAGGTATCCATTTCTCTGGCCCTGAGCAGGTCCCCCTCACCAGATCCTCTCCAGGGGTGAGGGGGTGGACTTGGATGGGATGGGGGGCCTAAAGCATTTTGTCGCACCTGGGCCCACCGCTCGCTAGTTCCGCCACTGGATTGGGGGTCATTCCAAGTTGTTCGCTCATTGCCGATTTTCGCAACGGAGCGATTAAGGCAAAAATGCGCATGTGCATGGTACGCAGGGCATTTACTCACGTCCGAACGAAGAATTTCCATCGTTGAAGTGATCGGAGTGTGATTGACAGGAAGTGGGTGTTTCTGGGCGGAAACTGACCGTTTTCTGGGAGTGTGCGGAAAAACGCAGGCATGCCAGGATAAAACGCGGGAGTGTCTGGAGAAACGGGGGAGTGGCTGGCCGAACGCAGGGTGTGTTTGTGACGTCAAACCAGGAACGAAACGGGATGAGCTGATCGCAGTGTAAGAGTAAGTCTCGAGCTACTCAGAAACTGCTAAGAATTATTTAATCGCAATTCCGCTAATCTTTCGTTCGCAATTCTGCTAAGCTAAGATACACTCCCAGAGGGTGGCGGCCTAGCGTGTGCAATGCTGCTAAAAGCAGCTAGCGAGCGAACAACTCGGAATGACCCCCTTTGTTCCTGTTGTAATTGTCAGCCCCCCTGGTCTGTTCTGCGCAGGGACTCCCAACCAGCAGCTGCGCTGACTAGTTCTGCCCGCCGCCACGCTGACTAGTTCTGCCCGCCGCCACGCTGACTAGTTCCGCCCGCCGCCAGCGGAAGTCAGTCTCCTCTCCTGAGTCCATGGGCTGATGGTGGCAGAAGATGGGCTGTGGGAGAAGCTGAGCACATAGAAGGCGCCTGCTGAGGACCCGGTGCTGTCTCTACAGATGTGCTGGAGGAGGACGATGCCCTGGTGAGTAAGGCCAGCGCTATGCTGGAGAGATGCGACACACAGAAGTGCACTTACCCAGAGGTAATGGGGAGATCCCCAAATGATTTTCCCCCCCATCTGCCTTTATGTTAGAATTTTTTGCAGTAGATGCTTGGCATGTTATATAGAGACACACACACACACACACACACACACACACACACACATATATATACACACACACACACACATATATATATATATATAAAGACAAACGATACTGGTGGCACTCAGAGTGAAATAACAGACGACAGCCAAACTGGTTCCAGTCGATGTTTCGGGGACTGCTCCCCTTTATCAAGACACAACCAGTACCAATGAAAACAACATGTATAAATACATAACAATAACTCACCAAACACCAATCGCGCCATTGTCCGCGCCCCCCCGACGCCCGGTGATGACATCACCCACACGATCCCGTGTGAGGAATCCCCGTCAGCTGTGTGAGGCGCGCGGTCCTACAGTGCAGTGTATATCGGGTGCCTAGCAACGATCCCAAGGAGGCCTAGCTGGCGCTCACTTCCGCTCCTACGGCCCGGCGTCATGACGTCAGACGCTCCATGGCCGTGGGCGGGGGGAGGCCCCGGATCGCCCATTGGAATAGGTTGCTAGGCAACCGCACCACACCGAGCAAATGGCTTAATCTAGTGTAGACACAAGTGAAAAAACCAAAACATAAACATAATACAAGTGATAAACTGAGGACATGGATATGTCTGTGAACCTAAGGTCCACATATTAAAGATATAAGACATCCGAAGCACAAAGCTCTGAGCCCGTCCCATTCTATAATTGCATATAGACATAAACACTAGTAAATCAAGCTAGCAATGTCTAGATATTTAAATTAGTCAATGAAAAAAGGACAAGATCCTGACTTAGACACATAGTACATGCAATACCCATGCCAGATCGAGAAGTATGCTCTATCCGACCAAGTAGTGCAGATACTATTAATGTAACAATACCCAAATACACTGCATGATCATTTAAAACCAAAACAGAAGTTAAAGATTTATAAAAAGCAATTGAAGCTTAAGGCTTCATTCAATCCATATGGTTGAACTGTTTGAAGTTTATGGATCCACCATGCCTCTTTCTGGAGGAGAGTCCTTCCTCTGTCACCTCCCCTCCTATTAGCTGAAACATGGTCAATCATACGATAACGTATGGTGGCCAATGAATGACCAAAGTTTTTAAAGTGTCTGGCTACTGGTAGATCGCTCCCCTTACCTTCTAAGGCTGCACGAATACTTGATCTATGCAAAGCAATGCGTTCCTTAAACTGCCGTATACTCTTACCTACGTATAACTGGCCGCAAGGACATTTAATATAATAAACTATAAACTTGCTAGTGCATGTCAATGCATGCCTAATCTTGAAGGACTTTCCAGATCTGGGATGTTGGAATTCATCTCCTGTCTCCAGGCAACTACAAGTAGTGCACCCTGTGCACCTGTAGTTGCCGGGATTTCGTGTAAGGAAATGGGCTGGTTTATCTGGGCCCATCTCTGAAATATCATTATGGACTACAATGTCCTTGATGTTCCGGCCCCTCCTATATCCATGATGGACGAGGTCAATTCAAAGGATCCGGCTATTAAA
The DNA here is from genome assembly GCF_028390025.1 of Pseudophryne corroboree. Taxonomy (NCBI): domain Eukaryota; kingdom Metazoa; phylum Chordata; class Amphibia; order Anura; family Myobatrachidae; genus Pseudophryne; species Pseudophryne corroboree. Next base: position 332,661,894 of record NC_086450.1, on the reverse strand, counting down.
TTTACCTACGAATGTAGTTTTGAAAGCATCCATTATTTAGATGTGGCCATCTCCGTGGACATGGCTCATAACATCAATACCAGCATCTATTACAAACCGACTGATCGGAACACGATTTTAAGAGCGAATAGCCATCATCCTGAATCATTAAAGTGGAGTCTACCATACTCACAGTTCCTCAGAATTATACGGATCTGTAACAATGAAGTGGATGCCAATCTACAGATCCAGAACATGTCTCTGAAATTTGAAGCACGTGGATATACAGCGGAATCTTTACAGAAAGCAAGATCAAAAGCACTGTCTACTTCACGACAGACAGCATTAATGAAGAAGGGAGAGAAGTCTACCAAAGATAGGATGATTTGGACGCAGGATTTTACCACGGCAAGTAAACACCTTGTTACCAAGGCTAAAAACATCTGGCCGGTTATCACCAGGGACAAAGACTTGTGAGTATTGAAGGACAGTTCGTTGATGGCCTCATATAGGAGGGGCCGGAACATCAAGGACATTGTAGTCCATAATAATAATGGTTCATTTAGAAAAGAAAGGTGACACTATTGGAGCAGTCTATAAAGAAACCGCTACGTGAGGATCCAAGCTTATTATTGAGTGAGTATGGTACGCATCTATCTTCATCACTAACCATACCGTTGCAGACAAAGATACCTTTATGTGCAGAGACTGTTTTTATTCATTGTGAGTGGGGTACGCCATCCATTCTGAGTGGATTTGATATAGTCTGAGAAAAATATTTTTTGGACATACTACACTATGATGTGTTATCATTATGTTTTATTGCATATCATCATGAGACAATTTGTGGAGTAGAAGAGTCATCTGTGTTACAACAGGAGGAGCCGTATTGAAGCTGGATCCCATCTTTTTAGACTCATATGGACATTATCATTTTTTATGAAACTGCACTGAGCGCTTTGTATTTGAGTATTGTTTCTGTTTATTGTATTCATTTGTGTCAAGCCTATTATCAAGGTTGTTTTCACTTGATATTTTCTGAAGCTCATCAATCAATTTGATTTCATCCATGTTTCCTGCAATCAGCAGTTCTGTCTCAGCATTAGCCAGCTTCTTGGTGTGCAGTAACACTGGTCTCATTTCTCTTAGCTATGCTTTCAGTATATCCCTCTCTTCCCCACGTGTGTGCCTTTTGAATGTTTGGGTGTGCTTATGATTTATTGAACCATTAACATCTACTGACATAAACACTTGACAATGCTTTTTACTAGGTTTTCAGGGTACAGGTTGATTATCCCATAGCCAAATATTCCGAAATACAGAATATTCTGAAATACAGAATTTTTTGAGTGAGACAGTGAAACGTTTGTTTTCTGATGGCACAATGCACACAAACTTTGTTTAATACACAAAGTTATTAAAAATATTGTATTAAATGACCTTCAGGCTGTGTGTATAAAGTAGAGATGTGCGGGTTCGGTTTTACTCGGATTTACTCGGGTATTTCGGGTTTTGCTTATTGGCTATCCAAAATGCATGACATCCGTGATCCAATAAGATGCCGTTTCAAGCCCCGAGTAAACCCGAGTAAGACCGAACCCGCACATCTCTAGTATAAGGTGTATATGAAACATAAATGAATTGTGTGAATGTACACACACTTTGTTTAATGCACAAAGTTATTAAAAATATTGGCTAAAATTACCTTCAGACTGTGTGTATAAGATGTATATGAAACATAAATGCATTCTGTGCTTAGACTTGGGTCCCATCACCATGATATCTCATTATGGTATGCAATTATTCCAAAATACGGAAAAATCCGATATCCAAAATACCTCTGGTCCCAAGCATTTTGGATAAGGGATACTCAACCTGTAGTATAATATTGTACTCAGTACATCCTGCAAACTTGCACTGTCCTCTAGCATGCTAGTACACACAATTTATTTTTCTGGAATGAGCTTGTCTCACTCGATTGTATTTGAAAGTTACAATGCAGAACTTATTAATTTTTTTATTTTATTGCATATTGGGGGTAATTCAGAGTTGATCGAAGCAGCAAATTTGTTAGCAGTTGGGCAAAACCATGTGCACTGCAAGGGGGGGGGGCAGATATAACGTGCAGAGAGAGTTAGATTTGGGTGGGTTATTTTGTTTCTGTGCAGGGTAAATACTGGCTGCTTTATTTTTACACTGCAATTTAGATTTCAGTTTGAACACACCCCACCCAAATCTAACTTTCTCTGCACATGCTATATCTACCCATCCTGCAGTGCACATGGTTTTGCCCAACTGCTAACAAATTTGCTGCTGTGATCAGGTCTGAATTACCCCCATTGTCTCAGTCCAACCATCTTTTAGGACAGTGATGGCTAACCTTGACACTCCAGCTGTTGTTGAACTACACATCCCAGCATGCCCTGCTACAGTTTTGCTATTTGGCCTTGCTAAAACTGATGCAGGGCATGCTGGGATGTGTAGTTCAACAACAGCTGGGGTGTCAAGGTTAGCCATCACTGTTTTAGGACATGATAACCTGTCCTGTGTTCTGGTTTTATTTTGTTCCATTCCTCGGTTGACAGAGAAATAGTGAAATCGGATGAACATGTTTCAGTAATGAATTCTTTCATTGAGAGCTGATCAGCTTTAGTCATGGATTGAATAGTCTTTTTTGAAAATATTAAGTAACTGATTTTTCTTGATAAATTGCACTATTTGAATAACTGCATTCATCTTGTAGTTGCAGTTGCATTGATTCTGTTGCTGTCAGCTCATTTTCTAAGGACACACTTCTGTTATCTCTTGTTACGGAAACATTTTCGACTTCATCAGACACAGATTTTCTTGTTACATCAAATTGAATGTATTTACTTTGGGTTACAATTTCAGTTTTGTTTATTTCTGGTTCTCCAGGAACTGTCTTAATGTCATATAGGTCCAGTATTTTTCTTGGGGCTACTTTTTTTGTATTTTTTTTTTTATTATTATTATTTTCCGTTTCTTTGGCTTACAGAGAGGAGACAACCATGGTGAAATGACCTGGATGTCAGTGATGCTTTTGTAGCCAACATACAATGGGTGAAACCAGTCTTTACACGGACTGCATTGTGCAGGACATCAGTCAGGGTTGTTTTTTTATTTACATAAACAATACAGTTTGTCATCCTCTACTCCTGCATCCTTTATTATTGATGATTCATTACTATTTTGTGAACGACCACTTTTATCAATATTCTCGACTTGTGGAATTTCATCATAAGGTGAAAAATCTAAGGTAAACTGTAAGGCTTTAGTACACAGTTGGATGGTCTTCTTTCCAAATATGATAAAGCCACTTTCTTGTTTTTATATTATTTGCAGATAGCAAATAGGCTATTTCCCCTATAAAGAGTTTTCTCAACGATAGTTTCCCTGATTTAAATGCAAATGATTTTTTTTTTTAAATAGTTCAACTATCTTTTTTTTCTGTTGCTTTTGGATCAGGGAACAATCTCCATGACACTGGCCCTCATTCCGAGTTGATCGCACGTAGCAACTTTTTGCTGCTCATGCGATCAACTAGACGCCGCCTATGGGGGAGTGTATTTTAGCATAGCAGGGCTGCAATCGCTTGTGCAGCCCTGCTATGCTAAAAAAAGTTTTATGCAGAACAAGACCAGGGTAAGACCTACTTACCCTGTGCGATGGATCCAGCGATGAAGGTCCCGGGATTGATGCATGCGTTTGGATCGCCACGCCTGGAAAACGGTGAGTATCCACCCCGGAACGCCTCCCCGCTGTCAAACTTCTTGCGATTGCGCTAGCAATCACTTTCTTCTCTCTTCTGGTTGTTGCCCAGAGACTGCTGTCGCTGGGCAATGATGCGCGTGCGCATTGCGGATGCCGCGCATGCGCTGTTCTGACCCGTTCGCACTCAGCGAAGAACCGCTGCGTGCAAACGGGTCAGTATGACCCCCATTGTGCAGTTTGAAAAATGCTAAATGCAAAAGTATGGCCATTTACAGCAAATAAAACCACATGTATATGCAAGAATTATGATTAAAATTGCACCTCTAAGTCCTTCACATTAAATACCATCCAGTCTTGAGACAGTAAACTCTGCGCATGTCACTTGAGAGAAAATTAGTTATATTTGTAAGATGAAGACTGCACTGCTCCCACAATAAGATACACCCAGTTGTGTTGTAAATCGCTGAGGCTGGGGAGGGTCAGTCAAGCCAGATGAACTCTTCTTAAAGCAACAGTCTAAAGGCCCCATACACTAGTACGATGTTACACGATTTCATACAATTCCGATATATCCGTCTGATATATTGTATGAAATTGTGTACAATCGTATGTGTTTTAGATCGTTTCCAATCTGATGCGCGTCCCCGTGGCTGTCGGGTAGGATCCCCTAGGTCGTTGGTGCTGCACTAATGATATATCGGAATTGGATGGAATCGGATGGAAAAAGTGTGTTTTTTGTGCATGTGATATATCGCATGCGATGTATCACAGGGAAGTTTGACTGGCATTCTTAGGACACTCCCAGCCCCCATAGCCCTCTATCCAGCCCATCAGATATATCTCATGGTACAATTGTATGCCATACGATATATCGCATACGATGTATTGCGGCTTCATCAATCGCATGCGATATATCTTATGCAAAAATAGCACAAAAGTGCCAAATCATATGGAATCACTCCCGGGAAGGTCCCGGGGGAATTCAAGGGAAATTAAATCAGACATCAGCCTCAGACATATCGTTGTAGTGTATGGGGCCCTTTAGTTATCAATATTCACTAGTACAGAGGTTCTCAAACTCGGTCCTCAGGACCCCACACAGTGCATGTTTTGCAGGTAACCCAGCAGGTGCACAGGTGTATTAATTACTCACTGACACATTTTAAAAGGTCAGCAGGTGTAGTTAATTATTTCACTTGTGATTCTGTGAGGAGACCTGCAAAACATGCACTGTGTGGGGTCCTGAGGACCGAGTTTGAGAACCTATGCACTAGTATATATATATTTAATATACTATCCCTTTAAACAAGGACACTCATGAATTACACAGGTTCTGTGGCTGGCTGACTTCAAGCCTGCATTTCACTTTGCTTTAATCAGCCACTGAACCTGTGCAATCTATGAGTGTCACAATTTATTTATTTATTAACAGTTTCTTATATAGCGCAGAAAATTCCATTGCACTTTACAATTGTAAACAGTGATAAACAAAACTGGGTAATATCTGACAGTCATAAGGTAGGAAGCATGTAAAGACACAAAACATTTTAGATATTAGTTAGGTTTGTTAAAAACCTCTGATACACTTGTGCATTTATATGGGTGCGGTCATACCTTCCAACTTTGATGAGGGAGAAACCGGGACCCCTGCGCGGCGAAGCCGCGTGCGACCCGAAAGGGGGCGTGGCTCAATGTGGGAGGGACATGGCCTCGGTCGAGAGGGCGTGGTCGAGCATCATGGACCCATTTTTTGGCATTTTGGGGGCGTGCCTAGCGCTCCCCGAGCAGCTGGGCTGCCCCCTGCTCCCCCCTAGCATTGAATACATGCTGTGCGGGTGTGCACGGCATCTATTCAGTGATCACTGACTCCTTTGCAGAGCAAAGCAGCGGGTGATCAAAGCCTCCCCCAACTGCCCCCCCGCCAGCGGGACACTGCGACCCGCGGGAGGGACAGCGGGACAGTGTCCGAATAACAGGACTGTCCTGCTGAAATTGGGACAGTTGGGAGGTATGGGTGCAGTGTGTGCTGTACACCCAAGCCCCCAGGGTCCAGGGGCGCCCTCACCGCACACCATGCACCCTCCAGACACCCGTGTCAGCAGCAACAGAGCTGCTGAAATCATCATAAAAATGGCGCAGCACCATTTTCACAGTGTTTTGTGCATGTAAGGAAGTTACTGGGTACATGTCCACTACGCCATTTTCCCCAGAGACTCAGGGACAGTGCTGGGGTCTCCTAGTGACCCTAGTGCCCAGAGCTATGGCACAGTCGAATAGAGAGAAGGGGGCCCAGTCGGAGCCTGCACACGGGCATACTCCTCTATATATACTCCCCTGTTCTAATATCACAATAAAATCAGTAATGCCCCTTTTATACTAAAATTCTGGATTGGACCCAGGATTTTTAATACGGGACAATCCCAGGTTGGACCCCACTTCAGATCTCATTTACACTGCACACAAACCGGGTTGTTCCCGGGTCGGACCTGTTTACACTGGACCCGGGTCAACCATTCTTTTCCCTATGGATGTCATTAAAAATTTACTTTTTTGAGGGCTGACAAAGCTGAGGTCACAAAAGACAACAAAAAGGAAGGGGTGGGGACTGCTCACAGCATTGAAGCAATGATGGTCGACGGAGTACCTGTGTGCATCCCTGAATTCCTGACTGTATATCTTCTTGTGCAGCACATCAAACCTGACGATCATCCCTAGCAACCGTGGGAGCTCGCAATCACCCACACACTGAGTGATGTAAGTGATTTGTCATTACAAAATGGCAAATCGGCACATTTTGGTATCACCCCCTCCAGGTATCACAATCAGGTGCGGGCTGCACCCGCCTTGTGACGCCACTGCAAATCATCCCAACTTCGCTCCAGTGTGTACCCAGCTTTAGGTTGTGTGAAGTAGTATATTGGATATGACACTGATCTTGTATCTACAGACATATTCTCAGTTACACACCAATTAATATCAGAGAATCTGTCCTTGCACTTCTCCACACTTCTTTTCAAAGTGACCACTGTATTTAACCTCTGTACACCTCTGTCCACAGCTGTTATTTTCACATCAATTATATCTTCGCAGCTTGGCTCAGAGCTAGGGTAAATGCTAGATAATAGAGCACAATCCTCCTCATAACTGAATTTGACATTGTAGCCAGATTATGTCTTGCCAGAAGGGCGGCCAGGCTCCCTAAAGCTGGGTACACACTGGCTGATATATCGAAACTCTGGTGGCCAAGGGCATATCCACCATAGGTGCAGGAAGTGCAGCTGCTATGGAGCCCAGAGCTGAGAGGTGCCCGACTTCACTGTCACAGTGTCACGATCCGGGTATCTGGACGCCATTACCTGCCTTTCAGATGTCTCCTGAGGCTCGCTCAGCGTTCCAAGGCCGGATCTCATCTGTGTCCACATACTGCACATTCCTCCTGTCACGCTGAGATGCTGTCACAGCGGCGCCATGTTTGAATCCTGCATGGCGTCTCCCGTTCTCCGCGGCCTCCGCCGCCGCTCCTGTGTTATAGGTGCAGGTTGTCAGTGTGGTGTTCCATGCCTGCCGCGGCCTCTGTTGTCATCCACGAGTCTCAGCATACATTTGTCAGTCTGGCATCTCCTGTCCTCTGTGGCCGGCGCCGCCATTACAGTTATGTTTCCACATGGTTTCCCAAGCCAGTTTTCCCTCCAAGTTCTAACATGGGCGCAGCCATGTTGGATCTAATCACATGCTTCAGTTCCTCCAATCCACTGCCTGGAAATCTGCATAATTGCCCAGCCAATACCTGCATTGCTGCAGGTATAAGTATCCTGTGCCTGGGCCAGGAAATGGTCAGTGCTTTGTTTGTCATACCTTGTTCCAGTCTCTCTCCTGTGGTTGTGGTTTACAGAGTCCCGCTCCTGTCTCCAGCATCCACCAAAGAGACCCGCACCTGCCTACCATCCTGCGGTGCAGCCTGACTCTGCAGTCCTCCGTGGCTGATCCAGTTTCCAGCTTCCAGCTATTTCATCTGCTTCCAGCAGTATCCACTACCACCGGTAATCATCCTTCAGTTCCTCTGTTTCCACGCTCCCTAGCATCTTACTATATTCACTCCGTGTTTCATCACCTGGCTGGTTCCACCAAGCATTCATTCAGTGACTTTATCATCTGGCTGATTCCATTCCGCATCCACTCCGTGTCTTACCACCTGGCTGGTTCCATCCAGCAATTACAACAGCTGATTCAAGTTACCAACTTCATCTGTTCCATCTACTGGCATGTTCCTTGGATATCTTCACTACTGCAGCCAGGCCTGGTAAGGTTATTCCATCTAAGGACTGTAACAGCTGTTCTTACCTACCAGTGTCCTGTGTAACCATTTCATGGTCAGAGTGCTCCAGGAATCATATTATTTATCATTGCCATTATTTACCTTGAATGCTGTTTGTTTACACGGAGTCTGTTAATAAACTTTTATTTTGACTTTTACCTGGTTGTCATGGTCACACCTTCGGGTTTCCTTTTAACACTTATATGTCATGGGGTCTGATTAAACCTCCCCGGTTTAAGTTCCTCTCAGCCCCTACAACTGAGGCTTTCTCCTGTCAGCCAAAACCCTCAGTTGTGACAGTAAGCACTGACCATATGAATCCAGCCGGAGACCAGGATCAAGCGGCTAGGCCGATGCAAGAACTGGCAGCCAGACTCGAACATCAGGAGGCTGCACAAGGCCACATCATCCGCTGTCTCCAGGATCTCTCTACGCGGCTGGATGGGATTCAAACGACCCTCCGTGGACCTGGCACGTCCGGTGCATCCACTACAGTGACACCAGCTGTAACCCCACCCACCTTACCCATTTCCATTCCACGTCTTCATCTCCCAACGCCAGCAAAGTTTGACGGATCTCCAAGGTTCTGCAGGGGATTTCTTAACCAATGCGAAATCCACTTTGAGCTTCAGTCTGGCAATTTCCCCAGCGACCGTACTAAAATTGCCTATAACATTTCCCTTCTCAGCAGCTCAGCCCTTGACTGGGCATCACCTTTATGGGAGAAGTCTGATCCCCTGCTGTCCTCCTATACGGACTTTGTGGCAACATTCAGGCGCATCTTCGACGAGCCAGGCCGGGTAAACTCTGCTTCATCTGAGATTCTCCGTTTACGCCAGGGAACACTTACTGTGGGACAGTATCTCATACAGTTCAAAATCCTGGCATCCGAACTGGCATGGAACGACGAGGCCCTGCATGCTGCATTCTGGCATGGCTTATCAGAACGCATCAAGGATGAGTTAGCTACCAGAGACTTGCCCTCTAAGTTGGATGAGCTAATTTCTCTTTGCACGAAGGTTGATCTACGTTTTGGAGAGAGAGCAACTGAGCGAGGAAGATCGTCTGCTCCAAAATCTTCTGCTCCTCCTCTTCATCAACCGTCTCCATCCAAGGATGAGCCCATGCAAATTGGGCGTTCCCATCTATCTCCCGCTGAGCGCCGAAGACGTCTCTCTGAGTCTCTCTGTCTCTATTGTGCAGCTCCGTCTCACATTATCAATGCCTGTCCAAAACGTCCGGGAAACTCCAAATCCTAGCTCGCCAAGGAGAGGGCCAGCTAGGAGTAATGATCTCCTCTCCATCTCCTCATGATTGTAATCTCCCAGTCTCGCTCCAAATTGCTCAACGTTACAGAAACGTCATTGCCCTCCTTGATTCCGGAGCAGCTGGGAATTTCATAACCGAAGCTTATGTTAAACGGTGGTCCCTACCCACCGAGAGACTTCCTTCGTCCATCTCCTTAACTGCAGTAGATGGCAGCAAGATTTTTGATGCAGTTATTTCTCTGAGGACTCTACCAGTTCGTCTGAGAGTGGGAGTTCTTCATGCAGAATTTATTTCCTTCCTAGTGATTCCAAGAGCCACACATCCAGTGGTTTTGGGCCTTCCATGGCTCCATCTCCACAATCCGACGATTGACTGGACGACTACACAAATACTAGCATGGGGTCCATCCTGTGCTAAGACTTGTTTGTCCAAAGTGCTTCCTGTTTGTTCTTCTTTCCCCAGGTCGTCTGATGTTCCACCTCCTCCATATCAAGACTACACGGACGTGTTCAGTAAGGCTTCTGCTGATATCCTTCCTCATTATAGAGAATGGGACTGCCCAATTGATCTCATTCCAGGGAAGGTTCCACCTCGAGGCCGAACTTACCCGTTGTCTCTGCCTGAGACGCACTCCATGGAGGAGTACATCAAAGAGAACCTGGCGAAAGGTTTTATCCAACCTTCTTCTTCTCCAGCTGGCGCAAGCTTCTTCTTCGTTAAGAAGAAGGACGGTGGTCTGCGACCGTGCATCGATTACAGAGGTTCTTAGGGTTCGCCAATTATTACAGAAAGTTCATACGAGACTTTTCCACCATTGTGGCGCCTATCACTGCATTAACTAAGAAGGGTGCTAACCCGTCCAAATGGTCTGAAGAAGCTACGCAAGCTTTTCATCTTCTAAAACAACGTTTCATCTCTGCACCAGTTCTGAAACAGCCCGACACCGACTCTCCTTTCATCTAAGAGGTGGATGCCTCCTCCGTTGGAGTAGGAGCGGTGTTATCACAGAGGGCTAAAGATGGCCATCTACATCCCTGCAGTTTCTTCTCCCGGAAGTTCTCCCCAGCTGAGCGCAACTATGCCATTGGCGACCAGGAGTTGCTAGCCATCAAGCTCGCTCTAGAGGAGTGGAGATATCTGTTGGAGGGAGCTTCTCATTCAATCACGATACTTACCGACCACAAGAATCTTTTATACCTGAAAGGCGCACAATGTCTTAACCCCCGTCAGGCCAGATGGGCACTTTTCTTTTCCAGGTTCGACTTTAAACTCCAGTTCTGTCCGGGCTCTCTGAATCGCAAGGCCGATGCCCTCTCCCGCTCTTGGGAGCAAGAAAACGAGTCAGAGTCTTCAGACAAGCATCCTATTATTAATCCATTGGCATTCTCCACGGTAGGGATGGACTCTACGCCCCCACCAGGGAAAAGCTTTGTGAAGCCGGTGTTAAGGAAGAAGCTCATGCATTGGGCCCATGCTTCCCGTTTTGCCGGACATACAGGCATTCAGAAAACCCTTGAGTTTATCTCTAGGTCCTACTGGTGGCCAACTCTGAAGAAGGACGTCAAGGAGTTTATTGCCTCTTGCCCAAAGTGTGTCCAACACAAAGTTCCCCGCCAGTCTCCTGCGGGGCAACTGGTTCCATTATCTGTTCCCAGTCGACCGTGGACCCATTTGTCGATGGACTTTGTTACAGATCTGCCTATATGCAATAATTTTAATACCATCTGGGTGGTAGTTGACCGGTTCACCAAGATGGCACATTTCATACCCCTCACCGGTCTCCCGTCAGCTTCCAAGTTGGCCCAAGTGTTTATCCAAGAGATCTTCCGACTTCACGGTCTTCCTGAAGAGATCATCTCCGATCGTGGAGTACAATTTGTAGCCAAATTTTGGCGAAGTTTGTGTCAAGCCCTCCAAGTCAAGTTAAAGTTTTCTACAGCTTACCATCCTCAGACCAATGGTCAAACCGAGAGGGTGAATCAGGACTTGGAGGCCTTCCTCCGCATTTATGTGTCTTCCTCCCAAGATGACTGGGATCAACTCCTTCCTTGGGCCGAGTTTAGCCACAACAATCAATACCATTCCTCATCCTCCTCAACACCATTCTTCATCAACTATGGATTTCACCCTAAGGTTCCAGAATTCCAACCGCTTCCAGCAACGTCTGTTCCAGCAGTGGATGTCACCTTGCGTCAGTTTTCAAACAACTGGAAGAATGTCCGCGCAGCCCTGCTTAAAGCCTCATTTAGGTACAAGAAGTTTGCCGATAGGAAGCGTAGAGCGGTTCCTGCTCTCAAGGTGGGTGATCGAGTATGGTTGTCCACGAAGAATTTGAGGTTGAGAGTTCCCAGCATGAAATTTGCTCCTCGTTACATCGGTCCTTTTAAAATTGAACAAGTCATCAATTCTGTTGCTTACAGACTCCAGTTACCTCCCTTCTTGAAAATACCCAGGACATTCCATGTTTCCCTGTTGAAACCGCTGATCCTGAATCGGTTTCATTCTGCACTTCCTCCAACTCCTAAAGTTCAGACTCAACGGGGAATCGAGTATGAGGTGGCCAAGATTCTGGACTCACGTTTCCGTTACGGTCAGTTGCAGTATCTTATTGACTGGAAGGGCTATGGTCCTGAAGAACGCTCTTGGACCAATGCGTCTGATGTCCATGCTCCTGCCTTGGTCCGGAATTTCCACTCGAAGTTTCCTCTAAAGCCTAAGAAGCGTCCTGGGGCCACTCCTAAAGGGGGTGGTGCTGTCACGATCCGGGTATCTGGACGCCATTACCTGCCTTTCAGATGTCTCCTGAGGCTCGCTCAGCGTTCCAAGGCCGGATCTCATCTGTGTCCACATACTGCACATTCCTCCTGTCACGCTGAGATGCTGTCACAGCGGCGCCATGTTTGAATCCTGCATGGCGTCTCCCGTTCTCCGCGGCCTCCGCCGCCGCTCCTGTGTTATAGGTGCAGGTTGTCAGTGTGGTGTTCCATGCCTGCCGCGGCCTCTGTTGTCATCCACGAGTCTCAGCATACATTTGTCAGTCTGGCGTCTCCTGTCCTCTGTGGCCGGCGCCGCCATTACAGTTATGTTTCCACATGGTTTCCCAAGCCAGTTTTCCCTCCAAGTTCTAACATGGGCGCAGCCATGTTGGATCTAATCACATGCTTCAGTTCCTCCAATCCACTGCCTGGAAATCTGCATAATTGCCCAGCCAATACCTGCATTGCTGCAGGTATAAGTATCCTGTGCCTGGGCCAGGAAATGGTCAGTGCTTTGTTTGTCATACCTTGTTCCAGTCTCTCTCCTGTGGTTGTGTTTCCAGGTTCCAGCTCCTGTCTCCAGCATCCACCAAAGAGACCCGCACCTGCCTACCATCCTGCGGTGCAGCCTGACTCTGCAGTCCTCCGTGGCTGATCCAGTTTCCAGCTTCCAGCTATTTCATCTGCTTCCAGCAGTATCCACTACCACCGGTAATCATCCTTCAGTTCCTCTGTTTCCACGCTCCCTAGCATCTTACTATATTCACTCCGTGTTTCATCACCTGGCTGGTTCCACCAAGCATTCATTCAGTGACTTTATCATCTGGCTGATTCCATTCCGCATCCACTCCGTGTCTTACCACCTGGCTGGTTCCATCCAGCAATTACAACAGCTGATTCAAGTTACCAACTTCATCTGTTCCATCTACTGGCATGTTCCTTGGATATCTTCACTACTACAGCCAGGCCTGGTAAGGTTATTCCATCTAAGGACTGTAACAGCTGTTCTTACCTACCAGTGTCCTGTGTAACCATTTCATGGTCAGAGTGCTCCAGGAATCATATTATTTATCATTGCCATTTTATTTACCTTGAATGCTGTTTGTTTACACGGAGTCTGTTAATAAACTTTTATTTTGACTTTTACCTGGTTGTCATGGTCACACCTTCGGGTTTCCTTTTAACACTTATATGTCCAGGGGTCTGATTAAACCTCCCCGGTTTAAGTTCCTCTCAGCCCCTACAACTGAGGATTTCTCCTGTCAGCCAAAACCCTCAGTTGTGACACACAGTTACATGTGTTATATACATTTTTCACCATTGGGTGTTATGTAGAGGTCCTTTCAAACTTTTTCCTTGGGGTCTGTAATATATCTAGGCATGCCCCTGGACCTGCTCATTGTAGTGTGGTATAAAATGAACTGGAGGGCATTTTAATGTTATTAAATATGAACCGGGGCACTATAATGAGGCACAATATGAACGGGAAGCCCTATATATATCATAATGTGAATTGGGGGTACTGTGTACTGGCAGCTCTGAAATGGGATATAGAGTGAACTTAAGCACTACTGCGATTCATAAAAGAAACTAGGGCACTACTATGTGTCATAACATTAAATAAGGCTCTACTGTGGTTCAGAAAATGAACTAGGGCACTATTATTGGGCATAAAATTAGCAACTGCTGCAGAGAAGTACGGAAACAAAAAGAGTAGAAAGTCACAATTGCGCACAGTGGCTGCTACTTTTAGTGAATGGATGGAGTTTCACCAATACTCCACAGATACATACAAAAGAGACAGAGACCAGCCTACAAGTAGCGCACACAAATTATACTTATGTGAAAAGGCTGAATCGATCTTGGAGTTACATAATTTTTCAATGAGATCTAGGACCTAAAAAATAAATAAAGAAAGAAAACACAATAGCGTAATATCATCACAACACTTTAAATGGAATCATTAATCTGGTAGACATCTCCACAGGTACGAGTTTCCCTTAGAAAACATTCCATTTAAAGTGTTGTGATGATATTACACTATTGTGTTGTTTTTTTTAGGTCCTATGGCTCATTGAAAAATTATATAACGCCAAGAACGATTCAGCCTTTTCACATAAGTATAATTTGTGTGCGCTACTTGTGTGGTGGTCTCTTTTTCTCTTTTGCTGCAGAGAAGTGACTCTTTAGAAGCATTGGGATGGGGGCCCCTTCAAAATGTTGCTATCGGGCCCACAAAGTTCTGGCTGCGTCCCTGCTGGGGAAATTTATGAAAGCAGCCCTAATGGGGGTGTGGTCTGATGAGGGGGTGGGGTCTGTTGTTGGGGCTGGATACTTCCTCATAAGGTCTGATTGTACACAATTGCGGCCTTCCTTGCATCTTATGCTGCAGCTGTGTCTGAGACCAAGGGCGGATTGGGAACTAAAAAAGTGGCCCTGTAAAATATTGTAGAAGTGGCCCGACATGAACAGCACAAGAGGTATAACATATCGTGTAGCTATCAGAGCCGTAAATACACTTTTTGGTGCCCTGTGCCAGACAGCTAATTGGTGCCCGTTTTTCCAATACGGACATAATGTGCATGCCTCGTGGGGAAGGGGCATGACAAGAGAGAGAGAGAGAGAGAGAGAGAGAGAGAATACACGCATTTAGACCGCTGCAAGATAATGGATTTGGACACAAATCCTCTTTTTGCCACATTCGTGCACTTAACTTGAGAGCTAGCTGTTATTCAGTTACAATACCCTTTATTAAATAACACATTTCAATATACTGCCATACCCGGGATTCAAGGCATAGGCCCTCATTCCGAGTTGTTCGCTCGTTATTTTTTTTCGCTACGGAGCGATTAGTCGCAAACTGCGCATGCGCAATGTTCGCAGTGCGCCTGCGCCAAGTAAATTAGCACAAAAGTTTGGTATTTTACTCACGGCCTAACGAGGATTTTTCATCGTTCTGGTGATCGTAGTGTGATTGACAGGAAGTGGGTGTTTCTGGGCAGAAACTGGCCGTTTTCTGGGAGTGTGCGAAAAAACGCAGGCGTTTCTGGGAAAAACGCAGGAGTGTCTGAAGAAACGGGGGAGTGTCTTGGCGAACGCTGGGTGTGTTTGTGACGTCAAACCAGGAACGAAACTGACTGAACTCAGGGCCGGATTAACAATGGGGCGGATGGAGCTGCAGCTCTAGGCCCCCCACTGGAAATAGACCCACAGATCCCCTGCAGTTCAGATAGTGTTGACAGGAAAAAAAAAACTTTTCTCCTGTCATCACCAATAGCATTCCCTCACTCGACTCCTGTCACGGAGAGACAGAACTCTGCCTATCCCCTCTGAAGCTGCCAGCAGCTGTCACTGCCCAATGAAGCACATACCCAGGATAGAAATAAGCTCCTCCCCCAGATTGTGATAAGCTCCGCCTCCTGGTGCATCTATAGCTGTGCCCACGATTGCTTAAAGTTCTTCTCACATGCCATCCCAAGCTGTGTCTCTGTGGGACCTTTATAAACTTACTCAACCCCCTGGTTCTTCCACTGCTGAGCCCTGGCCCCTGTTGCCTGAAGCCACACCCCCGGGCCGTTCTAAGCCCCGCCCACTGGACAGTACACTGCACTGCAGTGCTCCCCGCCTGTGTGATCTGTGAGGTGTTCTGCAGCTGCGGTTTGAGGTACAAAGGAATATATGCTGTGTAGCCTTATGCCCAGGACTTTCTCACACTTAAAGTTATGTGTACATATTCTGTGACCTTAATGGCATACTGTTTTAATTCATCATGCATGATAATCAATTGAATTCCGGCCAGTGTGTATACGGACACTACTGTGCGGTGTAATGTGACTATCAGACGCTGCCATGCGGTCTAATGTAACTATTGGACGCTGCCGTGCAGTGTAATGTAACTATCGGACACTGCCTTGTAGTGTAATGTGACTCGGACACTACCTTGCGGTGTAATGTGACTATCGGCTGCAGCCGCTCGGTGTAATGTAACTATCGGACGCTGCCGTGCGGTGTAATGTAACTATCGGACACTCCCGTGCGGTGTAATGTAACTAACGGACGCTGCCGTGTAGTGTAATGTGACTAGGACACTACTGAGTGGTGTAATGTAACTGTCGGACGCTGATGTATGGTGTAATGTGACTATCGGATGCTGCCGTGCGGTGTAATGCAACTATTGTACGCTGCCGTGCGGTGTAATGTAACTATCGGACGCTGCCGTGTGGTGTAATGTAACTATCGGACGCTGCCATGCAGTGTTTTGTAACTATCGGACGCTGCCGTGCGGTGTAATGTGACTATCGGACTCTGCCGTGCGATGTAATGTAACTATCGAACGCTGCCGTGCGGTGTAATGTAACTATCGGATGCTGCCATGCAGTGTAATGTAACTATCGGACACTGCCTTGTAGTGTAATGTGACTCGGACACTGCCGTGTAGTGTAATGTGACTCGGACACTACCTTGCGGTGTAATGTGACTATCGGCTGCTGCCGCTCAGTGTAATGTAACTATCGGACGCTGCCGTGCGGTGTAATGCGACTATCGGACGCTGCCGTGCGGTGTAATGTGACTATCGGACGCTGCCGTGCGGTGTAATGTGACTATCGGACTCTTCCGTGCGGTGTAATGTGACCATCGGACGCTGCCGTGCGATGTAATGTAACTATCGGACGCTGCCGTGCAGTGTAATGTAACTATCGGATGCTGCCGTGCAGTGTAATGTAACTATCGGACGCTGCCGTGCGCTGTAATGTGACTATCAGACGCTGCCGTGCGCTGTAATGTGACTATCAGACGCTGCCGTGCGGTGTAATGTAACTATCGGACACTGCCTTGTAGTGTAATGTGACTCGGACACTACCTTGCGGTGTAATGTGACTATCGGCTGCTGCCGCTCAGTGTAATGTAACTATTGGACGCTGCCGTGCGGTGTAATGTGACTATCGGACTCTTCCGTGCGGTGTAATGTGACTATCGGACTCTTCCGTGCGGTGTAATGTGACTATCGGACGCTGCCGTGCGATGTAATGTAACTATCGGACGCTGCCGTGCAGTGTAATGTAACTATAGGACGCTGCCATGCAGTGTAATGTAACTATCGGACGCTGCCGTGCGCTGTAATGTGACTATCAGACGCTGCCGTGTGCTGTAATGTGACTATCAGACGCTGCCGTGCGGTGTAATGTAACTATCGGATGCTGCCATGCAGTGTAATGTAACTATCGGACGCTGCCGTGCGGTGTAATGTGACTATCGGACTTTGCCGTGTGGTGTAATGTAACTATCGGACGCTGCCATGCAGTGTAATGTAACTATCGGAAGCTGACGTGCGGTGTAATGTGACTATCAGACGCTGCCGTGCGGTGTAATGTAACTATCGGACACTGCCTTGTAGTGTAATGTGACTCGGACACTGCCTTGTAGTGTAATGTGACTCGGACACTACCTTGCGGTGTAATGTGACTATCGGCTGCTGCCGCTCAGTGTAATGTAACTATTGGACGCTGCCGTGCGGTGTAATGTGACTATCGGACTCTTCCGTGCGGTGTAATGTGACTATCGGACTCTTCCGTGCGGTGTAATGTGACTATCGGACGCTGCCGTGCGCTGTAATGTGACTATCGGACGCTGCCGTGTGCTGTAATGTGACTATCAGACGCTGCCGTGCGGTGTAATGTAACTATCGGATGCTGCCATGCAGTGTAATGTAACTATCGGACGCTGCCGTGCGGTGTAATGTGACTATCGGACTTTGCCGTGTGGTGTAATGTAACTATTGTACGCTGCCGTGCGGTGTAATGTAACTATCGGACGCTGCCGTGTGGTGTAATGTAACTATCGGACGCTGCCATGCAGTGTAATGTAACTATCGGACGCTGCCGTGCGGTGTAATGTGACTATCGGACGCTGCCGTGCGATGCAATGTAACTTGCGAACGCTGCCGTGTGGTGTAATGTAACTATTGGACGCTGACTTGCGGTGTAATGTGACTCGGACACTACTGTGCAGTATATTGTAACTATCGGATGCTGCTGTGCAGTGTAATGTAACTATCAGCGCTGCCTTGCGGTGTAACGTGACTCGGACACTACTGTGCAGTGTAATGTGACTCAGACACTAGTGTACGGTGTAATGTAAATATCGGATGCTGCCATGCGGTGTAATGTGACTAGGTCACTACTGAGCAGTGTAATGTACAGTAACTGTCGGACGCTGCAGTTCGGTGTAATGTAACGCTGCTGTGCGGTGTAATGTGACTCGGACACTACTGTGTGGTGTATTGTAACTATCGGACGCTGCCGTGTGGTGTAATGTAACTATCGGACGCTGCCATGCAGTGTAATGTAACTATCGGACGCTGCCGTGCGGTGTAATGTGACTATCGGACGCTGCCGTGCGATGCAATGTAACTTGCGAACGCTGCCGTGTGGTGTAATGTAACTATTGGACGCTGACTTGCGGTGTAATGTGACTCGGACACTACTGTGCAGTATATTGTAACTATCGGATGCTGCTGTGCAGTGTAATGTAACTATCAGCGCTGCCTTGCGGTGTAACGTGACTCGGACACTACTGTGCAGTGTAATGTGACTCAGACACTAGTGTACGGTGTAATGTAAATATCGGATGCTGCCATGCGGTGTAATGTGACTAGGTCACTACTGAGCAGTGTAATGTACAGTAACTGTCGGACGCTGCAGTTCGGTGTAATGTAACGCTGCTGTGCGGTGTAATGTGACTCGGACACTACTGTGTGGTGTATTGTAACTATCGGACGCTGCCGTGCGGTGTATTGTAACTATCGGACGGGGCTGTGCGTTGTAATGTAATTATCGGACGGTGCTGTGCGGTGTATTGTAACTCGGACACTACTATGCCGTGTAATGTGATTCGGACACTACTGTGCGGTGTAATGTGACTCGGACACTACTGTGCGGTGTAATGTAACTATCGGACGTTGCTGTGCTGTGTAACGTGTCTCAGACACTACCGTGCAGTGTAATGTAACTAGCAGAGGCTACCGTGCGGTCTCATGTGACTCGGACACTACTGTGCGGTGTAATCTAACTATCGGACACTGCTGTGCGGTGTAACGTGTCTCGGACACTACTGTGCGGTGTAATGTAACTAACGGGCGCTGAGGCATATCCCCTGCTCCCCTCTCTTTAATCCAATCTGCTGCAGCGGTACACAATAGGCCTTTCCTATATTTCAGCTCCAGGCCCATGTGCACATTAATCTGGCACTGACTGAACTGATCGCAGTGTAGGAGTAAGTCTCGAGCTACTCAGAAACTGCTAAGAATTTTCTATTCGCAATTCTGCTTATCTTTCGTTCGCAATTCTGCTATGCTAAGATACACTCCCAGTAGGCGGCGGCTTAGCGTGTGCAATGCTGCTATGCTAAGATACACTCCCAGTAGGCGGCGGCTTAGCGTGTGCAATGCTGCTAAAAGCAGCTAGCGAGCGAACAACTCGGAATGAGGGCCATAATCTGTTGAATTCTAATCAAACACCCTACTCATTGAGCTATTTGATCCTGCATAAAAACTATGAACACTATACGAAGCTACTGGTACTTTCTAAAAACATAATAAGCATTGCAATTGAGCAGATCTATGTATGCATCCAATCTCTTGCAGCCACACACTACATAGATGTGCTCTGCCGCAATGCTGATAATTTTTTCACAAAGTACAAGGTAAGCTTCACATAGTTAGAATTCTCTAGCTTAGAATTATCTACCTTTCTATGCAAGGGCAGATAGCTCACTGAATAGATTGTCTGACTGCAATGTCACAGGCAAAGGTTTGAATGCGGGGTATGTCAGCAACTTGAAATGTAATAAAGGACAGTGTGACTGAATGACAAAGAAATCTCAAGTTTAGTTCATAAATGTTGTATAGGTATTAGTGACAGAAGGAGTCAGGGTAGGAGACAGAGACGATCAGGAGATGCTGGGCTTCAAAAAGGGGGAGCTGCAAGTGGAAGTAATTAAAACAGATAGATGACAAGTGCCACCAACAGCGCCCCCTACCCTGCAGCGCTATGTGCTGTACCGTCTCCACACACACCTAGTTACGGCCCTGGAAGCTATGGCAGCATCACTGGATGGCAGAGTTGCTGTACTGCAGAGATGGAATAACAGAATGAATGGGGACAATGCAGTGTACTGAGTGCGGTTGTCTGCCTGTCATGTGGAGGGTGAGGCCACAAGACAACATACATAATAGGCCTAACAGGAATCTTCCTGGTGAGCCCTATGGCCAATCTGGCCTTGGTACTAAACCCCCCTTTCCCATGCTGTTCACAGACATATCATGCCGGCTCTGGGCAGTATATCTTCAGATGGCTGTGTGTACGAGTGGTTCACCAACCACCTGTACACTTACTGTGGGGGCTGACATCACAGCTGGAATTCAAAGGCCCACTCAGCTGGGTGTCCTGACTGTCCCATTGGCGCACCGCCAATGTATCAGTCAGGTGTGTACCCGGCTTAACTCTCTCTTCTCCCCTACTCTTCTACATGCTGCCTTAAGGGAATGTATCCCTTCTCCTCACTTCTATGCATGTCTCCACTCCATTTTCTCCCAAAAGCCAGAGAGAGGAACTTTTAAAATACTTTGGATTTGGTCGGAGAAGCTAAAGGCCAGGGGCATGAGAGGATCTGAGCTGTCATATATGGGCATGAGGGGGTTTTGAGGCATATACATATACAGTGACATGAGGAGGCTTTGGGCTGGCATATAAAGGGGCACGAGGAGACTTTTTATTAGAGTGGTAAAAAAATAGCTTTAAATCTGACAAATAAAATGGCTGTAATCCTATTTCAGTTCTGACCACTACCCTGGCCACACCTCCTGGGAATGCCCCAGTCCAGGAATATGAAATTGAAAAGTTGGTAACCCTAAAAGTTTCAAAGCCATTCAAATACAAACACTGCTAAATGTACCCCTCTTTAGTCTTTAGTATGGTTCTCTTAACACAAGAACATCCAAATACAGTATTTGTCCTTTGAAGGAGCATAAATTTATACAATAAAACAAACCTAGCTGTTTTACATAGATAAAAGTGTTATGCTCCCATATGCTTTCAGCAACACTGAAGTTACAGTATTTACATTTTAATTAACGATGTGATACATTGCAACATTTATTTAACATAAGAAATATCACATACTGTATGTAAAAAAAAAAACATACGCTTGACAAGCTCTAGTTTATGACGTACTTAAGTCACATACTCGGAAATTTCTAAATAGAAGAGAATAACAGTAGAATTTCCATTAGTAATATTCTTGCTGCTCTGCTGCAAGCGTATTCGCACAGCCCCAGCCAAGTTTCACACTCTGCAATTTGCATATATTTTCGCTTCAGCAAGTTCTTGGTTTTGCTCAGATTTTATTTAACACCGAAACAAAAGCTATTTCATTATTCACGTGTGCCAGTTAATGTAGCAGATCTAACTTTGCTCAATTCATTTTGTGCTGGCTATTTTAAGTGTTACGTAAGTGTTTAAGTTTTACTATATTACACAATAGACCAGTGGTGGCTAATCTGTTACATTTTGGTTGCCTCACATCTAGTTCTTACTTCTTCAAATTGCTGCACATTACTTTTTTGTATTTTGCTTCATAAACATATAAAAAACAAAAACATATAGTAGTAATATTTCACCTAATTTGAGATCTGCAGCGCCAAATGTGGATATCTGTATAGAGACCGCCTCAACTTAATGGCCACCGCCATGGAGGAGACAAAAAAACTACAAAATGGACAAATAAGGAAGCATTATATTTAACATAAGTCAGAGAAGGCAATTTTATGTCTGCAGACCAGGTAGCACACAAGAAAAAATTCCTTCCGATAGTAGTGAGACAGGGCTACGGTATCTATATGTGTGAGAGGATGCTGGCTGGGGTATGTGTGCGCGAGAGTGATGTGGATGGGGCAGGGTTGGGGTATATATGTGTGAGACGGAGGTGTCTGGGCCAGGGCAAAGGTATAATATAATTTATATGATAGATTGACATGTTATAATAACAACCACCCCCACAGTCCAAACGTTGACATTTGTTTTAAACTGTATTACGCACCAATTGATGCCTCACCCCCACTTTAGATCCACCCACATTATACAAATTTCACCCCTAGGGGGGCCTGCCAATTTTGTCAGTCCCGGGCCCCACAATTTCTGATAGTAGCCCTGCTGTGGGATACCAGCACTGAGGATTTTTAATAGTTAGCCTTCAGTATTAGCATCGGCAATTGTGACTATAAAGCAGCCGTATTTACTACTACATCTGCTGCTGCTGCTACTACTACTATTACTGCTACTACTACTACTACTACTACTACTAATAATAATAATAATAATAATAATAATAGATTTATTTATACAGTAACAGTACTCTGTCCACTAGGACTCAGTGGGGGAGATTCAAATGTTTGAAAAGTTGGTTGGGTGTCTGTTTTTTCCTGTCTATTAGATAGGAAAGAAAGACTCCCAACTGACTTTTCAAACATTTGCATCTCACCCAATGAGCTTTACAGAAACCATAAACAAAATACAGATTTTTACACACCATAAACACAATAATAAGCTGAGACAGCCATTTTGGGTATACATCAGTTCTATGGATCATTCTTCTTACCAACTAAGGTAACAGGATAGGGATCAATTTTGGGGATACTACATAGGTAACACTGAGTGGATATAGAGGCAGATTTAGACCTCATGGGGCCCTAAGCAAGTCACCAATTTTGGGCCCCCCTTCCTCAAACAATTCATAACACTATAGACTATATTCAATTGATTATCGTGCCAAAGTGACGGAAGATCGCTGGAGCTATATTCAATTATTTCTGCTTTTTCGCAAAAAGTGCTATTTGAGCACCCAAATGGGTCACTTTGGTGATTGCACAGGGAATAATACAAATAATATATTTAAGCACAAAAACATGTGTGCACTTAAGGCGTGCGTCAAAAATATAGGGGTGTGGCTTCATGTAGTGTCCTTTAGTCACATTACACTACACAGTAGCATCCACTACACACATTACACTGCACAGTAGCGTCCGTTAGTCACATTTCACTGCACAGTAGTGTCTGTTATTCCCATTACACTGCACAGCATCATCCGTTATTCCCATTACACTGCACAGTAGCATCCACTACACACATTACACCGCACAGTAGCGTCCGTTAGTCACATTTCACTGCACAGTAGTGTCTGTTATTCCCATTACACCGCACAGTAGCGTCTATTAGTCACATTACACCATACAGTAGTATCTGTTATTCCCATTACACCACACAGTAGCGTCCATTTGTCACATTTCACTACACAGTAGCGCCCATTAGTCACATTACACCGCACAGTAGTATCTGTTATTCCCATTACACTGCACAGTAGCATCCGTTATTCCCATTACACCGCACAGTAGCGTCTGTTAGTCACATTACACTGCACACTAGCATCCGTTAATCACATTACACTGCACAATAGCGCCCATTAGTCACATTACACTGCACAGTAGCATCCGTTATTACCATTACACCGCACAGTAGTGTCTGTTAGTCACATTACACTGCACAGTAACATCCATTAATTACATTACACTGCACACTAGCGTCCATTAGTCACATTGCACAGCACAGTGGTGTCCATTATTCACATTACACCGCACAATAGCATCTGTTAGTCACATTACACCGCACACTCCAGTTTAATTTTTTTTGTTTTAAGTCTGGGAGAGTTGCATTGGTTCTCTACCTACTTCTGTTTTCAAGATACCAGCTGGTATGGATCTAGGGTGTTTTCAAATTAAATAATATACAATGCCAAGTGTGTTGAGCTCTTGTGGTCTCTATTTCAGATGGGGACGATTTTTTTTTCTTCCACTCTGGTCCCGAACCCTACCACTGATTCCATTGAGGATATTTAGGGGTACATTTACTAAGCAGTGATAAGAGTGGAGAAGTGAGCCAGTGGAGAAGTTGCCCATGGCAACCAATCAGCACTGAAGTAACATCTATAATTTGCATACTATAAAATGATACAGAGCTGATGATTGGTTGATGGGGCAATTTCTCCACTGGCTCATTTCTCCGCTCTTATCACTGCTTAGTAAATGTTCCCCTTAGTCCTCTCTCTAATTTAGTTTATTACTCCCCCTTCTTTCTCATAGTGTTTGTGGTCTTTTGTTTAATCAGTCTACTTATTAATTACCGCATTATTTTCTCATGTTATGAGCTCAAGGTTACATGCATATATGCTTGTCTGAATGCTATGGTTCTCTGGTGCTCTCCAATTTGTCTTTAAATAGAATTCCCCTAGCACATAGCAATTATAATTGAAAAAAGTTAGACAGTGGATGTGCAATAGATGTGACTCAACATGAATATGCATTCTGTACCCTGGCAGCACCCTGGCTACACCAACCCCCCTAGGGGCAAACGCAGAATTCGTAGGGGGTTCTGTGTGTATGTGTATCTCTTTCTCTCTCTCTCTCTCTCTCTCTCTCTCTATCTATATATATATATATATATATATATATATATATATTGTGGCAGAGACAGCAGTTTTCCATGTGAAAGTAATCTGGAGGATCCAGAACAAGTTTTAGAAGCAGTAGCAGACTCCCAGGTGTGTGATCAGTAGCACCTGGGATTTTCTCATATAAGGGTTTCCAGGACAGAGTCACCTTGCTCTTGACGGTGGAATAGCTACCCGAGTGATAGGCCGGGTTGTGTGGGTTAGACTAGGGACCACGGGAGCCTATCAAGAGTTTGCTATGCTGTGAGTACCTGTATGCTACTGCCTGTAATACTGACTGTATGGAATCAACTTGCTATGTGGTGACCTGCTGTGCAAAATAAACACTGAAAGTGTTCATCTAAGTCCCCGTGTGTGTGATCCTGTCAACGCTGTCAATAAACAATTTACCTGGTGCTTTCCAAATTTTTAAATGCATATATACAGCAGTAGCGGCGGCACTCATGGACATTCAAATGGACATATTGGGTGGAATTCAAATGTTTGAAAAGTCAGTTGGGTGTCTGTTTTTCCTGTCTATTAGATAGGAAAAAACAGACTCCCAACTGACTTTTCAAACATTTGAATCGCCCCCATTGAATTTTCTATGTTTCAGTTTTATTCAAAAAACCGTCGTCAGGAATACAAATGCTTAAAAAGTATTACCTTAAATATAGAAATTATATATTATAATTTGTATATTGATCCAGGGTTCGTCACTCCAATGTAACCAAAATATAGGTGCAGCTGGGGCCCTCACTAAGGGGCAGATTTATTAAGCCTGGTGAAGTAGTTAAGTGGAAGGTGATAACGCACCAGCCAATCAGCTCCTAACTGTTACAGGCAGCAGGCTGGGTTTGAAAAATGACAGTTAGAAGCTGACTGGCTGGTGCGTTATCACCTTCCACTTTACCACTTCTCCAGGCTTAATATATCTTCCCCTCAGTAACAATGCAGATGGACGAAGAGCTTAAATATATATATGAAAAGTAAACATACACACACTCACACACACATCACATATATTGTATATATACACACAGAGCACATACACACATAAATATACAATTAGAACACATACATATATATAATGTATACACAAACATACATAACCACAGAAACACTCACATAGAAAATATACAGTACATACATCCATACACACACACTGAACACATATACACACATAGAATACATACATATACACACAGACAACACAAACACAGTTACAATTACTTACACTTACTAGGAGCAGGAGGATGTTGATGTTGCAGGGTCACAGTTTTTCGTTAGACTCACATCATATTGGCTCCACCCCTATCCACTGACCCGCAAATCGTGGCATAGAGCCACGAGGGGGCGGGGCTACATTGAGGGATGCAAAATAAAAAAAAATTGGTTCATCAGAGGGGTTTCTAAAACTCCCTGCGTGTGCTACTGCCCCCCCTCTCCCCTTCACCTCAGCCGACACCTCCCCCCACCTACCGACAGTGCACATTGATTGTGGAGCGCTATTGCTCCACAGACTAAAGGCAGCACTCACAGTCTATGATGGCTCCTTCGGCAATGCGCACTTCAGTTCTCTGGGTTTCTCTCTACCACACCATGTGCTTGTTGTCACCTGCACTGTGTTAGTGCAGGAGAGGAGGAAGCACTACCTAGAGAGTGGACAGCTGAAGCTGTCCAATCAGTGTACGTTGACAGCTGCTAGGGCTGGCTAGCTCACATATATTTTTGGTGCATCTCTGCTCCATCACCACCGGAGACTCGGTGCCTGTGGCCGGCCTGGGCCCCTTGGGAAATGCCGGGCCCTAAGTGCATGCCTACGTTGCCTAGCAGTAAATCCACCTCTGGCCAGATAAGGCAATGTTTGAGAAAAAAAATTACATGTAATGGGTTAGTTATAGAATACTACAGTAAGATTTGAGATGCAGCATCCTTACAACATCCTCAGATCCACGTATTGTTCAGTACTAGTCAAGGCAGACATCCTGGGCACACTACATAGGTTACAATGTGTGAGATAAGCAATCCATATACATAAGACATACAAGGGTAAAAATGAAAAGTGACTGACTGGTCAGACACTAAATAAATAGATCCATGTGTTGTTCATCCTGCTCATGAAAGTACTGGACATGGCAGGCATTATATTTATATTTAGTAGTATGTCCACAGTAACAGTCTACTAATAAGCCACTAGTAGTAGAATTGCTTATTATTACATCAGCAGTATTCGTAATTGACCTAGTATTATGGCACCCCCAGACTACCTATCCACACCAACTGGCTGAGGCTTTATCCTATGACTTGTACACCAAGTTAGCAATTACCAGGACACTTTTCAGTTTATTAGCTCAGTGTCAGTTATTTATAGACATGGGAACTATTGATCTAGTTTCAAATAATTCCCATGTCCAGGTAAAAATCTAAATAAAGACTGAAATAGATTGTTTATGTACAAATTATTATTTTATTATGAGAAAGAGTCTATTATTGGCAATGCTTTCAAGGTATAAGCATCAGGCTTGGGAGAGGTACTGGATGAGGGGAGTGAAGGATTGGGTGGAGTTGTTATGAGTGCCTGCCATTATACTAAGCTTGCAGAACCCATTTGCAGAGTGTTTCGCCTTTAAAAGACACTTTTTCCCCAGAACTACAATCGTTTACTGGTACTCAGAGGTTGCCAGGACATAAACTCTAAGTAGTGCAAGCTTAATATCACATACACATATTTAAAGAGAATGGGTCACCTTATGGACTATAACTATACATAAAACAACATGCCAGATCTTCAGTATAGCATGGGGAATCTTCACTGTGTGCTTGCCAGTCTTACAATAGCACAAACATATATTTACTGTAACTGAACAATTCTCAAAAATAATATGTCTTTTCCACAACAGAAAACTGATAGAAGTAAAAGATCTTTTGTATGTATGGGTAAATGTCTTTTGTATCAGTATTTCAATAAAACAATTCTTCTAAATAATACGTTTTTGACACAATAGACAATTGATGAGAAGCAACAGATCCATTAGCACAAGTATTTTCCACAGTAAATATATGAATAGAAAAATAGTGACAAGATTTCTGCATGCATAAAATAAGTCTTTTGTGGAGAAATACTGCACAATATTTCCAATAGCACATGTTGTTTGCACAGCCGCAAGCAATGAAGTACAGCAGATCTTCAGAATATTCCAGATTAACAGCACTATAACAAAATGCCACACAGTTCTTTTCCATACACAGAAATCATTTAACTGTATATTTATACTTTGCAGATCTTGCATGCAGTCCAGATTAGCTTCCCATGATGGAATGTCATCAGGTACTGTTTTCCTAGATGGTACAAACAGATAAACTTTGCTGAACAGAGCAAAAATCCAGGTGCACTTCAGGAAAAGGCAAATTCAGACTGAATGTAACCCACAACAGAGTATCCAGGGAGACTCCCTATAAGGGCTGAAACATCCAACACTAGTTGGGATTCTAACTTCACCTGTCACAATTATGATTGAGAAAGAAGCCTAGCCAAGTGGTAAATTTACCAGAAATTGTATCTCACCCATGTCTGCCTGCGATTAAGCACAGAGTTTCCAGGAGGATTGGAAGAAAAAGATAATTTTTTGGTGCACAATAATGCTATCTGTTGAAGGATTAAATTACAACTTTTATTGCTGTTATTAAAACATTATCTTTTATCTAACAAAAATTGTATTATGAATAATTTGTGTGCTCAAAGTGAAAAAATAAAGATCAAGAGTTAAGGTGGGTACACACGGAGAGATCAGTGCTTAAATTCTAAGCAATCTGACTAGATTGCTAAGAAGTTAAGCATGGATTTCTCCATGTGTATGCCCCACAGTGAGAGTGATGTGCGGTCCCGCGCGTCAGTAATGCGCGCATGCAGGCACAATCTAGCAGGTCGCTCATTTCACGGCTCAATGAAATGAGCAGCCCCCCCGTCCGCGGGTGTAGTATGGTATGCCGGCGGTCGGGCTCCCGGCGACCAGCATACCGGCGCTGGGAGCCCGACCGCCGGCATACCGACAGTGTGGGAGCGTAAATGAGCCCCTTGCGGGCTCGCTGTGCTCGCCACGCTTCGGGCATGGTGGCGCGCTACGCGTGCCACGCTATTTTATTCTCCCTCCAGGGGGGTCGTGGACCCCCACGAGGGAGAATAAGTGTCGGTATGCCGGCTGTCGGGATTCTGTGTGCCGGGATCCCGACAGCCGGCATACTGAAGACCACCCTCCGTCCGCCCCCCTCGCTCAGCACACATCGCGCTGTGCTGAGCGGGGGGAGAGATGTGTGCTGAGCGGTCACTGATAGATCACTCAGTACACATCTCCCCCCGTGTGTACGGGGCTGTAATGTAAAAATTAAGTGTGAGTAAAACCATGGAGCTATTCCCAGATCTATATCTCTAAATGTATTAGTTTATTTATCTCAGTCAAATACATTTCTATGATTTGCTGTTTCAATATACAGATTTTATCAATTTATTCCACTTTATACCAATTTTTTATATTATATTTTAATGTTTTTTTGTTGTTTTTCCCCTTACTAATTTCCATGTTTAGGGAAAGTGATTCATGAAGTGTTCAGTAACCTGAAAGAATGTAACCATCATAATTGTATCAAATACAGTCAGATGCTGTTACACTGAGAGTTTGTTGTAATTGTTACTCTGTCGTTTTACCGCGATAATACTGCATAGGTTTACCTCACTATAGATCTACCCATGCAGACAAGATTCTTTCTAAATCGTAATGACATATGCTTCTAGTAATCAATTATTACACCAATGCTTGATATAGATATATATATACATACATACATACACATACATACATACATACATACATACACACTATTTGCTGTGTTACTTTTATTATCTGATATCACTCAGTTATACACATACAGTGATATAAATAATCTGTATTATGTAAAGATTACAGTTAATATTAGTGAATTAAGTGATTTTATAGTACTAATACACATTTCTGAATTTAGTTAAAAATGTAAGCAGCACATTCATCAGCGTGTGGTAATCTGGTTTAGGCTACAATCTTTAGTATTTCCTGACACATTAAAAAGTAAATCTTGATCCCCACTCACTGTATTTAATTATGTAAAAAATTGCCCGCAATGAAATATGGGTGAGATCGATCAGGCACATGTGATTTTTCTAAATTAATACACGGGAATTTACTATGTACCTGTATTTTGTTAATTGTGTTTTCCGATGGTGTATGTGGTCGTGTCTGGCTGCTGTGTTTGCTGGCAGCCAAACACTCCCTAACACGAAGGCTGCACAGATCACTGAGATCTGTGCTGTGCTTCTATTTGTAAAAAAAGTGCCAAAAAATTTAATACCACAAACACTGGTAATCCACTTGAGAGTCACAGCAGGCATGGAGGTTAGACAGAGATCCACATTGCTAGGGCCGAGTGACAGGGTGCCAGGTGCTTCAGAAAACTCCCCCAAAAATTGTTGAAGAAGCAGCAGAGGTGCTTCAGCCCATTAAAGACATGCAGCAGGAGCCTATCCAGAGAAGCCAGATGATAAAAGCTGGGGAATGGGATTCAGCCTGAGGTAAGGAGACAGCAGGACCACCTGCAGTCTCTCTGGCTGACCAGGACTTCCTGACAGCCAGAGTAGAGCACCAGAGGGCTCACCTGAATATCCCCACAGACCCTGGCGGCACTACAAGAAGGCGAGCAGGAGGCTCCAAGATGATGTCAGCTGCTGCTGAAGGGTGGGAGGAGCTCTATTACTGGGGTAGGTATGGCCAGTAGTTGCTGACTGTGTCTCAACCACTCTGGAGCTACAGATGACAGGAGGACAGACACTGTATGCAGTAAAGCTGCCCGATGGCTGGAGATTGCAGGTGTAAGCATAGCTCCTGGACTAGAGCCAATCAAAACAGCAGCAGAAGCAGATGCACCGATGCCAAGCTGCCGTGAAGGATCAGCAGTCACACAAATGCTGCTGTACAAGATTGAGGAGCCCCTTCAGGGCTAGGTGTCCGGCGGCGGGAGCCTCCATTGTCTCTGGGAGTTCCGCCATTGGTATAATAGTATACACTAAGATCTTCTTTTCCTTTCATTTTATAACCATATTTCTGGGATAAAATTATATTACTTTTACGCACCAATAAGAGAAAGCACCAGGACAAAACTCCCCAACTCTCAATATACTACCCTTTAGCACTTTTGTCCTCATCCCAAGACAGATGGAAGATGTATCCTGCTAATGGCTGCCGCATACAAATGCAGCTGATGTACACACTTTTAAGGGAATGGAGTTTGTGAGGCAAATGCTTCAAAACACACATCTGAGGAAAAATGTCCCACCTCATCTTTCTGATTTGTTGCAATAGGTTACAGCATGCATTTTCTCTTTGCACCGTGTTGTTATGTAAGCTACAAAGTGAGAATGAAGGATGAATGAAGCAAAGAAAAATAATTCAGATTTACTTAAAAACTAGATGACAAAGTGCACAAATGGGCCTTGTAGCATCTACATTTTTTCAGTACTCCCTCTCTCTTCACGCTTACACAATTCACATGGTAATAAACCAACCAGAGGCGTAACTGTGGGAGGCAATGGAGTCGGCTGGTGCCACGCTCCTGCTCTGTAGGGGGGCACCTCTCCTCCTGTTCCATGTTCAGCGACACCATTCAATCAAGTTAATTGACAGACGCTTACACAATTCACATGGGAATAAACCAACCAGAGGCATAACTGTGGGAGGCAATGGAGTCGGCTGGTGCCACGCTCCTGCTCTGTAGGGGGGCACCTCTCCTCCTGTTCCATGTTCAGCGACACCATTCAATCAAGTTAATTGACAGCCACCGCTATCTCTTTCATGACCGTCTCCCCTCCCTCACTGGTGCCTGCACCTTACAAGTCACACCCTTTTTATTATAAATGCACATTTTAAAAGTGACATACCCAGGATTAGAACTCACAACCTATTCCACTGGAAGCAGGCACCTTACTGATGGAGGTATTTGCTCCTGTATAGGAAACATCAGAAGTCTAATTATATGAAGTTACTTCTCTGACAATTACACAAAACTTCATATAGTTAGAATTCTCATGCTTCCTATATAGGAGCAAACAGCTCCATCAGTAAGGTGCCTGCTTTCAGTGCAATAGGTTGTTTGTTCTAATCCTGGGTAGGACACTTGTAAACAAGAGAAATAATCAGCATTATGAGTAACTGAGCAGATCTATGTAGTGTGTGGCTGCACACTACATACTGTCGATCTGCTTAGTTGCAATGGTATTGAATTAAAAATTCTAAGTAGCTTAATATAATTAGAATCTACAGGCTTGCTAATATATATATATATATATATATATATTCCTTAGAACAAAGAAGAAGAAACCCACCGTATTATGGTTCAAATAGGGATAGATTGCAACCCTATTGGAATCAGAATCGGTATAATGCGTTAAGATCTCCCTCCCCATATCCACCTCTTCAAAATCATTTTTTAGAGGAGGTTGGCAATATGGGTTCAGCACAGGGTATGAAAAGAGGTTAACAAGGAGACGAGGCAAGAGAGGAGGTGGGAGGAAACTCCCCAAGAAGAAAAGACCCCTGTTCCGCCTACTAGATCAAAGACCAACAACATCATCAACCTCACAGGTACAGAACTTTCCGACCCACAGATCTCGATTCTGAATAAAGGTTTAAAATTTGCACCTGATCGAGACGCCAATAAATTTGATCTTTTCCTTGATTTAAATAAATACGTGGGGAATCTCACAGTCCAACTACACTTTTTGAAACATCCTCCGTCGAGTATGATGGATATTTCAGAATCTAAACCCTTAGTGGCACCTTCCTCAAAGTTCTACCCTGTAGAATCGAAAGGCAGCTATCTAGAACTGTTTTTTGAAGAAGTCAAAGATGACTTTAGAAAAATCAAACATTCTACCATATAAATATAATATGAATTTGAAAACACAGGAGAAGAAGTCTCTAAGTGAACTTAGAAAGGATGTCAATTTGATTATCAGGAATGCAGAAAAAGGAGGAGCTGTAGTGGTGCAAAATAGAAGTGATTATTGGTGTGAAGCCCATAGAATTATGGACAGCACCACTTCTTACACTAAATTAGAAAGTGACCCCACTATAGCATTTCAAGAGACATTAAGGGTCCTTCTTTATGATGCTAATAGACAAGGGACAATTTGCGATAAGGAATTGAGTTACCTTTTCGTGAAGAATCCCATGACACCTATATTCTATCATTTGCCGAAGGTACATAAGAATAGAGATTGTCCACCAGGGAGACCCATCATAGCTGGAATTAATTCCCTGTCAGCTAATTTATCCCATTATATTGATATAAAGCTGCAACCATATGTAGCTAAACAATCTTCACATCTGAAGGACTCCTCTAGTCTCCTTGTTGAATTACAAGACTACATCTGGTCTGAAGAGGATAGGTGGCTGACAGTAGATGTCCAAGCACTATATTGCTCTATATCTCATATGGACAGTCTCAATGCAGTAAAAAAAACTCTGTCTTCAGATCCCAATATGTCTTGCTTGGAAGCTGCATTCATTTCTAACAGCATCCAATATATTTTACAACATAACTTTTTTCAATTTGATGATGAGTTTTTCCTCCAAAAGCAGGGAACAGCGATGGGGACCTACTTTGCCCCATCGTATGCAAACCTGCTGATGGGGGACTGGGAGAATCAGTTTATTTTTGGTACATCATACGAGACTGAACACATTCAATTTTACCGTCGGTATATTGACGATTTAATTTTCATTTGGAGAGGTGATGATTTGAGTGTGAACCAATTTATGTATTTTATCCATACTAACAGTTTTAATTTAAAATTCACATTTAAAACACGCCCTTCAGTTATCGAATATTTGGATCTGAAACTGGAAAGCCATGTTCAGGAGAGGGTAAAAACTTCAACCTTCTTTAAAGAAGTAGATGCAAATAGTTTCATAACGTCTACAAGCTGTCATCAACCCATATGGATTAACAGTGTACCTTTCTCACAGTTTTTGAGATTACAAAAGAATTGTAGCACTACAGAAGATTATCTCAGTCAAACTGAAGTGTTAAGAGACCATTTCCTAGAATGAGGTTATAAACATGAAAAGATAGAAGTCATAATTAAAGCATTGAATTATAATAGAGGCGAACTTCTATTGAGGTCTTCGGGCACTAAACACAGTATTAACAATAAAAAAACACATCCTGACCCCTCATTATTCAATTTAACTGGGAGAACGTAAAGATTAGAAAGAGTCTAGAGTAACATTGGAACATCTTATTAAAAGACCCAGTTTTGGGACCTAGTCTACCATCAAAACCATGAATAGTTTTTAGGAGGGCAAAAAATCTTAAAAGCATCTTGGCTCCTAGTAAACCAAATAGGGGAAATGGTTCTAAATTGCGCACATTCCAGTAATGAAAGGTGCTATGCTGCTGAGAATAAAGAGTATACACAGACAAAGGGGGTGCAGATGCACTAAACGGTCATTACAATAAAATAAAATATAATATATCATAAGAGGTTGTTGGTATATCGTTGGCCAATGATATCGGCCTGCCCACCAATCATCCAGGTCACCTCTTGTCAAGCAGATCCCTAACACTATGGGGTCAACATCTGGAATGCAGGGAAACCCAAAACATGATCCAGCAAAGGACCCATCCCCCGGGGCATCACACTAAAGAATAGTGATAGTAAAGTAATATAAGGTGTAGGTATGTGAAGGTCCGATATCTTTTGCCAACGATATACCAACAACCTCTTATGATAGATTATATTTTATTATATTGTAATGATCGTTAAGTGCATCTGCACCCCCTTTGTCTGTGTACAATACTTTATTCTCAGCAGCATAGCACCTTTCATTACTGGTGGGTGTGCAATTTAGAACCATTTCCCCTACTATGTATATGTGTAGAAATACACACCTGAGGTCTGAGAATTCCTCAAATCTAGATTGGCACCCCTCCCCCCACCACCCTCTATGTTTTTAAGCAGGGAACCAGCATGGACTGCACTGTGACACAGGCATAATTCTAAGTAAGTTCTATTTATTTGTATAAAGCTCACAAAGTAGACATAATTCCGCACCAGTTCTGAAGGTTCAAGAAAAATAATGATAATAGTAGAGTACCAGAATCACGTATAATGTGTACGAATAATTCGTTTTTTGATTAATAAGTCTGGTGGTGCACCCAGAGTCAGGGGCAAACTAGGAAGAAAAGGAATTACAGAAGACTCTTGTGTGGGTGCACTCTTGTTTTAAATTGTTAGTATGAAAATATTAAAACATAACTTTTATTATCTCATAATTGCTAGAAAAAATCCACACTTTTATAATCCACTACAATTAATTCAACAGAATATATTGTTACCCATATAGCCCACCAACATCTATGAGAGGTGTCATATCTAATTGATGGGTCTATTTGAGAGTTTTTATCTCACTAAAGAATTGGAAATGTTCTGGTTAGTCTATATTGTTAGACTTCAGGAGGGATGTAGACACTCAGGCTCTACACCCTGATCCTATGCCACCAGCACAAGCTCAGCTTGTATTAATAGGACCTCCAAGGGCCATTGATCCGAAATATTATCAGGAGTATAGATCCTTATTCGCATTGGCAAATGTCAGATCTGTGACATGTCAAGGAAGACGGTACTTGGAGAGAGTCAAAGTAAAAGTGATACAGGTCAGATAGATGAGCAAAAAGAGATGATTGAAGAAAATGTGGTGATCCTGCTGTTGGTTTCGAGTCGAGAAGGTCACGAATTACAACACCGGGTATTCTCTGGGGGTCACCCTCACTGATACTGACCCAGCCCACCACCGTTTTGCTTCCAAGATCGGACGAGATCGGGCTCTGTCGGTGTGGTATGGTAGTAATTCCTTGGGCCTTCTATAGCCGACTCACCAATGAGAGTGCACCTAAGGAAGATTCGGGAGAGAGATAGCAAATATGGGCAGATCTACTGTCCATGTTAGGCACAGGGTAACCTGTGGATCATGGATGAGAGTCCGCAGATATTTGGAGAGAAATAAAAGGTATAGAAAGAAGAAAAAAAGCTTGATGTCAAGCCAAAATGCTGTCATAAATTATTAGTGATGATTAAACAAAAAACCGAGTAACTGACAATATCAGGTTATATTTAGTAATTGCTCTATTGAAGGAAAATAGAAATAACGAGTAAATTTACAGAGCCCGATCTCGTCCGATCTTGGAAGCAAAACGGTGGTGGGCTGGGTCAGTATCTGTGAGGGTGACCCCCAGAGAATACCCGGTGTTGTAATTCGTGACCTTCTCGACTCGAAACCAACAGCAGGATCACCACATTTTCTTCAATCATCTCTTTTTGCTCATCTATCTGACCTGTGTCACTTTTACTTTGACTCTCTCCAAGTACCGTCTTCCTTGACATGTCACAGATCTGACATTTGCCAATGCGAATAAGGATCTATACTCCTGATAATATTTCGGATCAATGGCCCTTGGAGGTCCTATTAATACAAGCTGAGTGTTATGTACACCAGTGCCTGCAGGAAAGTACTGGTGTCAGAACTGTTATGCACAACAAATGGACTCACAGACAGACTGGGGAATATGACATAACGTACACAGAAGGTGATAGGGTAACAAAATACACACAAAGTGAACAGAGAAGCCCAGAGGCTAAGGAACTGGGTATCTCCCTTGTATTAGAAATGCTCAGATGGGAAAAGCAAGATGTTGTGTTTTAATACATAGAGAACCCGAAATGCTGTTGCTAAGGGCAACAGCAAAACCCTAAAGGGTTACCAACGGGTGTGGCAGTAAACTCCTTGGTCAGAGATGGAATGATAGACACAAGGAGAGTCTCCACAATCCTAATTCTCACTTGCAGTGCACAGGTTCAGTTTACTGCCACTAAACTGACCCCTGACACCTAGCACAGTGAGACAGGATTAGACAGGCAAGTCTTAGAATACAGCCGCAAACTTGCTAAGTTCACAGAGTATTAACAGAACCCCAGCAAGCTAAACGACTGACTCCAGTCTTACTGCTAGGTCTGGATTGGCAGAGTGTAATACCAAATTCCCAGGCCTATTTGCAGTAAGCAACAAACAAATACAAAGCTACACAGTACTGGCTAACTTTCAGGAACTGACTAACCAACAAAGATTCAGCAGCATCTGCTTAACCTGGAAAGAGGCCTTATAAAGCAGGTGCTGTCCACGCCCCACTCAGACCTCACAGACTGTGAGCACAAAAACCAGCACCGGATCCCCTGCCGTGCACAGAGCCTATAACCACTGCACAGCAAAAGACCCGAACCGGAGTATCAGCTGCGCTCAGGTTACTCCGCTAGTACTTGTCTCCCGGTTGCCATGACGACATGGCAGCACAGGGCAGGAGACCCTAACAGTGCCCCCCCTCTGACGAGGGGTCAAAGAACCCCTACCACCGGGTTTATCGGGGAACTGCGAGAAGAAAGAGCGTATCAGTCTGGGGGCATGAAGATCACAACTGCGCACCCACGACCGCTCCTCCGGGCCATACCCCTTCCAGTGCACCAAAAATGACAGCCGACCCCGAACCACCTTGGAGTCAAGAATCCTTTCAACAACAAACTCCCTCTGGCCACGTATCAGAAGAGGGGAAGGTCTTCCACTGGAAGAAGGATTACTAATCGCCCGTTTTAAAAGGGAACAATGAAATGTTTTATTGATACCCAAAGAACGGGGCAGATCTAACTGAAATGCCACCGGATTGATAACCCTGGTGATCTTAGAAGGGCCGATGAACCGGGGGCCTAACTTATGAGATGGCTGTCTCAACTTCAAATTCTTGGTAGACAACCAGACGAAGTCTCCTAATTTGAAGCTGCAGGGTCTTTTCCGCTTATCAAAAACCCTTTTGGTCACTAATGACACAGACACAAGGGCTTTCTTCACTTTCCGCCAAATACCTCTAAGGACCGAAACCACAGAGGAACCACCAGGCGTGGAGTTCAGGGGGTCAAAAGAATTGGCCTTAGGATGATGCCCATACACACAAAGGAAGGGAGAGATCCCTGTAGCAGAGTGAGCCGCGTTGTTATAGGCAAACTCCGCCATGGACAGATGAGCAACCCAGTCAGTCTGACACTTGGAGACATAACACCTGAGGAACTGCTCCAAGGACTGGTTCACCCTTTCAGTCTGCCCATTAGACTGCGGATTGTAGCCTGACGACAAGCTGACAGAAATCTGGAGATCGGAACAAAATGCCCTCCAGAATTTGGCCACAAACTGGGATCCGCGGTCAGAGACCACATCAAGTGGCAACCCGTGGAGACGCACAACATGCAGCATAAATAATTCAGACAGGCGTCTGGCCGATGGCAGCCCAACCAGTGGAACGAAGTGCGCCATCTTCGAAAACCTGTCAACGACAACCCAGATGGCTGTCATCCCCGAGGATTTGGGCAAGTCCACCACAAAATCCATTGAAATGTGGGTCCATGGCTTAGATGGGATAGAGAGTGGATGTAATGGGCCAACAGGAACCCCTCTAGGAGTCTTATTTCGGGCACAGATGTCACATGCCCGAACCCACTGATCCACATCCTTAGCCACCGAGGGCCACCACACCGCCCTAGATAGCAACTCCCGAGTTCTGGCAATACCCGGGTGACCTGCCGACTTCTTGGCATGGAATTCCAGGAACACTCGCTGTCTTAACCTAGGAGGCACAAACAAAAGACCTACCGGAAGGTCTGGAGGAGCCTGCTCCTGTGCTCTAAGGACTAATGATAAGAGGTCCTGGGTAATGCCCACTTTAATACATGATGGGGAAACAATGGGCAATGGCTCCTCGGTGGTCTCCTGGATTGGAGCAAAACTCCGCGAGAGCGCATCAGCCTTGATGTTTTTTGACCCAGGGCGATATGTTATCAAAAACTTAAAGCGAGCAAAAAACAAAGCCCATCGTGCCTGCCTGGCATTGAGACGCTTCGCTGACTCTAAATATGCCAGATTCTTATGGTCAGTGAGAATTGAGACCACAAACTTAGCCCCCTCAAGCCAGTGTCTCCACTCCTCGAGTGCATCCTTAATAGCCAACAATTCCCGGTTACCCACGTCATAATTCATCTCGGCAGGTGAAAATTTACGGGAAAAGTAAGCACAGGGATGAAGGCGATTATCAGACACTCCCATCTGAGAAAGCACTGCCCCAATACCCATCTCAGAGGCATCCACCTCCACCACAAAAGGACGCTCTGGATCTGGGTGTCGCAGCACCTTGGCCGAAACAAATGCCCTTTTGAGACGGGCAAAAGCCGCTTTAGCCTCACAAGACCAGTGAGCAACATCCGCCCCTTTCTTAGTGAGTGCCACCAAGGGCGCCACTATAGACGAAAATCCAGCGATAAATCGTCTATAAAAATTCGCAAAGCCCAGGAAACGCTGAAGCGCCTTCAAACTAGTGGGTTGCACCCAATCCAGGACTGCCTGTACTTTGGAACCCTCCATTTGGAAACCTTCTGGGGAGATAATATATCCTAGAAATGCGATTTGCTGAACTTCAAATTCGCACTTCTCCAGCTTCGCCCCAAGCCGGTGGTCTCTGAGTTTCTGGAGGACTAAGCGTACATGCTTCCGATGTTCCTCCAGGGAATGGGAGAAGATTAGGATGTCATCTAAGTATACAACTAAGAATCTATCCAAATATTCCCTGAGCACATCATTCATGAAATCCTGGAAGACTGCCGGGGCATTACAGAGCCCAAAAGGCATCACCAAATATTCATAATGCCCTGAGTGGGTATTAAAGGCAGTCTTCCATTCATCCCCCTCTCTTATTCGGATTAGATTGTACGCACCGCGTAGGTCAATCTTAGAAAAAATGGTGGCAGTACGAAGCTGGTCAAACAAGACCGAAATGAGAGGCAGTGGGTATGAGTTTTTAATCGTGATACGGTTCAATTCCCTGAAGTCGATGCAGGGTCGCAACGAACCGTCCTTTTTACCCACGAAGAAGAACCCCGACCCAACTGGAGACTGTGAAGGTCTGATAAATCCCTTAGCCAAGTTCTCCTGAATGTACTCTGCCATAGCCTGAGTCTCAGGACGTGACAGGGAGTACAACCTGCTCTTGGGAAGCTTAGCATTTGGCAACAAATCAATGGCACAGTCATAGGGGCGATGGGGAGGTAGTACCTCTGCAACTTTTTTGGAGAACACGTCCGCAAAATCTGCATAACACCCTGGCAATCCTGGCAAACTTAGCTGCGAGAGCCTGACTGGAAGGCTCAAGCAACTCCTGAAACAATCAGTACCCCAACTAAGAATCTCCCCAGAGACCCAGTCAAATTGAGGATTGTGGGCCCTTAACCAGGGTAACCCCAACACCAATGGGGCAAAAGTACAGACAGTCACATAAAAGGACAATTTTTCAGAGTGTGTGGCTCCAATAAACAAAGAAATCTGGCTAGTGCAAGAGGTAATTTTACCTTGGGATAATGGTTCCCCGTTTAACCCACAAATCTCAATTTCCGATGCCAAGGGTACTAAGGGAACAGAGTGTTTCAGGGCGAATTGGCGGTCCATAAAAACCCCGTCGGCCCCACTGTCCACAAAGGCCTCAGTCTTGACAGTTTGACCGAGGATCTTCAAGGTCACCGGAATGATAAAAGTCTTCTTGGGAAATTCTGACTTCTGGCCTGACAGGATATTTCCCATCACCCTCAGGCCCTGAAGTTTTCCAGCTTTTCTGGGCATGATACTACCACATGACCTTTATTCCCACAGTACAAACACAACCCCTGCTGTCTCCTCCGCGTCTTCTCACGCGAGGAGAGGCGGGTAGCCCCAATCTGCATAGGCTCCTCGGAAAATTCCTCAGAGTCTGAGGTTCCCTTGGGAAGGAAGGAAATCTCAGTCTCCCTTTCAAGCCTACGCTCTCTCAGCCGTCTATCCACCCGGATGGATAACTGCATGAGCTGATCCAAGCTATCAGGCAAGGGATATTGTACCAGTTGGTCCTTTATCTGGTTAGAAAGACCTCTTCGGTACTGGTGTCTCAGGGCTGGGTCATTCCACTGGGTATCATGGGCCAACCTCCGAAACTCCGTACAGTAAACCTCAACTGGCCTTCGCCCTTGCTTAAGGATCGAAATCTGAGCCTCGGCTGAGGCCGTCTTGTCAGGGTCATCATACAACATGCCCAGTGCCGTAAAAAAAGCATCAACACTTTTAAGCGACGGACAGTCAGGCTGCAACCCATATGCCCAGACCTGTGGGTCTCCTTGTAGCAAGGAAATCACTATGCCCACCCGCTGAATCTCCGACCCAGAAGACTGAGGCCTAAGCCGGAAGTATAGCTTGCAGCTCTCCTTGAAACAAAAGAACTGCGAGCGATCTCCAGAAAAACGATCCGGGAGATTTACTTTCGGCTCCTTAACCCCTGCAGGTGCTGCTGCTGCTGCGGGAGCTCCGCCAGCAGCCTGGGAGGTGTGCATTTTAATGGACAGATCATTAAATTGTCGAGTCAGGACCTGCACCTGATCGACCACCTGTTGCAACGTATTTTGAGGGGTATACTCCATATTCCCACAAAATTTCAACAGGAGTATTAGGCTGCTGAATATGTTATGTACACCAGTGCCTGCAGGAAAGTACTGGTGTCAGAACTGTTATGCACAACAAATGGACTCACAGACAGACTGGGGAATATGACATAACGTACACAGAAGGTGATAGGGTAACAAAATACACACAAAGTGAACAGAGAAGCCCAGAGGCTAAGGAACTGGGTATCTCCCTTGTATTAGAAATGCTCAGATGGGAAAAGCAAGATGTTGTGTTTTAATACATAGAGAACCCGAAATGCTGTTGCTAAGGGCAACAGCAAAACCCTAAAGGGTTACCAACGGGTGTGGCAGTAAACTCCTTGGTCAGAGATGGAATGATAGACACAAGGAGAGTCTCCACAATCCTAATTCTCACTTGCAGTGCACAGGTTCAGTTTACTGCCACTAAACTGACCCCTGACACCTAGCACAGTGAGACAGGATTAGACAGGCAAGTCTTAGAATACAGCCGCAAACTTGCTAAGTTCACAGAGTAGTAACAGAACCCCAGCAAGCTAAACGACTGACTCCAGTCTTACTGCTAGGTCTGGATTGGCAGAGTGTAATACCAAATTCCCAGGCCTATTTGCAGTAAGCAACAAACAAATACAAAGCTACACAGTACTGGCTAACTTTCAGGAACTGACTAACCAACAAAGATTCAGCAGCATCTGCTTAACCTGGAAAGAGGCCTTATAAAGCAGGTGCTGTCCACGCCCCACTCAGACCTCACAGACTGTGAGCACAAAAACTAGCACCGGATCCCCTGCCGTGCACAGAGCCTATAACCACTGCACAGCAAAAGACCCGAACCGGAGTATCAGCTGCGCTCAGGTTACTCCGCTAGTACTTGTCTCCCGGTTGCCATGACGACGTGGCAGCACAGGGCAGGAGACCCTAACACTGAGCTTGTGCTGGTGGGATAGGATCAGGGTGTAGAGCCTGAGTGTCTACATCCCTCCTGAAGTCTAACAATATAGACTAACCAGAACATTTCCAATTCTTTAGTGAGATAAAAACTCTCAAATAGACCCATCAATTAGATATGACACCTCTCATAGATGTTGGTGGGCTATATGGGTAACAATATATTCTGTTGAATTAATTGTAGTGGATTATAAAAGTGTGGATTTTTTTCTAGCAATTATGAGATAATAAAAGTTATGTTTTAATATTTTCATACTAACAATTTAAAACAAGAGTGCACCCACACAAGAGTCTTCTGTAATTCCTTTTCTTCCTATTTGTATATAGCGTCAGAAAATTTGGGGTTGGCATTTGGACGTGAGGTCCCCCAGGCTGTTCTGGCTGGGCTGTCCCAGGGCATCACCATTTAAATACACAGTCACTTTTTCTATCATGTTTGTTTATTATTTATGTATGCACATTTTTTTCACATACCCTCTACCTTTGAACACATAGTAGGGACCTTCACATACCTATACCTTATATCACTTTACTATCACTATTCTTTAGTGTGATGCCCTGCGGTAGTCCTTTGCTGGATCATGTTTTGGGGTTCCCTGCATTCCAGATGTTGGCCCCATAGTGTTAGGGACCTGCTCGACAAGAGGCGAACTGGACGATTGATGAGCAGGCTGATATTATTGGCCAACGATATACTAATAACCTCTTTATGATATATTTTATTATATTGTATTGATCATTTAGTGCATCTGCACCCCCTTTGTCTGTGTATGTCTCCTAGTAAACCAAGAAATATCAAATCCAACAATGCCACTATAAATCAATTATTAACAACTAGGAAAGGATGCTTTCCTTGTCAGCGATGTATTTGTTGTAAAAATATGGATACAAAACTGTTTACATTTGTTCAGGATAATGGTTTTACCCCTTAATAACCTGGTTAACTGTAACTCTGATAATGTAATCTATAAAATAGTCTGCAGTTGTAATCTTATTTACATTGGAAAAACAAAACGATGTGTCAAACTGAACATCTATGTAATATTAAACACAAGTTGAAAACACAAAGTCTACCATGTCATTTTGCGGAGTCACATGGCAGTGATGTACAGTAAAGGCCCTTAGCTTTACCATTATAGAACGTGTTGAGATTAATCCAAAGGGGGTGACTGG
The DNA here is from genome assembly GCF_028390025.1 of Pseudophryne corroboree. Classification (NCBI taxonomy): domain Eukaryota; kingdom Metazoa; phylum Chordata; class Amphibia; order Anura; family Myobatrachidae; genus Pseudophryne; species Pseudophryne corroboree. The sequence goes on along the minus strand of NC_086450.1, from coordinate 332,618,564 downwards.
GATTTGGCATTATTTAAGAGGGAATCCTTTTGGATTCACTCACTCGATACCCTTTTTCCCAGAGGCCTCAATGAAAGTATTGACATCGTTTCCTTTCTGTCATTTAGGGGGTAATTCCAAGTTGATCGCAGCAGGATTTTTGATAGCAATTGGGCAAAACCATGTGCACTGCAGGGGAGGCAGACATAACATGTGCAGAAAGAGTTAGATTTGGGTGGGTTATTTTATTTCTGTGCAGGGTAAATACTGGCTGCTTTATTTTTACACTGCAAATTAGATTGCAGATTGAACACACCACACACATATCTAATTCTCTCTGCACATGTTAAATCTGCCTCCCCTGCAGTGCACATGGTTTTGCCCAACTGCTAAAAAAATTCCTGCTGCGATCAACTTGGAATTACCCCCTTAGTGCGGACTACTATTCATTTAGAGAGATCTTTTTGTTACTACTTATAAATGTGAAATATTAGATGAGAATGACGCACCATTCTTACATCCATATTTAACTGTGAATTATACTATTCAGGATCACACACTGAATACTGATCCACACTTTAGATAGATTGGAAAGACTGTCATCCATTGATTAGCACATAAATAAATATCATCACATTAATATATATAATGAACTATTGAGACTTTAACTACGGCCTCCATTTAATGTAATTATTTGCAGACGTAACATATTATGACTTATTAAGTCTCGATCTAATTTCATGGAATTTTTATTTAGACACTTTGTATTTATAACTATATACACCTATGTTACCTTATTTTATTATTTATGAAACATAAGTATAGTGCCCATATAAGTAAAGATCCATAGGAACTAACTGTGGGCAGCACGAGCACTAAGTGAGCTCTGTATTACTATATGCGGCATTTCAGGGTTTGCGTTCTAGCGCCGGGGTGGGTGGAACGCAAACAGGAATTATTATTGAGACACTTTATAATTATAACTATATAAACTCATGTCACTTTATTATATTATTCAGGAAGTAGAATTATAGTGCCCATATAAGTAAAGATCCATAGGAACCAACTGTGTGAAGCACGAGCACTAAGTAAGTGAGCTCTGTATTACTATATGCGGCACTTCCGGGTTTGCGTTCCAGCGTCGGGACGGGTGGAACGCATACAGGAAGTATTCACATTGGAACCAGTATAACAGTAGCGTGCGCCCTCAACGAAGGGGAATGAGGCTGCCGTCAGCGCTAGACGAGCACAGGGCGCACTTTTATTTGTTTGATTAGAAGGAAGTGTCCCTCTTGCATTCCATTGATTTACTGGAAGGCATTGACAAAGCCTATATATTTATCCTATTTAAAACACTCTAAAAGATTAGGAGACACAGTACGCAATTGGCGCAAAAAGTACCGCAAGGGTACGCCCTTAGCGTAGCAGAAGCTGTGCACAGGGTGTGAACACAGGCGTTGCAGATACTTACAGAATTAAACTAGAATAACTATACCTTAAGGAATGTACTTATAATGTAAACCTTTGTGCAGTGATAATGTGTAGATGTAATGCAGTGTAACCTTGTTAGCTTAAAAGCTGTATGAGCGGCTGTGATGCTCTGAGAACCCTTTAGCAATATAATAATCAATCAAATACCGGTCTAAGGTTCTAATGCCTTTAAGGAGAGAATGAACGTTCACTTTGCAAAAGAATACACAGTACAAGTTATACACTACCAAAATAACATAGAATATCTAACCAAGTTACTACACATAAAATACAGTAAAGACACAAGTACTTTTAAGGGGAAAGAGAGAGAGAGAGAGAGAGAGAGAGAGAAAGAATGGCTTATAATAACAATAAAGACAATATGGTTGCAGAGAAACTTACACATGTGAGAAACAATCGCTGCGCAGTTAGTCAATGCTGAGAATCTTTGTGGAGAGAATACTTGAGCTTACCCAGGCTGGCTGTCCCTATATACACAACACCCAGCAACAACACAATGGTCCCTACAATACCGCATGGGACAGAAGCTAGACTCCATTTTGGGAAAAACTCCCATGATTCCAAAGACTGCAACACATGGTTCAAAGGGGGAGGAGAAAACACCCAGCAGCAGCCATCTTCTACAAACCAACTAATTATATTCCACATTCCAATCCAACTAATTATATTCCACATTCCAATCCAACTAATTATATTCCACATTCCAATCCAACTAATTATATTCCACATTCCAATCCAACTAATTATATTGCATACAGTCCATGTTATATGAACCATCACAACACCAGATCACCAGGTAACCACAAGTATCAGCCTGCCATTGCTACAAGCACATGACTACAGTAACAAAAGGAAGTATGTTTTGACTTCAAACCTTCAGCAAGATGCATCATGTAAAACTACTATAATCTGTTGTAAATCACCATCCATAAATGTATACCAGGAAATGCTATGCTACAGATTGTCTACTGTTCCAATTCATTACAGATTTCATAGAGTATCAACACAAACACCCAACAATCACACAACTGCACAAGCATCATTAACCTTAAGCCATTTGTATCTCCAAACCAACTATTCTATGCCAATCATTTCACAACTACTTTACCTCAAACACATATTTAAACTATTCTATGCAGTGAGGGGGCGTGGCCACGGCGGTGAAGGAGTAGGCAGCGGATCCCGGGAGCTCCCCGATCTCATAACTCCTGCACCCATCCTGTGTCCCTCCGGAGCGTCTACCCCCCGGTGCTGGTCCCCCCTCACCTCCGAGCAGCGGCGGGCACCTTTGTCCGGGATCTCTGGGTGCTGGCTGGCCGCGGCGGACGACTTCCGGCATTGCGGCCTGTGACTCCTCCGGATCCCCGGCCTCGAGTTTGGCGCTCCCGGCCGCGCGGCTCCAGGGCCCTCTTTGACGGACGGACGAACGGGCGGGCGGCGCTGTCTGGTGCTGGGCACACTGCAGGGGACACTGATAGCCCTCCTGTACCTGGCTGAAGGGGACCTGAGACTGCTGGCTGGACAATAAGGCACAGGTACTCCAGTGAAGGGGTGAAGTGCCTAAAAGCCCGGGGGCCATTTTGGGTGCAGTTCCATATACAACCTCAGCACACAGCTCTCCCTGTCTACCCTGCAAGGACTGCATGCACACTGGAACTCATTGCACTATTGTGTTACACTAATAGTTCACAGTGTATTACACACCAATACCCTGCTTCTACCTGGAATTTGCTGCAGGACATTCTCCCCTCAACAACATCAATATCCTATACTATTTTTTATCTTTACACAAAGCCTGTGCTCTTATCCATTGATATTTTGACCCAAAGATCCGCCACGGTTGCTTCCCGGCTTTAAAAGCATATAGCCTCCTGTCTTCTAATTATACTTTATACTACAACTCTACCCGGAGGAGTGTGTGACCGACATTTGTCAATATGGTTAAGGGCGGCCAGAGTGCGGCCGCGGCCAAACTAGAGAGATTTGCTAGGCAACCCAACCCCAAGGGGTCATCGGTTCCACCTCAGGGTGCCTCTCCAGCACACTCAAGCTCCCCTCCTGCATCTACCGCCAACTCCCCAACGGCAGCGGAGGCGCCGTCTATTCAGCAGGTGTTGGAGGCTATAGCCGGTAGTGAGCAGCGTCTCTCCGATAAGATGGAAAAGGTGCAGTGCGACCTCTCCTTACTTCGACAAGATGTTCAGCGTATCCGTGAGAGAGTGGGTGAGGCGGAGACGCGTGTCTCCAACTTGGAGGATGTGTGTGGCCCCCTCAAGCAATCCGTGTCCACAGTGACCCAGCAGGTCTCATCTCTCCAAACCAAGCTTCTAGACATGGAGGGTCGACTGCGCAGAAACAACGTCCGATTTGTGGGTCTGCCTGAGAGAGAGGAGGGCTCGCAGCCGGAGGACTTCCTCGAATCCTGGCTCAAAGAGGTATATGGCGCTGAGTCCTTTACGGCCCAATTCACGGTGGAGCGCGCGCATAGGATACCATCTCGGCCGCTACCTCCTGGTGCCCCTCCTCGCACCTTCATCGCCAAATTCCTGCACTATAAGGATCGTGACTCGGTCCTCCGCCTTGGCCGTACGAAGGGCCCATTGGTCCGCAACGGAGTCAGAGTGTCGGCCTTCCCAGACTTTGCCGCGGACGTCCAGAAGGACAGGGCCCAGTTTATGCCTATTAAACGACGTTTGCGGGACCTCAACCTCTCATATTCCATGCTGTTTCCCTCTCGGCTCCGAGTGGTGGCGGATGGAGAGACCAAGTTCTTTAATTCTCCTAGAGAGGCGGCCCAGTGGCTGGACGGATATGCGCCGGGTGCTCGTCCGCTAGCTCCGGACTGATTCCCTGCGCTGAAGATGCTGGGATCTTGACCACCGGAGGAGACGACCACAATTCGGGGAGCCCCCCCCCTTTGCATTGGTGGCTCAAGACTTTTCACGTTCAAGTGCTACTGGTTAAGAGGGTTTAGGTTAAGTTGAGAATCTGGGCCTTCTTGGCATTTAGTAGTTGGGATTGGCGTTTTGGGATATAAGTATGCCAGAGTTCGGGGTGGTGTACGGGGAGGGGAAGGATGGTTGGGAAGCTGCTAGTTGCGGCTCTTCTTGTTGTTTTTGGTTTTCTTTCTTTAGTTTATTATTTTTCATATCTATGTTTTTTCTGAAACTAGGATGTTTGACATACCGGATGTTATGGCTTTCAACGCAGAGCTCTTATGAGATATATGTTGCTATGGCTAGTGGTGCTGATTTTTGGATATATATTGTGAGATGTCTATCCGTGTGGCACATCGAGTATACCTGGGGTCATGAGTAACTTGAAATTTCTGGCATGGAATGTCCGGGGTCTAAATAACAAAATCAAACGTTCTTTGGTTCTAAATATGATTAGGAAATATGACCCGGATATTGCATGCCTTAGCGAGACCCACTTGCAGGGAAATCGGTTGTTATCTCTAAGACGGGCCTGTGTGGGATGGGCTTACCATGCCTCTCATTCCTCCTTCTCCAGGGGTGTGTCTGTTCTGATTAAAAAAACGGTGCAATTTGAATTAATATCGGTTAAAACTGACACGTATGGCAGATTTGTATTTCTGGAATGCAAACTGAGTTCCCAGCCCTATTACATTTTAGCAGTGTATGTCCCCCCTCCTTTTTCATACGCTGTATTGCAGCAAGCTGCATCTTTTATAGCTTCCTCCCCTACCACTCCGGTGATATGTCTGGGCGACTTTAACAATATATTAGATGTCTCTTTGGACCGATGGCGGTCTCCGAATGATGTGATGGTGGGTAGTGGTTCTACCAAATTTGCTGATTTCTTGAATAATTTACAGTGGGTAGATGTGTGGAGGCTTCGCCACCCTGCGGTCCGTCAGTTCTCCTGTTTCTCCAGCACATATGGCTCCTTTTCTAGAATAGACCTGGTACTGGTGTCCCCTGCCCTTGTCCCTGTGATCACTGACGTCCGCTATGAGGCCCGAGGGATCTCTGACCATTCCCCTTTGCTGATGACTCTTGCTGTGAAGGGTCAGAGAGGACACTCTTATTGGAAGTTGCACCCTTCTTGGCTGACTCAGCTGGGTGACTGCAGTGATCTGGAGACTCAGTGGGAGGGTTACTTTAGCGACAACACAGGGTCTGCCCCGGGAACTATGGTATGGGATTCATTCAAGGCTTTTCTGAGGGGCTCTTATATAGGACGCATAGCAGCTCATAAAGTGTCCTCTAGAGAAAGGGAAAAGGCCCTGGAGAGTGACGCCAGAGATTTAGAGTCCCAATACTTGCTAGATGGTACCCCCACGACGAAAGCACGTTGGCTGGTGGCCCAGTCGGCTTGGCTTGCCCACCTGTCCGATAAAAACTCACGGTCCCTCCTCTTTAGGGCCACTAATATTTATATGCAGGCTGATAGGACGGGTGGCCTCCTGGCCCGGCTGATACATCAGGATCGTCCTGGGACTGTGATTACTCAAATGTCCGATGGGGATGGGTCCTTTGTTGACACCACGCCGGACATTGCGCAGTTATTCCGATCCTATTACACCAAGGTTTATAGCTCACAGTCGACATGCTCCACTATGGATCTCTCCTACTATTTGGGGGGTATTCCGCTACCCGCGCTCCCCTCTGAGGCCCGTGAGGTACTGGAAGCGCCCTTGACGCTCGCGGAGGTGACTGCGGCTATTGGTGTGTCCCCCAATGGCAAGGCCCCGGGGTGTGACGGAATTCCCTCAGAGGTATACAAAACTCATGTTGATTTTTTCGGGCCCAGGCTCCATGCCTTATACTTAGATATATTTGCCAATAATGAACTTCCCCCTTCTATGTCAGAGGCAATTATAATAGTGATCCCAAAGCCTGGTAAGGACCCTAAGTCCCCAGACTCCTATAGGCCGATATCCCTTATTCCCACCGACGCTAAGATCCTGGCAAAAATATTGGCAGTACGACTTAACACAGTAATCACCTCCCTCGTTCACCCGGACCAGACTGGCTTCATGCCAGGGAAGTCCACGTCTATTAACCTACGTAGACTGTATACCATTTTACAACTCCCACATGACTTCCCTTCTGACTCGGCTGTGGTCTCGCTGGACGCGGCCAAGGCCTTTGACAGTATTGAATGGGCTTATTTATGGGAGGTGATGTCTTGTATGGGCTTTGGGCCCAACTTTATCAGATGGACTAAATTACTGTACCAACATCCGAGTGCCAGAATCTTGGTGAATGGCTATGTATCCCCCTCCTTTCAATTGTCCCGGGGTACTAGACAGGGCTGTCCCCTATCCCCCGCACTGTTTGCTTTGGCCATCGAGCCCTTGGCCTGTTTGGTACGATCGCACCCAGATATTGTGGGAATTTGCACGGGCTCACGCGAGGATAGGATAGCACTTTATGCCGATGACATGTTATTATTTTTGCAAGACTACGCCGGGTCAATGCCCGTTCTGCTGCGTGTGATTGAGGACTTTGGTGCTCACTCGGGTCTTCAGATCAACTGGACTAAATCATATATTATGCCAGTCATAGGCCCCCCTCCTACTGTTCCAAAAATTTCCCTACCATTATGTTGGACAATACAATTTAAATACCTCGGAATCCAAATAACTAATGACCCTTCTGATTTCATCCCTCTGAACCTGGGCCCGACCATGCAGCAGATCATGTGCAAATCTAAAACCTGGTGTAGGCTTCCACTGACAGTGTCTGGCAGGGTTAATCTCATTAAAATGATCATTCTGCCCAAACTTTTATACATTATTCTCCAGTCCCCTGTATATATCTATCCAACATTCTATAGAAAATTGAATAGTGTTCTGTCCTCACTTGTTTGGGCTAACAAACGACCTAGGATACAATTAAATACCCTCACAAGGCAGCGCTCTGATGGCGGCCTAGCTTTGCCTAATTTCCAGATGTATTACTACGCTGCTCAGCTGACTCATATTAGTGTATGGGTGCGGGATTCTGGTGATGATTCTTTGCAGTGTGAGTTTATTCGCTGCTATTTTCCTCACCTCTCTCCTATGCAGGTGCTGCTGAGTGGGAGCGTGGCCCGGTTTCTTCCCCCTATTATTTTTCAGGCCTTAAAGATATGGCGGGCCCTGAGAGACCTCTTAGGGTACGACGACCTGGACCCAGACACCCCCCTTTGGTACTCTGACTGGCTTCCTGAATTGCATGCGCTTGAGGGACGGGAGGTGTGGGCCCCTAGATCTGTGGTTTCTATTTCCCAACTCTACCTAAATAATGTATTCAAATCCTTTCAGCAACTAAAAGATGAGTTTAATTTACCCAACTCCTATTTTTTCAGATACCTTCAACTTCGACATGCCCTCCAATCCCAGTTTGCAGAGTCCCCCCCACGAATCCTCCCATTTCCCATCAAGACTTTTGTAACTACATTGGGTCGAACTAAGATGGTTTCCCTTGCGTATGGATATCTTCTCACCAAACTCCATACGGACCCTCTGACACGTCTCCGTGGAAAATGGGAGGAGGATATGGGTCTTGTGAGTGAGGAGGACTGGGCCCTTGCTCTGGAATACCCTGCTACAGTCACCAGGTCCCTCAGATATCAACAAATCCAATTCTTCATTCTACATAGAACATATATGACCCCAGCTAGACTGGCCTCTCTTGGGACTGGCAGATCTGGCCTCTGCCCTAAGTGCGAGGCGGATATGGGAACATTTTGGCATCTGGTGTGGGATTGCCCAAAGCTGCGGGTGTTCTGGTCGGGGGTTAGGTCAATACTGGAGAGTACGGGAGTGACTGGCGGACTGCTTACCCCACAATTCTGTATATTGGGGATAGGATGCTCTACTTCTGAGACTGGCCCGGTGGATCTATATGCTCGCAATGTATGTGCCTTGGCTAAGGTTTGCATTGCGAGGCTCTGGATGGCCCCTAGTGGCCCTTTAGTTTCTGCGCTCAAGACCTTAGTTAATGATACAATATTCAAGGAAAGATATATTTATATGAAACAAAACGCATCAGCCAAATTTGAAAGAGTCTGGTCTCGTTGGCTGGAATCTCCTCACTCCCACCTGGTCCCTCAATCATAGTGGATACCGAAGAGCTATTGTGCCACTGATTTACTGTATAATGATGTATGTTTAGATGGTTGGCAGCTAAGCTCTGCGGGCTCGCCTAATTACATATACGACTGATAAGGTCCTGGTTTAGATGATTACTCCTTACTATGTTTCTTTCTATGTTTCTTACTTCTTTCTTTTTCTTTTTATGTACCCTTTTTGGGTTAGTTTAAGGGCGAAAAATCCAAAAATGTCATGGTGATTTATATATTGGTTGCGGATGTTGCAGGCTCAAACGTGCCGATAAACTGTATGTCTTCTAATTTGATATATGTGATATGTCGTTGATGTGCAATGTCTGTAACTTAATCTCCATATTATTGAATAAAAATTACTTTATTAAAAAAAAAAAAAACTATTCTATGCCATTAAGCCATGTGGATTCAATACTTAGCCTTCGTAAGGTGGTCAGTCCTGGTGATGAACCAGCCATGCTTTTGAGAGCTTTGTAGCTGTGTGTAGCTACAGTACATCTGTCCTCTGAGAACACAAGCAACTGAACCCTGACCTCTTCTCTAGCCAGGAACTACTTTCCTGTGACTAGTTCCTGGGGGAGGGGTCTCTCTCTCTCCTTCATGATTGAGTCACTATTCTCTTTGTATATGCTGATCAGGTTCAGCCCTGAAAACTGCCAAAAGGGTTGGGTTGAGTTCCCTGTTCACTGTATCATTCATTGTTCTAACAAAGTGATTTTAGCTTTTAAACATATAATCTTAACTATCCGCTGCAATGTCCCACAACTTCACAACAAGTATCAAATTAATCTACACACCAATCTGCTTGTTTCAATAGTAAACATGACGGGTGTATCTGGTTCTGTTCAAATAATACACATTCATGACATTAATTAATTAGGTAATTTTAAATCTCCATGATGTCTGGTGCTTGATATTATTATAATTATGTACTGTATGAAATAAGTGTCGAATCCATCTCTGTGCCATGTCCGTGTAAATGCGTGTGTTACCATATATTGCTGTGCTCGCTGCGCATATTTGCAAGTATAGCGACTTAAATGTGTGCAGTTTGTATGTTCTCTCTATGTAATATTTTTGACTTTGACAGCATAGAGGAAGTACCCTACACTCAGATGTGACGCACATCATTGTGGGTCCTTAGTTTGTCCAAATAGCGCAGATAAGCACTATATAATTTTGGTACATTAATCTAAATGGGAATGGTTTCATTTGAATTTTTAATCTACCATTTAAAGAGGATGTGATGTCATAGTTGGGGAGATATAAATACCTCCAGATTGGATCCCAGTCATTCTCTTCTGACTGGTGACAGATACACACACACACACACACACACACACACACACACACACACACACACACACACACACCTCTATGGAATTGTAAGTAAACACTTCTTCTATGGATTAGTCCATCTCCTCTGCTATTAATACTAAAATTATGTAATGAAATGTTATAGACATTGAACTCACTATAAATATTCTTGTATGCCTACTCTAATTATTGAATGATTTAGAGCTACATACTCCATTGTTTACTGGATTTATTTTATAGTTGGATTATAATTTAATCTAATATACACTATATCACTTTGATTGCCAGCTTGTTTTTTGCAATTACTGTAGTGCTACAATTGTCTTTATTTCATTTGTAGGTATAAAAACTTTGTATAAAGTTTGTATAAGGTTCTACTTTTCTGTATAAAGAGAAGCCCACCTGTCACTAGTGTGCTTATACTATTTTTTATCTAGATATGTACGATTTCTTTATGTAATGGTGGAACCCAATGTGTTTAGTTCCCAATAACGACTCAGAAACTTTACTATACGAAGTATAGGTTTCAGTAATTATATGATAACATTTGACCCTTTTGTAGGACATATTATGTCGTCATTTCTCACCATCCTGTGAAAAAATAATCCTAGTCGCAGAATTTAAGAAACCTGCGAGTCTGTTGTTGGTATGTATATCATGTATTTATTAGAGATGTGCACTTGAAATTTTTCGGGTTTTGTGTTTTGGTTTTGGGTTCGGTTCCGCGGCCGTGTTTTGGGTTCGACCGCGTTTTGGCAAAACCTCACCGAATGTTTTTTGTCGGATTCGGGTGTGTTTTGGATTCGGGTGTTTTTAAAAAAAAAACACTAAAAAACAGCTTAAATCATAGAATTTGGGGGTCATTTTGATCCCAAAGTATTATTAACCTCAAAAACCATAATTTCCACTCATTTTCAGTCTATTCTGAATACCTCACACCTCACAATATTATTTTTAGTCCTAAAATTTGCACCGAGGTCGCTGGATGACTAAGCTAAGCGACCCTAGTGGCCGACACAAACACCTGGCCCATCTAGGAGTGTCACTGCAGTGTCACGCAGGATGGCCCTTCCAAAAAGCACTCCCCAAACAGCACATGACGCAAATAAAAATGAAAGAAAAAAGAGGTGCAAGATGGAATTGTCCTTGGGCCCTCCCACCCACCCTTATGTTGTATAAACAGGACATGCACACTTTAACCAACCCATCATTTCAGTGACAGGGTCTGCCACACGACTGTGACTGAAATGACGGGTTGGTTTGGACCCCCACCGAAAAAGAAGCAATTAATCTCTCCTTGCACAAACTGGCTCTTCAGAGGCAAGATGTCCACCTCATCATCATCCTCCGATATATCACCGTGTACATCCCGCTCCTCACAGATTATCAATTCGTCCCCACTGGAATCCACCATCTCAGCTCCCTGTGTACTTTGTGGAGGCAATTGCTGCTGGTCAATGTCTCCACGGAGGAATTGATTATAATTCATTTTAATGAACATCATCTTCTCCACATTTTCTGGAAGTAACCTCGTACGCCGATTGCTGACAAGGTGAGCGGCGGCACTAAACACTCTTTCGGAGTACACACTTGTGGGAGGGCAACTTAGGTAGAATAAAGCCAGTTTGTGCAAGGGCCTCCAAATTGCCTCTTTTTCCTGCCAGTATAAGTACGGACTGTCTGACGTGCCTACTTGGAAGCGGTCACTCATATAATCCTCCACCATTCTTTCAATGGGGAGAGAATCATATGCAGTGACAGTAGACGACATGTCCGTAATCGTTGTCAGGTCCTTCAGTCCGGACCAGATGTCAGCATCAGCAGTCGCTCCAGACTGCCCTGCATCACCGCCAGCGGGTGGGCTCGGAATTCTGAGCCTTTTCCTCGCACCCCCAGTTGCGGGAGAATGTGAAGGAGGAGATGTTGACAGGTCGCGTTCCGCTTGACTTGACAATTTTGTCACCAGCAGGTCTTTGAACCCCAGCAGACTTGTGTCTGCCGGAAAGAGAGATCCAAGGTAGGTTTTAAATCTAGGATCGAGCACGGTGGCCAAAATGTAGTGCTCTGATTTCAACAGATTGACCACCCGTGAATCCTTGTTAAGCGAATTAAGGGCTCCATCCACAAGTCCCACATGCCTAGCGGAATCGCTCCCTTTTAGCTCCTCCTTCAATGCCTCCAGCTTCTTCTGCAAAAGCCTGATGAGGGGAATGACCTGACTCAGGCTGGCAGTGTCTGAACTGACTTCACGTGTGGCAAGTTCAAAAGGTTGCAGAACCTTGCACAACGTTGAAATCATTCTCCACTGCGCTTGAGACAGGTACATTCCACCTCCTATATCGTGCTCAATTGTATAGGCTTGAATGGCCTTTTGCTGCTCCTCCAACCTCTGAAGCATATATACTGTAGGGTTGAATTCCACCTCGTTACCACTTCTTGCTTCAGATGATGGCAGGGCAGGTTCAGGCGTTTTTGGTGGTGCTCCAGTCTTCTGTACGTGGTGCCTGTACGCCGAAAGTGTCCCGCAATTCTTCTGGCCACCGACAGCATCTCTTGCACGCCCCTGTCGTTTTTAAAAAAATTCTGCACCACCAAATTCAAGGTATGTGCAAAACATGGGACGTGCTGGAATTTGCCCATATTTAATGCACACACAATATTGCTGGCGTTGTCCGATGCCACAAATCCACAGGAGAGTCCAATTGGGGTAAGCCATTCCGCGATGATCTTCCTCAGTTGCCGTAAGAGGTTTTCAGCTGTGTGCGTATTCTGGAAACCGGTGATACAAAGCGTAGCCTGCCTAGGAAAGAGTTGGCGTTTGCGAGATGCTGCTACTGGTGCCGCCGCTGCTGTTCTTGCGGCGGGAGTCCATACATCTACCCAGTGGGCTGTCACAGTCATATAGTCCTGACCCTGCCCTGCTCCACTTGTCCACATGTCCGTGGTTAAGTGGACATTGGGTACAGCTGCATTTTTTAGGACACTGGTGACTCTTTTTCTGAGGTCTGTGTACATTTTCGGTATCGCCTGCCTAGAGAAATGGAACCTAGATGGTATTTGGTACCGGGGACACAGTACCTCCAACAAGTCTCTAGTTGGCTCTGCAGTAATGATGGATACCGGAACCACGGTTATCACCACCCAGGATGCCAAGGCCTCAGTTATCCGCTTTGCAGCAGGATGACTGCTGTGATATTTCATCTTCCTCGCAAAGGACTGTTGGACAGTCAATTGCTTGGTGGAAGTAGTAAAAGTGGTCTTACGACTTCCCCTCTGGGATGACCATCGACTCCCAGCAGCAACAACAGCAGCGCCAGCAGCAGTAGGCGTTACACGCAAGGATGCATCGGAGGAATCCCAGGCAGGAGAGGACTCGTCAGAATTGCCAGTGACATGGCCTGCAGGACTATTGGCATTCCTGGGGAAGGAGGAAATTGACACTGAGGGAGTTGGTGGGGTGGTTTGCGTGAGCTTGGTTACAAGAGGAAGGGATTTACTGGTCAGTGGACTGCTTCCGCTGTCGCCCAAAGTTTTTGAACTTGTCACTGACTTATTATGAATGCGCTGCAGGTGACGTATAAGGGAGGATGTTCCGAGGTGGTTAACGTCCTTACCCCTACTTATTACAGCTTGACAAAGGCAACACACGGCTTGACAAATGTTGTCCGCATTTCTGGTGAAATACTTCCACACCGAAGAGCTGATTTTTTTTGGTATTTTGACCAGGCATGTCAACGGCCCTATTCCTCCCACGGACAACAGGTGTCTCCCCGGGTGCCTGACTTAAACAAACCACCTCACCATCAGAATCCTCCTGGTCAATTTCCTCCCCAGCGCCAGCAACACCCATATCCTCCTCATCCTGGTGTACTTCAACACTGACATCTTCAATCTGACTATCAGGAACTGGACTGCGGGTGCTCCTTCCAGCACTTGCAGGGGGCGTGCAAATGGTGGAAGGCGCATGCTCTTCACGTCCAGTGTTGGGAAGGTCAGGCATCGCAAACGACACAATTGGACTCTCCTTGTGGATTTGGGATTTCGAAGAAAGCACAGTTCTTTGCGGTGCTTTTGCCAGCTTGAGTCTTTTCATTTTTCTAGCGAGAGGCTGAGTGCTTCCACCCTCATGTGAAGCTGAACCACTAGCCATGAACATAGGCCAGGGCCTCAGCCGTTCCTTGCCACTCCGTGTGGTAAATGGCATATTGGCAAGTTTACGCTTCTCCTCCGACAATTTTATTTTAGATTTTGGAGTCCTTTTTTTACTGATATTTGGTGTTTTGGATTTTACATGCTCTGTACTATGACATTGGGCATCGGCCTTGGCAGACGACGTTGCTGGCATTTCATCGTCTCGGCCATGACTAGTGGCAGCAGCTTCAGCACGAGGTGGAAGTGGATCTTGATCTTTCCCTAATTTTGGAACCTCAACATTTTTGTTCTCCATATTTTAATAGGCACAACTAAAAGGCACCTCAGGTAAACAATGGAGATGGATGGATACTAGTATACTTATGGATGGACCAGCGACTGCCGACACAGAGGTAGCTACAGCCGTGGACTACCGTACTGTGTCTGCTGCTAATATAGACTGGATGATAATGAGATGAAATTAATATATATATATATATAATATCACTAGTACTGCAGCCGGACAGGTATATATATTTATTATGTAATGACTGATGACGGACCTGCTGGACACTGTCAGCTCAGCAGCACCGCAGACTGCTACAGTAAGCTACTATAGTAGTATGTATCAAGAAGAAAGAAAAAAAAAAAACACGGGTAGGTGGTAAACAATTATGGATGGACCAGCGACTGCCGACACAGAGGTAGCTACAGCCGTGGACTACCGTACTGTGTCTGCTGCTAATATAGACTGGATGATAATGAGATGAAATTAATATATATATATATATATATATATATATATATAATATCACTAGTACTGCAGCCGGACAGGTATATATATTTATTATGTAATGACTGATGACGGACCTGCTGGACACTGTCAGCTCAGCAGCACCGCAGACTGCTACAGTAAGCTACTATAGTAGTATGTATCAAGAAGAAAGAAAAAAAAAACACGGGTAGGTGGTATACAATTATGGATGGACCAGCGACTGCCGACACAGAGGTAGCTACAGCCGTGGACTACCGTACTGTGTCTGCTGCTAATATAGACTGGATGATAATGAGATGAAATTAATATATATATATATAATATCACTAGTACTGCAGCCGGACAGGTATATATATTTATTATGTAATGACTGATGACGGACCTGCTGGACACTGGCAGCTCAGCAGCACCGCAGACTGCTACAGTAAGCTACTATAGTAGTATGTATCAAGAAGAAAGAAAAAAAAAAACACGGGTAGGTGGTATACAATTATGGATGGACCAGCGACTGCCGACACAGAGGTAGCTACAGCCGTGGACTACCGTACTGTGTCTGCTGCTAATATAGACTGGATGATAGTGAGATGAAATTAATATATATATATATATATATAATATCACTAGTACTGCAGCCGGACAGGTATATATATTTATTATGTAATGACTGATGACGGACCTGCTGGACACTGTCAGCTCAGCAGCACCGCAGACTGCTACAGTAAGCTACTATAGTAGTATGTATCAAGAAGAAAGAAAAAAAAAACACGGGTAGGTGGTATACAATTATGGATGGACCAGCGACTGCCGACACAGAGGTAGCTACAGCCGTGGACTACCGTACTGTGTCTGCTGCTAATATAGACTGGATGATAATGAGATGAAATTAATATATATATATATAATATCACTAGTACTGCAGCCGGACAGGTATATATATTTATTATGTAATGACTGATGACGGACCTGCTGGACACTGTCAGCTCAGCAGCACCGCAGACTGCTACAGTAAGCTACTATAGTAGTATGTATCAAGAAGAAAGAAAAAAAAAAAACACGGGTAGGTGGTAAACAATTATGGATGGACCAGCGACTGCCGACACAGAGGTAGCTACAGCCGTGGACTACCGTACTGTGTCTGCTGCTAATATAGACTGGATGATAATGAGATGAAATTAATATATATATATATATATATATATATATATAATATCACTAGTACTGCAGCCGGACAGGTATATATATTTATTATGTAATGACTGATGACGGACCTGCTGGACACTGTCAGCTCAGCAGCACCGCAGACTGCTACAGTAAGCTACTATAGTAGTATGTATCAAGAAGAAAGAAAAAAAAAACACGGGTAGGTGGTATACAATTATGGATGGACCAGCGACTGCCGACACAGAGGTAGCTACAGCCGTGGACTACCGTACTGTGTCTGCTGCTAATATAGACTGGATGATAATGAGATGAAATTAATATATATATATATATAATATCACTAGTACTGCAGCCGGACAGGTATATATATTTATTATGTAATGACTGATGACGGACCTGCTGGACACTGGCAGCTCAGCAGCACCGCAGACTGCTACAGTAAGCTACTATAGTAGTATGTATCAAGAAGAAAGAAAAAAAAAAACACGGGTAGGTGGTATACAATTATGGATGGACCAGCGACTGCCGACACAGAGGTAGCTACAGCCGTGGACTACCGTACTGTGTCTGCTGCTAATATAGACTGGATGATAGTGAGATGAAATTAATATATATATATATATATATAATATCACTAGTACTGCAGCCGGACAGGTATATATATTTATTATGTAATGACTGATGACGGACCTGCTGGACACTGTCAGCTCAGCAGCACCGCAGACTGCTACAGTAAGCTACTATAGTAGTATGTATCAAGAAGAAAGAAAAAAAAAACACGGGTAGGTGGTATACAATTATGGATGGACCAGCGACTGCCGACACAGAGGTAGCTACAGCCGTGGACTACCGTACTGTGTCTGCTGCTAATATAGACTGGATGATAATGAGATGAAATTAATATATATATATATAATATCACTAGTACTGCAGCCGGACAGGTATATATATTTATTATGTAATGACTGATGACGGACCTGCTGGACACTGTCAGCTCAGCAGCACCGCAGACTGCTACAGTAAGCTACTATAGTAGTATGTATCAAGAAGAAAGAAAAAAAAAAAACACGGGTAGGTGGTATACAATTATGGATGGACCAGCGACTGCCGACACAGAGGTAGCTACAGCCGTGGACTACCGTACTGTGTCTGCTGCTAATAGAGACTGGATGATAATGAGATGAAATTAATATATATATATATATATAATATCACTAGTACTGCAGCCGGACAGGTATATATATTTATTATGTAATGACTGATGACGGACCTGCTGGACACTGTCAGCTCAGCAGCACCGCAGACTGCTACAGTAAGCTACTATAGTAGTATGTATCAAGAAGAAAGAAAAAAAAAACACGGGTAGGTGGTATACAATTATGGATGGACCAGCGACTGCCGACACAGAGGTAGCTACAGCCGTGGACTACCGTACTGTGTCTGCTGCTAATATAGACTGGATGATAATGAGATGAAATTAATATATATATATATATAATATCACTAGTACTACAGCCGGACAGGTATATATATTTATTATGTAATGACTGATGACGGACCTGCTGGACACTGGCAGCTCAGCAGCACCGCAGACTGCTACAGTAAGCTACTATAGTAGTATGTATCAAGAAGAAAGAAGAAAAAAAAACACGGGTAGGTGGTATACAATTATGGATGGACCAGCGACTGCCGACACAGAGGTAGCTACAGCCGTGGACTACCGTACTGTGTCTGCTGCTAATATAGACTGGATGATAATGAGATGAAATTAATATATATATATATAATATCACTAGTACTGCAGCCGGACAGGTATATATATTTATTATGTAATGACTGATGACGGACCTGCTGGACACTGTCAGCTCAGCAGCACCGCAGACTGCTACAGTAAGCTACTATAGTAGTATGTATCAAGAAGAAAGAAAAGAAAAAAAACACGGGTAGGTGGTATACAATTATGGATGGACCAGCGACTGCCGACACAGAGGTAGCTACAGCCGTGGACTACCATATTGTGTCTGCTGCTAATATAGACTGGATGATAATGAGATGAAATTAATATATATATATATATAATATCACTAGTACTGCAGCCGGACAGGTATATATATTTATTATGTAATGACTGATGACGGACCTGCTGGACACTGTCAGCTCAGCAGCACCGCAGACTGCTACAGTAAGCTACTATAGTAGTATGTATCAAGAAGAAAGAAAAAAAAAACACGGGTAGGTGGTATACAATTATGGATGGACCAGCGACTGCCGACACAGAGGTAGCTACAGCCGTGGACTACCGTACTGTGTCTGCTGCTAATATAGACTGGATGATAATGAGATGAAATTAATATATATATATATAATATCACTAGTACTGCAGCCGGACAGGTATATATATTTATTATGTAATGACTGATGACGGACCTGCTGGACACTGTCAGCTCAGCAGCACCGCAGACTGCTACAGTAAGCTACTATAGTAGTATGTATCAAGAAGAAAGAAAAAAAAAAACACGGGTAGGTGGTATACAATTATGGATGGACCAGCGACTGCCGACACAGAGGTAGCTACAGCCGTGGACTACCGTACTGTGTCTGCTGCTAATATAGACTGGATGATAATGAGATGAAATTAATATATATATATATAATATCACTAGTACTGCAGCCGGACAGGTATATATATTTATTATGTAATGACTGATGACGGACCTGCTGGACACTGGCAGCTCAGCAGCACCGCAGACTGCTACAGTAAGCTACTATAGTAGTATGTATCAAGAAGAAAGAAAAGAAAAAAACACGGGTAGGTGGTATACAATTATGGATGGACCAGCGACTGCCGACACAGAGGTAGCTACAGCCGTGGACTACCGTACTGTGTCTGCTGCTAATATAGACTGGATGATAGTGAGATGAAATTAATATATATATATATATATAATATCACTAGTACTGCAGCCGGACAGGTATATATATTTATTATGTAATGACTGATGACGGACCTGCTGGACACTGTCAGCTCAGCAGCACCGCAGACTGCTACAGTAAGCTACTATAGTAGTATGTATCAAGAAGAAAGAAAAAAAAAACACGGGTAGGTGGTATACAATTATGGATGGACCAGCGACTGCCGACACAGAGGTAGCTACAGCCGTGGACTACCGTACTGTGTCTGCTGCTAATATAGACTGGATGATAATGAGATGAAATTAATATATATATATATAATATCACTAGTACTGCAGCCGGACAGGTATATATATTTATTATGTAATGACTGATGACGGACCTGCTGGACACTGTCAGCTCAGCAGCACCGCAGACTGCTACAGTAAGCTAGTAGTATGTATCAAGAAGAAAGAAAAAAAAAAAACACGGGTAGGTGGTATACAATTATGGATGGACCAGCGACTGCCGACACAGAGGTAGCTACAGCCGTGGACTACCGTACTGTGTCTGCTGCTAATATAGACTGGATGATAATGAGATGAAATTAATATATATATATATAATATCACTAGTACTGCAGCCGGACAGGTATATATATTTATTATGTAATGACTGATGACGGACCTGCTGGACACTGTCAGCTCAGCAGCACCGCAGACTGCTACAGTAAGCTACTATAGTAGTATGTATCAAGAAGAAAGAAAAAAAAAACACGGGTAGGTGGTATACAATTATGGATGGACCAGCGACTGCCGACACAGAGGTAGCTACAGCCGTGGACTACCGTACTGTGTCTGCTGCTAATATAGACTGGATGATAATGAGATGAAATTAATATATATATATATATAATATCACTAGTACTACAGCCGGACAGGTATATATATTTATTATGTAATGACTGATGACGGACCTGCTGGACACTGGCAGCTCAGCAGCACCGCAGACTGCTACAGTAAGCTACTATAGTAGTATGTATCAAGAAGAAAGAAAAAAAAAAACACGGGTAGGTGGTATACAATTATGGATGGACCAGCGACTGCCGACACAGAGGTAGCTACAGCCGTGGACTACCGTACTGTGTCTGCTGCTAATATAGACTGGATGATAATGAGATGAAATTAATATATATATATATAATATCACTAGTACTGCAGCCGGACAGGTATATATATTTATTATGTAATGACTGATGACGGACCTGCTGGACACTGTCAGCTCAGCAGCACCGCAGACTGCTACAGTAAGCTACTATAGTAGTATGTATCAAGAAGAAAGAAAAGAAAAAAAACACGGGTAGGTGGTATACAATTATGGATGGACCAGCGACTGCCGACACAGAGGTAGCTACAGCCGTGGACTACCGTATTGTGTCTGCTGCTAATATAGACTGGATGATAATGAGATGAAATTAATATATATATATATAATATCACTAGTACTGCAGCCGGACAGGTATATATATTTATTATGTAATGACTGATGACGGACCTGCTGGACACTGTCAGCTCAGCAGCACCGCAGACTGCTACAGTAAGCTACTATAGTAGTATGTATCAAGAAGAAAGAAAAAAAAAACACGGGTAGGTGGTATACAATTATGGATGGACCAGCGACTGCCGACACAGAGGTAGCTACAGCCGTGGACTACCGTACTGTGTCTGCTGCTAATATAGACTGGATGATAATGAGATGAAATTAATATATATATATATATAATATCACTAGTACTGCAGCCGGACAGGTATATATATTTATTATGTAATGACTGATGACGGACCTGCTGGACACTGTCAGCTCAGCAGCACCGCAGACTGCTACAGTAAGCTACTATAGTAGTATGTATCAAGAAGAAAGAAAAAAAAAAACACGGGTAGGTGGTATACAATTATGGATGGACCAGCGACTGCCGACACAGAGGTAGCTACAGCCGTGGACTACCGTACTGTGTCTGCTGCTAATATAGACTGGATGATAATGAGATGAAATTAATATATATATATATAATATCACTAGTACTGCAGCCGGACAGGTATATATATTTATTATGTAATGACTGATGACGGACCTGCTGGACACTGTCAGCTCAGCAGCACCGCAGACTGCTACAGTAAGCTACTATAGTAGTATGTATCAAGAAGAAAGAAAAGAAAAAAACACGGGTAGGTGGTATACAATTATGGATGGACCAGTGACTGCCGACACAGAGGTAGCTACAGCCGTGGACTACCGTACTGTGTCTGCTGCTAATATAGACTGGATGATAATGAGATGAAATTAATATATATATATATATATATATATAATATCACTAGTACTACAGCCGGACAGGTATATATATTTATTATGTAATGACTGATGACGGACCTGCTGGACACTGGCAGCTCAGCAGCACCGCAGACTGCTACAGTAAGCTACTATAGTAGTATGTATCAAGAAGAAAGAAAAAAAAAAAACACGGGTAGGTGGTATACAATTATGGATGGACCAGCGACTGCCGACACAGAGGTAGCTACAGCCGTGGACTACCGTACTGTGTCTGCTGCTAATATAGACTGGATGATAATGAGATGAAATTAATATATATATATATAATATCACTAGTACTGCAGCCGGACAGGTATATATATTTATTATGTAATGACTGATGACGGACCTGCTGGACACTGTCAGCTCAGCAGCACCGCAGACTGCTACAGTAAGCTACTATAGTAGTATGTATCAAGAAGAAAGAAAAGAAAAAAAACACGGGTAGGTGGTATACAATTATGGATGGACCAGCGACTGCCGACACAGAGGTAGCTACAGCCGTGGACTACCGTATTGTGTCTGCTGCTAATATAGACTGGATGATAATGAGATGAAATTAATATATATATATATAATATCACTAGTACTGCAGCCGGACAGGTATATATATTTATTATGTAATGACTGATGACGGACCTGCTGGACACTGTCAGCTCAGCAGCACCGCAGACTGCTACAGTAAGCTACTATAGTAGTATGTATCAAGAAGAAAGAGAAAAAAAAAACACGGGTAGGTGGTATACAATTATGGATGGACCAGCGACTGCCGACACAGAGGTAGCTACAGCCGTGGACTACCGTACTGTGTCTGCTGCTAATATAGACTGGATGATAATGAGATGAAATTAATATATATATATATAATATCACTAGTACTGCAGCCGGACAGGTATATATATTTATTATGTAATGACTGATGACGGACCTGCTGGACACTGTCAGCTCAGCAGCACCGCAGACTGCTACAGTAAGCTACTATAGTAGTATGTATCAAGAAGAAAAGAAAAAAAACACGGGTAGGTGGTATACAATTATATATATATTATATACAATTATATATATATATATATATATATATATATATATATATTAAACTGGTGGTGATTAATTAAACTGGTGGTCAGGTCACTGGTCACACTATCAGCAACTTGCAAGTAGTACTCCTAAGCAGACAATCACAATATATATACTGGTGGTCAGTGTGGTCACAATGGCAGTGTGGCACTCTGGCAGCAAAAGTGTGCACTGTACGTTAAAATATGTACTCCTGCTCTCAGACTCTAACTGCTCCCCACTGTCTCCCCCTCAAGTCAGATATACAGTCACACTATCACTTCAGCAAGTAGTAGTACTCCTCCTAATGCTCCCCAAAATTACTAAAGTAAATACTGTGTCTCTCTCTACTCTAGTCTCACTCTCTTCTCTATAAACGGAGAGGACGCCAGCCACGTCCTCTCCCTATCAATCTCAATGCACGTGTGAAAATGGCGGCGACGCGCGGCTCCTTATATAGAATCCGAGTCTCGCGATAGAATCGGAGCCTCGCGAGAATCCGACAGCGGGATGATGACGTTCGGGCGCGCTCGGGTTAACCGAGCAAGGCGGGAAGATCCGAGTCGCTCGGACCCGTGTAAAAAAACATGAAGTTCGGGCGGGTTCGGATTCCGAGGAACCGAACCCGCTCATCTCTAGTATTTATTCATAATTGATGTAGAGTCTAGCTCTTACTGTAACTTACTGTAGGTGTGAATATCTTCATTGAGAGTTTTTTGAAGGAACATCTTCCTAAACACCCAGCATGAATAATGGTGTTCATATTTGGTATGTAATCCCAATATTGTTTCCCATTATATATTTTCCCTCCAAAACCTCCATTTCCAAACTATAAACTATATATTTTTTTCACACATTTGCCCTTGAAAAAGTCATTGAGACGAAACTCGTAGGGTTCACCAATCTGCATTGATCGTGTACATGTAAATGAGAATTTCACCCTGAGCTCACACCTATAAAGGTGAGGGTGTGCAGTTTTCCAACTCCTCAATACTGGCATGAACATGTTAAGATTGGTGTTGTACACATATTTTACATGCACAAAGCTTTTTTATTGTTTTTATACATTGTGAATAAATGATACTCTTGATATAAAAACTGGAATATTGGGGGGCGTGGTCTAGCTGCTGGGGGGGGGGGGGGGGGCTAGCTGCTGAGGAGACTGGACGTGCCTGAGGAGGAGCTCCTGCAGCTTTGCCCTTTAAATCGCTATCTTTACTCTCCCTGGACTCCCACTGCTGCCTTGAGCTCCACTATCCCCTCTGAAGCTGTCTGGGTGAGCGCTGCGGAGTCGGGGAGCAGCCTTGGAGCTCCAGCGGGCTGCGGCCTACCCATACTCTGTGATCCAGGGTCTCGATTTCTGCATCCACCCGCCGCTGGCGCCCGGGGATACGGACCCGCCGGGCGGCTGCCCGCTCCCCCCGCTGGAGTCTCTACCGCTGCTGGCAGCTTCGTTGCAGCCCCCCTTGCCTCACCAGCCCGCTCTGCTGCCTGAACCGCTGCTCGGCTGGCCCGCTGGAGATGCCGCGCAGCGGCCATATTGGAGGAGGTACAGTCGAGCTCCCTTCTGGTGCCACACCTGCCGCCGGCTGACTTGGGCCCCAGACCCCCTCCTGCCTCACCTGTGACCCTCGAGGCTGGCCGCTGCTTCCTGCGGGGACCCTCCTCACCCCGCCGGCCTGCTCTGCTGCCTGTTTTGTGGCTCGGCCTGCAACCCGGAGACGCCGCACGGTGGCCATATTGAGGAGGGCACGGGCGGACTCTCTTCTAACTCAGCTCCTACTACCTATTGACTCGGGCCCAGGGCTCCCCCCTACCTCGCCTGCGATCCCCGGGGCTGGCTGCTGTTCGCCACGAGAGCCATGGACGGCGTGCCCGGCCCCTACGGGTTGCGGCCTGGTCGGTCTGGCGGCCCGGGATCTCGGGCTTGACGCGGCCCCCCCTCCTGCGCCCCATACCACGGAGGATCTGGGGGCTACGCTCTCATCATACAAGGCTCCATACCCTTCTGCACCCCTTATTGCGGTGCTCTCCACGCAGCTTCTACGCTTCTTTAGACGCTCAGTGAGCCACATGGGGCTCATGGCACCCTAATTACAGCGACCATTTTGTGACAGGGGTTCTTGTCGCCTATATTTCATTATACTACTATATTGATCCAGGATTCTGTACCAATAATGTCTCAGAAAAACCGCAAGAATTCCCAGACGCCTAAACCTAGTATCTTACGTGCTTGGGAGAAAGCCGGTTCCTCAGCTCGGAACTCACTCTCAGCTGAGCAGTCATCTGAATCTATCGATCCCGTTACCTCCCCTGCTCCACTTTCTACTGAAGATATCATGGCCATTGTCACGAAAACGATTCAGTCAGAGATGAGGGCGGTCTTAACTGAGTTTAGAACCGAACTGGCTGACCTGGGCTCCCGTACTGATTCGTTTGAACGCAAGGTTGATGAAGTTTGCCACTTTCAGACGGTGGTTGAACAAGAAATCTCGGACATTCGGGCTGATATGGAAGCGTACAGAGACCACTTAGAGGATATTGATAATCGCAATCGCCGGAACAATATCCGAATCCGCAACATTCCTGAGAGTGTGTCATCTGAGTCTCTTCCCGACTACTTAGGGCATCTCTTTCAACAGCTGGTCCCAGATGTTTCTGGGGCCTTCCTTCATTTGGACCGTGCCCATAGAGCCCTCCGTCCCAAACCGCCTCCAAACCAACCGCCACGTGACGTTATTATACGTTTCCATTACAACTCTACCAAGGAATGAATCATGCTGTCGGCTAGAGGGACACCGTTGGTTTCTTATGCCGGCTCCCAATTGCAGCTTTTTCAAGACCTTGCCCCCTCTACCCTTAAGAAGCACAGAGACCTCGTCAATATAACCAAGACGCTCCGAGCCCATTCCATCAAATATAAGTGGGGCTTCCCCTTCCAATTGCAAGTTACTCAGAATGGTACGATGTTTGCAATCAAAACCCCGGCACAGGGAGTGGACTTGCTTAAAACTCTTGGCATCTTTGAGGATCTCCCTGAATCGATCCAGAACCAGCTGTCACCCTCGGCCTCGGGGCTCCAGGGCTCCAGCTCCAGATTGGTCTTCCACTTGAACATTCCCCGGTATTTCATAACACAGCCTTCGCTAAGGTGATTTCCACTGTTTTTTCTTTTTATCTATATGTCGTGTTTTCACATTTGTTCCCCATGTTTTCTTTTTAAGCCTGATGGTTATGTCTTTACTCAACCCCTGATACTGTTGTGCTGTACGCACTCTACTTTACTACTAGGAGCTCCCCACTATGGGGCTGTTCCCACCTTACTGTTATGATAATTCAATGCATAGATGTTGGCGGATTAGTACTGTGCTTTTCTGTTCCTGTTCGTATTTTTCCAGCAATGTTTATATCTGATCAATCTCTGATACTATTGAATGTTTTATCCCGCCCTCTTCCTATGCTCATGCTGCTTGCAATATCCACATTTGTTTTTATAATGCAATTCTGTCAGCCTCTATTATCCCCCTGTCGCATGGTCGCTTCCCCTTTTCCCTTTTTCTCTATGTTTCTCCTCACTTTATTTGCTCTTCTTTAACGAGCCCAAACCCCCCACTGAAGGATGCGCCCGGACGGCGCTTATCCTTTTTTTGTTGAACCCGGCCCTTCTATAGGAAAGGGTTTCTCCCTTCTGTATACTTATACGGATTCTTCTCCCTTTTCACTCTTTCCTTTCTTTTCTTCTCCTCATTTTCATCCCCATAGCCAGTCCGGTCCCTCCCTGCCTTACACTCTGCATCACCCACACCCTTTCCCACCATGACTTTGAACGTTTTATCGGTTAATGCTAACGGCCTTAATTCTCCCACTAAGCGAGCCATGGCCATCCAACTATTTAATAGACGGAAATCCGATATTGTTTTGCTCCAGGAGACTCATTTTAAATCCCTCATCCCTCTATGTCCTGTAAACAATTTCCACACGTCTACTACTCTAATATGCCTGCCAAGCGTAGAGGCACTGCTATCATGATTCGTTGTGGCCTCCCCATAGTTGTTCATGATACTATATCGGATCCCCAGGGCCGCTACATTATCCTCTCATGTTCCTATAACCAGGTTCCTTTCGTTCTGGCTTCCATATATGCTCCTAATGCGCAGCAGGGTTCTCTTTTCATGGCCTTTTTTGACAGCCTCTCCCAGCTCCCAACGGGCATGACTATAATTGGTGGAGACTGTAATGTTACTATGGATCCCCTTCTGGACAGGTCCCATCCCGGTGCTACTGCCGTTTCTTCCACCAAACTAGCTAAACGCCTACAATTACATCTGTCACTTTATAATCTGTACGATGGTTGGAGAACTTTGTATCCCTCAGCGAAGGGATTTACTCACTACTCCCCACCTCATGATCTCTATACACGTATTGACTATGTGTTTGTCGACCGTGACACGACCCAACAGCTCGTCAGTGCTCAGACGCTCCCCATCTCCTGGTCAGACCACTCAGCTGTCCTGTCTGAGATTTCGATTCCCTCTTCACTCCCCCCTATCCGATCCTGGCGCTTA
Organism: Pseudophryne corroboree; assembly: GCF_028390025.1. Taxonomy (NCBI): domain Eukaryota; kingdom Metazoa; phylum Chordata; class Amphibia; order Anura; family Myobatrachidae; genus Pseudophryne; species Pseudophryne corroboree. Next base: position 332,591,750 of record NC_086450.1, on the reverse strand, counting down.
AATGAATCCCTTATCCTCAAAAAATGCAATGTTGCTGATATTACCACTGCACTGACAAATTTCTACGCAGATAATGCGACTCCAGACATCACTCCCTCCTTGCTATGGGAAGCACACAAGGCCACCATTCGCGGCTACCTTATAAGCCTCTCGGCTGTCCAAAGAAAAACCGAGGTGCAACGTATCCGGGACCTTGAATCGGATCTTGTTGCCCTGACCCCTTTGCATCAACGCCGCCCCAGAAAGAAAACGTATTCCAAACTTCTAGCAGTTAAGGGCCAATTGTTTCAAATTCTGACCAAAAAGGCAGTCAAGGCACTCTTATGGGCGCGTCAGAGGTTCTATGAGAAATCTGATAAGGCTGATACCTTGCTAGCCCAGAAACTCAGAGCGAAGCGCACCCAAAACCGCATTGTGTCTCTGCGATGCGCTGACGATTCCACCACGTTCGACCCGACGCATATGGCCTCTCAATTTCGGGACGGACTATTACACATCTTTGTACAATCTCCTACCCATCTCGGACTCTGACTTCCACTATGTCATAGAACTTCAAGACTACCTATCCTCTTGTAATCTCCCTAAGCTTTCTGAATCGGACGTGTCGAAGCTTAACGCCCCCATCTCTATAGAAGAAATCTCGGCAGCCATTAAACAGCTACGCCGTTCCGCAGCCCCTGGCCCTGATGGCTATACCGCCCTGTACTATAAAAAATGTATAACCCCGTTGCTCCCCATGATTCAATCCCTATTTAATTCAGTCCTAGGCGGGGGATCATTTGATGAGGCCACCACCAGGGCCAATCTTATCCTCATTCCTAAGCCTGATAGGGATCCTTTAGAGATGAAGAACTATCGACCTATCACACTTCTAAATGTCGACCTGAAGCTCTTTGCTAAAATTTTGGCTAACAGACTTGCCCCATTTCTGCCCTCCCTCGTTCACCCCGACCAGGTCGGCTTTATCCCATGTAGGCAAGCTGCAGATAACACCAGGCGCCTCATCGACCTCATCCACCTGGCACAAGATAAGTTTCTTTCGACACTGGTGGTGGCCCTTGACGCAGAGAAGGCCTTTGATAGGGTGGCCTAGCCATTTTTACAACAGACACTTCTCAATATGGGCTTGCATGGGGCCTTTTATAAAGGTGTCACTTTGCTTTATCACAATCCCTCAGCCTCCATCTTAATTAACGGTTTATCCTCCGACCCCCTTCCCATACGAAACGACACCCGACAGGGTTGTCCCCTCTCCCCCCTGCTGTTTGCCCTCATTATGGAGCCGTTGGCGGCTAGAATTAGACTGAATCATAATATATCTGGTATCGTGTAGGGAAATCAGAATCACAAAATCGCACTATATGCCGATGACGTTATTCTTACCCTTAAGCACCGCCTGGAGGGAGGTCTGGGAGTCCCTGATCTCCTTAAATATTATAGAGCTACTCACTTAACTACGTGTGCCCTTTGGCACGCTAATCCTGGCCATAGAGTCTGGACACATCTGGAGGCAGCCTCACTTCAAAAGTACTCTCCTTATAGCTTTCTATGGTGCCAGCCCAAACACCGCCCTCCTGCTTCCTCTTTGTTGCCCACTGTACGCTTTACTCTTTCCATTTGGGACCTTTGTTCTTGGCTCTACCAGCTACGTTCCTTCCATCCCCTTCTCACCCCTCTGTGGAATAACCCTAGCTTCCCGCCGGGTGAGAACCATTCAGCGTTTGATTCGTGGATCAATAACAACATGCTGTTCCTTTTGGACATTGCTACCCTCCATTCGTTCCCTACATTTGCTGATCTACAATCCCATTTCTCCCTCCCACACTCAGCCTTCTATCAATTCTTACAGATACGCCACTTTTTTGCCTCTATCCCCAGACCATCCTCCATGGGAGGTAAATCGAGCTTTGAATCTTTGTGCTGCACTTGCCGATCAACCAAGGGATTGCTTTCGGCTATATACCAAATCTTGCTTGCTCATAATTTGCCCCAAAAGGAGCCACATGGGATAGCTTGGGAACGGGAGGTGGGTGACACTCTGACGCCTGAGGATTGGTCTGTTGTCAAACAGGAAATCTCCACGAGCTCCATCTCAGTTCGAATTAAAGAAAACTCTTACAAATTATACTATCGCTGGTACTTGGTACCTACGCGTCTCCATACAATCTACCCCTCGTGCTCAGATAGATGTTGGCGACTATGTGGTCAACGCGGAACCCTGCTGCACATTTGGTGGAATTGCCCGCGGATTACGGGATACTGGACTAAGATCCATAAACTAATTTTTAACATTCTGGGCCTATCGGTTCCGATGTCACCTTTCTACAATTTGCTTTCTCGTCCAGTGCTTCACACTCCCCGCCATCAACAGAAATTAGTTAAGCATATTCTGAATACGGCTAAATGCCAAATTGCAGCTAACTGGAAATCTATATCACCCCCTACTGTTCCTGCTACCATAAACGCTATATGGCAAACCTATAGACTAGAACGTATCGCTGCGGTACTTCATTACACCCCAGCTCACTTTATTGCAACGTGACGACATATTTCGGTGCTGAACCTCCGTTGGCTACCATATAATAATTTTCAACCTATGCTTATGCTTAAGGGTTCCCATGCTCTAGGCTTATATCCATTTTGTATTACCCTGATGCATAGCTCCGGCTCTTGGGACCGTCCGGCTTATGGCCACCTTCTCGTGGTTCTGTACGCTCAGGCATGCCTACTTGGTTGATCTGTTTCATAATTTCTCCCATTTTTATGCAGATACACTGTTTTTGTTACTCTGTTACTAAGCACGATGTGTGCTATTATTTGATGTATGTATCTCCTGCTTTGCAAACATATTGGTAAACGCTAAAAATCAATAAAAAATATTTCTAAAAAAAAAAAAAAAACTGGAATATCAACGGCTGTCTATTTCTTTGGGTGATATTTCTCTGGTGAGAGGGTATTTTTCAGGATACTCTATACCAATCCCTTTTAGAAGGAAAATTTGTACTCTACAGAGCTCACTGGCCCGGTTGATGTGAACTACCAGTGGCGGAACTACCGCCAGTGCAAGCTGTGCCTTGCACTGGGGCCCGCCACTGTCAAGGGGCCCAAAGACAGCGGCATGTAATGAGTCAAACTGACTCATTACATGCCGCTGTGTGCTGCGACCACCGCCGTCCACCGAGGAGAGGAGCGCAGCGGCCATGAAGGGGAAGGAGGAGGAGGGAGGTGGAGGTGGGAGCCGCAGCAGATGCGCATCCCAGCATTCACAGCGGCGTAGGACAGCCTATGGTGAAGGAGAGGGACAGCTGAAGCAGCGCCTCCACCAATTACACTGCGCTGCTGCGGCTCCCGCCTCCACCTCCCTCCTTCTCCTTCCCCCCTGCCCGGGATCTGCCAGAAGCTGCTGCACCAAGGAGCCTGACTGCCAGTGGAGACAGTAAGTATAATCTATTCTCTTTCTTTGTTTCTTTCTACCTATCTATATATTCTGTCTGTCTGCCTTAATGTGTAAAAAGGGGGACACTGTCTGCCATAATGTGTAAAAAGGGGGACGCTGTCTGCCGTAATGTGTTAAAAGGGGACGCTGTCTGCCGTTATGTGTAAAAAGGGGACGCTGTCTGCCGTAATGTGCAAAAAGGGGACGCTGTCTGCCGTAATGTGTAAAAAGAGGACGCTGTCTACCGTAATGTGTAAAAAGGGGACGCTGTCTGCTGTAATGTGTAAAAAGGGACGCTGTCTGCCGTAATGTGTAAAAAGGGGAATCTGTCCGCTGTAAGGTGTAAAAGGGGCTCTACCTGGTGCAGTCGCGCTACTGTGCGGTGTAATTTGAATAATGGAGACTACTGTGTGCCGTTATATAATTGGTATTATTTTGTGGCCAAGCCCCTTTCCCACGAAGCCACGCTCCTATATTTTTTGCGTGCGTCTACGGTGCGCACTGCCCCTGTTTTACGGTGCGTACTGCCCCTGTTCCAATGCCGTTTCTTGCACACAGCGCTAAAATGTCTAGTTACGGCACGGTTGCTAGGTATCCATTTCTCTGGCCCTGAGCAGGTCTCCCTCACCAGATCCTCTCCAGGGGTGAGGGGGTGGACTTGGATGGGATGGGGGGGGGGGGGGGCAAAGCATTTTGTCGCAGCTGGGCCCACCGCTCGCTAGTTCCGCCACTGTGAACCACACAGAATTGGTTTATGCTGAATTTACAGCTGTGTATATACTAGCGCACTAGGATCATTTTTGTATATAATTGTCCTCCTGAATCTTTACTAACAGGGGTTCTATCCATTGTGCTGCTCCATTATAGCACAATATAATAGTTACTTGTGTGCGTGCGTATATATATTATATATATATATATATATATATATGTAAAACAATAGAGGATAGCGCCTAGGTAAATTCAGTAAGACCCCCTAAAACAGAGGAATATAATGACTATATAGTCAGGCCTAACACTCCTCACAAGTAAGTAAGTGGCAGCTTTTAAACAATATGAAGATAAATATAAAAAATGAAGTATAAAAAGCGCCTAATAGTGTTGGTGAATCACTCTTCGTGAAAAATTGTGATAATAAAACAGACAAAGTATAACAACTTAGCTGCGGATATTTCTGGTGGATGACTCTTAGAAACCGGACATGTAAAGGAGAGATAAAATTGACATAGTGTGTACTGTTTTTAAATTTCCACAGGTGTTTAAAAAGCAGTTTATAGGAACTGTGCAGGTTCCAAATTTATAGTAAAAAACTATGTTTAGTTAAAAACAATAGTTTAATAAACACACTCCTGCCATACATGCAGGTTACATACATAGATAAAACAGCACAAAAGTTTTAAGGACATATATAGCAGCTGATTCAATTCTAAAATGCAGGTATTAATCGTACAATATTAAGAAGTATAGCAGGCTTATCTGTCCACATATATAGTTTTCGGATTAGATTTCATCCGTAAATGCAAGTATCAAACGTACAAGATAAAAGGTAAAAACATGGCTTATCTGTCCACGAATGGGAAGTCAAAGGGGTGAGCATCCAGTCCTTGTTCCAACGCATTTCGTCCTAGTGTGAGGACTTCTTCAAGGGGATGACATACTGTGGGAGTCCTGGGATTTTTATACTAAAATATGTGGTCACATGTAAGGAAGTGATCTCACTTCCTGTGTATCCTTCCGGATTTTAGTGGAGTATAAGAATTTAAATATATATCATTTGTGGTCTATAAATAGCGAGGATAGTATAAATGGAACATATATATATCTTTATAGTGGAGAAAACAAGTGTTTAAAAAACAGTGTTGAACGATGCTTGGAACGCAAAAGCGTCACTTCCGGTTATCGCCGTGGAACGCATCGCGTCATTTCCGTTAGCGGTAATATTCAGTTCAAGTCATAGAGGACGGGAGAGACGGCGCAATCTTTAATAGAAACACGGGAGAGGTTCATTATGGCTCAATGTTCAGTAATATGTTGTTTTACATGAACCGCTGTAGCGCGACGTCACTTCCGGCCTGGAAGGTATAACAGAAAACGGACACTCCATTTCCGCCGACATCATATCCGGTTGTTGGAACGCACGGCCATCTTTGATGAATGGATTTAATCTGTAAATGTTGGAACGCAAATGTTCATAGATGCTTAATAAAACCTTATTTTTATATATATATATATATTTTTGTTTATAAGTGTTGATTATGCTAAAAGTGACTAATAAGGAACTAATAAGGAAACCGTGTTATATTTACGATATATTCAATATTTAAAATATTTAAAAGTGAAGATTAGGTGCCAGATATGTGATATAAAAAAAGGATATAAAAAAGATATAAAAAAGATAAAAAAGATAATAAGGAGAGAGCAGGGGAAGGGAATGGGTGAGGGTTTTTATAGAAAAGGAGCAATTTCGAATCCCTCGTTGAATCCTAGGGGTGCCATAGTTCTCAGCTCGAAAATCCAGAACATTTCTCTTTGTGACAGTTTATTCAAGATATCTCCGCCCCTTTCACCCAAGGTCACATTTTCTATACCTTTAAAGGTGAGGTTATCGGGGTTGGAGTTGTGTGCTTCTTGGAAATGCCTGTAAATCGCGTGCGTTGAAATTTTATTTTTTATATTTCTTACATGTTCTTGGATGCGTATTTTTAAACATCTCTTAGTTTTTCCAACATATCTCTGGCCGCACGTGCATTCCAACAGATAAATCACCATAGTGGAGTTGCAGTTAATGAAAGTTTTAATGGTATATTCTCGTGTATTGTCGCTGTTAGAGAACGTTTTTCTGTTTCTATGGACTAGTTTGCAAATTATGCAATTGCCGCATTTATAGCTTCCTTGACATTTCAATGTCGACGTAGGTTTTGTCGTTTTCAATAGACTTGGTGCTAAGATTTCTTTCAGGTTATTGCTTTTCCTATATACAATCTGTGGTTGAGGGGGGAGAATATCTTTAAGAATAGGATCCATCATAAGTATATTCCAATGTTTACTCAGTGATTGTTTGATGGCTGTTTCATGACAACTATAGGTTGTGACAAAAGGGATGAAGGGCCGTTGGAGAGCCTGATCAGTTTTAATTTGAGCATTCTGTGTTGAGTTTTTCCTGGTTTTCTCCAGGGCTTTTGAAATAATTTCTTCCGGATACTCCCTTTCCTCAAATCTCCTGGCGTACAGCTGTAGTTGGCAGTCCTGGTCTTCCTTTTGGCTGCAGTTTCTTTTTATCCGATGGAATTGTGAATAAGGGATGTTTTGCTTCCAGTTTTTTTGGTGACAGCTTTTATAATGCAGGTAGCTGTTTGTATCAACCTTTTTCACGAAGTTGCAAGTGATGATTTCTGTTTCTTTTGATGACAGTACTAGATCCAGGAATTCGATCTTATCTTTGTTATGCTTTTCTGTGAATTTCAGATTGTATTGGTTTAGGGATATCTTCTGAAAGAAGTCCAGGAACGAGGATTCTGTCCCTTCCCAGATGATAAGTATATCATCAATATACCTTTTGTAGATCACCAGTTGGTCGGCAAATGCATTATTCGAAAAAATGTTTTCTTCTTCCCAGCTGCCCATTAGAAGGTTGGCGAAACTGGGGGCAAAAATAGTCCCCATGGCTGTTCCGCGTGTTTGCAGGTAAAAAGACTCTTTGAATTTAAAATAATTGTGACTCAGAATAAATCTGATAAAATCACAAATGGCTTTTTTGTGTACAGCAGTTAGACCAGTATCCCTATCCAGGAATTTTTTACAAGCAGTAATACCAGTTTCGTGTATAATGCATGTGTACAAGCTTTCTACGTCGATAGTAACCCATAAGTAGGTTTCTTTCCAAGTTGTATTTTTCACAGTTTCCAGTACACTGTTGGTGTCCTTTAGGTAGGAAGGTAATCCAATTACATATTTTTTCAAGCAGAGGTCGATGTATTCAGATAGGTGTGAAGTTAGGGAGTCAATGCCCGCAATAATTGGTCTGCCCGGGGGATTTGTCATATTTTTATGTATCTTAGGAAGATAATAAAAAATTGGAATAATTGGGGATGTTATCATCAAGAACTGGTACTCTTCTTTCTCCAGGACATAGCAGTGTAGGTAATGTATCAGCAAAATTCTCAGGTCTTCGGTGTACTGTTGTGTGGGGTCTTGAGACAGTTGTTTATAGGAGTTGATGTCACTTAGGAGACGAGTAGCTTCTTTCTCATATGCTGATCTGTCTAAAATGACTACTCCTCCTCCTTTATCAGCCTGCTTGATTACAATTTCAGGGTTGGTCTTCAGGTTTTTCAAGGCTTGCTTCTCATGATTCTTCAAATTATTCTGTTTTATGGGTGGAAGATCTTGTTCACATAAGTCTTTCTTAACCAAGTCTTGAAATATGGCGATATGGTGTCCTTTGGATTCCAGCGGGTAGTATTTTGATTTTCTTTTTAAGCCTGATTTCGATTCAGGAATAGGGTTCTTGTCAGTTTCCTTTTTTGCAAAATGTCTTTTCAATGTGAGGTTTCTAGTAAATTTGTTAAGGTCTATGAAGGTGTTGAACTTATTCATCTGATTTGATGGTGCGAATTTTAGTCCTTTGCTCAATAATGAAATTTCAGATTCGTTAAGTTTGTGTTGCGAAAGGTTAAAAATTCCATTAGACGTATTTTCTAGTTCTGTTGGTATTTTCTTTTCGCGTTTTGTCCGCCCGCTGCCTCGGGTGCCTCTTCTTCTACGAAGGTCCTTTTTATTGGTGATGGTTTCTTGAACCGTTCTCGGAAGAAAGTTTTTTTCTGTGACTCTGGGTTGGTGGTATATGGATCGGGGGATAAAAAATCCGAGTCACTGTTTGAATCCTGTCGTTGAAGGGCAGTGAATCTGTTGGTCATAGTGAGTTTCTTGTGTTGCGGTGTATATGTTCTCTGTATTCCCAGATTTTGTCTCATTCTGGGTTGGCGGGGTGTGATTTTCCAGCCTCGCTTTCTTGGATCTTGGTAAATCGGATTTTTTTCCGTTCTGTTGGTAATAAATCTACTCCAATTTTTTACTCTGTTGTTGAGATAATCCTGTTTATCTCGTTGAAATTTTTTCTCCTTCCCTTTTATGACTTCTTCTTCGATTTTTTCAAGTTTCTTAGTGAGGGTCAGATCATTAGCCTTAAAGATTTCTTTATCTTTATGGGGTAGCAAGAGTGTTTCTTTCAGTAGTAATTCTTCTTCCAATTTCTGGAGAGTCTTAGATTTTTCAGAAATAATTAATTTCATTAAATTAGTAGAACACTCGTGTAGGATTTTGTCCCAACTGGATATAAATTCCTGATCTTCAATACCAAAAGTGGGGTTTTTTTGTATCCGGAGACCCCTGGGAACTCTGTTGGCTGCAATATAGTGTTCTAGTCCTTTTATTTCCCACCAAGTTTTAATTTCTTTGGTTAATAATCTCTCTGTTTCCCAAAACAATTCGTCTATGTCATCTGTTTGTAAGGCCGCCTGTTGGGCTGTTTGGTTGTCTTCATTGAAGATTTTTTGGCACAGATTATTTCTTTTATCTAGGCCTCTATGTTTCAACATGGCAGGGAGAGTCTAGGGAATAACCGGCAGCTATACAGTAATAAGTGATTTATGTAAAACAATAGAGGATAGCGCCTAGGTAAATTCAGTAAGACCCCCTAAAACAGAGGAATATAATGACTATATAGTCAGGCCTAACACTCCTCACAAGTAAGTAAGTGGCAGCTTTTAAACAATATGAAGATAAATATAAAAAATGAAGTATAAAAAGCGCCTAATAGTGTTGGTGAATCACTCTTCGTGAAAAATTGTGATAATAAAACAGACAAAGTATAACAACTTAGCTGCGGATATTTCTGGTGGATGACTCTTAGAAACCGGACATGTAAAGGAGAGATAAAATTGACATAGTGTGTACTGTTTTTAAATTTCCACAGGTGTTTAAAAAGCAGTTTATAGGAACTGTGCAGGTTCCAAAATTATAGTAAAAAACTATGTTTAGTTAAAAACAATAGTTTAATAAACACACTCCTGCCATACATGCAGGTTACATACATAGATACTGTGTATCCTTCCGGATTTTAGTGGAGTATAAGAATTTAAATATATATCATTTGTGGTCTATAGATAGCGAGGATAGTATAAATGGAACATATATATATCTTTATAGTGGAGAAAACAAGTGTTTAAAAAACAGTGTTGAACGATGCTTGGAACGCAAAAGCGTCACTTCCGGTTATCGCCGTGGAACGCATCGCGTCATTTCCGTTAGCGGTAATATTCAGTTCAAGTCATAGAGGACGGGAGAGACGGCGCAATCTTTAATAGAAACACGGGAGAGGTTCATTATGGCTCAATGTTCAGTAATATGTTGTTTTACATGAACCGCTGTAGCGCGACGTCACTTCCGGCCTGGAAGGTATAACAGAAAACGGACACTCCATTTCCGCCGACATCATATCCGGTTGTTGGAACGCACGGCCATCTTTGATGAATGGATTTAATCTGTAAATGTTGGAACGCAAATGTTCATAGATGCTTAATAAAACCTTATTTTTATATATATATATATATTTTTGTTTATAAGTGTTGATTATGCTAAAAGTGACTAATAAGGAACTAATAAGGAAACCGTGTTATATTTACGATATATTCAATATTTAAAATATTTAAAAGTGAAGATTAGGTGCCAGATATGTGATATAAAAAAAAGGATATAAAAAAGATATAAAAAAGATAAAAAAGATAATAAGGAGAGAGCAGGGGAAGGGAATGGGTGAGGGTTTTTATAGAAAAGGAGCAATTTCGAATCCCTCGTTGAATCCTAGGGGTGCCATAGTTCTCAGCTCGAAAATCCAGAACATTTCTCTTTGTGACAGTTTATTCAAGATATCTCCGCCCCTTTCACCCAAGGTCACATTTTCTATACCTTTAAAGGTGAGGTTATCGGGGTTGGAGTTGTGTGCTTCTTGGAAATGCCTGTAAATCGCGTGCGTTGAAATTTTATTTTTTATATTTCTTACATGTTCTTGGATGCGTATTTTTAAACATCTCTTAGTTTTTCCAACATATCTCTGGCCGCACGTGCATTCCAACAGATAAATCACCATAGTGGAGTTGCAGTTAATGAAAGTTTTATTGGTATATTCTCGTGTATTGTCGCTGTTAGAGAACGTTTTTATGTTTCTATGGACTAGTTTGCAAATTATGCAATTGCCGCATAGACGAATTGTTTTGGGAAACAGAGAGATTATTAACCAAAGAAATTAAAACTTGGTGGGAAATAAAAGGACTAGAACACTATATTGCAGCCAACAGAGTTCCCAGGGGTCTCCGGATACAAAAAAAAACCACTTTTGGTATTGAAGATCAGGAATTTATATCCAGTTGGGACAAAATCCTACACGAGTGTTCTACTAATTTAATGAAATTAATTATTTCTGAAAAATCTAAGACTCTCCAGAAATTGGAAGAAGAATTACTACTGAAAGAAACACTCTTGCTACCCCATAAAGATAAAGAAATCTTTAAGGCTAATGATCTGACCCTCACTAAGAAACTTGAAAAAATCGAAGAAGAAGTCATAAAAGGGAAGGAGAAAAAATTTCAACGAGATAAACAGGATTATCTCAACAACAGAGTAAAAAATTGGAGTAGATTTATTACCAACAGAACGGAAAAAAATCCGATTTACCAAGATCCAAGAAAGCGAGGCTGGAAAATCACACCCCGCCAACCCAGAATGAGACAAAATCTGGGAATACAGAGAACATATACACCGCAACACAAGAAACTCACTATGACCAACAGATTCACTGCCCTTCAACGACAGGATTCAAACAGTGACTCGGATTTTTTATCCCCCGATCCATATACCACCAACCCAGAGTCACAGAAAAAAACTTTCTTCCGAGAACGGTTCAAGAAACCATCACCAATAAAAAGGACCTTCGTAGAAGAAGAGGCACCCGAGGCAGCGGGCGGACAAAACGCGAAAAGAAAATACCAACAGAACTAGAAAATACGTCTAATGGAATTTTTAACCTTTCGCAACACAAACTTAATGAATCTGAAATTTCATTATTGAGCAAAGGACTAAAATTCGCACCATCAAATCAGATGAATAAGTTCAACACCTTCATAGACCTTAACAAATTTACTAGAAACCTCACATTGAAAAGACATTTTGCAAAAAAGGAAACTGACAAGAACCCTATTCCTGAATCGAAATCAGGCTTAAAAAGAAAATCAAAATACTACCCGCTGGAATCCAAAGGACACCATATCGCCATATTTCAAGACTTGGTTAAGAAAGACTTATGTGAACAAGATCTTCCACCCATAAAACAGAATAATTTGAAGAATCATGAGAAGCAAGCCTTGAAAAACCTGAAGACCAACCCTGAAATTGTAATCAAGCAGGCTGATAAAGGAGGAGTAGTAGTCATTTTAGACAGATCAGCATATGAGAAAGAAGCTACTCGTCTCCTAAGTGACATCAACTCCTATAAACAACTGTCTCAAGACCCCACACAACAGTACACCGAAGACCTGAGAATTTTGCTGATACATTACCTACACTGCTATGTCCTGGAGAAAGAGGAGTACCAGTTCTTGATGATAACATCCCCAATTATTCCAATTTTTTATTATCTTCCTAAGATACATAAAAATATGACAAATCCCCCGGGCAGACCAATTATTGCGGGCATTGACTCCCTAACTTCACACCTATCTGAATACATCGACCTCTGCTTGAAAAAATATGTAATTGGATTACCTTCCTACCTAAAGGACACCAACAGTGTACTGGAAACTGTGAAAAATACAACTTGGAAAGAAACCTACTTATGGGTTACTATCGACGTAGAAAGCTTGTACACATGCATTATACACGAAACTGGTATTACTGCTTGTAAAAAATTCCTGGATAGGGATACTGGTCTAACTGCTGTACACAAAAAAGCCATTTGTGATTTTATCAGATTTATTCTGAGTCACAATTATTTTAAATTCAAAGAGTCTTTTTACCTGCAAACACGCGGAACAGCCATGGGGACTATTTTTGCCCCCAGTTTCGCCAACCTTCTAATGGGCAGCTGGGAAGAAGAAAACATTTTTTCGAATAATGCATTTGCCGACCAACTGGTGATCTACAAAAGGTATATTGATGATATACTTATCATCTGGGAAGGGACAGAATCCTCGTTCCTGGACTTCTTTCAGAAGATATCCCTAAACCAATACAATCTGAAATTCACAGAAAAGCATAACAAAGATAAGATCGAATTCCTGGATCTAGTACTGTCATCAAAAGAAACAGAAATCATCACTTGCAACTTCGTGAAAAAGGTTGATACAAACAGCTACCTGCATTATAAAAGCTGTCACCAAAAAAACTGGAAGCAAAACATCCCTTATTCACAATTCCATCGGATAAAAAGAAACTGCAGCCAAAAGGAAGACCAGGACTGCCAACTACAGCTGTACGCCAGGAGATTTGAGGAAAGGGAGTATCCGGAAGAAATTATTTCAAAAGCCCTGGAGAAAACCAGGAAAAACTCAACACAGAATGCTCAAATTAAAACTGATCAGGCTCTCCAACGGCCCTTCATCCCTTTTGTCACAACCTATAGTTGTCATGAAACAGCCATCAAACAATCACTGAGTAAACATTGGAATATACTTATGATGGATCCTATTCTTAAAGATATTCTCCCCCCTCAACCACAGATTGTATATAGGAAAAGCAATAACCTGAAAAAAATCTTAGCACCAAGTCTATTGAAAACGACAAAACCTACGTCGACATTGAAATGTCAAGGAAGCTATAAATGCGGCAATTGCATAATTTGCAAACTAGTCCATAGAAACAGAAAAACGTTCTCTAACAGCGACAATACACGAGAATATACCATTAAAACTTTCATTAACTGCAACTCCACTATGGTGATTTATCTGTTGGAATGCACGTGCGGCCAGAGATATGTTGGAAAAACTAAGAGATGTTTAAAAATACGCATCCAAGAACATGTAAGAAATATAAAAAATAAAATTTCAACGCACGCGATTTACAGGCATTTCCAAGAAGCACACAACTCCAACCCCGATAACCTCACCTTTAAAGGTATAGAAAATGTGACCTTGGGTGAAAGGGGCGGAGATATCTTGAATAAACTGTCACAAAGAGAAATGTTCTGGTTTTTCGAGCTGAGAACTATGGCACCCCTAGGATTCAACGAGGGATTCGAAATTGCTCCTTTTCTATAAAAACCCTCACCCATTCCCTTCCCCTGCTCTCTCCTTATTATCTTTTTTATCTTTTTTATATCTTTTTTATATCCTTTTTTTATATCACATATCTGGCACCTAATCTTCACTTTTAAATATTTTAAATATTGAATATATCGTAAATATAACACGGTTTCCTTATTAGTTCCTTATTAGTCACTTTTAGCATAATCAACACTTATAAACAAAAAAATATATATATATAAAAATAAGGTTTTATTAAGCATCTATGAACATTTGCGTTCCAACATTTACAGATTAAATCCATTCATCAAAGATGGCCGTGCGTTCCAACAACCGGATATGATGTCGGCGGAAATGGAGTGTCCGTTTTCTGTTATACCTTCCAGGCCGGAAGTGACGTCGCGCTACAGCGGTTCATGTAAAACAACATATTACTGAACATTGAGCCATAATGAACCTCTCCCGTGTTTCTATTAAAGATTGCGCCGTCTCTCCCGTCCTCTATGACTTGAACTGAATATTACCGCTAACGGAAATGACGCAATGCGTTCCACGGCGATAACCGGAAGTGACGCTTTTGCGTTCCAAGCATCGTTCAACACTGTTTTTTAAACACTTGTTTTCTCCACTATAAAGATATATATATGTTCCATTTATACTATCCTCGCTATCTATAGACCACAAATGATATATATTTAAATTCTTATACTCCACTAAAATCCGGAAGGATACACAGGAAGTGAGATCACTTCCTTACATGTGACCACATATTTTAGTATAAAAATCCCAGGACTCCCACAGTATGTCATCCCCTTGAAGAAGTCCTCACACTAGGACGAAACGCGTTGGAACAAGGACTGGATGCTCACCCCTTTGACTTCCCATTCGTGGACAGATAAGCCATGTTTTTACCTTTTATCTTGTACGTTTGATACTTGCATTTACGGATGAAATCTAATCCGAAAACTATATATGTGGACAGATAAGCCTGCTATACTTCTTAATATTGTACGATTAATACCTGCATTTTAGAATTGAATCAGCTGCTATATATGTCCTTAAAACTTTTGTGCTGTTTTATCTATGTATGTAACCTGCATGTATGGCAGGAGTGTGTTTATTAAACTATTGTTTTTAACTAAACATAGTTTTTTACTATAAATTTGGAACCTGCACAGTTCCTATAAACTGCTTTTTAAACACCTGTGGAAATTTAAAAACAGTACACACTATGTCAATTTTATCTCTCCTTTACATGTCCGGTTTCTAAGAGTCATCCACCAGAAATATCAGCAGCTAAGTTGTTATACTTTGTCTGTTTTATTATCACAATTTTTCACGAAGAGTGATTCACCAACACTATTAGGCGCTTTTTATACTTCATTTTTTATATATATATATATATATAATAAGAATTTACTTACCGATAATTCTATTTCTCATAGTCCGTAGTGGATGCTGGGGACTCCGTAAGGAGCATGGGGAATAGCGGCTCCGCAGGAGACTGGGCACATCTAAAGAAAGCTTTAGGACTATCTGGTGTGCACTGGCTCCTCCCCCTATGACCCTCCTCCAAGCCTCAGTTAGGATACTGTGCCCGGACGAGCGTACACAATAAGGAAGGATTTTGAATCCCGGGTAAGACTCATACCAGCCACACCAATCACACCGTATAACCTGTGATCTGAACCCAGTTAACAGCATGATAACAGAGGAGCCTCTGAAAGATGGCTCACAACAATAATAACCCGATTTTTGTAACAATAACTATGTACAAGTATTGCAGACAATCCGCACTTGGGATGGGCGCCCAGCATCCACTACGGACTATGAGAAATAGAATTATCGGTAAGTAAATTCTTATTTTCTCTAACGTCCTAAGTGGATGCTGGGGACTCCGTAAGGAGCATGGGGATAATACCAAAGCTCCCAAACGGGCGGGAGAGTGCGGATGACTCTGCAGCACCAAATGAGAGAACTCCAGGTCCTCCTCAGCCAGGATATCAATTTTGTAGAATTTTACAAACGTATTTGCTCCTGACCAAGTAGCTGCTCGGCAAAGTTGTAAAGCCGAGACCCCTCGGGCAGCCGCCCAAGATGAGCCCACCTTCCTTGTGGAGTGGGCATTTACAGATTTTTGGCTGTGGCAGGCCTGCCACAGAATGTGCAAGCTGAATTGTACTACAAATCCAACGAGCAATAGTCTGCTTAGAAGCAGGAGCACCCAGCTTGTTGGGTGCACACAGGATAAACAGCGAGTCAGATTTCCTGACTCCAGCCGTCCTGGAAACATATATTTTCAGGGCACTGACAACGTCTAGCAACTTGGAGGCCTCCAAGTCCCTAGTAGCCGCAGGCACCACCAATAGGTTGGTTCAGGTGAGACGCTGAAACCACCTTGGGGAGAAACTGAGGACGAGTCCTCAATTCCGCCCTGTCCGAATGGAAAATCAGATAAGGGCTTTTTCAGGATAAAGCCGCCAATTCTGACACGCGCCTGGCCCAGGCCAGGGCCAACAGCATGACCACTTTCCATGTGAGATATTTTAACTCCACAGATTTAAGTGGTTCAAACCAATGTGACTTTTGGAACCCAAAACTACATTGAGATCCCAAAGTGCCACTGGAGGCACAAAAGGAGGCTGTATATGCAGTACCCCTTTTACAAACGTCTGAACTTCAGGGACTGAAGCTAGTTCTTTTTGGAAGAAAATTGACAGGGCCGAAATTTGAACCTTAATGGACCCCAATTTCAGGCCCATAGACACTCCTGTTTGCAGGAAATGTAGGAATCGACCCAGTTGAATTTCCTCCGTCGGGCCTTACTGGCCTCGCACCACGCAACATATTTTCGCCAATTGCGGTGATAATGTTTTTGCGGTTACATCCTTCCTGGCTTTGATCAGGATAGGGATGACTTCATCCGGAATGCCTTTTTTCCTTCAGGATCCGGCGTTCAACCGCCATGCCGTCAAACGCAGCCGCGGTAAGTCTTGGAACAGACAGGGTCCTTGCTGGAGCAGGTCCCTTCTTAGAGGTAGAGGCCACGGATCCTCCGTGAGCATCTCTTGAAGTTCCGGTTACCAAGTCCTTCTTGGCCAATCCGGAACCACGAATATAGTGCTTACTCCTCTCCATCTTATCAATCTCAGTACCTTGGGTATGAGAGGCAGAGGAGGGAACACATACCCTGACTGGTACACCCACGGTGTTACCAGAGCGTCTACAGCTTATTGCCTGAGGGTCCCTGGACCTGGCGCAATACCTGTCGAGTTTTTAATCATGTGGAAGACTTCTGGGTGAAGACCCCACTCTCCCGGGTGGAGGTCGTGCTGAGGAAGTCTGCTTCCCAGTTGTCCACTCCCGGAATGAATACTGCTGACAGTGCTATCACATGATTTTCCGCCCAGCGAAGAATCCTTGCAGCTTCTGCCATTGCCCTCCTGCTTCTTGTGCCACCCTGTCTGTTTACGTGGGTGACTGCCGTGATGTTGTCCGACTGGATCAACACCGGCTGACCTTGAAGCAGAGGTCTTGCTAAGCTTAGAGCATTGCAAATGTCCCTTAGCTTCAGGATATTTATGTGAAGTGATGTCTCCAGGCTTGACCATAAGCCCTGGATATTCCTTCCCTGTGTGACTGCTCCCCAGCCTCGCAGGCTGGCATCCGTGGTCACCAGGACCCAGTCCTGAATGCCTAATCTGCGGCCCTCTAGAAGATGAGCACTCTGCAACCACCACAGGAGGTACACCCTTGTCCTTGGTGACAGGGTTATCCGCTGATGCATCTGAAGATGCGATCCGGACCATTTGTCCAGCAGGTCCCACTGGAAAGTTCTTGCGTGGAATCTGCCGAATGGGATTGCTTCGTAGGAAGCCACCATTTTACCCAGAACCCTTGTGCATTGATGCACTGAGACTTGGCTCGGTTTTAGGAGGTTCCTGACTAGCTCGGATAACTCCCTGGCTTTCTCCTCCGGGAGAAACACCTTTTTCTGGACTGTGTCCAGGATCATCCCTAGGAACAGAAGACACGTCGTCGGAACCAGGTGCGATTTTGGAATATTGAGAATCCAATCGTGCTGCCGCAACACTACCTGAGATAGTGCTACACCGACCTCCAACTGTTCCCTGGATCTTACCCTTATCAGGGAATTGTCCAAGGAAGGGATAACTAAAATTCACTTCCTTCGAAGGAATATCATCATTTCGGCCATTACCTTGGTAAAGACCCGGGGTGCCGTGTACCATCCATACGGCAGCGTCTGAACTGATAGTGACAGTTCTGTACCATAAACCTGAGGTACCCTTGGTGAGAAGGGTAAATTTTGACATGAAGGTAAGCATCCTTGATGTCCCGAGACATCATGTAGTCCCCTTCTTCCAGGTTCGCAATCACTGCTCTGAGTGACTCAATCTTGAATTTGAACCTCTGTAAGTAAGTGTTCAAAGATTTTAGATTTAGAATCGGTCTCACCGAGCCGTCCGGCTTCGGTACCACAACAGTGTGGAATAATACCCCGTTCCCTGTTGCAGGAGGGGTATCTTGATTATCACCTGCTGGGAATACAGCTTGTGAATGGCTTCCAAAACTGTCTCCCTGTCAGAAGGAGACATCGGTAAAGCCGACTTTAGGAAACGGCGAGGGGGAGACGTCTCGAATTCTAATTTGTACCCCTGAGATATCACCTGAAGGATCCAGGGGTCTACTTGCGAGTGAGCCCACTGCGCGCTGAAATTCATTGAGACGGGCCCCCCACCGTGTCTGATTCTGCTTGTAAAGCCCCAGCGTATACTGAGGGCTTGGCAGAGGCGGGAGAGGGTTTCTGTTCCTGGGAACTGGCTGATTTCTGCAGCCTTTTTCATCTCCCTCTGTCACGGGGCAGAAATGAGGAACCTTTTGCCCGCTTGTCCACGAAAAGACTGCGCCTGATAATACGGCGTCTTCTCATGTTGAGAGGCGACCTGGGGTACAAACGTGGAATTCCCAGCTGTTGCCGTGGCCACCAGGTCTGAAAGACCGACCCCAAATAACTCCTCCCTTAATAAAGCAATACTTCCAAATGCCGTTTGGAATACGCATCACCTGACCACTGACGTGTCCATAACCCTCTACTGGTAGAAATGGACAACGCGCTTAGACTTGATGCCAGTCGGCAAATATTCCGCTGTGCATCACGCATATATAAAAATGCATCTTTTAAATGCTCTATAGGCAAAAATATACTGTCCCTATCTAGGGTATCAATATTTTCAGTCAGGGAATCCGACCACGCCAACCCAGCACTGCACATCCAGGCTGAGGCGATTGCTGGTCGCAGTATAACACCAGTATGTGTGTAAATACCTTTTAGGATACCCTCCTGCTTTCTATCAGCAGGATCCTTAAGGGCGGCCATCTCAGGCGAAGGTAGAGCCCTTACAAGCGTGTGAGCGCTTTATCCCCCCTAGGGGGTGTTTCCCAACGCACCCTAACCTCTGGCGGAAAGGATATAATGCCAATAACATTTTAGAAATTATCCGTTGTTATCGGGGGAAACCCACGCATCATCACACACCTCATTTAATTTCTCAGATTCAGGAAAACTACAGGTAGTTTTTCCTCACCGAACATAATACCCCTTTTTTGGTGGTACTCGTATTATCAGAAATGTGTAAAACATTTTTCATTGCCTCAATCATGTAACGTGTGGCCCTACTGGAAGTCACATTCATCTCTTCACCGTCGACACTGGAGTCAGTATCCGTGTCGGCGTCTAGATCTGCCATCTGAGGTAACGGGCGCTTTAGAGCCCCTGACGGCCTATGAGACGTCTGGACAGGCACAAGCTGAGTAGCCGGCTGTCTCATGTCAACCACTGTCTTTTATACAGAGCTGACACTGTCACGTAATTCCTTCCAACAGTTCATCCACTCAGGTGTCGACCCCCTAGGGGGTGACATCACTATTACAGGCAATCTGCTCCGTCTCCACATCATTTTTCTCCTCATACATGTCGACACAAAAGCACCGACATACAGCACACACACAGGGAATGCTCTGATAGAGGACAGGACCCCACTAGCCCTTTGGGGAGACAGAGGGAGAGTTTGCCAGCACACACCAGAGCGCTATATATATACAGGGATAACCTTATATAAGTGTTTTTCCCCTTATAGCTGCTGTATAGTTAATACTGCACCTAATTAGTGCCCCCCTCTCTTTTTTAACCCTTTCTGTAGTGTAGTGACTGCAGGGGAGAGACAGGGAGCTTCCCTCCAACGGAGCTGTGAGGGAAAATGGCGCCAGTGTGCTGAGGAGATAGGCTCCGCCCCTTTTTCGCTGACTTTTCTCCTGCTTTTTTATGGATTCTGGCAGGGGTTAAATGCATCCATATAGCCCAGGAGCTATATGTGATGCATTTTTTTGCCATCCAAGGTGTTTTTATTGCGTCTCAGGGCGCCCCCCCCCAGCGCCCTGCACCCTCAGTGACCGAAGTGTGAAGTGTGCTGAGAGCAATGGCGCACAGCTGCAGTGCTATGCGCTACCTTGTTGAAGACAGGACGTCTTCTGCCGCCGATTTTCCGGACCTCTTCTGCCTTCTGGCTCTGTAAGGGGGCCGGCGGCGCGGCTCTGGGACCCATCCAAGCTGGGCCTGTGATCGTCCCTCTGGAGCTAATGTCCAGTAGCCTAAGAAGCCCAATCCACTCTGCACGCAGGTGAGTTCGCTTCTTCTCCCCTTAGTCCCTCGATGCAGTGAGCCTGTTGCCAGCAGGTCTCACTGAAAATAAAAAACCTAATCTAAAACTTTCACTAAGAAGCTCAGGAGAGCCCCTAGTGTGCACCCTTCTCGTTCGGGCACAGAGATCTAACTGAGGCTTGGAGTAGGGTCATAGGGGGAGGAGCCAGTGCACACCAGATAGTCCTAAAGCTTTCTTTAGATGTGCCCAGTCTCCTGCGGAGCCGCTATTCCCCATGCTCCTTACGGAGTCCCCAGCATCCACTTAGGACGTTAGAGAAATATATATATATATTGATTGATTTATATATGGGTGGGGGACACACCAATATTTATCTTGCCTTCGGGAAACTGGGATGAACTTACGCCACTGAAACCACAAATTTGCAGATGCTCTCTAAACAGGGATGTAGTTAATATCCCGGCGCACAGAATCCTGACAGTCAGAATGCTGACAGCTGCATCACAGTGGCCAGAATCCCAGTGGATACGGATGGTAAGTACTGGGGTAAGGATTAAGTTTAGGGTTAGGCACTAGGGGTAGGGTTAGGCTGCAGGGGGTGGGAGACAGTTAGGGTTAGGCAGCAGGAGGGGTGGGTTAGGGTTAAGCTGTTGGACAGATGGGTTAGGGATAGGTTGCGGGAGGGGTGGTTAAGGATTAGGGTTAGAATACATACCAAAATCCGTCAGGAATTTGAACATCAGGATACCTCTGTTGGCATTCTGACTGTCAGGATTCTGTGCGCCTGGATATCGATATCAACCCCTCTACATAAGAGGACAGGTAATAGCTAAAAAATGATATTGACACAAGAGATTGAGATACTTTACAGTGTTTATTATCAAGTACATGCAAATGTAAGATGTATTGGTTGCGGGAAATGTACCCACATTAAACAGTTTACAGACCTATATATATCTTATAAAGGGTCTAATTATTTTGCTGCATATTGACAATTTCCTATATAAGTGTACAACACCTAGGGTGGCAATAAATAACTTTTAGATGATCTTGGACTGAAAAGAACATAAATGTGAAGAAAGTGACTTTTTATTCTGATGTTTTAACCTTCATGTGGATCCTGGGGAACATAATACTCTTCCAGGCGTACAATAACAAGATGTTTTCATGCTTCACATGCTGGTTGTCATGGTAGATTTGTAGTGGTCTGCTGGCTGCAGAAACTATTATCACTGACACTTAGAAGTCAGAATGATTTCCCAAACTGTAAAATATATTGAATTTTTTGCAACCGCGCACTGCTTCTCTGACAGCTTATCTGGGTGAGTGGTTTTGGGCAGCTACAGTGATTATTCTCTCAGAATTACTGAATTCACAGACTGACAATTACATAGTTACATAGTTAGTGAAGTTGAAAAAGACCATCATATTCTATCTATTCTAAATGACAGCTGTGTTGATCCAGAGGAAAAGAAACAAAACCACCAGAAAGGCAGCTGCCAATTTAACCTCATACAGGGGAACATCATTTCTCCCATATAGCAAACATAGTAAATAAATTAATTGGATCAATCCTATTCTTCCTCTATCCCATGCATGGCAAAATAACTAAGTTACTGTATGACTCATGCAAATTGATATTTACTAGCTATAGCTACATTCTGAAACGCAAATGTAATGTTTATTCAGAATGTCTGTGTATCAGGGAATTACTGGACACACAGGGCCTGAAGCTCAGTTGCATGCATACTGCAGATGTGCCAAATAAAGATATCGGTTTCTAACAGTGGTGGCACGGAGGTCGGTGTCTGGGCATGGAGAATTCTCCAGAAGAAATTATTTATGCCATAAAGGGTCAGATATCCAGGAAAGCATGAGAACCAGCTGGTGGTTGTTCAGCCACCTGCAATAAATAATTTTAACAAGTTTTGGTCCTGTATTATTTACATACTAATTTTAAATAAAGTTTTCACAAAAAACATACCCTGAGAATGTGCAGTGCATGCACTGCCAGCTACCGCTACTCCCACCCAATAGTAAACCAGCGATCAGATTAAAAGAGTCAGGGCGGGATGTATTAACATACATCGCCGCCCCTCGCCGGTTACCGCAGCGATGTTGATCGCATATGTACTAACATATGCGATCAACATCGCGATGCGGTGACGGAGGCCCCCCGCGATACCTGTTAGGTGGTCTGCGGGGGGTCTCCGTCACCTCCCCGGGGTCCCCACACTGGCTAGATACCGGGAAGCAGCAGCAGGCTGCCCCCGGCACCTCCTCCTCCCCCCTGCAGCCGGAAGGACGTCCGGCTGCGTTGCTAGGGGGAGGAGGACACTACCTTCCGGGTCCAGGGCAGCCTGGAGGAAGGTAAGCCAGGGGGAAGGGGGGTCGGCGTCTGCGGCGGGGGTCGACGGTGTCGGCGGGTTGCGGCGGTCGGCGAAAAGAAGCCCATAGGCTTCTATAGGGTTTCGCCATCCAGAGATGGCGAAACCCTGGACGCCGAAAACGCTGCGGTAGGGTCTTAGTAAATATGAAAATGCGGTAAAACCCCCGTTTTCGGGGGTTTTACCGCATTTTTGCTTTAGTACATCCCGCCCTCAATGAGGAGCCAACCAGGTCACTGATCACCGGGCTTGTAAGTGGCTTTTAGAAAAAAACAACTTGTTCTTTCTTTTTTTTTTCTTTACGGTGATCAGCCTGTGGTATTATTAGACCCACATGGCTGATCACAGGTCTCTATTCACAACTCTGCTCCACCTGTCAGAGCGGAGAAGAAGTCGGGGAACCATGGATAATGCTATCTCTAGATGGCGTTGTCATCACAGGACTCCCTCTGATATGTTTTCACAATTTATTTTAAGTAAATCTGAGCAGATCGCATTTCCCATTACAAGTATGGGAAATGAAATCTACTTACTTAAAAAAAAAAGTGAATTTAAAGGGCTTGGAGTGGTATTTCACCATAACTGCTCCAAAAACTTATTAATACATCTCAGTGAAACTAAATGCAAAAAGGGTTTTAAAATACCCGTTTTCATATTATTTTTGTAAAAATAATATTAAGAAATAGGGCTGTAAGGCTATAGAAGGAAAAATGTTTCCTATTCACAATGCAGGTAAAAATCCAAATCTGTGTAGTAGTTATCTGCTTAACTCCTTTATGAATAACTAGCATTTGCTGCGGCTTCACTTATGTTGATGTCTGTTATTGCTCAGTGGAACTAATTTTATAAAGACAGCAGTGCCATCTAATATTGTGATGTATATTTTATATTGTACATATTGATTACAAAATGTATTTGTAAACATATTTGTAGATTTTCCTTAAGGGATTAACACAAAAAGATTCTTGGGTCTACTAACTAGTAAACAATTCACGTACAGCTGCCCATTGGAGAAGCAGCTGGTTCTGAGATCTATGCCTGCAGCCCTGAGCATTTTCCCCTGTGGCTAGTTGATTATCATAGTGAAGCATGTGCTTACAGGAAACTAGTCAAGCGTATGTTTTTTTTTCTTTATTGCTCCTTTCCCTGGGGTCACATCGAGATCATACATACATCAGTTTCTTTCTAGGTCACTAAGTTATTCAATACTGAAAACATGATCCAAATTTGTTTTGTTCGTATGCTTGTAATTCCAATCATTGGGACATGTGCGTTTATTGCTGTGCTTTTATTCCCTTTTTTTTTTCTTCAATATTAAATTTTTATAGATTTTTTTAAGACGAGTCAAGGGGAGGGATACAGAAAAAGAAAAGGAGAGGGAGGGAAACGGGGGGAGCACATGTCAAGATATTAATCACTCAGAAGGAAACAAGTTATGGCAACATAGGCAAATGCAGGGGTGGTTTCTGGTTGCCCGGAAACCCCTCTCCTCTTGCTAAGTGGCTTAAATTATGAAAATTGCAATGATATAAAATACAAATACTAGAGCTGCTGTCACATCATGCAGTGTAAGGGAGAGATCAGAGCTGCTGCGCATGCCCAATATAGCAGCTTTATCTACCAAGTGTGCTGTGAGTGGAGCTGAGTCCTCAATCAGTGCACCGGACCAGAGAGCAACTACCAGGTAGAAGAGACAGGAGCCTTATCATGATATGGGAGAATGTGTGCTTAGAAAGTGCAGTTCTGGTTCAATTATGTTTGTGTATTTATTATGGTTTGTTTTTTCTTTTCTTAACCACTTATATTATTTAAATGTTTGATACAGCCTATATATTTAAATGTTTGATACATCTATAACAGGGGTGGCCAACCAGTCAGAGACAAAGAGCCAAAAAATCAAGTTAGGTATGTCAAAGAGCTGACATCAAGCCAAAGATCCGCATGCAAAAATGGGGCTTTGTGCCTACTAAACCACACCCCTGGTATAAAATACATTTTGTAATTCCAGCCAGCTCTCCCATGTGTCACTACTCCCAGCACCTTCCTGTGTCACTCCGGCCAGCTCCCCCTTGTGTCACACCAGCCCACCCTCATGTGTCACCACAGCCCTACAACTTGTGACATTGCCGCAGCCCCTTATGTGTCTTCTGTTTGCCAGTTGGTGTCTCACCTCTAGTATCTGACTCCCTCAATTCTCAATGCCCGTAGTGCTACTGTGTGTCTGGCTGGAGTGCAGCAGTTTCCGTATCTATTGTGGTCATGTGATTTTGAGTGTTGGGGAGCCACATTTGAATAAAGAAAGAGCCACATGCGGCTCAAGAGCCACTGGTTGGCCACCGCTGATCTATAATGTTAAATATTAATACTGTATTCCATCCAGTAACCAGTGTATAGAAAGATCAATGTGAACATTAATGTCCTGGGTCTGTACTAGGTATTTCTAACCAGAGCCGGCGCTACCCGCTCAGCAGCTCCTGCAAAGCAGGGAGGCGCTGGTCGGAAGAGGCGCTCTCCCTGCTCTGCTGTTGCTGATGGCTAATGGTTGCCGCTGCGTCTGTCACACTGTATGACAGACGCAGGCAACGTGAAGCGCGGCTCCCTCCCTCCTGTTTCCACCACCTCTGACCTCCTCATGGTCGTGGCTAGGAAGGCATGTCACCTGGGCGCCGATCCCCCCTAATACTCCCCTCCCTGTGCAGCAGCCGTCGAGATGAAACTGAACATAAACTACATCTCCCAGCAGCCCTTGCTGCCGGGAGCTGTAATTTACTTTCAGTTTCATTTTTACAGTATGTAATCCGTTTAACAAGATTGAGGGGCAGAGGCAGGGGCAAGTTACCAAAGCCTTTCCCCACCCCCTTCTTCCCCCCACTCAGAGCCGGATTACGGATGGGGCCCCGGGGGACTCGGGGAGAGAGAGAGAGACACATGCAGTTGAGTGAAATGTGCAAGAGAGCTGTGGAGTGTGTTACAGCCTTTCTGTCTGCAAAAGTAAGATAGGCTGTATTGAAACTTTTATTTTCTACTGTTATCAATTAAGTGTGAATTTTATGATCTCAGCCAAATATATATATATATATATATATATATATATATATTGTAACACTGTAGGGGTGCAAGGCGCCTTTTCCTGGGGAATATGGCAGCACGCAGCAGCTGAGGAACAACACAAGTCCAGTTTCTGGTACAACTGACCCCGGCCAGTTTTATTGAAACAGAAAATAAAACAAACCCCAAAATAAAAATACCTTGCCTGTCCGGCACTAACTAAACATAAGATATTCCTAACTGTCACTAAACAAAACACAGAGTTCTTTAGTACATACTGTATAGCTTACTTGCATCAGAAAGCGTGTCTCTCACACGCTGATCCTGCAGCCTTCCCAGGCAGTCTGCTCCTACTAATCAGGCTAGCAGCCCTATAACACACTTACACAGCTGAAACCCTGATTAGCCCTCTGTGAGGCCAAAGACCCGAACTGGGCCCAATGTCTAGAACTCTCCTTATCTCTCTCTTAGAGCCTATACCCAGCTTTTACAGCAAACTGAAAAGGTTCTGACAAAACCAAAAGCATTTTTCCTAGAAGTTAACACTTTTTAAAACATGTAAGACAAGAACCTGGGACAAACATACCTGCCCTCAAACACTATCCCAGTGTTCTTGTCACATATCCCCCTCCCCTGTTTCGACCTAGGGGCCGGAACACTTGTAGCCCCCAAACAGAAGATGCGAGACAATGCATCTGCGTTGGCCAATTGTGTTCCCGGTCTATGTTCAACAGTAAACTTAAAATCCTGCAACGCTAGAAACCATCTAGTTACCCGAGCATTCTTGCCTCTATTTACATACATCCATTTTAAAGGGGCATGATCCGTCACTAGTCTGAATTGTCTACCCAAGAGGTAATATCTCAAGGTATCTAGTGCCCACTTAATGGCCAAAGCCTCCTTTTCCACAATGGCATACCTTTTTTCATGCTCATTGAGTTTCCTACTCAAATAAATGATAGGGTGTTCGTCCCCATCTCTGGTTTGGGACAGCACAGCACCTATCCCTACCTCTGAGGCATCTGTCTGTACCACAAATTCTTTTGAAAAATCTGGTGTTATCAACACCGGTTGTGAACACAAAGCCACTTTTAACGCTTGGAACGCCTTTTCTGCATCAGGGTTCCATTTCACCACATTTGACTGCTTCCCTTTGGTAAGGTCTGACAACGGCACCGCTGTGGTCGCAAAATTGGGAATAAACCGTCTATAGTACCCAGTAATTCCCAAAAAAGCCCTTACCTGTTTTTTATTCACTGGACGAGGCCAGTTTTGAATAGCATCAACTTTATTCAATTGGGGCCTAATCAGACCTCTGCCTATGGTGAAGCCCAAGTATTTGACCTCCTCCATTGCGAGGCAGCACTTCTTTGGGTTAGCAGTTAACCCTGCCTCTCTGATTGAGTCCAGTACTGCTTGTACTTTAACCAAATGGGACCCCCAGTCTTTACTGTGAATTACCACATCATCCAAATAGGCAGCTGCATATTTTCTATGGGGCCTCAAAATTTTATCCATCGCCCATTGAAAGGTTGCTGGAGCCCCATGCAACCCAAAGGGTAACATCTTATACTGGTACAGCAGCCCCTCCGGAACCGAAAAGGCTGTTTTTTCTTTGGCGCTATCAGATAAAGGTATTTGCCAGTAACCTTTGGTCAGGTCCAATGTGGTGAGAAACCTGGCTGTTCCCAGCCTTTCTACAAGCTCATCCACACGGGGCATGGGGTATGCGTCAAACTTGGACACCTCATTTAACTTACGAAAGTCATTACAGAAGCGTATGCTACCGTCGGGCTTCGGGATGAGCACTATGGGACTGGACCACTCACTGTTAGACTCCTCTATGACTCCAAGTTCTAACATGGTTTTAACTTCTTTAGAAATAGCTTCTCGCTGAGCTTCAGGAATCCTATATGGCTTTAAATGAACCCTGACCCCTGGTTCTGTGACAATGTCATGTTTTATTATGGTCGTTCGGCCAGGCAGCTCTGAAAATACCTCCCTATTTTGGATGAGAAATTCTTTAACCTGATTGTTCTGATCAGCTGATAATGTCTCTGACACCTTCACTGCGGGAAGCAACCGGGGTGAAGACACCGAAGGGCAAGGCTCCGCTGACAGAGACAACCTATCTTTCCAGGGTTTGATTAAGTTAACATGGTAGATCTGTTCGGGTTTTCTCTTTCCCGGCTGGTATACTTTGTAATTAACCTCATTCACTTTTTCCCTAATCTCAAATGGACCCTGCCATTTAGCTAGGAATTTGCTTTCCACAGTGGGTACCAAAACAAGAACTCTATCTCCAGGAGCAAATTCCCGTATCTTGGCACTCCGGTTATAGACCCTCTGTTGAGCACTTTGGGCCTGTTCCATGTGCTCTCTGACAACAGGTACCACGGCTGCAATCCTATCCTGCATTTGTGTTACATGCTCAATAACGCTTCTATAAGGAGTGGGCTGTCCTTCCCACGTCTCTTTGGCAATATCCAACAGCCCTCTGGGGTGTCTACCATACAACAAATCAAATGGAGAAAACCCCGTAGAGGACTGAGGAACTTCTCTGATGGCCATTAACAAGTAGGGCAACAAACAATCCCAGTTTTTCCCATCTCTCTCAACAACCTTTTTTAACATACTTTTTAAGGTTTTATTAAACCTTTCCACCAACCCGTCAGTTTGGGGATGGTAGATGGACGTCCTGAGGTGAGTGACCTTAAATAACTTGCACAATTCTTTCATGATCCTTGACATAAATGGAGTACCTTGGTCAGTCAAAATTTCTTTTGGTATTCCCACTCTACTAAATACCTGCACCAGCTCCCTAGCTATCGCCTTGGTTGTGATAGTGCGTAAAGGGACAGCCTCAGGATATCGAGTGGCATAGTCCATAATTACCAGGATATACTGATGGCCCCGAGCAGACTTTAACAAGGGCCCCACGAGATCCATGGCTATTCTGTCAAACGGGACCTCTATAATAGGCATGGGAACTAGTGGGCTCCTGAAATGGGGTCTAGGGGCATGATACTGGCATTCAGGACAGGAAGAACAATATTCAGACACTTCTTTATAAACCCCTGGCCAAAAGAACCTTTGTAAAACTCTTTCAGTGGTTTTTTCTGCCCCTAAATGTCCTGCGGTAACGTGACTATGAGCTAAATCTAGTACCGTTCTCCGATAAGGCTGGGGAACTACCAACTGTTCCACCACATCCTCACCCCTTTTGACAATGTGGTACAAGAGCTCATTACAGATGGCCATGTGGGGATACGTAACCCTGTCACCTGGTACCACAGGTTCCCCATTAACAATCTTAACATTCTCTCTAGCCTTTATTAAGGTAGGATCCTTTAACTGTTCAGACGCAAACAGATCCTTCTTTACCTCCAGGTCAGGCACGCTTTCAGTTCTAACTACTATGTCTCTGTTCCCAGCAAGAGGGTCCTCACTGGACTCCCCATCTGTCACTACCCCAGCCAAACTAGCAAAAGGCAAAGGGCCAGAAAGTTCCGAAGACCCACGTACATCCATAAAATCACCGGTATTATCAACTGGCTTTTTACTTCTCACATCTGTAGATAACCGTGATTCCCACAGTTTCCAAAAATGAGGAAAATCCCTCCCTATTATGGCCTCATGCACCAAGGTAGGGACCAGTCCCACTTTAACCATTGCTGACCCACAACAAGTTTCTATATTCACCTCAGCAGTGGCATAATGTTGGGTATCCCCATGTATGCAAGTTACCCCAATAGGTATTTGCTGGACCTTTAAGGGGTTCACTAACCCAGCTTTCACGAGGGTAACTAAACTTCCTGAATCTAGCAAGGCCTCTACCCGGTTACCCTCTAAGAACACATCACACATTTGTTTTTCCAGCTCAGGTGAAGGTACCACAGTACAGGCTAACCTAGCAAAGAAAGACATTCTGCGACATTCAAAGGCAGCATCACATTGCATGGGTTCTTGCGTGACTGGGCAATTGGCAATAACATGACCTGGCATACCACACCTAAAACATTTAACCACACGATTATCAACCCGTTTGGGCAGCATAGACCGTTCTAGCCCCATTGGCCTGTTTCCAGGGCCAGTGTTTACAGTCTCTCCAGCCTTGCGTTCTCTTAACCGCCCAGCAACGTTTTCCCACGGAACAGTCTTACCAGTCTTTACTGAAGGGCGCTGTCGAGGATCTATGGGTTGCTGGGTGGTCATCAGTAGTTCCTCTGCTGCCAAATACCTCTCTACCATGTCCACTAATTGGTCAGCAGTACCCGGGTTTCCATGGCTCACCCACTTGCGCAGGACCATGGGCAAAGATCTCAAGTAGCGGTCCATGACGACTCTTTCCACCATCTGGGGACCAGTTAATGTCTCTGGCTGTAGCCATTTTTTTGTTAGCTGAATAAGGTCGTGCATCTGGGAGCGCGGAGGCTTCTCCATGGCGTACAGCCAACGGTGCACCCGTTGTGCTCGTACTGACAGCGTGACTCCCAGGCGGGTCAGGATCTCAGTCTTTAGTTTATCATAGTCCCGAGCCTCAGCAGGGCTTAAATCAAAGTAAGCTTTTTGGGGCTCACCTGACAGGAAAGGTGCCAGCAGACTGGCCCACTGTGCTTTCGGCCAGTTCTCACGCTCGGCAGTCCTTTCAAACGTGGTCAGATAGGCCTCCACATCATCAGCCTCTGTCATTTTCTGCAGGAAGTGACTGGCCCGTATAGAACTAGAGCTGGTTGGAGCACTGACGGCCACATCTCCAACCCGAGCTGCAAGTCTCTGCACCACTTCTGCTAAGGCCTCTCTATCCTGACGCTGTTGCCTGTAAAGTTCATCAACAACTGCCTGCTGTTGTCTCTTATTTTCCTCCATTGCCACCTGCTGCTGTCTTATATTTTCCTCCATTGCCACCTGCTGCTGTCTGTTGGCCTCCTGCTGTAGTCTCCAATTTTCCTCCATTGCCACCTGCTGTTGTCTCCTATTTTCCTCCATTGCCACCTGCTGCTGTCGGTTGGCCTCCTGCTGAGCCGCTGTAGCTTGCAGCAAGGCTTTAAGCAGATCCTCCATGTCGACAGATTTTTCAGGCGGCTTTGTAGCTGCTTTCACCCAGGACATATATCAAACCCTCAGGGGTGAGTCTCAGTAACTTCACACTGGGCTGTATCTGCATAAACCACCGTTTTCTGCAGGCATCACAAAGCTGCTGCTTTCACTTATGCGCAGAACGGTGTGCTCGCATTCTCCACCAAGTTGTAACACTGTAGGGGTGCAAGGCGCCTTTTCCTGGGGAATATGGCAGCACGCAGCAGCTGAGGAACAACACAAGTCCAGTTTCTGGTACAACTGACCCCGGCCAGTTTTATTGAAACAGAAAATAAAACAAAACCCAAAATAAAAATACCTTGCCTGTCCGGCACTAACTAAACATAAGATATTCCTAACTGTCACTAAACAAAACACAGAGTTCTTTAGTACATACTGTATAGCTTACTTGCATCAGAAAGCGTGTCTCTCACACGCTGATCCTGCAGCCTTCCCAGGCAGTCTGCTCCTACTAATCAGGCTAGCAGCCCTATAACACACTTACACAGCTGAAACCCTGATTAGCCCTCTGTGAGGCCAAAGACCCGAACTGGGCCCAATGTCTAGAACTCTCCTTATCTCTCTCTTAGAGCCTATACCCAGCTTTTACAGCAAACTGAAAAGGTTCTGACAAAACCAAAAGCATTTTTCCTAGAAGTTAACACTTTTTAAAACATGTAAGACAAGAACCTGGGACAAACATACCTGCCCTCAAACACTATCCCAGTGTTCTTGTCACAATATATATATATATATATATATATTTATATGTCTGTGTATGTGTGCATATATATATATATATATATATATACATCTATCTATCTGTGTGTTGTGTCTGTGTGTGTGTGTATATATATATATGTGTGTGTGTGTGTGTGTGTGTGTGTGTGTGTGTGTGTGTGTGTGTATATATATACTGTGTGGCACTAGTACTGTGGGCGCTCTGTGGATCACTACTGCTGTGGGCGCTCTGTGTGGCACGACTACTGTGGGCGCTCTGTGTGGCACGACTACTGTGGGCGTTCTGTGTGGCACGACTACTGTGGGCGCTCTGTGTGGCATGACAACTGTGGGCGTTCTGTGTGGCATGACTACTGTGGACGCTCTGTGTGGCACGACTACTGTGCGCGTTCTGTGTGGCACGACTACTGTGGGCGCTCTGTGTGGCACGACTACTGTGGGCGCTCTGTGTGGCACGACTACTGTGGGCGCTCTGTGTGGCACGACTACTGTGGGCGCTCTGTGTGGCACGACTACTGTGTGCGTTCTGTGTGGCACGACTACTGTGTGCGTTCTGTGTGGCACGACTACTGTGGGCGCTCTGTGTGACACGACTACTGTGGGCGCTCTGTGTGGCACGACTACTGTGGGCGCTCTGTGTGGCACGACTACTGTGAGCATTATGTATTAGGCACGCTATCATTGTGGGCATTTTGTGTGGCACTACTACTGTGGGTATTGTGTATAAGGAGCACTAATTAGGTACACAACTAACTGGTGCAATATGAATCAAGGGCACTACATGTGGTATAATGTGAATGCGATTGTGATACTGTGTGGCGTAATTTTAATTGGGGATACTATTATGTGGCCACGCCCCTTCCATGTGAGACCACGCCCCTTTGACGAGCCCTGTCCCTTTTTTACATATGGGAGGGCGCAAATTTATTGTTTGCAGGGAGGCGCCGGACACCCTAGCACCGGCCCTGTTTCTAACGCTCCCCCAGACCACCACACTTGCTCCAATGTTCTGCAGAGTGGGAGATTATGGACTGCATTTGGAAACCTCCCTCTAGAAACCCTGCGTTTGCCAATGGGCAAACACAGCATTGTAACAAGCATTTTGCATTACACAGTACATATTTATAAAAAAAAGAAAATAAATTAAATTAAAGATTTAGGGCACCGTAAAAGAGGGTAGATGCTGCCAACATTACTGAAAAGGAAGATCTCAATGGCAATCGGACATCCACATTATAATAGAGAAAAGAGAATAAGAAAATTATAAACTAATTATGTAATCTAGTAGTCCAATATTCATTCCATGGGAACCATCGAATCAAGGGGTTGGAGGTAGAGGAGGAATAAGAGCTACCTGCTGTTTCATTTTGATAGTGAGAATGAATATTTTGTTCAACTTGGGCAATAGTTGGGATGTATGGAGATCGCCAATTTTGTGTAATCAGGGATTTAGTAGTAATTAAAATCTGTCCCATTATATATTTATGGTTATGTAAGAGGTCACCATGATACAGATGGAATAACACCAACACTGGGTTCGGGATGATTGGAGTATTTAAAACTGTGGAAATAAGAACAAAAACTAGAGACCATAGTGTATGTAGGGCGGGCACTCCCAAAAGAAATGGAAGAGTGAACTGACATTGTCACAGTTGCGTCAACAAAGGTTCAAGTGAGATGGGCAGAATTTATGGAGCAGTACTGGTGTTAGGTATAAATTATGCAATAATTTAAAAAATAGTTCTGTATGGGAAATACATTTGGATAATTGAAAACAAGTCTTGAAAATAGAATGCCAATCATCCTCCATCAAGGGTTCAGTAAAGTTACACTCCCATTTTAACAGAGAAGGAAATTTGATGAATACTGGAGGCTCTATCAAAAGGTAATACCATCAGGAAATTCCACCTTAACTATCTACCCATTTCAATCTATCATAAATATATGTAGAGATAGAGGAGACCAAATCTGGGGTCAGAGTGATACTAAACAACCAATGTCTAAGCTGAAGAAATGTGAAAAAGTCCCCACAAGGAAGGAAGAATTTAATTTGAATCTGGGTATAAGGGAGCAGGGCTCCTGAAGAGGTGGCCTCTGCTAGCGAGGAAATACCCTGTGACATCCAGGATTCAAAGGAAAGATTTGGGATTGAAGAGGCCACTCCTTCAGGAGAGAGGTGGGTACAAGGAACGGGAATGTCTGGGTTTGAGTTCGCAAACTCCAGCCATGCCTTGCGTGTATTCAAAACTGATGTAACTCGAATTAAGGGGTGTAGGTCTACCGATGGGGGGAGCCACAAGCATTCAGTCACTGGTAAGGGAGAATCCAAATCCCATTCTACAGTTACCCACACTTTTGGATTGTCAGGGGCAAACCAAGCCCCCACCTGTGAAAGAATGCTTGCAAGTTGATAGTTATGCAAGTCTGGGTACGCAACTCCCCCGCCGTGCTTAGAGAGGGAAAGAGTTTTCCTAGTCAATCTAGGTTTTTTCCCTTTCCAGATATACTTTATAAAGGCAGTATGGAATTTATTTAGAAGAGATTTGGAAACCAATAGAGGTTTAGTTCGAAACAGGTATAATATTTTGGGTAGTAACATCATTTTCAGAGCTTTGATTTGACCCAGCTATGAAACATTCAACATCATCCAATCTAATGTCATCAAGGATAATTTGTGAAGAAGAGGATTATAATTAGCCGATATTAGATATTCTAATTTAGGGGTAATCTGGATACTGAGATATTTGAGACTTCCATCCTACCAGTTATAAGAGTAATCAGAACGTATAATTCAAAGAAGATCAGGGTTGAAATTAACAGGGAGCGCTTTAGTTTTGGACCCATTCAATCTATAATAAGAGACCATGGAGTCGGCAAGGATACTATGTAGATCAGGAGTGGGGAACCTGCGGCCCTCCAGCTGTTGTTGAACTACACATCCCAGCATGCCCTGCAACAGTTTTAGCATGGCCAAATAGCAAAACTGTAGCAGGGCATGCTGGGATGTGTAGTTCAAAAACAGCTGGGGGGCCAAAGGTTCCCCATTCCTGATGTAGATTGTGTAGCGATGTTTCTGGGTCTACAATAGTCAACAGAACATTGTCTGCGAATAAGCAGATTTTATACATCTTGCCAGAAATAGACGGGGCCCTTACCGTGTCAGCTGTTTGAATTGTTTCGGCCAGTGGTTCAATAGCTATGGATAGGGGGCAGCCTTGGCGAGTTCCATTTATAATTAAGAAGGGAAAGGACAGCAGACCATTTCATGAATACCCTAGCCGAAGGAGCAGAGTACAGAGCCACTATCGATGTCAAGTTATGCCCAGCAAATCCAAATTTGCGAAGCACTGCATTATGGTAGCCCCAGTGAAGTCTATCAAAGGACTTCTCTGCATCCAGTGACAGTAACAGCAAGGGACCTGAGGTCGCAGAGAAGGCCTCAATGATATTAATAATTCTTCTGGTGTTGTCTGGAGATTGTCTACCTTGAATGAAGCCTACCTGGTCCTATGAATGAGTGAAGGGAGAAGTGGATTGATTCTGTTTGCAAGCAACTTAGCATAAATTTTAATGTCTGTATTAAGTAATGCAATAAGGCAAAAATAGGGGAAAGGATATCTATGAAAGAGGAGTAAAATATGTTGGTATAACCATCAGGACCCATGGCCTTGCCAGAAGGGAGGGAGTGAATAACAGTTTCAATTTCCTTCTGAGACCAAGGGCGTTCTAGGGAGTGAAGCAAAACTGAGTCAATAGAGAACAGGTTCACTGCAACCAGGAATTTGTCAATCTCTGCTGTGGGGTGGAGGGGTCATCAGACAGATTATACAGTTTGGTATAAAATGTGGCAAAAGCATTTGCTATATCTGACAGATCTGAGACTTTAGTTCCTTGCATATCAGCAATTAATCTAATGCGGTCCTTCGCTTGCTTCCCCCTTACTTTCCTAGCCAAAAGTGATCCCATCCTATCACCCTGTACATAAAATTTCTATTTCAGAATGAAAAGGGACTTATGTACCTCCTTTAAAGTTAAAACATTCCATTCTTTGTGAACCATCAACAGTTCACAGTACAGTTTGAGGTTAGAAGGGGACTGTTTATGTCTAAATTCTAGATCTGCCATACGGACTTTAACGTCAGCCAGATAGGCAGCCATTTTTTTTATGAAGCCTCGCAGCCGCCTGTATGGCGGATCCTCTTACCACTGCTTTTAGGGAACACCAAAAGGTAAATTGAGAAGTGTCTTCGGGCTTGTTTGTCTCTAGGTAAAGCTGAAGGGATTGCATAATGGTCTGCTTAGCCTCCAGATCAAGTAGTAAATGATCACCAAGGTACCAAGGACTAAGGGGAACCCTAACCGGGTTGACATCTCAATACATACTTAGTGCTGCGTGATCTGACCATGCAACCGGCAGAATGGAAGCCTTTGAAATCTGCTGTAATACCCATTAATCTGAGATAGCCAGATCAATACGGTAGTAGGTACTGTGAACCGGAGAATAAAAAGTATAATCCCTGGTCAACAGTTTTTTTGCTCTCCAGACATCGAATAAATCATATTCACAGAGGATTCTTTTGAACGCAGAGGAAAGGTAATGAGTGGGTCGTTTACCAAACCTAATGCCACGTAAAGATTTGTCAAGGGACGGGTCGAGAACCATATTAAAATCCCCTAGAATCATAACCAACCCTTTCCAAGAAGCTTGGAGGGAATTACAAAATTTCCTCACAAAGGGGATCTGTTTAGTATTTATGGCATACAGCACTGCAAGAGTCACCTGTTTATCTTCTAATTTCCCTATGAGGATGAGGTAACGACCTTCCTTATCTGCCACCTGTCATTCAAGTATGAAGTTGCAAGTATTAGCGATAAGGATAGCCACCACTGCTTCTTTGTGCGGGCCGTTAGATTGTTAGCAATGAGGGAAGGTGGGATTTGAAAACTTAGGAGGGGAGGACTGGATGAAATTAGTTTCCTGTAGGGCTACAATGTGCACTTTAAGTTTGTTAAAGTGACGCAGCGCTAACCACCTCTTATTGGGTGAATTTAAACCTTTGATGTTTAAGGATAATAACTGAAAATATTGAGTAAGTTGAATTACGACCATATAGACAGATGCTGTATCATAAACACATGGGTGTGTGTGACCATACAAAGAGAAATTCAAAAGAATAAATAGAAGCATTGGAATACTGTTTCCTAAACTAGGAGTATAGAAAAAAACAAAGAACCAGGAGGGGTAAACAATAACATAAAAAAAGGACATAAAAAGGACATAGGGGAGAAAAACAATAGCACCATAAAGGGACTATAGTGGGCCACTTCCATTGGGGTCGTGGGAGAGAAGCTAGGTCCTCCATCACTCCTAAGGGAACTAAAAGAACAAATGGGAAATAAACTATAGGGCCCCCAGGGAAGCCGGAAGCCCAACAACTGAATTAACAGTTATATATAAATAACTGGGAAGAATTATTGAAAATTACCGGATTCAAGTTGAGTCAAATCGCTGGAAACAAACTAGCCCTATGGGACTCTAATAAAGATAACACATGAAACTGGCGTAAGGTATTAGTCCAGCACAGCCAAAATATGTAAGTAAGTTACCGTAGAGTCATGACCGGTAGTGAGTGGGTGAGCCAGGACTCAGACATCACACTAAACTGAAGCGGGTTACCTGAATAGTAAAGGAACTCAAGAAACAAACACCAAGTCCATGAAGAAGGTAATGAAATTCAAGTAGACTTGTTCGTTGTAGACCATTCTTCTGGGATACGCAGTCCCTCTGTGATTTTGGAGGTTACATCATCCAAGTTTCAGGAAACCAGAAGTTTTACACCCTCATCCAGTGTGGAGGCAACATGAGTGGAGCTGTTTTTCCGGATCACAAGTTTCGTGAGGAAACCCTATCTGTAGAGGATATCCGCGTTCTGTAAAGCCTTAGTAACCAGACAGAAGGGTCTGCAGAGGGCTAGAGTAGCCGTTGAAAGGTCGCCAAATATCTGCAGGTCACCCAGTGTAGATGTGGAGAAGTCGGACGATCTGGCAGCCTGTAGAATGGCCTCTTTAACATGAAAATAATGGAGGCGCATTAAGGTATCTCTAGGGATGCCCGAAGGCGCATTCCTAGCCTTTGGGATACAGTGGATGCGGTCTAACAGAAAGTCCTTAATCTGAGTCATTGGCATCATTTTAATAAATAAATCTGTCACATATTCCTACAGCTCCGAATTAGAGATGGATTCTGGGATTCCACAAATTTTAATGTTATTACATCATGATCGGTCCTCTAAATCGCAGACTTTACTGCTCAAGGATGTTACCTCTGCCTTGCGGTCTTCGTGTAGTGTGATAAGATTGCTATGCGACTTACCGACTTCCTCCATTTTGGTTTCCATGTGATCAGTACGATGGCCAACCTCTTCTATCGCCTGTTGACAGGATTGTAACACAAATTTAAATTCCGCTGTCATATCTGTCTTGAATGAGGGCCAGAAGCTGCTTCATCGATCCCACTGTCAGGGAAGCGTCATCTCCCAGAAGTAGTGGCTGTGAGCCCGAAGCAGAGGCCGGATCAAATGGCACACTCAGAACAGATAATTGGGGCGAATGTTTAGCTTGTTTGGGTGGGACTTTGATGCCCTGTGACAGAGAAGTGGTTTTTAAAAAAGCTAACCGGAGGAACACCTGCAGGGTCTGTCGATTAGGAGGCATATTGAAGACTGTTTATCAATAAGAGGTCCCATCCAAATCCGGTTCAGGATAAATCATAATCAGTTCCAAGAAGAGATATTAAGGAAGCCGGTTAAAAAATATCAATGTGACTGAGAAAACCAAGTATATTCAAATCCCCTGCACATCAATTTTTCATGACCATACAGAAGGATTAAGGACTGGATGATCAGGGAGGCAGTAGCAGTAGACGTTCCAGTTCAGACCACTGACCACTTCACCGGCCTGTGGTAGGTTTCGCCAGTCCCAGCAGTCATGGAGCAGTCAGGACAATGGCTGCCAGTAGTTATACTGTGTAAGAGCAGTAGCCACAGGCTGTATCTTCATGCACAGGAGGAGAGGAAGGGGGCGATGCAGGCTGGAGTTATGCACAGGGTATCCTTTATGTGGATTTCTCACCCACCTTAAGGTGGGTAAAGCAGCGCACAGGGAACCTTTTCCCAGTGTGCAGTCTCCAGGAGGGTGGTGAGGAAAGAGTCCCCGCACTGTGGATGCTGTAGGGCCGGGACTGCAGACTTCCGCGCCGGCCGTACACCGCTTCCGGGAGCAGCCTAGTACTTGAGGCCGCAGCTTCACGGGGAAGCTAGGCCGCAGGCACCTGGGAACGCATGCTCTGGCAACCGCAAGCTGCGCCCTCCGTAGCTGCGGGAGTCGAGCAGGGAGGGGCGGCTGTGGAGAACTTCACAGAGCATGCTAGGCCACGCCCCCTGTTATTCCCTTTACATACTACAGAAACACTGCCACTGGACCATCCACTTCTCAGTATTCCCTCTGGTCCTAGGGACCATCACTGAAGATTCAGGCTTACATATTTTAGTAAGGAAGTGTCTACAAACATTAAGCACTCTAATGCAATAACATCACATTCTCTTTTCTTTAACGATAAACCCTGTATCCTTCAGTGTAACAATTCAACGTAATATTAAGAACATCACCTAACATGTTTCAATGAGTCTCTCAGGTCTGCGTATTTCCCTTTTGGGTTTTTCATGCACAGTCTGTGTCTCGTCGACCATGTTGAACCTTTTTAGAATCGTGGGGGTTTATTTACTAAGATCCGTGTTTCTGTCAAATTGGTGGGAGTATAAACTCGAATTGTATCGGCTGTATATTTCTGCAACTTTTTAAAATTATTTTCGGTAATTTACTAAGCTGCCGAGTTTGCGTTTTTCGTATTTTCCAATGTCGATGTTATTCGTATTGTCAGGCAGTGTTTTACGAGAGTGATTAGTAAAATACTGCCGGACATAACACAATGAAGCCTGGACAAATCAGTGAGATCCGTGCAGGGCTTCATTGTGTACGGTATGAGAAGTATTTAAACAGTTAAAAGTAAAAAAATCTAATTGCTTGGGGTCCCCCTCCTCCTACGCATAAGCAGCCTTGGGCTCTTTGAGCCAGCCCTGGTTGTTTAAATACCGGGGGGAAAATGACTGGGGTCCCCCTGTATTTAGCCAAACAGCACCGGGCTCTTGGGCTGGCCCTGGTTCCAAAAATACGGGGGACAAAAGACGTAGGGGTCCCCCGTATTTTTAAAACCAGCACCGGGCTCCACCAGCCAGAGAGATAATGCTACAGCCGGGGGACACTTTTATATAGGTCCCTGCGGGCGTGGCATTACCCCCC
Organism: Pseudophryne corroboree; assembly: GCF_028390025.1. NCBI lineage: Eukaryota > Metazoa > Chordata > Amphibia > Anura > Myobatrachidae > Pseudophryne > Pseudophryne corroboree. The sequence continues at coordinate 332,551,729 of NC_086450.1, read as the reverse complement.
AACTAGTCACCACTTGATGGGGTTCCCTGGAGGAGGGTGGACCCATTAAATCATGGGGTCCCCCCCTCCAGGTACCCAAGGACCAGGGGTGAAGCCCGAGGCTGCCCTCCACCCCATCCCTGGGCGGTGGATGGGGGCTGATAGCCTTTGTGTAAAAGCAGAATATTGCGGGTCATTCTGACCCAATCGCACGCTGCAGTTTATTGCAGCAGTGTGATCGGGTCAGTACTGCGCATGCGCCAGCGCCGCAGTGCGCCAGCGCATGCCAGACGGCCTAAGGCCGTCGGTGTCTAGCGATTGCCTCTGCCCGATTGACAGGCAGAGGCGGTCACTGGGCGGGAGGGGACTGGACGGAGTGACCCCAATTAACTTTGCAGTTAACCGCAGACCGCAAAGTTCACGGGGGGTCCCGGCATTCGGGGATAGGGAATCCATGTGTAAACATGGGTCCTCTTTAGTGCGTTGGACCGGGTTTTTTTGGGTTTGTTTTTTTTAACCCCTGGATTACTACATGGAACGAAGAGGACCGATCATCACTGGAAAATAGGTGAGTATTTTGGGCTTTTCTTTACAGCTTCCAATTGGATTCTACGTTGACAAGGGGACCGAGGGGCTCTGTGGGACACTAGGTAAGTATGTGTGAGTGTGTAAGTGTGCATGTATGTTACTTAAAGTTTTACTTTCAAGGTGTGTGTGTTCTGTTTTTATTTGGGTATTTCTTTTGTGGTAGAATTACAGGTACCAGCGGGCCCGTTATTTCCCCGCATGCTGGTACTTGTGGTTCTCCAAGTACCAGCAAGCGGGGGTAGTTCTACAACAAAAGACAATGGGGGTCATTCCGAGTTGATCGTAGCTGTGCTAAATTTAGGCACTCAGACATGCGGGGGGACGCCCAGCACAAGGCTAATCCGCCCCGCATGTCAGTGCCGCCCCCCCTTCCCCAGCAGAAATGCAAAAGCATCGCACAGCAGCGAGTGACCCCAAGTAACTTCGGGGTTAACTGCGGACCGCAAAGTTCCCATCATTGGCTAGATAAGCTAGATAAGTGGGCCCATTATTTCCCCGCATGCTGGTACTTGTGGTTCACCAAGTACCAGCAAGCGGGGGAGGCTTGCTGGGACTTGTATTTCTACAAGACAATATTCTGTTTCCACACAAAGGCTATCAGCCCCCCGTCCACCGCCCAGGGATGGTGGGGACAGCCTCGGGCTTCACCCCTGGTCCTTGGGTGCCTGGAGGGGGGGACCCCTTGATTTAAAGGGTCCCCAATCCTCCAGGGAACCCCGGCCAGGGGTGACTAGTGGGGGTAATGGGACGGCCACAGGGACCTATATAAGTGTCCCCCGGCTGTGGCATTATCTTTCTGGCTAGTGGAGCCCAGTGCTGGTTTTAAAAATACGGGGGACCCCTACATCTTTTGTCCCACATATTTTTGGAACCAGGGCCAGCTCAAGAGCCCGGTGCAGGTTAGCTAAATACAGTGGGACCCCAGTAATTTTTTCCTGGTATTTAAACAACCAGCAATTTTTTTTAACTCTTTCAGACCCCTTGTCACAGATAAGCATGCACGGATCTCACTGATCCATGCATGCCTATCTGAACACGCCTCCAAAAAGCAGGTCTATTTTAAAACTGCTTTTTTTTTAATGAATTCTATGCTTTCCCAGCAGTGTTTGGCTGTTGTCGGCAGTTATTGCGAATACAAATTCTTAGTAAATTACCGAGTTGTATCAAGTAACAGGCGTGTTTGACCGATGGTCTATTCATTCGTATTTGTGAACTCAGCTGGGGAAAAAAATACGATTAGCCGCAACACTGCCGAGATTTGTGTTTAGTAAATTCCTGAGATGACACTTAGGGGAAATAAACAAACTCAGAAAAAATCGGGACCTTAGTAAATACTCCCCGTGGTTTGTTCACCATTATCAGGATCATCATACATGTCAGAGAAAGGGTATTCTTCAGTCATGTTGTCTTCATTATGGTTAGGATGAGATCTTAAATCCACCCTATTTCTTCTTACTTCTGTTCCACGCTCTGTACGTATAGTATAAGATCTTGGTGCTACTTGTGCTTGCACAATACCTTTCTCATGATCTCTTAGATGTACTTGGTCACTCGATTTTAGATCAGATAAGCTTTTTGTTTGCGTGTCATGGAACAGTTTCTGTTTCGCCTGTTGACGTTTCTTACTCAGTCTTACCAACTCTGAGTTATGCGTATTAAGCAGTTCATCATGTATTAGGAGATTTGCTCTAATTCTCCTTCCCATCAGCATGGGACCATTCTTTAAAGGTGTACTGCGGTAAATTAAAAGACTTTTGTAGAAATCTTCTTTACCTTCTTGAGCTTTTTTCATGAGACTCTTCATAGTTTTTACCGAACTTTCCACCAACCCATTTGAGCGTGGATAGTGGGGACTTGACGTAGTATGAGACAAATTCCCACTCATCAGCAAATTGTCTAAATTCAGCATTGGAAAACGGAGGACCATTGTCAGTGAACACTTCCATAGGAACACCATACCTTGCAAAGATTGACTTCATGCAATTGATTACGGCTTTGCTAGAAATTGTATGTAGTGTCTTCACCTCAGGGTAGTTAGAGTAATAATCAGTCACCGCAATGGGGGTAATTCCAAGTTGATCGCAGCAGGAAATTTTTTAGCAGTTGGGCAAAACCATGTGCACTGCCGGGGGGGGGGGCAGATATAACATGTGCAGAGAGAGTTAGATTTGGGTGTGGTGAGTTCAATCTGCAATCTAAATTGCAGTGTAAAAATAAAGCAGCCAGTATTTACCCTGCACAGAAACAAAATAACCCACCCAAATCTAACTCTCTCTGCACATGTTATATCTGCTCCCCCTGCAGTGCACATGGTTTTGCCCAACTGCTAAAAAATTTCCTGCTGCGATCAACTTGGAATTACCCCCCATGTACGTTTTCCCCATAACATTCAAACAAATCTGCACCAACTTTTTGGTACGATCTCTCTGGCACTGCATGAAGACTCAGTGGTTCGACTTGTTGCTTCAGTCTATACGTAAGACATAATTCACATGTAGCTGTAGTCTGTGCTATGTCTTGGTTCATTCTTGGCCAATACATAACTTCACATGCTCCCCGCTTACAATTTTTTTTTCTCCTACGTTGCCTTCATGTATCTTGCACAGCATAGTTTTTTCTTAGTTGTGCAGGTATGACAAACCTATTGCCTTTGTAAATAATACCATCGACAACTGTAAGGTCACTGCGGTATATCCAATAATCATGAATAGACAGCGGGCAAGCATTTTTTCTGCTGGCCAGCCTTTCAGAATGATATCTTTTAACACTTTCATTGTGTCATCTGTCTCAGTTTCTTTTCTAATCTGTTCTTGTCTTGCAAGAGACACTGGTAGAGAAGCATCTGCTGAAATTCTTATTCTTTTCGCAGGATCAAAGAATCTTAGTACTGGTTGATCAAATTAACATAGGCTTCTATTGCTTCATCCATCAGACTTCCGTAACCTTCACTTTTGTCCACAGCACGAGAAAGTTTATCAGCAATGTACATGTATTTACCGGGACAGTACAGCAAGTGTGCATCATATTTCTGTAGTCTGATAAGCATTCGTTGAATTCTCATGGGACAGTCATGTAATGATTTAGTCATGATAGCTACCAATGGCTTGTGGTCAGTTTTCACTGTAAATGTTTGACCATGCACAAATTGATGAAATCCTTCACATGCATATGTGATCGCTAGAAGTTCTTTTTCTATATGAGCATTCCTTGTTTCAGCATTTGTCAGTGCTTTTGATACATAGATCATTGGTTGCCATGTATCCTCATGTTCTTGTAACAACACTGAGCCTAGGCCAAATTGTGAAGCATCTGCTGAAATTCTTCTTTTCGCAGGATCAAAGAATCTTAGTACCTTAGTACTGGTTGCTCTGTAATGATCTATTTCAAGTTTTGTCAACTTTCTTCTTCTTGTTCAAGTGACCACATTCACTCGTTATCTTTGTCCAACAACCATCTAAGAGAGGATGTTCGTTCAGAGAGTTGGCAAATAAACTTTCATAAGTAGGTTATCATTCCTAGGAATCTTCTGACTTCATCTTTGTTAGGACATTTCATGTTCACTATGGCTATTTTCCTTGGGTCTGGTTTTACACCTTGAACCAGGACTACGTCGCTCATAAAGGTAAGTGTATTCACGCCAAATTCACATTTGTCCTTGTTTAGCTTTAGATTCACTTTCTTGACAAGTTTCATTACTTGTTTCAATCTAGAATTATGTTCTTCCTTTGTAGATCCCCAAACAATAATGTCATCCATCATTGTTTAAACACCTGGCATATGTTCAAAATCATGTGTATCCTTTTGTGATATACTTCTGGAGCAAACAATATTCCATATGGTAGTCGAAGAAATCTGTATTGACCTTCTGGTGTATTATATGTACAAAGCTTTGAGCTGGCCTCATCTACCTTCATTTGCCAGAATCCTGAAGATGCATCCAATTTACTGAACCATTTTGCTCCCGCAAATTGCGACATGATTTAATCTCTAGTTTGAAATGTTCTCGTTTAGTAGCTTTGTTTAAATTTCTGTGGTCTAGACATATTCTGAGTTGTCCATTTTTCTTTTCAACAATTACCAAGGAGCTCACCCATTCAGTAGGCTCATCAACTTTCTGCATCACACCGATGGCTTTCATGCGATTTAACTCTTGTTTTAGTTGTTCTATCAGTGCAAACGGCACTTTTCTACAGGGGTGTATCACTGAAGAAACTTGCGTGTCTATATTTATTTTATGCTCTCCAGGCAAACAACCTAGAACTTCAAACATGTCTCTGTATTCTGTAAACATCGATTTGCAGTCATCTTCTACTTGTGATGTCACCATAAAAACTTTCTTTAGTTTAGTTTCTCACAGGAACTTTGTCACATCAAGCAAAGTTTGAGGATCCGGCAGCAGAGACTTGCCCGAGGAGGTAGATGGCTGTGGGTGAACAAGATGAGGGGGTTGGATATAGTTCCTTCGCATGGGACATGGAGCAATGAAGAACGTAAATGGGGTTGAAAGTCAATAAAAAGTATTTATTATGTACAGGGCTGAGGTAGAGAACTGTGGCTGGAGCACGATGGTTAAAGAACGTAGTTGCGGATAAAGAACTGCAGGTTGGGGCTTGAAAGATGAGGTTGTGAATAATGAACTGCGGAACTGTGGATCTTCAAACTTTTGCATTATAGAAGATATCACCATATTCTGCCCCTCATCAAACTGAAAACTATTATAAATGTCCAGCACATCTTCTCCTATCACATTGAGGAAAATAGATGTCTTAAGGGGGGTACTGACAGGAGAGATGTGTGCTGAGCGATCTTAACACAGACCGCTCAGCACACATCTCTCCCCCCACTCAGCACAGCGCAATGTGCTGAGCGAGGGGGGGTGACGACGGGGGACCGCTCACTTCACCCAGCGCTGAAGTGAGCGACCTGCTAGATTGAGCCTGCGTGCAGGCTCAATCTAGCACCGGCGATAGCCCCGCACATCAATATTGCTATGGGGCATACACACAGCAGATCCGTGTTTAAAATCTAAGCAATCTAGTCAGATTGCTTAGATTTTAAACACTGATCTCTCCGTGTGTACCCCCCTTTAGTTTTGTCAGCCTCTGTATCCACTCCACATGCAGCAAAATATATATTAAACCTTTGCTTAAATCTTTTCCAGTTCTCAGACAAGTTACCAGACATCAGCATGATTGTGGGAGGAGACAGTTTATCCATGGTTACTCACTGATTGAAGAGAGGGGCACACGGTAGGCTTTGCAGACACTGTGTATCACAGATTTACAAACTTCTGCAGAATCCTGTCACACTCGGAGCACTTGCAGTCCAAGCTAACTTCTTCTAACACCATGTTTTGTTCATATGCTTGTAATTCCAATCATTGGGACACAGAGGCATGTGAGTTCATTGCTGTGCTCTTTTATTCCCTTTGCATACTACAGACACACTGCCACTGGACCAACCATTTCCCAGCATTCCCTCTGGTCCTAGGGACCATCACTGAATATTCAGGCTTACATATTTTAGTAAGGGAGTGTCTACAAACATTAAGCACTCTAATGCAATTACATCACAAAATTCATCTAGTTTTTGCATGATGCTGGAACAAACAGACAAAAAAGGTGAGTTATGGTAGACTTACCATTGTTAACTCTCTTTCTGTGAGGTACATTGGGTTCTGCAGGGAAACATTGGGGTACAGTGGATCTTGATCAAGAGGCACCAACAGGCTAAAGCTTAAGCTATCCCAGGATGCACTAGGGCCTCCTCTATAATCCCGCCTCCAGGCACTGTGAGCTCAGTTTCGTTAACGAGTCCAATGCAGGAGCAGGTAAGAGAGAAGGTAGATGTTAGTCATTTAGAACCACATTCTCATGACAGGAAAAGGGACCAGCAGCTAATGCCATACAACCCCCCAGAAGCTAGGTGCATCAGGGTGGGTGCCCTGTGGAACCCAATGTATCTTGCAGAAAGAGAGTTAACAATGGTAAGTCTACCATAACACTCCTTGCAGCAGGTTATATTGGTTTCCAAAGGGAAACATCGGGAAAGTCCTAATGCAGTTCCTCAAGGGAGGAGACACGCCTTAGCGGGTATGAGAACCCAGCATCTAAAGGAAGCATTCTGGGAGGCAGAAGTTTCAAAGGCATGGAACCTAATAAACGTGTTCACAGAGGACTATGTAGCCGCCTTGCACAATTGTTCTGCGGATGCGCCACGGTGAGCCACCCAAGAAGGTCCAACAGACCGAGTAGAATGGGCATTAATAGCAGCAGGAGCTGGGAGACCAGCCTGCGCATAAGATTGTGCAATCACAATTCTAATCCATCTGGCCAAGGTTTGCTTATTCGCAAGCCAGCCACTTTTGTGAAAACCAAACAAGACAAAAAGGGAGTCTGACCTCCTGATAGAGAGATAACGGCCGGAACCACTATCTCTTGGTTAAGGTGAAAAGATGACACCACCTTAGTTAAATAACCTGTGCGAGTTCTAAGAACTGCCCGGTCACAATGAAATATTAGAAAGGGTGGGCGACAGGATAATGAGCCTAAGTCAGACACCGTTCTAGTAGAGGCAATAGCCAGTAAAAACAAGACATTGGCCGTGAGCCATTTAAGGTCCACCGTCTCAAGAGGTTGAAATGGAGACTCTTGCAGGTCATTCAGGACAACCGACAGATCCCATGGAGCCACAGGAGGGACATAGGGAGGCTGAATCTGTAAGACACTGTTATATCCTGATGTACATCTCTTTATTTCAATGAATCATGCAGTATGAAGATTATGTATTTTATTTCTTATTGGTAAGTAGTACTTGCATGGTTACAGATAGACATCAACTCCACATGCTGCTCTCCTTCTCCTTACTCTCCTTCTACTTTCTACTTCCTTCTACTTCCTGATCACATATTCATCTGTGCAGCCAGATTCTTAATGACCTCAACCACAGAATGCAGCAAGCCAGAACAGACGTAGTCGACGCCTTGGTTGCCAACACACCCGCCTCAGAGGACGCCTCCTGAATGTAATAGGCAGTGGTGAAAATGTGAGACAGGTACTGTCTGGCATTGTCAGATATATCCTCGGGCCGCTCTTCCTCTAATGTCGGAACCCATGCTTCAATTTCTTTTGCAGCCCAAGAGGTCACAAGAGTGGTTCTATGTATAGCACCTGTAAGGGAGTAAATAGACTTCAGGCATCCCTCCATACACTTATCTGTCGGTTCCTTCACTGAAGTGACAGTGGTGACAGGCATAGTGGATGACACCACTAGGCGGGTGACATGAGAATTCACCGACGGTGAATTTTCCCACTTGTTACATAACTCTGCAGGGAGAGGATAGTGAGCCAAGGCCTGTTTAGACAGAGGGAATTTATTCCCTGGATTAGACCAGGGTTCCTGCCTGATGTCCACCAAATGGTCAAAATGAGGTAATAGATTTTTAACCACCTTCTATCGTTTGAACATATCAGTTTTCTTAGCCACAGTAAAGGAATCCTCAACATCAGTGATTTGTAGGATTTGCTTAATAGCAACCACAAGGGCAGGGACATCAATTTGCAATGGAGAATCGTCATCAGAAACACTTGATTCAGTGTCTGACAGGACAGTATGCCCCCCCCCCCTCCTCCTCTTAAAATGAAATAAATGAAACATCAGAGAGATTAGTGGATTGTGAGGAGGAAGCAGCCCGCTTAGATGACCTAGAGACACGAGAGTGACCTGTAGTAAATTTGTGCCTGACCAAGGAATGAATTAATTGCTGCAACTGGTTAGACAAATTTTCCGCCCAAGGTGGATTAACCATAGGTACAATTTGTGGCTGTAATGGCACAGGTGGTCCCATAGGGGGTGTAAGGCTTTCCACTAGAGTACCCAGTAGGTTTGAGATCGCAGCCTAGGGTGTCTCCTGATTGGTTACAGGAGCTGCAGACTGACTGGGAGATGTATGACACATAGTACACAGACCATCATACACAGCTTCACCCTCTGGTAAATCTTTGGCACATGCTCTGCATGATGCAGGAGCATCCACAGACTTACTGCCCTTCTTGTTAGACATTGCACACAAATGCAACAACAGAGAGATTTAGTACGATAAAGCCAGACCGAGTACATTAACTACGATTAAAACCGTTAGTATGTGACTGTAGACTGTAGACGAACGCTTGTGCAGCCCTGCTATGCAAAAAGAGTTTGTTCAGTTTCTAAGTTGGTCCTCACTTACTCACCGGCTGCGATGTCTTCAGAGTGACTGTTCCCAGAGTTGACGTCAGACACCCGCCCTGCAAATGCCTGGACACGCCTGCGTTGGACTCACCACTCACAGAAAACGGTGAGTATTTGCCCCGGAACGCCTTCCACCTGTCAATCTTTTTGTGATCGCTTTCATCGCTGTCCCTGTCATTACCCAGCGTCAGCCGTCGCTGGGCAACAATGCGCGTGTGCAATGCGGCCACCGCGTATGCGCAGTTCCAACCCGATCACACAGCTGCGAAGAAGTGCGCGTGTGCGATCGGGTCGGAATGACCCCCATAGTGATAGATATGTCTGGAAAACACTGAAAGTGAAACCACACAGCAGATACAGGCACACACTGTCACAGGTAATGCAGATAATTATTATGACAATATATATATATATATATAAAACACAGCACAGTCCTAGACAGGAGGTATATATCAGAATACTCGTATAATATACCCTGTAATAGGTACACTTTTTCTTACCTAACGCTGTCTGTATAAAGACATGTAGAATACTCAAATGTTTGTAAAGTCACAGCACTGTATACAGGCGGCTTTACAAGGGAGACCTTCAGTCCCAGAGACTAGCCGCAACTGTGCTTATAAGATGGCGCCCAGCGTCTCGGTCAAGGAGTGAGCAGGGCCGTCTTTTCGTATCGGCTCAATGGGCTCTTGCCCAAGGGCCCCAGGAGTATAAGAGCCCTATGCTGATAGCTGAGGGTCCCTTCTTTCCAGGGATACCAGATTTTTTAAAATCGACCCTGGGGAACCGGAGATATCCGACCTCAAAGTAGTAGTCCCCATCCAAGCCTGTTAATTGTTCTTCCCAGCCAGATATCTCGGGTTCTGTCTGACTTTCTGAGGGTATAATCCAAAAGCTGTGACTCTCTCCTTTTGGTGGACACTGGCAGCTTCTCTCTACTATGTCCAGAACCAGAAATATCAGCCTTCAAGCAGCTGGTCCCTGCTCCAGCTCCACACTAATATGCAGTTTTAGGTTTTCATTGGTGACTCTCTCCTTTTGGTGGACACTGGCAGCTTCTCTCTACTATGTCCAGAACCAGAAATATCAGCCTTCAAGCAGCTGGCTCCAGCTCCACACTAATATGCAATTTTAGGTTTTCATTGGTGAATTGCTCTGGCACCTGAGCCCTAAGTCCCCAGTACATTGTGAAAAGTGTGACTCTCTAGTTTTTTATCCCATTCAAAGCTAAGAAATATATTTTCAGGAACTTGAGATATCTGCAGTCAAGCAAGCTGCCCTCCCACCGGTGTCAGCGTCCGGGGTCTTACCGGAATGCTGAGGGTCGTGAGGCTGGCTTCACGGGCGGCTGGGCTGCGGCGGAGGAGGGCTGCAGCGCTGGGTCCGGGAGGAAGGCAGCGGTAATGGTGGTGAGGGGGTCCGCTCGTGGCGGCGGGACGCCGCTGCAGCGGCTCCCTCTCGCTAAACCGTTGCCTAGGCGACCAGGGGCAGTGTGCAGCATGATCATGGAAAAGGTCTGCATTACTGGGCGCTGCCATGTTGGAGACCAAATTTCTGGTATAATTCTTGTTTCCTGGTTCTTCCAGCCAATCCAGGGAAACTTCTTCCTATAAAAGGGGGCTGGTTTAGGACAGGAACGCCAGTGCTTCAAGTTACAACCCTGTTGTAGGTGCTTTAGCCTGTGCTCCCAGGATTCCTCCTGTATTCTGGTACTTCTAACCCTGCTTAGCCGGTTCTCAGTTGTTGCTGCAGTCCTGCCGTCCCTAGCCTGCTGCTGCCTGTGGAGACGCTCCTGGAAAAACCGGTCCAGTAAGACCTTCTGGGCACGGACGACCCCGGGTCTCCTGCTTCGTCCTTCGAGCCACAGTCCGCAGATCCTTGTCTCCAGCCAAGTCCTCAAACCACCGTTCACAGTCCTCAGCTCGTTGTCCCCAGCCTTGTCTTACAAGCCACAGTCTACAGTTCTCAGTCTCCAGCCACGTCCTTGAACCACCGTCCTCAGCCCCTTACCCACAGACTCGTCTTGCAAATCTCCGCCCTCGGTTCTTTGTTTTCAGCTACGTCTACAACCATCATTCACAGTTCTGCAGTTCATTATTTACAACTTCACCTTTCAAGCCACAAACCCACAGTTCTTTGTCTACAACTACGTTCCAAGTCATCGTCCACCAGCCACAGTTCTCATCCTCAGCCCCGTCCTCAAGAACTACAACCACAGACTCTGAGCCCCGCCTACGACCCTCATTACCCCATGCTACATGAGAAGGAACTATATCCAACCCCCTCGTCTTGTTCATCCCCAGTCTAATCCCTCCTTGGGCGAGTCTCAGCTGCCGGATCCTCAAACCTCGCTAGACATGACAACCGGAAAATTATAAATATTAAGCCCACTCCACTATCCACCCCTTCCCTACATATTAAACACCCCCTACCACCCTAAAAGTCATGTACCAGGGCTTCTTCATTCAGCCCAATGCCCCCTTCTATTGTTTAGCCCCATCTGTGCAGTAAAGCAGTAATTAGCAGAAATTACTGCTCCAGGTCCTACATGCTGAGCGGAATATAGAACAACCCCTACCGCCTGCGGGACTTCAAAGATGCCACTGATAGCACCCCCCACCCCTACCACTGGAGGATGGCTAGGGGGCCCAGTGCATTGCTGTGCCCAGGGGCCTACACTGCTGTTAAGACAGCCCTGGGAGTGAGGGAGAATGTGAGGTAGCTCCAGGGCAGGAAAATCTGCAGTAGATGTCGCCCTGGGCTGGGGAGAGGCTACAGGTCAAGTGCCAGCTCCCCTATGCTGGACTTCCACCCCAGGTACTAGCGAGCCTTATAAAATGGGGCGTTAGTACACCCGACCTGTGCTCTATTGCCCTGGTGGTCTTGTGGGGCCCCTGCTCAGTGACAGTGTCCACAACAGCGCCACGACCCATCTCCCTAGGTTGTGGACGGAACGCGATTTAATGGTGGATCCCACCTAGGGGACCCTCTTACCTCCTCTCTGTAGCAGCCACGCGATCCAGGAGAGTGACTGCAACCATGTGCCTAAAGCCGGAGCGTCTCTGCCGCAAGTACCCGGGAACAGGCCACAGGAGTATGCAAAGCCTCTTGGGAGGTGATGGAGCTGCAGCGCTGAAGTGTCACCATGACATACAGCACTGACAGCCCAGTTTTGAAGAAATTTTCTGTCAGAAAAAGCTTTTTCAGGGCTGCCCACTGCCCAGTGCAGCCCACCTGTTAAGTGACCTGCTGCTGCAGACATCAACTGAAACTGAGCTCACAGAGCCTGGAGGCGGGGTTATAGAGGAGGCCTCAATGCATCCTGGGACAGCGTAAAGCTTTAGCCTGTTGGTGCCTCTGGATCAAGATCCACTCTACCCCGATGGCTCCCTGTGGAAACCAATGTAACCTGCTGCAGAAATGAAGATTTTTTTTTTCATCTCCAAAGTTCATAAACAGTCTCTAAAAATATATTTCTAAAAAATAAAATAATATGCATACCTCCCAACTGTCCCGATTTCAGTGGGACAGTCCCATTATTTGGACACTGTCCCTCTGTCCCAGTGAGGTTTGTGGCTGCAGGCAGGAATGGAGGAATCGCAGCATGTATTGGAGATATCTTCTGTGGTTCCTCATACATTGGTTGATACTAAATACTTTCGGTTACCCACCCTGAAAATGTGTTTTCATGGAATAAGCTGCAAATATTTAATGATAAATGGGCCCCTTAAGACTTCCTAAGCAGCACACAAGATAGCAGATGTACAAGTAAGAAAAGGCAGATATATATATATATATATATATATATATATATATATATACAGTGTATATATATTGGTGATGAGCGGGTTCGGTTTCTCGGAAACCGAACCCCCCCGAACTTCACCCATTTTACACGGGTCCGAGGCATACTCGGATTCTCCCGTATGGCTCGGTTAACCCGAGCGCGCCCGAACGTCATCATCCCGCTGTCGGATTCTCGCGAGATTCGGATTCTATATAAGCAGCCGCGCGTCGCCGCCATTTTCACTCGTGCATTGGAAATGTTAGGGAGAGGACGTGGCTGGCGTCCTCTCCGTTATTGTTGTACATGATTGTGCACTATTGCTTAATTGTGGGGAGGGCTGGGGAGCAGCTGTATAATATAGGAGGAGTACAGTGCAGAGTTTTGCTGATCAGTGACCACCAGTTATCCGTTCTCTGCCTGAAAAAAAACGCTCCATATCTGTGCTCAGTGTGCTGCATATATCTGTGCTCACACTGCTTAATTGTGGGGACTGGGGAGCAGCTGTATTATATAGCAGGAGTACAGTGCAGAGTTTTGCTGACAGTGACCACCAGTATACGTTGTCTGCCTGAAAAACACTCCATATCTGTGCTCAGTGTGCTGCTTTATTGTGGGGACTGGGGACCACCAGTATAATATTATATAGGAGGAGTACAGTGCAGAGTTTTGCTGACCAGTGACCACCAGTATATAATATATAGCATTACGGTACAGTAGGACACTACTGTACCTACCTCTGTGTCGTCATTAAGTATACTATCCATCTAGATTCTATACCTGTGGTGCATTTCAGTTGTGCAGTTTGCTGACACAGTGACCACCAGTATATATAGCAGTACGGTACGGAAGGCCACTGCTGTACCTACCTCTGTGTCGTCATTAAGTAAACTATCCATCTACATTCTATACCTGTGGTGCATTTTAGTTTTGCAGTTTGCTGACACAGTGACCACCAGTATACTATATATAGCAGTACGGAAGGCCACTGCTGTACCTACCTCTGTGTCATCATTAAGTATACTATCCATCTACATTCTATACCTGTGGTGCATTTTAGTTTTGCAGTTTGCTGACACAGTGACCACCAGTATACTATATATAGCAGTACGGAAGGCCACTGCTGTACCTACCTCTGTGTCGTCATTAAGTATACTATCCATCTTCATTCTATACCTGTGGTGCATTTTAGTTTTGCAGTTTGCTGACACAGTGACCACCAGTATACTATATATAGCAGTACGGAAGGCCACTGCTGTACCTACCTCTGTGTCGTCATTAAGTATACTATCCATCTACATTCTATACCTGTGGTGCATTTTAGTTTTGCAGATTGCTGACAGTGACCACCAGTATATATAGCAGTACGGTACGGAAGGCCACTGCTCTACCTACCTCTGTGTCGTCAAGTATACTATCCATCCATACCTGTGGTGCATTTCAGTTGTGCGCAGTATATATAGTAGTAGGCCATTGCTATTGATAGTTACTGGCATATAATTCCACACATTAAAAAATGGAGAACAAAAATGTGGAGGTTAAAATAGGGAAAGATCAAGATCCACTTCCACCTCGTGCTGAAGCTGCTGCCACTAGTCATGGCCGAGACGATGAAATGCCATCAACGTCGTCTGCCAAGGCCGATGCCCAATGTCATAGTAGAGAGCATGTAAAATCCAAAAAACAAAAGTTCAGTAAAATGACCCAAAAATCAAAATTAAAAGCGTCTGAGGAGAAGCGTAAACTTGCCAATATGCCATTTACGACACGGAGTGGCAAGGAACGGCTGAGGCACTGGCCTATGTTCATGGCTAGTGGTTCAGCTTCACATGAGGATGGAAGCACTCATCCTCTCGCTAGAAAAATGAAAAGACTTAAGCTGGCAAAAGCACAGCAAAGAACTGTGCGTTCTTCTAAATCACAAATCCCCAAGGAGAGTCCAATTGTGTCGGTTGCGATGCCTGACCTTCCCAACACTGGACGGGAAGAGCTTGCGCCTTCCACCATTTGCACGCCCCCTGCAAGTGCTGGAAGGAGCACCCGCAGTCCAGTTCCTGATAGTCAAATTGAAGATGTCACTGTTGAAGTACACCAGGATGAGGATATGGGTGTTGCTGGCGCTGGGGAGGAAATTGACAAGGAGGATTCTGATGGTGAGGTGGTTTGTTTAAGTCAGGCACCCGGGGAGACACCTGTTGTCCGTGGGACGAATATGGCCATTAACATGCCTGGTCAAAATACCAAAAAAATCAGCTCTTCGGTGTGGAATTATTTCAACACAAATGCGGACAACAGGTGTCAAGCCGTGTGTTGCCTTTGTCAAGCTGTAATAAGTAGGGGTAAGGACGTTAACCACCTCGGAACATCCTCCCTTATACGTCACCTGCAGCGCATTCATCATAAGTCAGTGACAAGTTCAAAAACTTTGGGTGACAGCGGAAGCAGTCCACTGACCACTAAATCCCTTCCTCTTGTAACCAAGCTCCTACAAACCACACCACCAACTCCCTCAGTGTCAATTTCCTTCTTACCCAGGAAAGCCAATAGTCCTGCAGGCCATGTCACTGGCAAGTCTGACGAGTCCTCTCCTGCCTGGGATTCCTCCGATGCAACCTTGAGTGTAACGCCTACTGCTGCTGGCGCTGCTGTTGTAGCTGCTGGGAGTCGATCGTCATCCCAGAGGGGAAGTTGGAAGACCACTTGTACTACTTACAGTAAGCAATTGACTGTCCAACAGTCCTTTGCGAGGAAGATGAAATATCACAGCAGTCATCCTGCTGCAAAGCACATAACTCAGGCCTTGGCAGCCTGGGCGGTGAGAAACGTGGTTCCGGTATCCACCGTTAATTCAGAGCCAACTAGAGACTTGATTGAGGTACTGTGTCCCCGGTACCAAATACCATCTAGGTTCCATTTCTCTAGGCAGGCGATACCGAAAATGTACACAGACCTCAGAAAAAGACTCACCAGTGTCCTAAAAAATGCAGTTGTACCCAATGTCCACTTAACCACGGACATGTGGACAAGTGGAGCAGGGCAGACTCAGGACTATATGACTGTGACAACCCACTGGGTAGATGTATTGCCTCCCGCAGCAAGAACAGCAGCGGCGGCACCAGTAGCAGCATCTCGCAAACGCCAACTCGTTCCTAGGCAGGCTACGCTTTGTATCACCGCTTTCCAGAAGAGGCACACAGCTGACAACCTCTTACGGAAACTGAGGAACATCATCGCAGAATGGCTTACCCCAATTGGACTCTCCTGGGGATTTGTGACATCGGACAACGCCACCAATATTGTGCGTGCATTACATCTGGGCAAATTCCAGCACGTCCTATGTTTTGCACATACATTGAATTTGGTGGTGCAGAATTATTTAAAAAACGACAGGGGCGTGCAAGAGATGCTCTCAGTGGCCCGAAGAATTGCGGGCCACTTTTGGCATTCAGCCACCGCGTACAGAAGACTGGAGCACCACCAAACATTCCTGAACCTGCCCTGCCATCATCTGAAGCAAGAGGTGGTAACGAGGTGGAATTCAACCCTCTATATGCTTCAGAGGATGGAGGAGCAGCAAAAGGCCATTCAAGCCTATACATCTGCCCATGATATAGGCAAAGGAGGGGGAATGCACCTGACTCAAGCGCAGTGGAGAATGATTTCAACGTTGTGCAAGGTTCTGCAACCCTTTGAACTTGCCACACGTGAAGTCAGTTCAGACACTGCTAGCCTGAGTCAGGTCATTCCCCTCATCAGGCTTTTGCAGAAGAAGCTGGAGACATTGAAGGAGGAGCTAAAACAGAGCGATTCCGCTAGGCATGTGGGACTTGTGGATGGAGCCCTTAATTCGCTTAACCAGGATTCACGGGTGGTCAATCTGTTGAAATCAGAGCACTACATTTTGGCCACCGTGCTCGATCCTAGATTTAAAACCTACGTTGTATCTCTCTTTCCGACAGACACAAGTCTGCAGAGGTTCAAAGACCTGCTGGTGAGAAAATTGTCAAGTCAAGCGGAACGTGACCCGTCAACATCTCCTCCTTCACATTCTCCCGCAACTGGGGGTGCAAGGAAAAGGCTAAGAATTCCGATCCCACCCGCTGGCGGTGATGCAGGGCAGTCTGGAGCGTGTGCTGACATCTGGTCCGGACTGAAGGACCTGCCAACGATTACTGACATGTCGTCTACTGTCACTTCATATGATTCTGTCACCATTGAAAGAATGGTGGAGGATTATATGAGTGACCGCATCCAAGTAGGCACGTCAGACAGTCCGTACGTATACTGGCAGGAAAAAGAGGCAATTTGGAGGCCCTTGCAGAAACTGGCTTTATTCTACCTAAGTTGCCCTCCCTCCAGTGTGTACTCCGAAAGAGTGTTTAGTGCAGCCGCTCACCTTGTCAGCAATCGGCGTACGAGGTTACTTCCAGAAAATGTGGAGAAGATGATGTTCATCAAAATGAATTATAATCAATTCCTCCGTGGAGACATTCACCAGCAGCAATTGCCTCCACAAAGTACACAGGGACCTGAGATGGTGGATTCCAGTGGGGACGAATTAATAATCTGTGAGGAGGGGGATGTACACAGTGAAAGGGGTGAGGAATCGGAGGATGATGATGAGGTGGACATCTTGCCTCTGTAGAGCCAGTTTGTGCAAGGAGAGATTGATTGCTTCTTTTTTTGGTGGGGGCCCAAACCAACCAGTCATTTCAGTCACAGTCGTGTGGCAGACCCTGTCGCTGAAATGATGGGTTCGTTAAAGTGTGCATGTCCGGGGGCGTGGCCGCGACGGCTAAGGAGTAGGCAGCAGGTCTCGGGAGCTCCCCGGCCACCAAACTCCTGATACCCATCCTTATTCCCTCTGGTGCTCCTACCCGGCCGAATCGCTCACCCTGCACTGCTGGGCACTGCCGGGCGTCCCTATCCGTGCTCTCCGGGTCCCGTAGACGCGGCTCTCACCGACATCCGGCCCTGCGGCCTACAAGTTCTCCGGATCCCCGGCCTCGATTTTGGCGGCCTCGATCGCGGGACACCCGGAGCTCGAGCGGCGGGCTGCCGCTGCTGCCGGAGCCCGCAAAAGGACTGTGGGGGGGAGATAGCCTCTCCTCTGCCTCCAGGGCTGTAACCTGGGTCCCTGAAGTGACCCTGAAGACGGGAGAACAAACAGGTACTCCTGGGGAAGGGGAAGAGGAAGGGACACTGCGGCCATTTTGGGAGTGAATGATAAAGGCTGCTGCTAATGCCTGCACATTTGATGGGCTGCCTGATGGAACTCTCCTGTGACCAGTGAGCCTTTGCTATTTGGGATCTCACTATCAGTTGCTCACTCACTCTCAGCCTCTCAGTATCTATACTACCTATACTGACTCAACATACTGCTGGAAGCACAGTCAGGTGTCTTTTGCTGCACAGCTCTCCCATTCTACCACATAAGAGATGCATTAGTAATTGGAACTGACTGCGTCGCTATACTGCACTAATATCCTTCAGTGTGCTACGCACCGACATCCTGCCCTTGCCTTCCGAAGTTGCTGCAAGATTCTCCCTCTTCAATATTACTGTACATATTGCTGCTACTTCTACACAAGCCTGTATTTTCTATTCATTGATATTTTGATATAAGGACTGGGCACGGTTGCTTCCCGCCACTAATTGAGGGCGTCCTCGCTCCTACCGCCTTCTCATTATACTTCTACACGGAACACACTGCCCTAGGGTGGTTGTGACTGCTCCTGTTCAATATGGTTAAGGGAGGCCAAAGTGCGGCTGCGGCCAAGCTAGAAAGATATGCCAGACAACCCACACCCAAGGTGTCGTCGGCTCCCTCTCCTACCCATTCTGATTCCCCCTCCGTGTCTGCGGCTGGCTCCCCGGGGGTGGCGGAGGCGCCGTCTATTCAACAGGTGCTGGAGGCTATAGCTGGCAGTGAGCAACGTCTCTCCGACAAGATGGAGAAGGTGCAGTGTGACCTATCCTTACTCCGACAAGATGTCCAGCGCATTCGTGAGAGAGTGGGTGAGGCGGAGACAAGGGTCTCCAACCTGGAAGATATGTGTGGACCCCTGAAGCAGTCCGTATCCACGGTGACCCAACAAGTCTCCTCCCTCCAGACTAAGCTTTTAGACATGGAGGGAAGACTGCGTAGGAACAATGTCAGATTTGTGGGCCTACCTGAAAGAGAAGAGGGCTCGCAGCCGGAGGACTTCCTCGAATCTTGGCTCAAGGAGATGTATGGCGCTGAGTCCTTTACGGCCCAATTTGCGGTGGAGCGTGCACATAGGATACCATCTCGGCCACTACCTCCTGGTGCCCCTCCTCGCACCTTCATTGCCAAATTCCTACATTATAAGGACCGGGACTCAGTTCTTCGCCTAGGTCGCACAAAGGGCCCGCTGGTCCGTAATGGAGTCAAGGTGTCGGCCTTCCCGGACTTTGCCGCAGACGTCCAGAAGGACAGAGCCCAGTTTATGCCCATTAAACGGCGTCTGCGAGACCTCAACATTCCGTATTCCATGCTGTTTCCTTCAAGGCTCCGAGTTGTGGCGGACGGGGAGACCAAGTTTTTTAATTCCCCCAGGGAAGCGGCACAATGGCTGGACAGATTTGCGCCGGGTGCTCGACAGCTGGCTCCGGACTGATCTCCTGAGTTGCAGGAGCTGGGTCTGGGCTATCGGAGGGAACGATCTTAGATCGGGGAGCCCCCCTCCTTTGCATTGGTGGCTCAAGACTTACCGTCCAAGTGGTGTTGGTTAGAGGTTTAGTTGAGAATCTAGGCCTACTCAGCACTTGGTAGTTTGGGTTGTTGGTTTGGGATATAAGTATGCCGGTGTTCTGGGGGGTATACGGGGAGGGGAGGGATAATTGGGAAGCTGCTAGTTGCGGCTCTCTTTGCTGCTGTTTTTGGTTTTCTTTCTTTAGTTTGTTATTTTTCTTACCTGAGTTTTTTTTGAAGCAAGGATGTTTATTAATTCAGACGCTATGGATTATAATGCTGGGCTTATGTACGTCATGTGTTACTGGTATTACTGATGTTGGTTCTCAGTTGTATTCTGGGAAATGTCTATCCGGGAGACACATAGAGTCTACATGGAGTCATGACTAATCTGAAGCTGTTGGCATGGAATGTCCGAGGTCTGAATAACAAAATCAAACGATCTCTGGTTTTAAATATGATTAAGAAATATGACCCGGACATTGCATGCCTCAGTGAGACCCACTTAGAGGGACATAGGTTATTGTCTTTACGCCGGGCCTGGGTGGGATGGGCTTACCACGCCTCTCACTCTTCCTTTTCTAGGGGTGTCTCGGTTCTGATTAAAAAATCAGTGCAATTTGAATTACTGTCGATCAAAACTGACCCATATGGAAGATTTGTATTTATGGAATGTAAACTGAGCTCCCAGCCCTATTACATATTAGCGGTGTATGTCCCCCCTCCCTTTTCATATGCTGTGTTGCAGCAGGCTGCCTCTTCCATCGCTTCATCTCCCACTACCCCAGTGATATGCCTGGGTGACTTTAATAACATCCTAGATTTGTCCTTGGATCGATGGCACTCCCCGAGTGTTGCGCTGGCGAGTGGTGGCCCTACTAAGTTTGCAGATTTCTTGGATAGCTTGCAGTGGGTTGATGTGTGGAGGCTCCGTCACCCTACGGCCCGCCAGTTCTCCTGTTTTTCCAGTACTCATGGCTCCTTTTCCAGGATTGACCTGATGCTAGTGTCCCCTGCCCTTGTCCCGGGGATCATTGACATTCATTATGAGGCCCGAGGGGTCTCTGACCACTCCCCCATGTTGATGACTATCGCTGTGGGAAGTCAGAGGGGGCACTCTTATTGGAAGCTGCACCCCTCTTGGCTGACCCAGCTTGGTGACTGCAGTGACCTCGAGACTCAATGGGGGGGGTACTTTAACGATAATGTAGGGTCAGCCCCGGCTACGATAGTTTGGGATTCATTTAAGGCTTTTTTGAGAGGTTCATATATTGGACGCATAGCGGCTCATAAAGTATCCTCCAGGGAGAAGGAACAGGCCCTTGAAAGGGACGCCAGGGAACTAGAGTCCCAATACCTGCTAGATGGTGCCCCCACTACGAAGGTACGCTGGCTAGTGGCTCAGTCGGCTTGGATGGCCCACCTGTCCGACAAAAACTCACGCTCCCTCCTTTTCAAGGCCACTAATATTTATATGCAGGCTGATAGGACGGGGGGACTCCTGGCCCGTCTGATACACTACGATCGGCCTGGGTCTACGATCACCCAGATGTCCGATGGGGATGGCTCCTTTGTTGACACCACGCCGGACATTGCGCAGTTGTTTAGATCTTATTACTCTGGTGTTTATAGCTCACAATTGACGTGCTCTACTCTTGACATCTCGCACTACCTGGGGGATATTGCGTTGCCCGCACTCTCCCCTGAGGCCTATGAGCTGCTGGAGGCGCCCTTGACGCTTGAGGAGGTGACTGCGGCCATTGGTATGTCCCCTAATGGCAAGGCTCCGGGGTGTGACGGGATTCCCTCTGAGGTTTACAAAACTCATATAGATTTCTTTGGACCCAGACTCCATGCCCTATACTTGGATATATTTGCCAATAATGAGCTTCCCCTCTCTATGTCAGAGGCAATTATAATAGTGATTCCAAAGCCCGGTAAGGACCCTGGGTCTCCAGACTCCTATAGGCCGATTTCCCTGATTCCCACCGATGCTAAGATCCTGGCAAAGATATTGGCAGTACGGCTTAACACAGTGATCGCCTCCCTCGTTCACTCGGATCAGACTGGCTTCAGGCCAGGGAAGTCCACATCTATTAATCTACGTAGACTATATACCATTCTGCAACTCCCACATGACTCCCCTTCTGACTCGGCTGTGGTCTCGCTAGACGCGGCCAAGGCTTTTGACAGCGTTGAATGGGCTTATTTATGGGAGGTGATGGCTCGTATGGGCTTTGGACCCAACTTTATCAGTTGGACTAAACTACTGTATCAACATCCGAGTGCCAGGATCTTGGTGAACGGCTATGTATCCCCCTCTTTCCAGCTATCCCGTGGGACTAGACAGGGCTGCCCCCTATCCCCCACACTGTTTGCCTTGGCCATTGAGCCCCTGGCCTGTCTGATAAGATCACACCCAGATATTGTGGGAATCAGTATGGGCTCACGTGAGGATAGAATAGCTCTTTATGCTGACGACATGTTGCTGTTCTTGCGAGATTACACCAAGTCAATGCCCACTCTGCTACGGGTGATTGAGTGCTTTGGTGATCACTCGGGACTTAGAATTAACTGGTCTAAATCGTACATTATGCCAGTCATAGGCCCCCCCCCCTACTATTCCCAAAATCCCCCTGCCACTACGTTGGACGATACAATTTAAATACCTCGGGATTCAAATAACTAGTGACCCTTCCGATTTTGTCCCTCTGAACCTGGACCCAGCCATGCAGTGGATTATGGGCAAATCCAAAGCTTGGTGTAAGCTTCCACTGACGGTGTCTGGCAGGGTCAATCTCATTAAAATGATTATACTCCCCAAACTTTTATACATTATTCTCCAGTCCCCGGTATATATTTATCCGCTATTCTTTAGAAAATTAAATAGTGTTCTATCCTCTTTGATATGGGCTAACAAACGTTCTAGGATACAGCTAAATACCCTTACCAGGCAGCGCTCTGACGGTGGCCTGGCTCTGCCTAATTTTCAGATGTATTACTATGCTGCCCAGCTGACTCATATTAGTGTGTGGGCGCAGGATTCTGGGGTTAACTCCTTACACTGTGAGTTTATTCGCTCCTACTTTCCTCACCTCTCTCCTGTGCAGGTGCTGTTGAGTGGGAGCATATCTCGGTTTCTTCCCCCTATTATTTTCCAGGCATTAAAAATATGGCAGGCCCTGAGAGTCCTCTTGGGATACGATGGTTTGGACCCTGATACCCCCCTATGGTACTCTGACTGGCTCCCTGAACTACACGCGCTTGAGGGGCGGGAGGTGTGGGCCCCTAGATCTGTGGTTTCTATTTCCCAACTCTACCTAGATGGGGTACTCAAATCCTTTCAGCAACTGAAAGATGAGTTTGGGTTACCCAATTCCTATTTTTTCAGATATCTCCAGCTTCGTCACGCCCTCCAGTCCCAGTTTGCTGAGTCCCCCCCACGTATCCTCCCATTTCCCATCAAGACCTTTGTGGCTACTTTGGGTCGAGCTAAGATGGTCTCCTGTGCGTATGGATATTTACTTGCTAAGCTCCATGCGGACCCTCTGACACGTCTCCGAGGAAAATGGGAGGAGGATATGGGTTTAATAACTGAAGAGGACTGGGCCCTCGCTCTGGAATACCCTGCCAAAGTTACCAAATCTCTTAGATTTCAGCAGATTCAATTCTTCATTTTACACAGGACATATATGACTCCGGCTAGACTAGCTACTTTCGGTACGGGCGGATCTGGCCTTTGTCCTAAATGCGGGGGGGAGGTCGGAACATTTTGGCATCTAATGTGGGATTGTCCGAGGCTGAGGGTGTTCTGGTTGGGGGTCGGGTCAATCCTGGAAAGTACAGGAGTAACTGGCGGAGTGCTTACCCCTCAGTTCTGTATTCTGGGGATGGGATGCTCATCCTCTCTGTCTGTTTCAAGGGGTCTCTATGCCAGTAATGTATGTGCCTTGGCTAAGGTTTGCATTGCGAGGCTATGGATGGCCCCCAGAGCCCCTTCGGTGTCTGGGCTTAAGACCCTAATTAATGATACAATAATTAAGGAAAGATATATATATATGAAACAGAACGCATCAGCCAAATTTGAAAAGGTCTGGTCTCCATGGCTTGACTCCCCCCATGCGCACATGACCCCGCAAATATAGAGGGCACTGAAATGCTAACTTGCCAAATATTTACTGCTTAGTGACATAAGTGAGATGCTTGGCGGTTGAGCCCTGTGGAGCCGCCTGTTTATCCGCATAATTACTGTGGTCCGGAATCAGATTATCCCTTCTCACCTTGCTTCAGGTTTTGTTTTTTGTTTTTTGTTTTTCCCCTGTTGATGTTATGTTCTTATTGGTTAGCTTAAGGGCGTAAATATAAAAATGTATGAGGATTTATATTGATGGCTACGGATCTTGCAGGCCCAAATAATCTGTACAGCAAGAAAGTATGTGTAATTCCCTCATGGTCATGTTCTGATATCCCTTGAATGTGAATTTCCCCCAATATTGGAGGTCTGTCTTGAGCCGAAAGATTTATTGTTGTGATATTGTGATGATCTGCAATGTCTGTACCTTATTCTTCAGTTTGTGAATAAAAATTACCTTATTAAAAAAAAAAGTGTGCATGTCCTGTTTATACAACATAAGGGTGGGTGGGAGGGCTCAAGGACAATTCCATCTTGCACCTCTTTTTTCTTTCATTTTTCTTTGCATCATGTGCTGTTTGGGGACAATTTTTTTGAAGTGCCATCCTGCCTGACACTGCAGTGCCACTCCTAGATGGGCCAGGTGTTTGTGTCGGCCACTTGTGTCGCTTAGCTTAGTCACACAGCGACCTTGGTGCGCCTCTTTTTTTCTTTGCATCATGTGCTGTTTGGGGACAATTTTTTTGAAGTGCCATCCTGCCTGACACTGCAGTGCCACTCCTAGATGGGCCAGGTGTTTGTGTCGGCCACTTGTGTCGCTTAGCTTAGTCACACAGCGACCTTGGTGCGCCTCTTTTTTTCTTTGCATCATGTGCTGTTTGGGGACAATTTTTTTGAAGTGCCATCCTGCCTGACACTGCAGTGCCACTCCTAGATGGGCCAGGTGTTTGTGTCGGCCACTTGTGTCGCTTAGCTTAGTCACACAGCGACCTTGGTGCGCCTCTTTTTTTCTTTGCATCATGTGCTGTTTGGGGACTATTTTTTTGAAGTGCCATCCTGCCTGACACTGCAGTGCCACTCCTAGATGGGCCAGGTATTTGTGTCGGCCACTTATGTCGCTTAGCTTAGCCATCCAGCGACCTCGGTGCAAATTTTAGGACTAAAAATAATATTGTGAGGTGTGAGGTGTTCAGAATAGACTGGAAATTAGTGGAAATTATGGTTATTGAGGTTAATAAAACTATGGGATCAAAATGACCCCCAAATTCTATGATTTAAGCTGTTTTTTAGGGTTTTTTGTAAAAAAACACCCGAATCCAAAACACACCCGAATCCGACAAAAAAATTTCGGTGAGGTTTTGCCAAAACGCGTCCAAATCCAAAACACGGCCGCGGAACCGAATCCAAAACCAAAACACAAAACCCGAAAAATGTCCGGTGCACATCACTAATATATATATATATATATATATATATATATATATTTATATATATATATATATATATACATATATACACACTGAGAAAGAGACAAATGTGCAGAGCGTAATATCATTAAATATGTTATAAGAGATTATTTTTCAGTTTCACACTTAGACCAAACTGTAGAACTGCCATACACCTCTCTCTGCCTTATGTTGTATGGTTTGAAGCTGTCGCACTGCACAGATTTGTCATATGTACAGATTTGCAAGCGTGTGCCAAGCATGGGCATTCTAAGTGAAATTACTTTGCCCGAGAGGAGTGTGAAAACTCATACCGAGCTCCATTTATCAATGTTAAGGCTGCTCTTTTTATTTATAGTGTGGCGATGGCAGCTCTCTGATGAAGAGTGAATGAACAGCCTTAAGAGTGATGAATTGAGTTCTGTAACTATCCCGCTCACTGCTCTCTGCAAGGTAAAGACGTTTCACTTAGATTGCACCTGCTTGGCATACTCAACTTTTATTTGTTGCACTTCCGGTTTGAGTCACTGCCACAAAAGAAGTTTTGCTTAAAAAATATTTGTAAAGAAGGAAGAAAATGGTGGTACATGAACAATGTCAGTTACTGGAAGAAATGTGACACGGTGGGCTCTGTGGTCTTCGTGGATAGGCTGGTTGTGGCAGGGGAACTGCAGAGGAGTAGACAGTTTGAGTTGTAGGCAAAGTGAGAGTGGGGTGAAAGCTTTACTCTCCACACTGGTGTGCCTATGTGTGTGTGGTTACAGAGACCCCAAAGGGTGTCAAACTAGTTGCAGAAAGAGAGCAAAGTTCAGTATCAGATTGATGCTCCTGTAGGGACGTCCTGTTTGTCAGCGCTGTACTCTTATTCCTTGTTGTGGTGGCTGGCATGTGTGCAGCCTTGTGTGCAGTGTCGGACTGGGGCATGAAGGGCCCACCGAGGGAATGCTGCTGTAGGGGCCCATGCTTAAAGGTGTAGCCAGGTTCCAGTGGGGGCGTGACCAGCCACCACAGAGGTTTGGCTGACCATTACATGTTCTGTGCTCCTTGGTGAATATATAATAAACCAAATTATTGTGAAGTATAATGTAACATATGTATAATGCATAAATCCAGTGCACTAGGATAGACTGGAACTTGACCCTAGAGGAGGAGGAGGGTCCACAGGCAGTAGGGCCCACCGGTGGTTTCCTCTGTTCCCCTGTGGGCCAGTCCGACCCTGCTTGTGTGGTTAGCTTAAGGGATTGCAAAGCAGCTTGGTGTCATGTTATTGGTTACATCAGTGACTACTTGCAACTTGCTAGAATTTGGATCTATCCTCAGCAAAATGTTCTACATCATCCTTATGCTAAATAAGGATGATCATTTCAATGTTCTATGTGATGGTGGCAGTGCTCCCCCTGCTGGTTATTTCTGCATAACTGCATGTCTGTGATGCTATTTTGTTACACTTCCAGTTCGAGTTACTGCCACCGATGAAGTTTCACTTCAATGAAACAGTCATAATTCAAATGATGTACAATGCTTTAAGTTAAAGCCATACACGAAAAAGAAAATGCATGTTAATGAGATTGCAAATATGCATTCACAATGACTAGTCTTCCTCTACAAATGAACTTATCATACAGTAATTCCAGTCAATCAGTTGCATCTGTGTTGATTATACTTGTTGTCTCATTATACAAGATTTACTCTGAACATTAGGATGATTTTCTGCTGATTTAGTAAAGACATGGGGGGAAAAAACAAAAACATTTTTGCAGTGCATTCCATGTATCATAAACCTGGGTATTTAGGAATGCTGTATAAACTATCACACACACACACACGGTATACTAAATTATGTTTATTAGCAACATATAATAAAAAATGATGAGCAGACTCCTGTGATATAGGCATGGGGGTGGTATAGTAGGTTGACAGTGTCTAGGACGACCCCAAAAGGTCAACATGCATGATGTTGACATGTGAAAATGGTTGACACAAGCAAAGGGTCGACGTGGAAATGGTTAACACATGAAAAGGTTGACATGGGTTTTTTATGTTTTTTTGTGTTAATTTGTAGATTTGAACGAGCACATGGACCCCCAATTAGGGTGCCACGTCCCCTCACATGGCTCACTTCATTTGCCATGCTTCGGACATGGTGCCTCGCTCCTTGGCACGGGTTACCTTTCTGAATTGTAGTGCACATGGATGGTAAAGTATAAAAAAGTCCTAAAAATGAAAAATAAATAAAAATAAATTATGTCGACCACATGCAGCGTCGACCATTGCCATGTTGACCATATGGTGTCAACATATTGACTGTTGACCTAATAACTGTCGAACTATCATCCGGATCCCATTGGCCCTGCCTTCTAATGCAGCAAAGGTGCTCACCAGAGCCTGCTGCAAGGCAGGGTGGACTTGGCTGCTTTGCTGGCCAGGTTGTCTGATCCTCTAAAGGTTACTGATGAGGAGGATAAACATTCCAGTGAAAGATGATAATTGCAATGAATAACAGTGCACATAACAATAGTACAGGTTCAGTCTCCCATATCCAAATTGCTTGGGACCAGAAATAATTTGGATATCAATTTTTTTCAATATTTTGGAATATTTGCA
The DNA here is from genome assembly GCF_028390025.1 of Pseudophryne corroboree. Taxonomy (NCBI): domain Eukaryota; kingdom Metazoa; phylum Chordata; class Amphibia; order Anura; family Myobatrachidae; genus Pseudophryne; species Pseudophryne corroboree. Next base: position 332,524,253 of record NC_086450.1, on the reverse strand, counting down.
TACCATAATGAGATATCTTGGGGATGGGACCCAAGTCTAAACAGTAAACACAGAATGCATATACATCACTGTGCAAAAATTTTAGGCAGGTGTGGAAAAAATGCTGCAGAGTAAGAATGCTTTAAAAATAGAAGTAATAATAGTTTATATTGATCAATTAACAAAATGCAAAGTGAATGAACAGAAGAGAAATCTAAATCAAATCAATATTTAGTGTGACCACCCTTTGCCTTCAAAACAGCATCACAGCATCAATTCTTCTAGGTACACTAGCACATTGATTTTGAAGGAACACGGCAGGGAGGTTGTTCCAAACATCTTGGAGAACTAACCACAGATATTCTGTGGATGTAGGCTTGCACAAATCCTTCTGTCTCTTTATGTATTCCCAGACAGACTCGATGATGTTAAGATCAGGGCTGTGTGAGGGCCATATCATCACTTCCAGGACTCCTTGTTCTTCTTTATGCTGTAGATAGTTCTTAATGACATTGACTGTATGCTTGGGGTCATTGTCCTGCTGCAGAATAAATTTGGAGCCAATCAGATGCCTCCCTGATTGTATTGCATGATGGGTAAGTACCTATTCAATACAGGCAAATTTTTTCCGACAAGTAGGGTAACCCGACTTGTCGGAATGCTGTCGGAAAGCAGGTGGATCGGCGGAATACCAGCCGATCCACCTGCTGCTGTCGGAAACGGGGCCAAATCCGACAGGTTTTGGTCCCCTTTCCGACAAACTCAATCCGACTTGAAAACAAGTCGGATTGAGGTGAGGAGACGGGGAGCGGTGCGGCAGGCTACAGGGATCAGGGATGAGAGGTACCTTGACGGCAGTCCCCCGGCCAGGCACCTCTCTCCCTGCAGTGCCTCCCCCGCCACAGCAGACATCACCCCCGCTGCCAGCTCGGTTCGCCGATCTCAGCTCCCCCGCTGGCCGCCACACTGTTCCCCCCGCCGGTCGTCACTCACTGTTCCGCCCGCCGCTGCTGTCAGTGCACCCGGCAGGCAGGACAAGACACAGGGAATGGCCAAATCCGACACAGTCGGATCTGGCCGCTCTTTGAATAGCGGTTGTCGGGTCCATTCCAACAATTGCATGTCGGAATGGACCCGACTCTTATTGAATATACCCCATAAAGATCATTCAGGGAATACCACCAGAGATGTTGAAGACTGACAGTGTCAGTGTACACGGTGAAAGTTAAACCATTTGATAAAGGATTCTCTGGAAACCAGCAGGTGATAGCTGGGAAGGAAATATGGGGCTGACAGGTGATGGCTAATCCAATTGGGGCCTAATTCAGATGTTACTTGAAAGAACCTCCTGCTTGCATAAGTGATCCGTGCTGTGTGTTAGGACACAGCATCGGATCACCAGCGACACCATCGGCCGGCTGCATGACCCATGGGGTTGCACAAGCCAGATGCAGTTCCTTCCAAGAGGCAAAGAAATCTTCTTCCAAAAGAGATGTGACACGCTATACTTTGTGAAGTTGACTTGACAAAAAGAGGGGAAAGCTTGTACTTAAAACATTAAAAATAGGATTTTAGTACCTACCGGTAAATCCTTTTCTCTTAGTCCGTAGAGGATGCTGGGGACTCCAAAAGGACCATGGGGTATAGACGGATCCGCAGGAGCTTGGGCACACTATAAAGACTTAAACTGGGTGTGAACTGGCTCCTCCCTCTATGCCCCTCCTCCAGACCTCAGTTAGAAAACTGTGCCCAGGAGAGATGGACAATTTCGAGGAAAGAATTTATTGTTATAAACACGGTGAGTGTCATACCAGCTCACACCTCAAACACACCGTAGAACGTGGCATTCAGAAGAATACCAGCCAACGGCATGAACAAAACACAGCCACATGCTGAGAAAATATGTAACACAACTCGTGTGTCCACAGAAGCAAAATTAAGACCCCGCATGCCATGTCATGAACAACGGTAGCAACCGCCAGACAGAGAAGACACACCACCAGGGTGTAACCAAAAGCAATAACTGCAGACACCATACGCACTGGGACGGGCGCCCAGCATCCTCTACGGACTAAGAGAAAAGGATTTACCGGTAGGTACTAAAATCCTATTTTCTCATACGTCCTAGAGAATGCTGGGGACTCCAAAAGGACCATGGGGTTTATACCAAAGCTCCAAAACGTGCGGGAGAGTGCGGACGACTCTGCAGCACCGAATGAGCAAACATATGGTCCCCAAAAATCAGGGTATCAAACTTGTAGAGCATAGCAAAAGCGTTTGATCCCGAACAAGAATCCGCTCGGCAAAGTTGAACCGCCGAGACTCCTCGGGCATCCGCCCAAGAAAAGCCCATCTTCCCAAAAGAAGGAACCTCCACCGACTTCGGTGACGGCAAATCAGCCGTAGAACGAACATGCCAAACCGCATCACAGATTCAGCATGTAACAGACTGCATAACGCAGTCTCCCAAACCAAGCTGGGAACATACCAGACAAACAGGGCCTCTGTTTCTCCAAACTGAGCCAAATTGATGACCTACATACTCAAATCCCTGGCTAGATCAAGGGAATTTGAACCAGCTAATGCCTAAGTAACCCCTGGCATCAAAATAGGCCGATTTCTGCGAAACCCAGAAACCACTCTTGGTAGAACTACCAACCGAGTACTCAATTCATCTCTATCCACCTGAAAGATCAAACAAGGCTCTTGTGAGACAAAACCACCACTTCCGACACCCGCCTTGCGGATGTCAAAGTCAATAGCCTGACCACTTTCCAAGAGAGAAATTTTGTAAAGAAACTTAGTAGGCTTGCCTCCACATCGGCTTGTAAAGTATGGATAAGCACGACCTAGCTGAAAGTCCTCCATAGGAGCCTTCCTGGATACACACGAGACACATAATTACTCCAACAACGGTGGTAACGCAGTGCCGTTAGTTCTTTCCTAGCCTGAAGAATTGAAGAAACGACTTCACTGGGAACTCCCGTTCGGCTTAGGATATGACATTCAACTGCCCCGCCGTCAGACGCAGCCGCGGTAAGTCCTGATACACGCCCTGATCTTGTTGTAACATTACCTCACGTAAAGGAAGAGGGCAGTAATTTTCTATGAGTAAACCATGAAAAACTGGATAGCCAACCCTCGCTGGCTAGACCGGATTTAAGAGGATCATCGGAACCTTCGATCATCTTACGCTTACCACTGTCAGAAAAGTGAAAGCGGAGAGGCCACCTAGACCGACTCAAAACACCCACAGTGTCACGAGGATGTCCACTGCTATATCTTGAGTATCCCTTGACCTGGAACAATCTCCTCGAGGCCTCTCGTTGAGGCGAGACGCCAACATGTCCAATTGCGACACTCCTCAAAGACTTGTCACGTCTGGGAAAGCTTCTCGATGATGACAGAATTTTTCCCGGCTGGATATCGTGTCCGCAGAGGAAATCTATTTCTCCGTCGTTTACCTCCGGAACGAAGACTGCTAATATAGCGTTTACCAGACTTCCCACTCAACTGCAAACTGTGCATCTTCTGCCATTGCCGCTTTGCTCCTTGTTCCGCCCTAGTGGCTTACTTACGCCATTGCTGACAAGTCGTCTGGCAGAATTAACACGGGCAGAACACGAAGAATACGTTCGTCTAAAATAGCTCTTAATTCAAGAAAGCTTACAGCAGACAAGTTTCCCAACTTGACCTCATCCACTGGAAATACGTCCCTTGCAAAGGACTGCTCCACAGCTTCGGAGATCTGTATGCACGGACACCAGGATCTAAACCTGGATCCCTAACCTTCATTCCTCTAGAAGGAAAGAACCGAGCAGACACCACAGGAGCGATGTCCTGGCCGTTTTTATTATATTCCGGTGCATGCGCAGGTGAGACCCGGACCCCATTTCCAACTGGTCCCATGAAAACCACTCTGGTATTAGACCTGTTCACCGAAAAAGGCCTCTTAGGCCGCACCCATCTGTCTTATTAACGGAACCTATTGATGAGGTGTCACCTCAAAGCCGATCCAACTCTGGATCCTCAGACCTCTTTCCACAGGAAAAACACCGAACCTTAACCGGTCAGTATCTACTCTGAAACCCACTTCTGACATCTGCGTCGTTGGGAACAACAGCCAATCCCTGCGCCGAAGAACAGTCAGAGATAAACAACGATATGCACCTTCATACAGGGACAACCAGACAATGTCCTGAACGTGACGCACCTCTGTATGGCGTTGCGTACTACCTCCCCTTCCATAGGGGAAAGGCAAGATCTATTAGAAAAAACAGTAAGGGGAAACAACCGTAACTCAGAATGTTCCCCTTTGGCTTCTATAAATAACTCACAGGTCCTAGTCTATTCCTGGACTAACTGAAAATTAGTAGATAAGTGGTCACCGGAGTGGGGACCAGCCAGATAGACTCAGCGACAAGTGGTGTATGTAGTGGAAACAGAAAACTACGCCCACTTCTGCGAACCTAACAAGGCTGCAGAACACTTACCTTTTCACCTTCCACTGTCTACACAGAAAAGGAAAAAAGAACGGTATCGAACCGGTTAAAATGACTGCATCCCACAAAAGAATGCGTCACCAACCGTTGTGAAAGAGGCTAACTCACGAATTCAGACTTACCAGCGGAAACCGCCGAGATTGACTGAACAGAGGCCACACCAAACAGCTGTATACCTCCCACCAGCAACTCCCGGAGACCTCCTCTGCATTTTACCGGTCACACCATCTGCTGTCACGTGGCAGCCTGCTGTAATGTTATAAGGAAGAATAAACATAGGCAAGCCTACTCACTCTGGGTAGGATAATTCTATCGGATGCCTACCCGACCACAACACTCCCTCAAGTGCATACAGTGCAAATAAGGTAAAAGTATAGAAATAAAATTTCACTTAGCTGCCTGTGTATGATCCTTTGCGACCGGGCTCTGCGTCGACCAGGAGTTGACTGTCATAATTTTCTCTCTGCGTTGTGAAGAGAATAATATTCGTACTCCCTGAGAGGATCGAAACCAACTCGTCCCGGCCAATCTAGAGCTTAATCAACAGAGCGACCAGCACATGATAAGAATACCATTATTTCAGCATTCATGGATATACATAATGTAATACACAATAAAACACCCATATCCTAACCATGCATATATAAAGTTATATCTACATATATATACACATATAGATATAACCTATACGCAAGTGGATTGTCCAGACCCGTCAGGTCCCTAGTGACAGTAATGTGTTGTGAGTGTGTATGACCATGTACTGACGTGCCCCCGATGTGGATCTACCAGGAACATTACGGCCGACAGAAACTGAGTAAATGTCGACAGCACGGAATAGTAAGCGGGCAAAAATAATAATAATCTTGGAACCCCAAGGGGTCTGAGGGAAGCATACATATACAATTGTAATAACACTCCCCCCACATATATATATATAAATATATATACAAATACAGGTACAAGGCAATAACAGCCTGTTAATTCTTTTACCCAGGAAATACCGTTGATGCCGACAGGGCATCGACAGACCACCGTGTCTCCCCTAGCGTGTTTACTTGTTTTTAAGCACACAAAAGCAACTTGCTAATACTTAGTTGTTTGAATCAAGTACCGCCAAGCGTCGGCGAAACCGACAGTTATCCCCACAGGAGCTTTTGACAAAGCCCTCACACCTGTCGACACATGTCGACTAACCAATAGTGGGTAAATAAACAGGGAAACAGTGAATTTATGTAACACAACAAGGATTATGAGTCCATTATTTAACATAATGCTATATTACACCCATATAGCATAAAAAAACACTGTGTCCCCCCTCCTTCTTACCATACAGTAAATCTTGGCGGGGACCTGAGGAAAAATGGCGCCGACTCCTGTGTAAGGGCTAAGCTCCGCCCCCTCCCGGCGCGCTTAAGCCCGCCCAAACATATATCTTAAATTGAGCTGGGGACCTATATACAGGGATTAATCCCCTGTATATAGCCCTATATATCCAAAACGCAGCCCAGGGCGCGCCCCCCCCCCCCCCCGCACCCACGGAAACCGTTGGTGTGTGGGAGCGATGGAGCGCAGCGCGCACGCTGCGGTGCCCTGGCAGGGTGAAGACACCCGGAGTCCGGGTATGTTCCCCCGCCCGGGAAGATTCAAGACATGCTGCCCAGGACACTCTCCCCCAGCGCCCTGCACCCATGGAGCCGGTGGCGGTGGAGAGATGGCACACAGTGCGCTACAACACGCTGGCGGTGTCCGAGACACGGAGCCTCGGCACTGCCAGCTTAACTCTGCAAGTTGTAATATCCTGCCCAGGGCGCTCCCCCCCAGCGCCCTGCACCCGTGAGAGCTGGCGGCGGGGAAGAAATGGCGCCTAGTGCGCTACACATACTGGCGGGTGTCCAGGACACGGAGCCCCGGCACTGCCAGAGTGTCACACAGAGAACTGTTAAATGTCTGCCCAGGGCGCTCCCTCCCCAGCGCCCTGCACCCGTGGAAGCCGGCGGCGGGGGAGTAATGGCGCGCAGTATATGCTGGCGGGGGTATGGGACACGGTGCTCAGGCACCCAAATGCTTTTCTGCCAGCCACAAAAATAAATCAGCAACCTGCTGCCCAGGGCGCCCCCCCCCCCCACTGCGCCCTGCACCCTGTGAGTGCGTTGGTGTGTGGGAGCATGGAGCGCAGCGCGACCGCTGTACCTCCGTTACTGAAGTCTTCTGCCGTCACTGAAGTCTTCTGTTCTTCACATACTCACCCGGCTTCTTTCTTCTGGCTTCTGTGAGGGGGTGACGGCGTGGCTCCGGAAACAAGCAGCTAGGCGCACCAAGTGATCGAACCCTCTGGAGCTAATGGTGTCCAGTAGCCGAGAAGCAGAGCCTTGAAACTCAAAGAAGTAGGTCTGCTTCTCTCCCCTCACTCCCACGCTGCAGGGAGCCTGTAGCCAGCAGGTCTTCCTGAAAATAATAAACCTAACATAAAGTCTTTTAGAGAAACTCAGTAGAGCTCCCCTAGTGTGTGACCCATCACTCCTGGGCACAAAGTCTAACTGAGGTCTGTAGGAGAGGCATAGAGGGAGGAGCCAGTTCACACCCAGTTTAAGTCTTTATAGTGTGCCCAAGCTCCTGCGGATCCGTCTATACCCCATGGTCCTTTTGGAGTCCCCAGCATCCTCTAGGACGTATGAGAAATCATATATTATAGCTTTTGTTCATAGGAACATATGTCCCATGGGACACCACTGAAATCATACTAATTTGTAGTGTTACCGTGAGAGAAACACAAAGTCTCTGAGCGTGCATGGTGTCACACTTCACTCTGCCAAGCCTGGTTAATAGTGGTTTCAGGTTGTCACGCTTGTATTTGTTTGTGAACCCGGGTCAGGATATTTGTCAGAGTAGGTGTCTGGAGAATATGTGAAAGTGGTTGGCTTGAGGATACCACCCGGCATGTAATGTGAGATAGAGTCAGTTAAGGCCCGTACACACTGGTCGATATATCGGCCGTTCTCTTGAACGGCCGATATATCGCGGGAGCGTTGGCCAGTGTGTACGGCCGATACGACTGTGAACTCCGTCGTTCACAGACGTATCGCGTCGGCCGCGCAGCACAGCCGACGGACAATATATCTACCGATATATTGGCGTGTCGCTGTGTGTGTACGGGGCGGTCGGCCGACCGCCCGTACACATGCTGCGGCGGTCGGCGGTGATTGACAGCTGAACTGGGCGGGCGTGTGTACACGCCCGCCCAGTTCATGACGTCAGTCCCAGACGGATCGGGCAGTGTGTATGCTGAACACACTGCCCGATCCGTCCATAGATATATCTGCAGATCAATTGATCTGCAGATATATCTTATCTACTAGTGTGTACCCACCTTAAGTCTCCCCGACCGGGAATCAAACCTGGGCCTTGGCAGAGAGAGACAGATCCTGCCATGGCCCATCAGGGACTTCGGTGTTGGTAGCTGAATGGTATTAGTAGAGAGAGTGAGTGTAGCAGCAGATTGACCAGGCTAGATACTGGGTAGTTACTGTGAATGGTATGTAACACTCTCTAGAAGTTGCAGTAATCCGTAAATGCTGAAGTGACAGAAATGGGCAGTAGAGTTACCAAACTTGATACTGGGTTGTACAGGAACTGGGAGCACCCAGATGTATAAGCATCGGAAACCAAACACTGGAATGGATGGTAGCAGGAATGAGTGAAACAAGCAGAAAGTATGTAGCAACCGACTGTGCAGCCCGAGGAATGGCCTGCGTTGAATGTAAGCAGGTCCGGAGGTCAGTATAGCTGATAATGGCAAAACTGCATCGGCAGGATACACACCAAATAAACAGCAGGAGCACTGTTAGCTTCACCTAGTGACTAGGCTAGACATTGTACATGCATCTTCTCTGAGTCAGCTGATGGAAATAATGCCCAGGGCTTAGCCAAGATTGGCTGAGCAGCATCAGGCGGTGCAGGACTGCTCAGGCTAACGATTGGCTAGACTGGTCAGGTGATCGGGACAGCAGAACTCTGGATCTGGCTGGTAGTGACCTGCGGCCTAGTAGGCCGAGAAATACGAGACCTTTATAGTTACAGGACTTTGACAGCTTGACACCTGTTCGGGCATTAGCGCAGCAGGAGCAGTAAATGACCCAGCGACATGGGAGAACGGACCGATTAGTGACACAGGTGATATGTTTAACTTAATTCAGGATGGGTTCACACCCAGGATCTGCTCCAGGTACTGATAAGAGCCGATATTTGGAACTTTGCGCATGCTAGAAGCTCTTACTCATTATCACACTTTGGAATTACAGACCCAAAGGGGGAGGAGTTCCCCCTGATACTGTCAGCCATGTGTGAAATTAGCAGGTAGAGCTTCCAATAGGAAGCCACTACACTACCAACTCCTCATGCAGGGCCGGTCTACACAAGGTTCAGGACTGTCTCCTGCTCCCTGCTATGTCTGCTCAGCACTAACGATCGTGGACACGGGTTGGTGGAGGTTGGGGTGGGATCGAGACCAGAGCTCACTGGGGACCAATGGTGGGTTATTACTTGTGTGTGTGTGTGTGTGTGTGTGTGTGGGGGGGGGTGGACAGCCCCTATATAATATTCGCCACTGCTTGTGAAGAGGAAAGAAGCACTAGCCTACCATCAGAAGATCCCTTTCTGGCTGTGCTTTCAGGGAAAAACAGCTAACGCCATTGCCATCGCTATCGCTCCGAAAAGTTAGACTTTTTGGATCTTTTTAAGTAGCAACGAACTGGACTTTTGGGACAGCAGCAGTTAGTAAAACTTTAGTTAAATGCTGGAAATTTCTGTAATATCTCCGCTGTTATTGATTGCAGTAATAAATCTAAAATGTACTTAATTTTGTTGTAATCCTGCAAAGACTGACATCGTCGCATGACTAAGTTTAAATTTATTGAATGTTATACTTGTTGTAACTGGAGTGTTCATTTAAACCTCCAGGCGAGTCACTGGTAGTTTAAACTCAATTTATATCTCCATGATGTTGGCTGAATATTAAGTGATCAAATTGTCAATTATTGTAATGAAGAGCCATTTTATTTTAACAATTAGACCACAGAATTAACTAATTTATTTTAGAAAGGAATTGGACCTCATAGTGTTTTTATCAACTACACTTGTTCTTAATTAAATAATTGCTTAATGAATTTACTTAATTTTAATTACCAGGTATTGCAAATCTTGGTGTAAAAACATTTAGGCTTTATAGAAATCACAATTTAAAGCACAACTGGGATGCTCCTGATGCATGATAAAGTAGTATGGCACAGTGCATATTTGGATACAGGATCAGGAGCTCACTTAGGAGAGTTTCCAGTTGCCCATGAACCCCACCCCCTCTGGACCGGGAAAATGTTGATAGACAAACTCACTTGGGACCAGCACCTACCGATGTGACCACAGAGCGTGAATATCCATTCATCCTCTCTGTGTGATGGTACTAATGTGTAAAATAAAATATTACATTTTAGGTTGATTTTTTTCATAAGTTATTGCTGAATGGGGCAGCATAAATAAAGCATGTTCAATATTTTGTTTATTTGCCCCTGTAAACCTTGTCAGGGGAAAACACAGGATTTACTTAGGGGGGTTTCCTTATTGCACACATTTACATAACACACCACACCACACCACACCACACACATTGCACATACATATATAGTACACCACAAACACATATACACTGGGCACACCACACATACATAGTTCACCACACACATTGCACATACATTCATAGTGCACCACACACATATCCTACCACACACACATACACATTTCAAACATACACATACTGTACATAGCACACCACACACATGTAAGAGGCGCGAGGGTGCGGTCCAAATGGTGCTCACTTACCTTACACCTCTCGTCCCCACAGTGGCGGACCTTGTGAGTGGTGGGCCCAAGTGCAAAATTAGAATTTGGACTGCCTTACTCCACCCCAACCCAAGTTAACAATATGCCACACAGCAATGGTTAACAGGGAGAGGCAGATGGTGACAGCGGGAGGCAGGGGAAGGCAGAGGGTGTATGGGAGCAGTAAATGATTGGGATGCAGTAGGTGACAGGGGTACAAACACAATGTCCTGCGTGGTTCGGAGAACAGGGTGCATGTACCTTGGTGGGGACAGGAACCACAATGGACTCTGCTATGTATGTGACAGGGGCCCCTACCCCTTGTGCTCTCTTCAGTTTAGCACTCAGGCAGACTCTCGCAGTGCCAGTTACACTGGGTATGAGCTGCATTTAATTCACAGACAGCAGTGAATCAGAAATAAGCAGGTGTCCTCTATCAGTCTGGCACACACAAGGTCAGCCATGCCTCCCTAAGGTAAGAGGCAGGTTTCTTAGGCAGTGGGGTGCACCCTGTTCTCTGCATTGGGCCATTCATCCAACATTATTCAAAATGGTGGGGGGGGCAGGGGATAATTCATTGCTGATCTGGGCAGCAATGGTCCCAATAGTCCTCTGGGGCCCTGGTGCAGTGCACCTGCTGCACCAATGGTAGTTTTGTCTCTGCGTCCCCACCTTCAGTCCTTCAGTCCGACTCAGACGGCACTGGAACGCGTCTCGGACACTGACAGGTGCCTCCTGGGGTAATCTGGAAAGATTGGAAAACATGCTACGTAGGGATGACCTTTTGGTGTAGAGCACCAGGCGCGACCCAGAACGAGAGGAAGGGGGAAAGGGACAACATATACACACGGATTACACATGAAAGCACAAATAGGCTAACCAGATGTAACCTCGGTCTCCTGCCAGATGCACTGTGCTCTTCTCTTTCTTCACTCCTGTAATAGAACACAACAAGGCTGACCATCGACGTGGCACTGCTTACGTGATACAATAGGGAGATTCCATGCAGAGTTTATGACATAATGTGGTTATACCGTTTCAAATCTTATGATACTCACCAGTGCGAAACTTCCGAAAGCCTACCTTTCATGGGGGCCTGACTGTACACCTTAAACCTAGAGGCCTTGCGGCCAGCGTCGGATCAAAAGATATATCATGGCCTACTGCCGATTTACCAGACCTGCGGCATTGCGCCGACATATACAACCTGCGGACTAGTGCCAGATCAAGAGATAACACAGCCTAGCGCCGACTTACCACACCTGCGGCATAGCGCTGGCTTATCCAACCTGCGGCCTAACGTCATCTTCCGTTAGGGGGTCTGTTGCACAATGTAATACCACTGGGCGTTCTCCAGGCCTAGTGCCCACCTAGTTCACCAACCTATGGGGTCTAACGCCCGTGATGTTCCTGTCACAATCCTGACTGTAGGTTTCATATTTGGTTAGGTCCCATGTTTTCTAAGGAAGGTTTTTCTTTACAGGAGATTCCGCTGTCCTTGGTCAAAACCAAATGTTCCCGTAAGAAGAAGAGGCATCAACGAAGGTCCTAAATTCTTCTGTATGAATTTCTCAAGTTCCTCTAAGATTCAAGATGGGTGTCCGGAGTCCACCCTTGAAGAGGGGGATACTGTCACAATCCTGACTGTAGGTTTCATATTTGGTGACATACCCTTGCCATCTGTCCCGGATCCTGTGTCTTTTTCTCACTGAGTTAAACAGCTTGTCAGCACTATGAGTTTTCTTGAGTTCTCTGCCTGAGAGGTAATGGTTAATTAGCTCCACCTGTGGTGATCTCCTGTGTGAGGCTGAATTCAGTGGTCTGAGGTTTGGGCCTAAAAGCCAGCATCCTATGTTTTGCAGAAGTTCAGGCTTCAGTGTTCTCTCGGCCTGCTAGGCCTCATTCTACATCACAGCCTAGTCTAGAGTAGTCACATGACAGTGACTGTTCACCTGACCCAGAGTTGTCCAATCCTCTGCCAGCCTGAGACTCTCTGCATCACCTAATCCTGCTCACCAATCACCAAGGACCAGGAAGTATAAGTTGGGAGACTGAGTTGGAAACTGGGCCAGTTCCTCGTGTCACACACAGCTCTGTGTGAGTCTTAAAGCTGAGCTCCCCAAAGGTAACCTTTGTACTTAAGTTCCTGTGGAAACTCTGTTCCCTTGTTACCCTGTTTGGTTTACTTTTGTGTTGCCACTGATTTTCACTATTTCCATGAGTCTCAATGTAAAGGCACAGCTGCAGTGGTTCATCTTAAAGGCACAGTACTGTATTCCATAGTCTCCACTGAAAACCACAGCTGCCGTGTTTCAGTTTTACTGCTGTTGTAGTTGTGATCTCCCGAGCTGCCGTATCCCTGTGGCTTCCGTGCCTCCAAGCACCTCCGTGCCTCCAAGCATCTCCGTGCCTCCAAGCATCTCCGTGCCTCAGCACCTCCGTGCCTCAGCATCTCCGTGCCTCAGCGCACCTCCGTGCCTCAGCGCACCTCAGTGCCTCAGCACATCCGTGCCTCAGCATCTCCGTGCCTCCAGGCACTTCTGCACCTCAGTGCCTCCAAGCACCTCGGTGCCTCCAGGCACTTCTGCACCTCAGTGCCTCCAAGCACCTCAGTGCCTCCTAGCACCTCCTAGCACCTCAGTGCCTCCTAGCACCTCAGTGCCTCCAAGAACCTCAGTGCCTCCAAAAACCCAGTGCTCACAAGCGTAGTTGGTGTCTCCAGCATCCGGTACTCCTTAGTTCTTTCCTCAGCACCTTTTCAAGTTCTGTCTTTCAGGAGACCTCCAGCATCCATACCTGCTTCCTGTCTGCCAACCAAATCCTGCATGAGGAAAACCTAGATTCGGTCATCTCCGCTGCGGTCCCTCTTCCTGGTCACCGGAAGAAACCCCGAGCCCACAACACCCCCAAACCAGGTCAGTGAAAGTATTCACATAGTCCTCCAGTCGCCCGCACAGACTTCACTAACACCGGGTTCACAAAACCTCAGTCATGACAGTTCCCCAGCCCTATTGCCCACCTAGTACACAATTCTAATGCGCCTAATGCCCGTGCTGCTCCGCGGGCCTAGTGCCTGCCTAGCACACCATTGTATTGGGCCTAACACCCGTGCTGCTCCCCGGGCCTAGTGCCCGCCTCGCATGCAATTGTATTGGGCCTAACGCCCCCTTATGTGCCCCAGGCCTAGTGCCTGCTAAACCCACAGGCCTAATGCCTGAGTCCTGTGGTCTAGGGTGGTGCTGGCTGGACTTAACTGTCCTAAGGGCTGCGTATAGATCAAGCCTGGTCCAGCCATGCCCACCGCGTGGTCTTCGCCGGAGGCTGGATAGCTACCACCAACTCCTGGCTTCCTGGAGTCTTCACTTGGCCAGCAGTGGCCGGTGCTTCCTCTTTGTCGTCGCATAGCACTTACAACGTCTTCACCAACAGGAGTCGGCTCTTTCCGGGACTTCTGGCGCCTTTCCCGTCGTCTTCTATCTTCAGTCTTCAGGACCTCTTCACTGCTCCTTCCCGGCCGACAAACTGAGCTCCCACGCCTGACACTGGCTAATATAAGCTAGTGCTAGGGGCGGGGCTATGAAGTGGCTAGCCGGGATTGGCTTGCCACCACCACTCCTGATTGGCTACCAGCTTGTGAACCGTGATTGGTTCACAGTTGGCGTCTGATTCGAAATGGGCACTGTGATTGGCGAGGCCTGCATCCTGTCAGATGTAGGCCAGCCGCCATTACACATGTAATTCACCACTGCCTCCACGGCCGCTGCCAAACTCTGCAACTATGGGAGCAGGTGGGGACTGGACCAGACAAGGTCCAGGTCCCCAGGGCTGCTCCCGCCAAGGAGGAGGTGGTTACACAGTAGCAGGGCCAGTGGCCGCAGTAGCACACTGGCCCTTGCAACACACATACACAGTACACCACACACACACACACACACACACACACACACACACACACACACACACACACACACACACACACACTATATATACAGTACATAGACCCAAACATGCAAACAAACACAATACCATAACTAGAGCTGAGAGGAGGAAACTGGCGGCCCCTGCATTTCATAATGTTAGGATGAAGGAGCAGCTGTAGGATGAGCGTGAACAGCAACTACCCAGTTCTCCTGTCTGTGATATTCTGTAGAAAGCTCTCTCCTGTGGTTGTGGTTTATTTTGAGACGGAGACACAGCTGTCCATATCTCTGGAAAAAAATAATTTGGTCAATTAAGAAGGGGGGGGGGGGTTTCTGGATACTTCTCGTCGCCCCGCCCCCCTGTGTGCGCTGATGCTTTTTCCCTTCCTCCTTGCACACACTATCAAAGGTACATGACACTAACTGAGACGTGAGCTGCCTCCCATATTGGGGGTAATTCAGAGTTGATCGCAGCAGCAAATTTGTTAGCAGATGGGCAAAACCATGTGCACTGCAGGTGTGGCAGATAACATTTGCAGAGAGAGGTAGATTTGGGTGGGTTATTTTGTTTCTGTGCAGGGTAAATACTGCCTGCTTTATTTTTACACTGCAATTTAGATTTCAGTTTGAACACACCCCACCCAAATCTAACTCTCTCTGCACATGTTACATCTACCCCCCCCGCAGTGCACATGGGCCCTCATTCCGAGTTGTTCGCTCGCAAGGCGATTTTAGCAGTATTGCACCCGCTAAGCCGCCGCCTACTGGGAGTGAATCCTAGGCCCTCATTCCGAGTCGTTCGCTCGGTAAATTTCTTCGCATCGCAGTGATTTTCCGCTTAGTGCGCATGCGCAATGTTCGCACTGCGACTGCGCCAAGTAATTTTGCTATGAAGATAGTATTTTTACTCACGGCTTTTTCTTCGCTCCGGCGATCGTAGTGTGATTGACAGGAAAATAAGATTTTACTTACCGATAAATCTATTTCACGTAGTCCGCAGTGGATGCTGGGGACTCCGTCAGGACCATGGGGATTAGCGGCTCCGCAGGAGACAGGGCACAAAACTAAAGCTTTAGGATCAGGTGGTGTGTACTGGCTCCTCCCCCTATGACCCTCCTCCAAGCCTCAGTTAGGATACTGTGCCCGGACGAGCGTACACAATAAGGAAGGATATTGAATCCCGGGTAAGACTCATACCAGCCACACCAATCACACCGTATAACTTGTGATCTAAACCCAGTTAACAGTATGACAAACGTAGGAGCCTCTGAACAGACGGCTCACAACAAATAACAACCCGATTTTTTTTTGTAACAATAACTATGTACAAGTATTGCAGACAATCCGCACTTGGGATGGGCGCCCAGCATCCACTACGGACTACGAGAAATAGATTTATCGGTAAGTAAAATCTTATTTTCTCTGACGTCCTAAGTGGATGCTGGGGACTCCGTCAGGACCATGGGGATTATACCAAAGCTCCCAAACGGGCGGGAGAGTGCGGATGACTCTGCAGCACCGAATGAGAGAACTCCAGGTCCTCTTTAGCCAGGGTATCAAATTTGTAGAATTTTACAAACGTGTTCTCCCCCGACCACGTAGCTGCTCGGCAGAGTTGTAATGCCGAGACCCCTCGGGCAGCCGCCCAGGATGAGCCCACCTTCCTTGTGGAATGGGCCTTGACAGATTTAGGCTGTGGCAGGCCTGCCACAGAATGTGCAAGTTGAATTGTGCTACAAATCCAACGAGCAATCGTCTGCTTAGAAGCAGGAGCACCCATCTTGTTGGGTGCATACAATATAAACAGTGAGTCAGACTTTCTGACTCCCGCCGTTCTTGAAATATATATTTTCAATGCCCGGACCACGTCCAACAACTTGGAATCCTCCAAATCGTTAGTAGCCGCAGGCACCACAATAGGCTGGTTCAGGTGAAACGCTGACACCACCTTAGGCAGAAACTGAGGACACGTCCGCAGTTCTGCCCTGTCCGAATGGAAAATCAGATATGGGCTCTTATACGATAAAGCCGCCAATTCTGATACTCTCCTGGCTGAAGCCAGGGCCAGTAGCATGGTTACTTTCCATGTAAGATATTTCAAATCCACCGATTTGAGTGGCTCAAACCAATGGGATTTGAGAAAATCCAAAACTACATTCAGGTCCCACGGAGCCACTGGGGGCACAACCGGGGGCTGTATATGTAGTACTCCTTTTACAAAAGTCTGGACTTCAGGAACTGAAGCCAATTCTTTCTGGAAGAAAATCGACAGGGCCGAAATTTGAACCTTAATGGACCCCAATTTGAGGCCCATAGACAATCCTGTTTGCAGGAAATGTAGGAATCGACCCAGTTGAAATTCCTCCGTGGGGGCCTTCCTGGCCTCACACCACGCAACATATTTTCTCCAAATGCGGTGATAATGTTGTGCAGTCACCTCCTTCCTGGCTTTAACCAGTGTAGGAATGACCTCTTCTGGAATGCCTTTTTCCTTTAGAATTCGGCGTTCAACCGCCATGCCGTCAAACGCAGCCGCGGTAAGTCTTGGAATAGACACGGTCCCTGCTGAATCAGGTCCCGTCTTAGAGGTAGAGGCCACGGATTTTCCGTGAGCAACTCCTGAAGTTCCGGGTACCAAGTTCTTCTTGGCCAATCCGGAGCCACGAGTATCGTTCTTACTCCCCTTTGCCGTATAATTCTCAGTACTTTGGGTATGAGAGGCAGAGGAGGAAACACATACACTGACTGGTACACCCACGGTGTTACCAGAGCGTCCACAGCTATTGCCTGAGGGTCTCTTGACCTGGCGCAATACCTGTCCAGTTTTTTGTTGAGGCGAGACGCCATCATATCCACCTTTGGTTTTTCCCAACGGTTCACAATCATGTGGAAGACTTCTGGATGAAGTCCCCACTCTCCCGGGTGTAGATCGTGTCTGCTGAGGAAGTCTGCTTCCCAGTTGTCTACTCCCGGAATGAACACTGCTGACAGTGCTATCACATGATCTTCCGCCCAGCGAAGGATCCTTGCAGCTTCTGCCATTGCTCTCCTGCTTCTTGTGCCGCCCTGTCTGTTTACGTGGGCGACTGCCGTGATGTTGTCCGACTGGATCAACACCGGCTGACCCTGAAGCAGGGGTTTTGCCAGGCTTAGAGCATTGTAAATTGCTCTTAGCTCCAGTATATTTATATGAAGAGACATCTCCAGGCTTGACCATACTCCCTGGAAGTTTCTTCCCTGTGTGACCGCTCCCCAGCCTCTCAGACTGGCATCCGTGGTCACCAGGACCCAGTCCTGTATGCCGAATCTGCGGCCCTCTAACAGATGAGCACTCTGCAACCACCACAGAAGAGACACCCTTGTCCGTGGCGATAAGGTTATCCGCTGATGCATCTGCAGATGCGATCCGGACCATTTGTCCAGCAGATCCCACTGAAAAGTTCGTGCGTGGAATCTGCCGAATGGAATTGCTTCGTAAGAAGCCACCATCTTTCCCAGGACTCTTGTGCATTGATGCACAGACACTTTTCCTGGTTTTAGGAGGTTCCTGACAAGTTCGGATAACTCCTTGGCTTTCTCCTCCAGAAGAAACACCTTTTTCTGAACCGTGTCCAGAATCATTCCCAGGAACAGCAGACGTGTTGTCGGGGTCAACTGAGATTTTGGAAAATTCAGAATCCACCCGTGTTGTTGCAGCACTACTTGGGTTAGTGCTACTCCGTCCTCCAGCTGTTCTCTGGACCTTGCCCTTATCAGGAGATCGTCCAAGTAAGGGATAATTAATACGCCTCTTCTTCGCAGAAGAATCATCATTTCGGCCATTACCTTGGTAAAGACCCGAGGTGCCGTGGACAATCCAAACGGCAGCGTCTGAAACTGATAATGACAGTTTTGCACCACGAACCTGAGGTACCCTTGATGTGAAGGGCAAATTGGGACATGCAGATAAGCATCCTTTATGTCCAGGGACACCATAAAGTCCCCTTCTTCCAGATTCGCTATCACTGCTCTGAGTGATTCCATCTTGAACTTGAATTTTTGTATGTACAGGTTCAAAGATTTCAGATTTAGAATAGGTCTTACCGAGCCGTCCGGCTTCGGTACCACAATAGCGTGGAGTAATACCCCTTTCCCTGTTGTAGGAGGGGTACCTTGACTATCACCTGCTGAGAAAACAGCTTGTGAATGGCTTCCAATACCGTCGCCCTGTCTGAGGGAGACGTTGGCAAAGCAGACTTTAGGAACCTGCGAGGGGGAGACTTCTCGAATTCCAACCTGTAACCCTGAGATACTACCTGCAGGATCCAGGGGTCCACCTGTGAGCAAGCCCACTGTGCGCTGAAATTCTTGAGTCGACCCCCCACCGCTCCTGAGTCCGCTTGTAAGGCCCCAGCGTCATGCTGAGGGCTTTGCAGAACCCTGAGAGGGCTTCTGTTCCTGGGCAGGGGCTGCTTGCTGCCCTCTCTTACCCCTTCCACTGCCCCGAGGCAGATATGACTGTCCTTTTGTCCGCTTGTTCTTATAGGACCGAAAGGACTGCGGCTGAAAAGACGGTGTCTTTTTCTGTTGGGAGGGGGTCTGAGGTAAAAAGGTGGATTTTCCGGCAGTTGCCGTGGCCACCAGATCCGATAGACCGACGCCAAATAATTCCTCCCCTTTATACGGCAATACTTCCATATGTCGTTTGGAATCCGCATCACCTGACCACTGTCGCGTCCATAAACTCCTTCTGGCAGATATGGACATCGCATTTACTCTCGATGCCAGAGTGCAAATATCTCTCTGAGCATCTCGCATATAAAGGAAAGCATCCTTTAATTGCTCTATAGTCAATAAAATACTGTCCCTATCCAGGGTATCAATATTTTCAGTCAGGGAATCCAACCAGACGACCCCAGCACTGCACATCCAGGCTGAGGCGATGGCTGGTCGCAGTATAACACCAGTATGTGTGTATATACTTTTTAGGGTAGTTTCCAGTCTCCTATCAGCTGGATCCCTGAGGGCGGCCGTATCAGGAGACGGTAACGCCACTTGTTTTGATAAGCGTGTGAGCGCCTTATCCACCCTAGGGGGTGTTTCCCAGCGCGCCCTAACCTCTGGCGGGAAAGGGTATAATGCTAATAACTTTTTTGAAATTAGCACTTTTCTATCTGGGTTAACCCACGCTTCATCACATACATCATTTAATTCCTCTGATTCAGGAAAAACTACAGGTAGTTTTTTCACCCCCCCACATAATACCCCTTTTTGTGGTACTTGCAGTATCAGAGATATGCAAAGCCTCCTTCATTGCCGTGATCATATAACGTGTGGCCCTACTTGAAAATACGTTTGTTTCATCACCGTCGACACTAGATTCAGTGTCTGTGTCTGGGTCTGTGTCGACCGACTGAGGTAAAGGGCGCTTTACAGCCCCTGACGGTGTCTGAGACGCCTGGGCAGGTACTAACTGGTTTGCCGGCCGTCTCATGTCGTCAACTGATTTTTGTAATGTGCTGACATTATCACGTAATTCCATAAACAAAGCCATCCATTCCGGTGTCGACTCCCTGGGGGGTGACATCACCATTATCGGCAATTGCTCTGCCTCCACACCAACATCGTCCTCATACATGTCGACACACACGTACCGACACACAGCAGACACACAGGGAATGCTCTTATCGAAGACAGGACCCCACTAGCCCTTTGGGGAGACAGAGGGAGAGTTTGCCAGCACACACCCAAGCGCTATAATATATATGGGAACAACCTTATATAAGTGTTGTTCCTTATAGCAGCTTAAATATATCAAAATATCGCCAAAAAATGCCCCCCCTCTCTGTTTTACCCTGTTTCTGTAGTGCAGTGCAGGGGAGAGTCCTGGGAGCCTTCCTCACAGCGGAGCTGAGCAGGAAAATGGCGCTGTGTGCTGAGGAGAATAAGCCCCGCCCCCTATTTCGGCGGGCTTTTCTCCCGGAGTTTTAGATATCTGGCATGGGTTAAATACATACATATAGCCTCAATGGCTATATGTGATGTATTCTTTTGCCATAAAGGTATTAAATATTGCTGCCCAGGGCGCCCCCAGCAGCGCCCTGCACCCTCCGTGACCGCTTGGTGTGAAGTGTGTGACAACAATGGCGCACAGCTGCAGTGCTGTGCGCTACCTTCATGAAGACTGAAGAGCCTTCTGCCGCCTGTTTCCGGACCTTCAATCTTCAGCATCTGTAAGGGGGGTCGGCGGCGCGGCTCCGGGACGAACCCCAGGGTGAGACCTGTGTTCCGACTCCCTCTGGAGCTAATGGTGTCCAGTAGCCTAAGAATCCAATCCATCCTGCACGCAAGTGAGTTGAAATTCTCTCCCCTAAGTCCCTCGATGCAGTGAGCCTGTTGCCAGCAGGACTCACTGAAAATAAAAAACCTAAAAACTTTTTCTAAGCAGCTCTTTAGGAGAGCCACCTAGATTGCACCCTGCTCGGACGGGCACAAAAACCTAACTGAGGCTTGGAGGAGGGTCATAGGGGGAGGAGCCAGTACACACCACCTGATCCTAAAGCTTTAGTTTTGTGCCCTGTCTCTTGCGGAGCCGCTAATCCCCATGGTCCTGACGGAGTCCCCAGCATCCACTTAGGACGTCAGAGAAATGGGTGTTACTGGGCGGAAACAGGCCGTTTTATGGGCGTGTGGGAAAAACCGCTACCGCTTCCGGGAAAAACGCGGGAGTGGCTGGAGAAACGGGGGAGTGTCTGAGCGAACGCTGGGTGTGTTTGTGACGTCAAACCAGGAACGACAAGCACTGAACTGATCGCAGATGCCGAGTAAGTCTGGAGCTACTCTGAAACTGCTAAGAAGTTTGTAATCGCAATATTGCGAATACATCGTTCGCAATTTTAAGAAGCTAAGATTCACTCCCAGTAGGCGGCGACTTAGCGTGAGCAACTCTGCTAAAATCGCCTTGCGAGCGAACAACTCGGAATGACCTCCTTAGCTTCTTAAAATTGCGAACGAAAGATTTGCAATATTGCGATTACACATCTCGTAGCAGTTTCAGAGTAGCTTCAGACTTACTCGGCATCTGCGATCAATTCAGTGCTTATCGTTCCTGGTTTGACGTCACAAACACACCCAGCGTTCGCCCAGACACTCCTCCGTTTCTCCAGCCAATCCCGCGTTTTTTCCGGAAACGGTAGCGTTTTTTCCCACACGCCCATAAAACGGCCTGTTTCCGCCCAGTAACACCCATTTCCTGTCAATCACACTATGATCGCCTGAGCGAAGAAAAAGCCGTGAGTAAAAATCCAAACTTCATAGCAAATTTACTTGGCGCAGTCGCAGTGCGGACATTGCGCATGCGCACTAAGCGGAAAAACGCTGCGATGCGAAGAAATTTTCCGAGCGAACGACTCGGAATGACCTCCATGGTTTGCCCAACTGCTAACAAATTTGCTGCTGCGATCAACTCTGAATTAGGCCCATTGGGGTTCATACCAAGTTGATCGCTCGCTAGATACTTTTTGCAGCCATGCAAACGCATAGTCGCCGCCCACTGGGGAGTGTATTTTAGCTTTGCAAGTGTGCGAACGCCTGTGCAGCCGAGCTCTGCAAAAATAGTTTGTGCAGTTTCTGAGTAGGTCTGAACTTACTCAGCCGCTGCGATCACTTCAGCCTGTCAGGTCCCAGAATTGACGTCAGACACCCGCCCTGCAAACGCCTGGACACGCCTGCGTTTTTCCAACTACTCCCTGAAAACTGTCAGTTGACACCCATAAACACCTTCTTCCTGTCAATCTTCTTGCAATCGGCTGTGCAAATGGATTCTTTGTTAAATCCATCGCCCAGCAATGATCCGCTTTGTACCCGTACGACGCACCTGCGCATTGCGGTGCTTACGCATGCGCAGTAGTGACCTGATCGCTGCGAAAAATGGCAGCTTGCGATCAGGTCGGAATTACCCCCATTGTACGGAGAAGCCAACTGATTTGCTGGCTATGGGCTTAATTCAGACCTGATAGTAGCAGCAAATTTGTTTGCAGATGGGCAAAACCATGGCGGTCAATCCGAGTTGATCGTAGCTGTGCTAAATTTAGCACAGCTATGATCATGTTCCCAGACATGCGGGGGGACACCCAGCACAGGGCTAGCCCGCCCCACATGTCTACCCGGCCCCACCTCCCGCACAAGTACAAATGCATCACACAGCAGCTATGCTTTTGTACTTGTTGAGTAACTCCTGGCCAGCGCAGCTCCTGCGTCTGACCGGGAGTTGCTTGTTGTTGCCCTTGGTTGCAGCGGCTGTGTGTGACGTCACCCCCGCGCGGTCCGGCCACGCCAGCTTTGGCCGGACCGCGCCCCCAAGACGGCGGCCAAACACTGCCGTGCCGCCCCCTCCCACCCAGCCACCGCCTCTGCCTATCAATTGACAGGCAGAGGCGGTCGCTGGGCGGGGGGTGGAATGGCGCCGTTTGGCCACCGTTTCATGGGTGCGGTCTGGCCAATGCAGGCGTGGCCGGACCGAATGGGGGGCAGGCCGCAGCGGCTGCGTGACGTCACACACAGCCGCTGCGGGCCGGGGAGCGATGAGTAACTCCCGGGCAGCACGCTAAAGCTGCGCTGGTCGGGAGCTACTCTTGAAGTGCAAAGGGAGGAAGCACTGGAGGCACAAACAAGCCAGGGTCCAGGCAAGCAGGAGCCGAGCTTAAAGGTGCCCATATCCTAGTGCAACTTTGCCTGATTTCATTCAACTTAGACGCAACGGGCAGAGAAATCGAATGAAAAGTTGGAAATCCGATCCGATGCACGGTCCCGTGCTCATCGGATCGGAGCCTGTGGATGGCAGTGGCTTCAGATTAGATTTGGCTGGGATCGCATATGATACATCGTATGCAAAAGGACTGCATATGATGTATCATATGCAATCCTGCCGCCCGGGAAGCTGCCGGGCAGTTCAAGGGCAACGTATGCGACTTTTCCCCTCTGAGAAGTCGCAGTAGTGTATGGCCACCTTAAGACATGAGCAGCAGAAGATAGTGAAAGCCAGAAGACTAGGTAGGAGAGAGCAGGACCAGCTGCCAATTGGCTCAATACTGGTGGGGCAGTTATGTTTTTCTTTTAATCCAGAGGTGATAGCGCATAATGGGGATGTCCAGACTCAGTGAGTCATCTATTACAGGTAGCCTGCAACATATCAAATTTGCAAATGCTTTCCTGCTGAGTCTACAGGAAATTTCCACTTACAGTTGTGTCCTCATACATTGGGTATCATTACATAATAAGGTATGAGACATCTGGCGTGACAGAGATGTTCTGAAAGGAGTAGCACACTGCATTTCTCTTTTAATTTTGCATCTTAAGCTGGGTACACACTGGCAGATATATCTGCAGTTCAATCGATCTGCAGATATATCTGCAGATGGTGGTTGTTCATACACACAGAAAGATGCACCAATATATCTTAAAGATATATTTGCTGTTAAATCTATCTGCAGCTATATATACAAATGGGGATTGTTCATACACACTGAAAGATGCACTAATATATCTGCAGATATATTGGTCATCTGCTGTGTTGCACAGCAGATGCAATATATCTGTGAAAGACGTCTTTCACAGACATATTGCTTGTACACACCTGCAGATCAGCAAAAGATATATTGGCCAACCAACTAATTGGCCAATATATCTGCCAGTGACCCAGCATTAGTCGCATAGCAGGCACAGTAAAAAGCTGCTCATGCTTGCTCCAGGAGGGTGCAGCCAGGTCGGCACAACAGGTGGGAGTGGTTTCGGAATAGGGGGGCGATCTGGTGGAATGGAGATTACCGGCATTGTAATGTGGGGGGCAGGGCTACAATGGTGCTATTCAGTGTCATCGCCCCTCTCACTTTTCCTCCATAAGCAGGCAGCTTTCGGGGGTGGCTTGCCCACTTTTCCGGATGGCCATTAGGAAGGGGTGCGTCATACAAACTGCACAATCCAGAGTACAATGGAACAATGTGTCATTACAGCATTCATGTAAGTGCTTGCCGTTGTTCAGCATCCTGACATGCAGCACATCAGATGGGAAGATGCAATGAACGAGTGCCATGCATGTACAATCGTGCTTACACACTATACAATGTGTATGATATATCATTCCTAGACGTGCTGCAGCAATATATGTATAATACAATATATATATATAGTGTGTCCCCAGATTAAGATTATAAATTAAACCAACCAACTAGTTGCCTGGTTTGAACAAAAATCTGGTCATGTAAGGGAGCAAATACCAATCAAACATTGGAGAACGCCAAAAATGGTCGTTCAAGCAAGGGTTTAAATCCATTTCATTTAACCAATTTGTCTGAATGACAATTTTTATTGCTGCTAAGGGTCATTGAGACCCATTTCCACTTCTCAGCAGTGGCTTTAGAACTAGGCAGTATGGATGGTGTAATTGGTTAGCATTACTGCCTCACAGCACTGAGGTCATGGGTTCGATTCCCACCTTGGCCCAACTGTTTGGAGTTTGTATATTCTCCCTGTACTTGCGTGGGTTTTCCGGGTTCTCCGGTTTCCTCCCAAATCCAAAAAAATACTGGTAGGTTAATTGGATCCCAACAAAAATTAACCCTAGTGTGAAAGTGTGTGCGTGTACATGTGATATAGATTGTAAACTCCACTGGGGCAGGGACTGATGTGAATGGCCAAATATTCTCTGGAAAGCGCTGCAGAATATGTGCGCGCTATATAAATAACTGGTAATAAATAAATAAACTAGGATTGTTATTTGCAGATGGGACAGCTAACCTAGCTTCAGCAATTGGGACTGTCAACATGCTTACTCTTACATACATTTTACATGAATGATGCCATCTGCATCAGTTACATTACACTTTAGCGGTTGTGCACACATTTTTCTATTGTGAAGTTTTAAATAGAATAAATGGAATGTGGTAAAAATCCTGATGCTGAGAATACTGACAGATCCCCTAGGTGAGTATGAGGGTTTGTGTTAGGCACTAGGGGGAGATATAGGGGTAGGCTGCAGGGAGGCAGTAAGTGTTAGGCTGCGGAAGGGGTGGGTTAGGGGTAAAATACTTACCCGGAAGCCATAAGCATTCCCAGCATCAGGATTCTGGCCATTGGGATTTCATACCCCAACTGAAAAAATGTATGGGGAATATTAACACTGGGGCCATTGCTCTGCATATAATTACAACATAATTCATTTTATTATATTTATTTTTTCATTCCGTTAACAGCAGCTAAAGATCTGTTAAAATAAGATTTTACTCACCGGTAAATCTATTTCTCGTAGTCCGTAGTGGATGCTGGGAACTCCGAAAGGACCATGGGGAATAGCGGCTCCGCAGGAGACTGGGCACAACTAAAGAAAGCTTTAGGTCACCTGGTGTGCACTGGCTCCTCCCACTATGACCCTCCTCCAAGCCTCAGTTAGGACACTGTGCCCGGACAAGCTGACATAATAAGGAAGGATTTTGAATCCCGGGTAAGACTCATACCAGCCACACCAATCACACCGTATAACTCGTGATACTATACCCAGTTAACAGTATGAAATACAACTGAGCCTCTCAACAGATGGCTCAACAAAAACCCTTTAGTTAACAATAACTATGTACAAGTATTGCAGACAATCCGCACTTGGGATGGGCGCCCAGCATCCACTACGGACTACGAGAAATAGATTTACCGGTGAGTAAAATCTTATTTTCTCTGACGTCCAAGTGGATGCTGGGAACTCCGAAAGGACCATGGGGATTATACCAAAGCTCCCAAACGGGCGGGAGAGTGCGGATGACTCTGCAGCACCGAATGAGAGAACTCAAGGTCCTCCTCAGCCAGGGTATCAAATTTGTAGAATTTTGCAAATGTGTTTGCCCCTGACCAAGTAACAGCTCAGCAAAGTTGTAAAGCCGAGACCCCTCGGGCAGCCGCCCAAGATGAGCCCACCTTCCCTGTGGAATGGGCTTTCACTGATTTAGAATGCGCCTGCTGAATCGTGTCACAGATCCAGCGAGCGATAGTCTGCTTAGAAGCAGGAGCACCCAGCCTGCTGGGTGCATACAGGATAAATAGCGAGTCAATTTTCCTGACTCTAGCCGTCCTGGAAACATAATTTTTCAAGGCCCTGACTACGTCCAGTAACTTGGAATCCTCCAAGTCCCTAGTAGCCGCAGGCACCACAATAGGTTGGTTCAAGTGAAAAGCTGATTCCACCTTAGGGAGAAATTGGGGACGAGTCCTCAATTCTGCCCTATCCATATGGAAAATCAGATAAGGACTTTTATATGACAAAGCCGCCAATTCTGATACACGCCTGGCCGAAGCCAAGGCCAATAACATGACCACTGTCCGCGTGAGATATTTTAGATCCACGGTTTTTAGTGGTTCAAACCAATGTGATTTTAAGAAACTCAACACCACGTTGAGATCCCAAGGTGCCACTGGAGGCACAACCGGGGGCTGAATATGCAGCACTCCTTTTACAATGTCTGAACTTCAGGTACTGAAGCTAATTCTTTCTGGAAGAAAATCGACAGAGCCGAGATCTGTATCTTAATGGAGCCTAATTTTAGGCCCATAGACACTCCTGCTTGTAGGAAATGCAGAAATCGACCTAGTTGAAATTCCTCTGTTGGGGCCTTTTTTGGCCTTACACCAAGCAACATATTTCCGCCATATGCGGTGATAATGTTTTGCAGTTACATCTTTCCTGGCTTGAATCAGCGTAGGAATGACTTCCTCCGGAATGCCCTTTTCCTTTAGGATCCGGCGTTCAACCGCCATGCCATCAAAACGTAGCCGCGGTAAGTCTTGGAACAGACAGGGCCCCTGCTGCAGCAGGTCCTGTCTGAGCGGCAGAGGCCATGGGTCCTCTGATATAATTTCTTGAAGTTCTGGGTACCAGGCTCTTCTTGGCCAATCCGGAACCACGAGTATCGTTCTTACTCCTCGCCTTCTTATTATTCTCAGTACCTTTGGTATGAGAGGCAGAGGGGGGAACACATAAACTGACTGGTACACCCACGGTGTTACCAGAGCGTCCACAGCTATCGCCTGAAGGTCCCTTGACCTGGCGCAATATCTTTTATAGCTTTTTGTTGAGGCGGGACGCCTTCATGTCCACCTGTGGCCTTTCCCAATGGTGTACAATCCTTTGGAAGACTTCTGGATGAAGTCCCCACTCTCTCGGGTGGAAGTCGTGTCTGCTGAGAAGATCTGCTTCCCAGTTGTCCACTCCGGGAATGAACACTGCTGACAGTGCTAACACATGATTTTCCGCCCATCGGAGAATCCTTGTGGCTTCTGCCATCGCCATCCTGCTTTTTGTGCCGCCCTGTTGGTTTACATGGGCGACTGCCGTGATGTTGTCTGTTTGGATCAGGACCGGCTGGTTTTGAAGCAGAGGCCTTGCCTGACTCAGGGCATTGTAAATGGCCCTCAGTTCCAGAATATTTATGTAGGGAAGTCACCTGACTTGACCAAAGTCCCTGGAAGTTTCTTCCCTGTGTGACTGCCCCCCAGCCTCAAAGGCTGGCATCCATGGTCACTAGGACCTAGTCCTGTATGTCGAACCTGCTGCCCTCTTGAAGATGGGCACTCTGCAGCCACTACAGTAGAGATACCCTGGTCCTTGGAGACAGGGTTATCAGCCGATGCATCTGAAGATGTGATCCGGACCACTTGTCTAACAGGTCCCACTGAAAAGTTCTTGCATGGAACCTGCCGAATGGGATTGCTTCGTAGGAAGCTATCATTTTTCCCAGGACTCGCGTGCAATGATGCACCGATAACTGTTTTGGCTTCAGGAGGTCTCTGACTAGAGATGACAGCTCCTTGGCTTTCTCCTCCGGGAGAAACACTTATTTCTGGTCTGTGTCCAGAACCATCCCCAGGAACAGTAGACGTGTCGTAGGAACCAGCTGTGACTTTGGACTGTTTAGAATCCAACCGTGCTGTTGTAGCACCTTCCAAAATAGTGCTACCCCGACTAGCAACTGCTCCTTGGACCTCGCCCTTATAAGGAGATTGTCCAAGTACGGGATAATTAAAACTCCCCTTTTTCGAAGGAGTATCATCATTCCGGCCATTACCTTGGTAACACCCTCGGTGCCATGTACAGTCCAAACGGCAGAGTCTGGACTTGATAATGGTAATCCTGTACCACAAATCTGAGGTACTCCTGGCGAGGATAGTAAATGGGGACATGCAGGTAAGCATCCTTGATGTCCCGGGATACCATGTAACCCCCCTCGTCCAGGCTTGCAATAACCGCCCTGAGCGATTCCATCTTGAACTTGAATTTTTTTATGTATGTGTTCAAGGATTTTAAATATAAAAAAGGGTCACACCGAACCATGCGGTTTCGGTACCCCAAACCGTGTGGAATAGTAACCCCGTCCTTGTTGAAGTAGGGGCACCTTAAGTATTACCTGCTGGGAATACAGCTTATTAATTGCCTCTAGCACAGCCTCCCTGCCTGAGGGAGTTGTCGGCAAGGCATATTTGAGGAAACGGCGGGGGGAAGACATCTCGAATTCCAGCTTGTACCCCTGAAATACTACTTGAATGAAACAGGGATCCACCTGTGAGCGAGCCCACTGATCGCTGAAATTTTTGAGACGGCCCCCCACCGTACCTGGCTACACCTGTGGAGCCCCCGCGTCATGCTGTGGACTCAGAGGAAGCGAGAGAAGAATTATGATTCTGGGAACAGGCTGACTGGTGCAGCTTTTTCCCTCTTCCCTTGTCTCTGTACAGAAAGGAAGCGCCTTTGACCCGCTTGCTTTTCTGAAGCCGAAAGGACTGTACCTGATAATACAGTGCTTTCTTAGTCTGTGAGGAAAACTGAGGTAAAAATATTTCTTCCCAGCTGTTGCTGCGGATACGAGGTCCCAGAGACCATCCCCAAATAATTCCTCACCCTTATAAGGCAGAATCTCTATGCGCCTTTTAAAGTCAGCATCACCTGTCCAGTGACAGGTCTCTAATACCCTCCTGACAGAATGGATATTACATTCATTTTGGATGCCAGCCGGCAAAATATCCCTCTGTGCATCCCTCATATATAAGACGACGTCTTTAATATGTTCTCATGTTAGCAAACTAGTATGTTTGACAGGGTCACCGACCACGCTGCAGCAGCACGCTCTGCAGGTTTCAGTCTAGTACCTGAGTGTATAAATACAGACTTCAGGATAGCCTCCTGCTTTTTATCAACAGGTACCTTCAAAGTGGCCGTTCCTAAAACGGCAGTGCCACCTATTTTGACAACCGTGTGAGCGCCTTATCCACCCTAGGGGATATCTCCCAGCGTAACTTATCCTCTGGCGGGAAAAGATACGCCATCAGTAACTTTTTAGAAATTACCAGTTTCTTATCAGGGGGAACCCACGCTTTTCACACACTTCATTCATTCATCTGATGGGGGAACAAAACACTGCCTGCTTTTTCTCCCCAAACATAAAAACCCATTTTTAGAGGTTAATGTCAGAAATGTGTAACACATTTTTTATTGCCGGGATCAAGTCACGGATGTTCCTAGTGGATTGTGTATATGTCTTAACCTTGTCGACACTGGAGTCAGACTCCGTGTCGACATCTGTGTCTGCCATCTGAATGAGCGGGCGTTTTTGAGCCCCTGATGGCCTTTGAGACGCCTGGGCAGGCGCGGGCTGAGAAGCCGGCTGTCCCACAGCTGTTACGGCATCCACCCTTTTATGTAAGGAGTTGACACTGTCAGTTAATACCTTTCACCTAACCATCCACTCTGGTGTCGGCCCCACAGGGGGCGACATCACATTTATCGGCATCTGCTCCGTCACTATATAAGCCTCCTCAAACATGTCGACACAGCCGTACCGACACACCGCACACACACAGGGAATGCTCTGACTGAGGACAGGACCCCACAGAGCCCTTTGGGGAGACAGAGAGAGAGTATGCCAGCACACACCAGAGCGCTATATAAT
Source organism: Pseudophryne corroboree (assembly GCF_028390025.1). Lineage (NCBI taxonomy): Eukaryota > Metazoa > Chordata > Amphibia > Anura > Myobatrachidae > Pseudophryne > Pseudophryne corroboree. The sequence goes on along the minus strand of NC_086450.1, from coordinate 332,494,019 downwards.
GTGGGGATTAACACTATAACTGAGTGAATTTTCCCCCATAGCTGCTTGTATATACAATATTGCGCCTAAATTTAGTGCCCCCCCTCTCTTTTTAAGCCTTTGAGCCTGAAAACTACAGGGGAGAGCCTGGGGAGCTTTCTTCCAGCTGCACTGTGAAGAGAAAATGGCGCCAGTGTGTCTGAGGGAGATAGCTCCGCCCCTTTTCTGCGGCCTATTCTCCCGCTTTTTTCTGGATTCTGGCAGGGGTATTTACCACATATATAGCCTCTGGGGCTATATATTGTGGTATTTTTGCCAGCCAAGGTGTTTTTATTGCTGCTCAGGGCGCCCCCCCCCAAGCGCCCTGCACCCTCAGTGACCGGAGTGTGAAGTGTGTATGAGGAGCAATGGCGCACAGCTGCAGTGCTGTGCGCTACCTTGGTGAAGACTGATGTCTTCTGCCGCCGCTTTTCCGGACCTCTTCTTGCTTCTGGCTCTGTAAGGGGGACGGCGGCGCGGCTCCGGGACCGAACACCAAGGACTGGGCCTGCGGTCGATCCCTCTGGAGCTAATGGTGTCCAGTAGCCTAAGAAGCCCAATCCGGCTGCAAGCAGGCGAGTTCGCTTCTTCTCCCCTTAGTCCCTCGCTGCAGTGAGCCTGTTGCCAGCAGGTCTCACTGAAAATAAAAAAACTAATTCTATACTTTCTTTCTAGAGGCTCAGGAGAGCCCCTAGTGTGCATTTAACCTCGGGCGGGCACAAGATCTAACTGAGGCTTGGAGGAGGGTCATAGTGGGAGGAGCCAGTGCACACCAGGTGACCTAAAGCTTTCTTTAGTTGTGCCCAGTCTCCTGCGGAGCCGCTATTCCCCATGGTCCTTTCGGAGTTCCCAGCATCCACTAGGACGTCAGAGAAAAGAACTAATGTAAGGGTTTATTTTCCCATTGCATTTTCTGACATCCCCATTAAATTGATCCTACTGATTTTAATATAATTACTAGCTAGCATAGTGTGTTTTATATCTGGGTCCACACACATCGCAGTATCGTTCCAATAACTGTTACACCTTTTCACGGTGTGATAATAATCTGGTTTTGCTTTCCCCCTATAACATTGGCAGCTGATTAGTTGATTAGTTTATTGTTGACATATTTGTCCAACCTGTGCGGAATAGGAGTCTCCTTTTTTTTTTAGTTTTATTTAATAGATCAATGAACAAAGGCATACCCTGAGAATTAGTGAGGGGAAGAGAAATGACAGGGGCCGGTATGCAGATTTACCTGCCCACCAACATTGTCACTAGTGTTTCCTAATAGCTATTTATAGTTTTTTTGTAAGCGCACATATATTCTGCAGAACTATAGGGGCGAAGGGGACGAGTTGCCAATGCAACAGTGTATAAACTTTGCCAGCTGCACCTTTGTGACCCCATCTCACACTGGACTCGCTGATTTTCGTATGCAGCCCTATTATCTGGGAGTCTGGCGGTACTGTAAGGTTGGGTACACACTTGCTGATGGCACATCAAATGTGACATCAGGCAAGATCCCGTTCGCTGGGCGGGTGTATGACGTCAAATCCGGACATGAATAGGCTGAAGTGATCGCTAGCGCTGAGTAGGTTCAGAGCTACTCTGAAACTGCACACACTTTTTTGCAGAGCTCTGCTGCACATGCGTTCTCACTTCTGCTAAGCTAAAATACACTCCCGGCGGCATAGCGTTTGCGCGGCTGCTAAAACTGCTACATACATACCTACTTTCTGGCAGCTCTCTCCAGGAGAGAGCTGCCAGGACGGCTCAGTGGAGGGGCTGGGCTGGGCAATGACGAGAGGAGGGGGCGGAGAGGAGGTGGAACGGGGCGTGGCAAAGGAGGGGCATAGGCGGAACGAGGGCGGGGTTTCAGCACTACATCATTTTAACCACGCCCCCGCTCTGTAATGCCGCATTTTACAGCAGGGGGCGTGACTATGATGACGCGATTCAGCAAGAATCGCGTCATCTACTGTCCGGACCGCCCACTTTACTCTCAAAGTGGGCGGCCGGGCAGGGGGGAACTGAAAACCGGGAGACTTGTCTGCTCTTCCGTGGGGCCGGGAGGGTCACCCGATTTTCGGGAGCCTCCCGGCCATTCCGGGAGAGTAGGCAAGTATGAACTGCTAGCGAGCGATGACCCCCAATATCTTTAGATTTCAAGGTGAAAACTAAAAATATTGTACCTCATTAACAACCCGTGGGAGCATGCAATGTTAACGATATGGGGCCTAATTCAGAACTGATCGCTAGGGTGTGTTTTTTGCTTCCCTGTGATCAGGTAGTCGCCGCCTACAGGCAGTGCCAGATTAAGGTCCACATGGGCCTGGAGCTAAAATTTCTGAAGGGCCTATTGTGTGCAGCCGCAGGGGGTGTGACTAGTGATGTGGTCTGAGTTATGGACTGTGGCTAGTACCTTTCTACAATCACCTCAATTGCCTTCCCCACTATGTTTAAATTAACAGTGTAATGTGAAAGTCTACAAATGAACAAAAGGAAATGCTGCTTGTTAACGTGACAAAGAAAGAATAATGGGGCAGATGTATTAACCTGGAGAAGGCATAAGGAAGTGATAAACCAGTGATATGTGCAAGGTGATAAATGCACCAGCCAATCAGCTCCTAACTGTACATTTACATATTGGAGCTGATTGGCTGGTGCGTTATCACCTTGCACTTATCACTGGTTTATCACTTCCTTATGCCTTCTCCAGGTTAATAAATCTGCCCCAATGTCTGATACAGTAATGAGTAGAACTCAAGATATGTATGTTTATAAATTTTTACAATTATGTAAACAGTAATAACAAATATATGACATTATAGTGCATTGAACAAATAAAATAAAATTTGGCCATAAAAGTGGGAATGAATTTATCTTTGAACCTAAAAAAATGTCAGCCATCTTAAGCAATGAATATAGGGTCCTGGTATGTTTAATGGCATACAAAAGCACCTACAGTAATCTGCACTTAGGGCGGGATTCAAATCTTTTATTGCCCCTGATCTCCCGTCTAAAATGACGGGAGATCGCGGGGCGATATTTTATGGCAGTGGCGCACCCAGGGGGGGTTTCCGAGCACCCAGAAACCCCCCTCCACTAAAAATAAAATAAAAAATAAATAAATATTTTTTTATTTTTTTTGCTGCATGAGTATTATTAATGGCTGTCTAGCGTCCTCTGCAGCCTGCTGTCTTCCTGGTGGCACTTGTAAGTGCAATAAAAGTTTACTTTATTTTAATTATAGTACATATATATATCCATGTGCATACATATATACATATACATACATATAAACACACACACATATGATAGATATATATATATATATACATATACATGTGTGTATATATATATATATGTACTGTATGTGTGTACACATATATATATATATATATATATGTATGCATGTTTAATATGCTATGTATATGTGTATATGTCTGTGTGTATGTATATATATATATATATATATGTGTGTGTGTGTGTGTATATATATATATACATACACACACACACACAAACACACACACACACACACACACACACACACTAGTTTTACGGATCCAGCATATACTGGGTCACCTCAGTCCCCACCCACGTGATTGGCTCCGCCCAGTTCTGGAAACCCCCCCATGCAAATCCTGCGTTTGCCACTGTATGGCCCCCTGTTATCGCGCTGATTGCGCCCATAAGAGACGGGTTTAGCCGTCTAAAGCAGCTAAACCCAACTAAAGTCGTGGGCGCGATCGCGAAAAGTCCCGTTTGGGCGTCCAAACGGGTCACTTTTCGTGCATTTTGGCTTGCCACCCCAGGGGGTGGTGAGCTGAAATGCTGATATCGCGCCCATCGGCAGTAACATTTGAATACTGCCGGAGGGCGCGATGGGGGCGGGAGGGCAGCTGCAAGATTTGAATCCTGCCCTTATAATTTGTATCCCAGGGTGTTCAAATGGACTATTCTAGGGTTAAGCCATTCACCCAAAATAGGGGATCATTCCGAGTTGATCGCTTGTCTCCGATTTTTGCAGTGCAGCGATCAGGTAAAAAACCGGCAAAACTGCGCATGCGTATGTACCATAATGCACACGCGCTTCGTGCGGGTACAAAGAGCATCGTTGCTGTGCAATGCTTCTAGCGACGATTCCATTTGCACAGCCGATTGACAGGAAGAGGGCGTTTATGAGTGTCAACTGACCGTTTTCTGGGAGTGGTTGGGCAAACGCAGGAGTGTCCAGGCGTTTGCAGGGCGGGTATCTGACGTCAATTCTGGGTCCTCCGTTGCTAGAATCATCGCACAGGATAAGTAACTACAGGGCTGGTCTTGTTTTGCACAAACTGTTTTTGTACCGCTCGGCTGCACATGCGATCGCACACTTGCAAAGCGAAAATACACTCCCCGTGGGTGGCGACTATGCATTTGCACGGCTGCTAAAAGTAGCTAGCGAGCAATCAACTCGGAATGAGGGCGATAGATCGCAGCAGTTTCCTGAAGTAAATAGCAGTAGTCAGGACAGCAGCTTTAACTCATCAGCAGCTGTAAGTGCTGCTCATACAGGGTAACAAAATAGAAAGCAGCGTGAACAAACCAGTCAAGTGTTCTATCTACTCTATGGAGTCCCATTCTTCACAGGTAGGAGAAACTCTCTAATTGCCATTGTTCCTGAACTACTGTATTGGCGTTGCGGCGGCCATGTGTAGCTGGACTGCAGAGCATGTGGGCTGGGCATTTCAGCAGTCCCATGTAGTTGTCGCTCTATGTGCTCACTTACTTGTTACAAACAAATAACGTAAGTGTCTGGCGGCAGCAGTAGCTTGAGATGAGGTGGTTGCAGGAAGGAGGAAAGCCCAGTCCGCAGTGCTAAGGCCACTGGTGAAGTCTGGTCTGCGTCCCATTTTCCAGTAGATATTGGTCACCTTTGGCTATCTTGAATAAAGACAATTACATTGTAATGTTTGTTGTACTACCCCTTTCACATCTCCAATGCCGGATCCTGCCAATGCCTGGTGGGACCCGGCATTGGAGACTTTCCTACCTCTTCTGTTGGTTTCCAGACCCGGCATATTGCCGGGTCGGTTGCCATAGCGGTAGGGGGCGGAGGCGGAGGTGGAGGCGGCGCTGGAAGATGAGCTCATCTCAGGGCCGCCTCTACCTATCTTGTAAACGGGCCTGGGAATCCGTTCACACTGCCACTGACCCAGTATTCAACCTGGGAATAATCCTTCTTATAACACGGGTTGAATTACCGGGTCAAGCGACCCAGGAAATCCGACATGGCGCTTTCACACCGCACACTGCCCCGTGTCGAACCGGCAATATGCTGGGTCGATACCGGGTTATTTGTGCGGTGTGATAGGGGTATAAGTGAGGGCAAGACCCATTAAATTAAGGTGCCAGCATCTGATGCACTTATTCTGTGTTTCTGGGGTGACCACTACATAATACAGAGAGCCTCAGTGATGCCATATAATACAGAGAGCCTCAGTGACACCATATAATAGAGAGCGCCAGTGACGCCATATAATACAGAGAGACTCAGTGACGCCATATAATGCAGAGAGCATCAGTGACACCATATAATAGAGAGCGCCAGTGACGCCATATAATACAGAGAGCATCAGTGACACCATATAATAGAGAGCGCCAGTGACGCCATATAATACAGAGAGCCTCAGTGATGCCATATAATACAGAGAGCATCAGTGACGCCATATAATACAGAGAGCATCAGTGACACCATATAATAGAGAGCGCCAGTGACGCCATATAATACAGAGAGACTCAGTGACGCCATATAATGCAGAGAGCCTCAGTGACGCCATATAATACAGAGAGCATCAGTGACACCATATTATACAGAGAGCATCAGTGACACCATATAATAGAGAGCCTCAGTGACGCCATATAATACAGAGAGCCTCAGTGACGCCATATAATACAGAGAGCCTCAGTGACGCCATACAATACAGAGAGCGCCAGCGACGCCATATAATACAGAGAGCCTCAGTGACGCCATATAATACAGAGAGCCTCAGTGACGCCATATAATACAGAGAGCCTCAGTGACGCCATATAATACAGAGAGCCTCAGTGACGCCATACAATACAGAGAGCCTCAGTGACGCCATACAATACAGAGAGCGCCAGTGACGCCATATAATACAGAGAGCATCAGTGACACCATATAATAGAGAGCCTCAGTGACACCATATAATACAGAGAGCCTCAGTGACGCCATATAATACAGAGAGTCTCAGTGACGCCATATAATACAGAGAGACTCAGTGACGCCATATAATAGAGAGCCTCAGTGACGCCATATAATACAGAGAGCCTCAGTGACGCCATATAATACAGAGAGCGCCAGTGACGCCATATAATACAGAGAGACTCAGTGACGCCATATAATACAGAGAGCCTCAGTGACGCCATATAATACAGAGAGCCTCAGTGACGCCATATAATACAGAGAGCCTCAGTGACGCCATATAATACAGAGAGCCTCAGTGACGCCATACAATACAGAGAGCGCCAGTGACGCCATATAATACAGAGAGCCTCAGTGATGCCATATAATACAGAGAGCCTCAGTGACGCCATATAATAGAGAGCGCCAGTGACGCCATATAATACAGAGAGCCTCAGTGACGCCATATAATACAGAGAGCATCAGTGACGCCATATAATACAGAGAGCATCAGTGACACCATATAATAGAGAGCGCCAGTGACGCCATATAATACAGAGAGACTCAGTGACGCCATATAATGCAGAGAGCCTCAGTGACGCCATATAATACAGAGAGCATCAGTGACACCATATTATACAGAGAGCATCAGTGACGCCATATAATAGAGAGCCTCAGTGACGCCATATAATACAGAGAGCCTCAGTGACGCCATATAATACAGAGAGCCTCAGTGACGCCATACAATACAGAGAGCACCAGCGACGCCATATAATACAGAGAGCCTCAGTGACGCCATGTAATACAGAGAGCCTCAGTGACGCCATATAATACAGAGAGCCTCAGTGACGCCATATAATACAGAGAGTCTCAGTGACGCCATATAATACAGAGAGCCTCAGTGACGCCATATAATACAGAGTGCCTCAGTGACGCCATACAATACAGAGAGCGCCAGTGACGCCATATAATACAGAGAGCATCAGTGACACCATATAATAGAGAGCCTCAGTGACGCCATATAATACAGAGAGCCTTAGTAACGCCATATAATACAGAGAATCTCAGTGACGCCATATAATACAGAGAGACTCAGTGACGCCATATAATAGAGAGCCTCAGTGACGCCATATAATACAGAGAGCCTCAGTGACGCCATATAATACAGAGAGCGCCAGTGACGCCATATAATACAGAGAGACTCAGTGACGCCATATAATACAGAGAGCCTCAGTGACGCCATATAATACAGAGAGCCTCAGTGACGCCATATAATACAGAGAGCCTCAGTGACGCCATATAATACAGAGAGCCTCAGTGACGCCATACAATACAGAGAGCGCCAGTGACGCCATATAATACAGAGAGCCTCAGTGACGCCATATAATACAGAGAGCCTCAGTGACGCCATATAATACAGAGAGCCTCAGTGACGCCATATAATACAGAGAGACTCAGTGATGCCATATAATAGAGAGCCTCAGTGACGCCATATAATACAGAGAGCCCCAGTGACGCCATATAATACAGAGAGCGCCAGTGACGCCATATAATACAGAGAGACTCAGTGACGCCATATAATACAGAGAGCCTCAGTGACGCCATATAATACAGAGAGCCTCAGTGACGCCATATAATACAGAGAGCCTCAGTGACGCCATATAATACAGAGAGCCTCAGTGACGCCATATAATACAGAGAGCCTCAGTGACGCCATACAATACAGAGAGCGCGAGTGACGCCATATAATACAGAGAGCCTCAGTGATGCCATATAATACAGAGAGCCTCAGTGACGCCATATAATACAGAGAGTCATACAGAGAGTCTCAGTGACGCCATATAATACAGAGAGCCTCAGTGACGCCATACAATACAGAGAGCGCCAGTGACGCCATATAATACAGAGAGCATCAGTGACACCATATAATAGAGAGCCTCAGTGACGCCATATAATACAGAGAGCCTCAGTGACGCCATATAATACAGAGAGTCTCAGTGACGCCATATAATACAGAGAGCCTCAGTGATGCCATATAATACAGAGAGCCTCAGTGACGCCATATAATACAGAGAGCGCCAGTGACGCCATATAATACAGAGAGACTCAGTGACGCCATATAATACAGAGAGCCTCAGTGATGCCATATAATACAGAGAGCCTCAGTGACGCCATATAATACAGAGAGCCTAAGTGACGCCATATAATACAGAGAGCCTCAGTGACGCCATACAATACAGAGAGCGCCAGTGACGCCATATAATACAGAGAGCCTCAGTGATGCCATATAATACAGAGAGCCTCAGTGACGCCATATAATAGAGAGCGCCAGTGACGCCATATAATACAGAGAGCCTCAGTGATGCCATATAATACAGAGAGCCTCAGTGACGCCATATAATACAGAGAGTCATACAGAGAGTCTCAGTGACGCCATATAATACAGAGAGCCTCAGTGACACCATACAATACAGAGAGCGCCAGTGACGCCATATAATACAGAGAGCATCAGTGACACCATATAATAGAGAGCCTCAGTGACGCCATATAATACAGAGAGCCTCAGTGACGCCATATAATACAGAGAGTCTCAGTGACGCCATATAATACAGAGAGCCTCAGTGATGCCATATAATACAGAGAGCCTCAGTGACGCCATATAATACAGAGAGCGCCAGTGACGCCATATAATACAGAGAGACTCAGTGACGCCATATGATACAGAGAGCCTCAGTGATGCCATATAATACAGAGAGCCTCAGTGACGCCATATAATACAGAGAGCCTCAGTGACGCCATATAATACAGAGAGCCTCAGTGACGCCATACAATACAGAGAGCGCCAGTGACGCCATATAATACAGAGAGCCTCAGTGATGCCATATAATACAGAGAGCCTCAGTGACGCCATATAATAGAGAGCCTCAGTGACGCCATATAATACAGAGAGCATCAGTGACGCCATATAATACAGAGAGCATCAGTGACACCATATAATAGAGAGCGCCAGTGACGCCATATAATACAGAGAGACTCAGTGACGCCATATAATGCAGAGAGCCTCAGTGACGCCATATAATACAGAGAGCATCAGTGACACCATATTATACAGAGAGCATCAGTGACGCCATATAATAGAGAGCCTCAGTGACGCCATATAATACAGAGAGCCTCAGTGACGCCATATAATACAGAGAGCCTCAGTGACGCCATACAATACAGAGAGCCTCAGCGACGCCATATAATACAGAGAGCCTCAGTGACGCCATATAATACAGAGAGCCTCAGTGACGCCATATAATACAGAGAGCCTCAGTGACGCCATATAATACAGAGAGTCTCAGTGACGCCATATAATACAGAGAGCCTCAGTGACGCCATATAATACAGAGTGCCTCAGTGACGCCATACAATACAGAGAGCGCCAGTGACGCCATATAATACAGAGAGCATCAGTGACACCATATAATAGAGAGCATCAGTGACGCCATATAATACAGAGAGCCTCAGTAACGCCATATAATACAGAGAATCTCAGTGACGCCATATAATACAGAGAGACTCAGTGACGCCATATAATAGAGAGCCTCAGTGACGCCATATAATACAGAGAGCCTCAGTGACGCCATATAATACAGAGAGCCTCAGTGACGCCATATAATACAGAGAGCGCCAGTGACGCCATATAATACAGAGAGACTCAGTGACGCCATATAATACAGAGAGCATCAGTGACGCCATATAATACAGAGAGCCTCAGTGACGCCATATAATACAGAGAGCCTCAGTGACGCCATATAATACAGAGAGCCTCAGTGACGCCATACAATACAGAGAGCGCCAGTGACGCCATATAATACAGAGAGCCTCAGTGATGCCATATAATACAGAGAGCCTCAGTGACGCCATATAATACAGAGAGCCTCAGTGACGCCATATAATACAGAGAGCCTCAGTGACGCCATATAATACAGAGAGCCTCAGTGACGCCATATAATACAGAGAGCGCCAGTGACGCCATATAATACAGAGAGCCTCAGTGATGCCATATAATACAGAGAGCCTCAGTGACGCCATATAATACAGAGAGACTCAGTGATGCCATATAATAGAGAGCCTCAGTGACGCCATATAATACAGAGAGCCCCAGTGACGCCATATAATACAGAGAGCGCCAGTGACGCCATATAATACAGAGAGACTCAGTGACGCCATATAATACAGAGAGCCTCAGTGACGCCATATAATACAGAGAGCCTCAGTGACGCCATATAATACAGAGAGCCTCAGTGACGCCATACAATACAGAGAGCGCGAGTGACGCCATATAATACAGAGAGCCTCAGTGATGCCATATAATACAGAGAGCCTCAGTGACGCCATATAATACAGAGAGTCATACAGAGAGTCTCAGTGACGCCATATAATACAGAGAGCCTCAGTGACGCCATACAATACAGAGAGCGCCAGTGACGCCATATAATACAGAGAGCATCAGTGACACCATATAATAGAGAGCCTCAGTGACGCCATATAATACAGAGAGCCTCAGTGACGCCATATAATACAGAGAGTCTCAGTGACGCCATATAATACAGAGAGCCTCAGTGACGCCATATAATACAGAGAGTCTCAGTGACGCCATATAATACAGAGAGCCTCAGTGACGCCATACAATACAGAGAGCGCCAGTGACGCCATATAATACAGAGAGCTTCAGTGACGCCATATAATACAGAGAGCCTCAGTGACGCCATATAATACAGAGAGCCTCAGTGACACCATATAATACAGAGAGCCTCAGTGACGCCATATAATACAGAGAGCCTCAGTGACGCCATATAATACAGAGAGCCTCAGTGACGCCATATAATAGAGAGCCTCAGTGACGCCATATAATACAGAGAGCCTCAGTGACGCCATATAATACAGAGAGCATCAGTGACGCCATATAATAGAGAGCCTCAGTGACGCCATATAATACAGAGAACCTCAGTGACGCCATATAATAGAGAGCCTCAGTGATGCCATACAATACAGAGAGCGCCAGTGACGCCATATAATACAGAGAGCATCAGTGACACCATATAATAGAGAGCCTCAGTGACGCCATATAATACAGAGAGCCTCGGTGACGCCATATAATACAGAGAGCCTCAGTGACACCATGTAATACAGAGAGCATCAGTGACGCCATATAATACAGAGAGCCTCAGTGACGCCATGTAATACAGAGAGCATCAGTGACGCCATATAATACAGAGAGCCTCAGTGACACCATATAATAGAGAGCCTCAGTGACGCCATATAATACAGAGAGCCTCAGTGACGCCATATAATACAGAGAGCCTCAGTGACGCCATGTAATACAGAGAGCCTCAGTGACGCCATATAATACAGAGAGCCTCAGTGACGCCATATAATACAGAGAGCATCAGTGACGCCATATAATACAGAGAGCCTCAGTGACGCCATATAATACAGAGAGCGCCAGTCAGTGTCGTAAGTTCGACCCAGTAGCCCGGAGGCAAGATAAATATTGGTGCTCCCCCCCCCACCTATATTTAGATAAGTGTGTGTAGTGTTCTGGAAAAAAAAAATGTATATAGTGTGTGTGTATGTATGTATATATATATATATATACGCACATTTCATTGTCGTTATTTTAAATCACACATTTCTTAGCAGTCATACCCAGGATTAGAACCCATGACCTGTTACACTGACAGCAGACACTTTACTGATGGAGCTATTCGCTCCTGTCAAGGAAGCATGAGAATTCTTACTATACGAAGTTACGTGTAATTGTCAGAGAAGTAACTTCATATAGTTAGAATTCTCATATTTCCTATACAGGAGCAAATAGCTCCATCAGTAAGGTGTCTGCTTCCAGTGTAATAGGTTGTGGTTTCTAATCCTGGGTGTGACACTTGTAAAATGTGTATATTCAGTATAATAAAGAGGGTGTGATTTGTAAGGTACAGGGACCAGTGAGGCAATTGGCTACTGATAAGAGAGTAGCAGCTATCAACTTAATTTAATGGTGTCACAGAATGGGAGGAGAGGTGCCCCCTTCAGAGCTGGAGCCCGGCGGCAGATGACTCTGTTGCCCCCCAGAGTTACGCCTCTGGCGCCAGTGACGCCATATAATACAGAGAGCGCCAGTGACGCTATGTAATGCAGAGCGTCTGTGACCCACCCACCCCATATCACAGTTTCCCCCCTCCTCATGTTACACAGCAGTCCTCATGTTATACAATTACCACTCTCCCCATGTTACATAGTTACTCCCCTCTACATGGTACACAGTAAAATCTCCCCCCCCCCCTCCCTTCCCCACAAGGTACACAGTAACACACATATCCCCCCCATCTTGGTACATACAGTTACCCTTCTCCCTGACCATGGAGACTCACAGATGTGGAGGAATATCTCCTGCAGGAGCTTCTGTTGACTACGTCCTTTGGCTGTCCGAGGCTCTGGGGGAAGCTCTGGGTGTCCGCTGGGGGGGTCAGTGTCTCCTGTTACCCGCCTCTCTCAGCTCTCACACCCGCTTCTAGCTCATTACCGAATGGGTGTTAGAACGGAGCGGGGTTTCCGCATCTGCGCTCCTCTCAGCGGGGCATAGAGGGAGGTGGACACCAGGGACAGATCTCCAGCTACTGGGCGCGCGCTACATGTCACCCCCCAGTGTCCATCACTGACACACAGCGGCTGCGCCAGTACGCCTGGCCTTACTATAACAGGGCGCGCGGTGGGACCCACTCCATACAGTGGTATCCGCTGGGATTGGCACTGCACTGATCATAGCTTGCCGCTGCCTGTCATATTAGTTTGACAGGCACAGCAAGCGGCAGAGCAGGGAGAGCACCTCTCAAGACCGGCGCCTCCCTGCATTGCTGACCCCGCTGGAGCGTGTAGCATTGGTTCTGTAACCGCCCTACCTACCCGGCTGGCCGATGTAGTTTTAGAAGATCCTTCCACTCACCATGACTTCCCCCTTAGCTCCGTCCCCGGGGTGGAACTTATCTGACATCATGCGGAAGGGCTGTGGAGCTCCTCATTGCACCGCTGTTTTTAATGTTGGGGACCCGGCTTCAAGAGAATGGAGGCATTCTCCCGGGCAGGTAGGGGAGGTGGTGGCTCATCAGGGTTTGCAGGGTTTGTGAGGACGGCGGCTGACAGCTTGTGAAAAGAAAACCTTTTTCTTGTCAATGTCGCCAGTCTCTTGTGGGCCTATTTTTATGGGGAGGCCTGGAGCTGCAGCTCCATCCGCCCCATTGTTAATCCGGCCCTGCCTACAGGGGGTGGGGGAATTTGCAGGTGTGCGATTGCATGTACAGAGAGCTGCACAAACAAAAGTTTATGCCGTCTCTGCACAGCCCAGGACTTACTCAGCTGCTGCGATGATCGGGGCCGGAGCCGACGTCAGTAATACTCCTTCCAAGTGCCTGGATCCTCCTGCGTTTTTCCGGACACTCCTCTAAAACGGTCAGTTGCCACCAACAAACGGACTCGTCCTGTCAGTCACTTTGCGATTGCCCGTGCGATCGCTTTGCTTGCACCATCCCGTTGCTGCCCGGCGCTCCCTGTCCCTGCGGACGGACGCAGGTGCAGTTCAGACCAGATCAACCGCTGTGCGAAAATGCACAGTAGCAATCGGGTCTGAATTACCCCTATAGTGAATACACACTGGATGATGTGAACAATATATCGTCCGATCTGCTGGATCGGACGATGTATCGGATGCACATCAACAAGTCTGTACCCAGTCTGAGTTTAGCATATAGCCGCACTAAAGCTGGGTACACACGGGACGATCTAGCCAACTATTTTGGCTAGATAAGTCATTGAATGATAATACTGTTCCGTATGTACAGGCTAGATCGTTCACTAGGCGCGCTCCCGTGGGTAAACGACAAAATCGTTGACAGACTGTGCAGCAAGGTCAATTTTGGCTAGATCGTTCATGATCGTTCACTGTCTACTGAGTGTGTATGAAGGGTGAACGAATTTGGCTACATGATGTCATCTAGCCACTAAGAAAATATTTACATTTGGAGTCAAAAACCATCTAGGCAAGATCTTTGAAAGACTGAAAGATTTGACTAGATCTTTCCATGTGTACACTCTAGATCGCTGAGTCAGGAGCAGGGAGCTGAAAGTGAAAGTCTTTCCGTGTGTATCCAGCTTTACTCAGGGCTGGATTAACAATGAGGCTGATGGAGGTGCAGTTCCAGGCCCCACATCAAACTAGGTCCACTGCATCTGCAGTGCTGGTGTATATAGGATTTTTTTTCCTGCTACAATAGCCTGAAGTCATCGTCCCCCACTCCCCGCCAGCGCAGCCACTGGAGGCTCCCTGACCCTCCCCCCTTCCTCTGCCAGCGCAGCCGCTGGAGCACTCCCCCATCTGCCAGTGTAGCAGCCAGAGATCCCCCAATCCTCCCCCTTCCACTGTCAGCGCAGCCGCCGGAGATACCCCCACTTCCTCTGCTAGCGCTGCCGTCTGTGCACTTCCCCATCTGCCAGCAGTGAGCTTTCCTCTGCAAAAGCAGCCGCTGGACACTCCCCTCTGCCTGCACAGCTGCTGGAGGAGCCTCCTCACCCATGAATTGTGACACCCGGGAGTTGCTGCTGCTGGGGAGATGGCACTTCCCGGCCTTACACGTGTGCTGTGGGGCTGTGGCTGAGGAGGGTACATAGTGACCGCCACATAACAGCTGTATATCCCAATACAGAGCTGCCTGACTGACTGGGGCCCGCTCTGTGGCAGCGAGGTCGAAGTCCAAGGGGTATGTATATATGTGTTTTAGCGGGTATGTGTATGTATATATATATATATATATAAGTGTTGTATATATGCATATGGGGGGTTGGGGGTATGTGCATGTACAGCAGGAGTGCAAATAAGTATTTTGGGGGTTATATGTATATTGGAAAGGATGTGTATATGGGAAGGGTATGTATATACAGTACGGTTCCGGTATGAATGGTCGACAATGTTAAGGTCAACACTCATTAGGTTGATCACTATTGGTCGACATTGACATGGTCGACATGGACTAATCACATGAAAATGGTCGACACATGAAAGGTCGACACATGAAAAGGTCGACCTGAGTTTTGTTACTTTTTTGGGTGCCGTTTTCTGCGTAAAGTAACGGGGAACTCCAATTAGTACACCACGTCCCCTTGCATGCAAGGTGCCTTGCTCCGCTGCCGCTGCGCTCGGCACAGGTTACCGTTCCCAATCGTAGTCCACGTGGATCATAAAGTATGAAAAAGTTCCAAAAAAAGGGAAAAAATTTGAAACTCATGTCGACCTTTTCATGCGTCGACCTTGCACGTGGCGACCATTTTCATGTGTCGACCATTTGTCCATGTCGACCAATAGTGGTTGACCTAATGAGTGTCGACCTTAACATTGTCAACCATTTGACTGGATACCATACAGTACAGGGGATATGTGAATGTACATATACTGTGTATACACATATACACAGTGTATTTGTGGTGCGGGGTATGAGCATGGACCCCCAAACATGAGCCCATGTGACTGGAGCAGGCTCTGGCTTACTGAGGGGAGTGAGAAGCCGAGCGGGGCACATGGGACACGGGAACCAGGGCTTTGGTACCAAAGGCTGAGAGCTGGAGACACCAATCCATGGCCAGCCAGCCCATTAGGCATGCTCCCGGTCTACAATGGTGACATCTCCCACTGCTGGCTGGACCATACACTCGATGCTGCCTCCTGGCTCCCGGGCCTCGCTGACCACATGAAGGTGCAGCTCTAGGGACACGCGCAGATGTACTTTTCATCCGGGAGGGAGGCTGCTGCCGTGCTGGTTAGTGTCTCTTTATCTAGACGCTCCCTGTCACTCCTGCCTCCCCAGTCACCCAATATCTCCATGTCACTTCTGTCTCCTCAGTCACCCACTATCTCCATGTCACACCAACCTCACCAGTCACCTATATCTCCCCAGTCACCCCCTATCTCCCTGTCACTCCTGCCTCTCCAATCACCCACTATCTCCCTGTCACTCCTGCCGCTCCAGTCACCTACTATCTCCATGTCACCTCTGTCTCCCCAGTCACCCACTATCTCCATGTCACCTCTGTCTCCCCAGTCACCCATTATCTCCATGTGACACCAGCCTCCCCAGTCACCTATATCTCCCTAGTCACCCACTATCTCCCTGTCACTCCTGCCTCTCCAGTCACCCACTATCTCCATGTTACCTCTACCCAGTCACCCACTATCTCCATGTCACACCAGCCTCCCCAGTTACCTATATCTCCCCAGTCACCCACTATCTCCCTATCACTCCTCCCTCTCCAGTCACCCACTATCTCCATGTCACCTCTGTCTCTCCAGTCACTCACTATCTCCATGTCACACCAGCCTCCCCAGTCATCTATATCTCCCCAGTCACCCACTATCTCTCTGTCACTCCTGCCTCTCCAGTCACCCACTAGCTCCATGTCACACCAGCCTCCCCTGTCACCCACTATCTCCCTGTCACCCCAGTTACCCACTATCTCCATGTCGCCCACTATCTCCCTGCCCCTTCCTTGTGAGTCCACATACCTTTTTTGCGATGCATGGTGTTCCTTTAAGAATTTGATCCCATCAAGGTGTGCCAAAATCTAAATTTTCTTACCATAAAATTAAGCTAGGGCCGGACCTGTACTACTACCCCCCTGATCCTGCATAGAAGACGCCAAGGTAGTGAATGTAACAGCTCCAGGTTTGTTAGGGTACAGATATTTGGTGAGGGGGAAACCGGGTGCAGCAGCTGAGAATCGACAATATGCTGCGGATTAGCGAGAGCTGCTGTCTGGGGAGATGATGGTGAAAGTTTGGTAGCGGGGGTGGCAGACCTTTGGCTGTTTAATTGTAACTACGTGCGCGTGAGCCATGCATGTGAATGTGATAAAGTGTGTGTGTATTACGGTTTGATCATTGTATTTTTTTTGTGCTTCTGAAGTGCATATTGATGTGTTTAAGGTAGTTACAGATGCAATGGGGTACAGTAAATTAGCATCACAGGGAAGTAGCTCCTGGGTAAGGTTCCTGGAGCTATTCAATTGCTTGTGCGGTATGCCCGCATTAAGTAGTGCCTCAGGGCTATTTGCGGTGTTACCACATGCGGTTACACAGTTGCACCTAGCACTTAATCCAGGAGATGCCTTTTGCCGTGACTAAACCCATGGCAATAGTTGCGGTAAGGTGCATCTCTACATTCCCACAATGCTAATTGAATTCCCCCCATGTGCATTTATGAGTGCTATTATATATATATTGTATTACTATATTTTAAATGTTGTGTTTTTGTTTTGTTGGGTTTAAAAAAAAAAAGTGGCACAGATTAAAATGGGATTTTAATACCTACCGGTAAATCCTTTTCTCTTAGTCCGTAGAGGATGCTGGGGTCACCATTAGAACCATGGGGTATAGACAGGATCCGCAGGAGACATGGGCACTTTAAGACTTTCAAAGGGTGTGAACTGGCTCCTCCCTCTATGCCCCTCCTCCAGACTCCAGTTATAGGAACTGTGCTCAGGGAGACGGACATTTCGAGGAAAGGATTTATTGTTAAACTAAGGTGAGATTCATACCAGCTCAGACCTTAAGCATGCCGCACAACGTGGCATTCAACAGAACACAAGCCAACGGCATGAACAATTTCAGCAACAGGCTGACTATAAACGTAACACAACATGTGTGTAACCACAACTAATAACTGCAGATACAGTACGCACTGGTACGGGTGCCCAGCATCCTCTACGGACTAAGAGAAAAGGATTTACCGGTAGGTATTAAAATCCCATTTTCTCATACGTCCTAGAGGATGCTGGGGTCACCATTAGAACCATGGGGTTATACCAAAGCTCTAAAACGGGCGGGAGAGTGCAGATGACTCTGCAGCACCGATTGACCAAACTTGAGGTCATCATCGGCCAGGGTATCAAACTTGTAATACTTTGCAAAAGTGTTTGAACCCGACCAAGTAGCTGCTCGGCAAAGTTGCAATGCTGAGACCCCCCGGGCAGCCGCCCAGGACGAGCAGGGGCGGATCCAGAATAAAATGACAGGGGGGGGCACAATAGGGGAAAGTGCATGGGTTTTTTTTTGGCATGAGCTTCTGATGAAATGGGCTCATAACTAGGGGCACGGCCCTCACAGAAAATTCTATACCAACGAGCCATGCCCATGGTTTTAATCACACTGGGGTCCCTGGCAGAAAAAAACCCCAAACACACTGGTGACCATGGAAAAAAATAAAAACACACACATTGGCCTACAACAAAAAAATCACCATACATTGTACCCCACAGTTAAAAACCCAAAAACATTGTACCCCACAGGAAAAAGTGAAACATGAATCGGGTGAGACAGCCTGCTGGGGGCAGATGTGATGGGTAACAGGATGATAGAGTCTGCAGTGACAGGTGTGGTGGGTGACAGAGTGAGAGAATCTGCTGGGACAGATGCGGTGGGTGACAGGGTGAGAGAGTCTGCAGGGACAGGTGCGGTGGGTGACATGGTGGAAGAGTCTGCAGGGACAGATGCGGTGAGTGACAGGATGAGAGTCTACAGGGCCAGGTGTAGTGGGTGACAGGGTTAGAGAGTCTGCAGGGACAGATGTGGTGGGTGACAGGGTGAGCGTATGCAGGGCAGATGTGGTGGGTGACAGGGTGAGAGAGTCTGCAGGGACAGGTGCGGTGGGAGACAGGGTGAGTGTATGTGGGGCACGTGGTGGGTGACAGGGTGAGCGTATGCAGGGCAGATGTGGTGGGTGACAGGGTGAGAGAGTCTGCAGGGACAGGTGCGGTGGGAGACAGGGTGAGTGTATGTGGGGCACATGTGGTGGGTGACAGGGTGAGCGTATGCGGGGCGGATGTGGTTGGTGACAGTTTAAGTGTATGTGGGGCAGATGTAAAGGGGGACAGGGTGAGAGTGTCTGCAGGGACAGGTGCGGTGAGTGACAGGATGAGAGTCTACACAGCAAGGTGCAGTGGATGACAGGGTGAGAGAGTCTGCAGGGACAGATGTGGTGAGTGACAGGGCATGCATCTGTGGGGCAGATGTGGTGGGTGACAGGGCGTGCCTCTGTGGGGCAGATGTGGCGGGTGACAGGCGAGCGGCTGTGGGGCAGATGTGGTGGAGAACAGGGCGAGCGGCTGTGGGGCAGATGTGGTGGGTAACAGGGCGAGCAGCTGTGCGCCAGAAGTGGTGGATGACAGGGCGTGCGTCTGTGGGGCAGATGTGGTGGGTGACAGGGTAAGTGTATGCAGGGAAAATGTGGACGGTGACATGTTGTGCATATGCAGGGCAGATGTGGTGGGTAACAGTGGAACAGCAATACCCCTCCCTTTTCCATAGTCACCTGACAGCAACCCCCCCCCCCCCACATGCACACACACTTCATTAGTCATCACACAGCGCTCTCCCCCCCCCCACACCTCTTCAATAAAGACATCACACCCTTCCCCACTCCCCCCAGCATGAGAAATACCTTCTCTCTTAGCTTGTGTATTCCCTGGCATTCGGCAGCATTTCCTGTCATGATTCAGCATGTGCAAGAGAGAAACTCAGGGGGGCGGAGCTAGCGCTGAGTGACAGTGGATTCAGGGAGCTTTCTTTCTGCCTGCCGCCTCCCGCAGCTGAGCTAGACATGTACGTGGTCATGCTGCTGCGTGGGCGGCTCGGGGTCAGCAAAATCGAAATGGCCCGCGGGGAGCAGAAGGCACGGCAACCTGCTCCCGGCCTGCCCGCAGCCCGACACTTCATGCAGTTCACGCAAAGCTGGAGGCGGAGGCGGAGCTTGGCTGACCTGACTCTACTGCATGGGGGAATGAACGCCACGAGCAGCAGCTTGGTGGCGACCGTTCAGCTATTATTAAAAAAAAAAGGAGAAAAATAAGAAAATCCTAAACGACGGGGGGGGGGGGGGGGGACACGTGCCTTGGTGCCCTCCCCCTGAATCCGCCACTGAGGACGAGCCCACCTTTCTAGTAGAATGGGCCTTCACCGACCTCGGTAACGGCAATCCAGCCGTGGAATGAGCATGCTGAATCGCATTACAGATCCAGCGTGCAATGGTCTGCTTGGAAGCAGGACACCCAATCTTGTTGGGAGCATACAGTACAAACAGAGCCTCCGTTTTCCTAAACTGAGCCGTTCTGGCGACATAAATTTTCAAAGCTCTGACCACATCCAGAGACTTTGACTCAATTAAGGCGTCAGTAGCCACTGGCACCACAATAGGTTGGTTCATGTGGAAAGAGGAAACCACCTTCGGCAGAAATTGCTGACGAGTCCTCAACTCTGCACTATCTTCATGGAAGATCAAATAAGGGCTGTTGTGAGACAAGGCCGCTAACTCAGACACCCGCCTTGCGGATGCTAAGGCCAATAGAATGACCACTTTCCAAGTGAGAAATTCCAACCCCACCTTCTGTAAAGGTTCAAACCAATGTGACTGAAGGAACTGCAACATCACGTTAAGATCCCATGGTGCCACTGCGGGCACAAATGGAGGTTGGATGTGCAACACACCTTTCACGAAAGTCTGAACTTCTGGAAGGGAGGCCAATTGTTTTTGAAAGAAAACCGATAAGGCTGAAATCTGTACCTTAATTGAGCCCAACTTTAGGCCCGCATCCACACCTGTTTGTAGAAAATGGAGAAAACGTCCTAGCTGAAATCCTTCCGTAGGAGACTTCTTGGATTCACACCAAGAAACATATTTTCTCCAAATACGGTGGTAATGTTTCAACGTTACTCCTTTCCTGGCCTGAATAAGTGTGGGAATTACTTCACTGGGAATACCCTTTTGGGCTAGGATTTGGCGTTCAACCGCCATGCCGTCAAACGTAGCCGCGGTAAGTCTTGATACACGCACGGCCCCTGCTGTAACAGGTCCTCGCGTACAGGAAGAGGCCAGGGATCTCCTATGAGTAATTCCTGAAGATCTGGATACCAAGCCCTCCTTGGCCAGTGTCACGATCCGGGTATCTGGATGCCATTACTTACCCTTCAGATGCCTTCTAAGGCTGGCTCAGCGTTCCAGGACCGGATCCCATCTGTCATACTGATGTCCACATTCCTGCCTCCTCTTCTGTCACTCTGAGACGCGGTCACCGCAACGCCTGTAACATCCGGAATGGCGTCTCCCGCGGCCTCCGCCGCTGTTCCTGAGTTTCTGCATGCAGAGTGTCAGAGTGGTGATTACGTCAGCCGCGGCCTCCGCTGTGCCCGCGGGGTTAAGTGTGCACTTATCAGTCTGGCGTCTCCTGTCTCCTGTGGCCGGCGCCGCCATTACTGTTTTAATTCCCACATGGATTACAAACCAAACTTCCCTCCAAGTGTCTGCATGGGCGCAGCCATCTTGGATTCTGTCACCTGTTCATTTCCACCAATCTGTTGTTACCATTGTAAATCTGCATAATTGCCTAGCCAATCCCTTCCTTGCTGCAGGTATAAGTATTCTGTGCCTGAGCAAGGAAGGCGGCAGTGCTTTGGTTGTCAAACCTAGTTCCAGTTTGTCTCTCTCCTGTGGTTGTTTTCCAGGTTCCAGTTCCTATCTCCAAACCTCCACTAAAGAGACCTGCACCAGCATTCCACCTGCGGTGTAGCCTGACTCTCCTATCCATTTGGATTCATCTGCTTCCAGCTACAGATCCACCTGCTTACAGCAATCAGCTTCCAGCAGAGATCAGCTCTTCTTAAAGTGCCGGTACCCTTTTCTACAGATTACCATTTATCACCGGTATTATTATTTCACCGCTCTCAAGCTCCATATATCATTTCATATTTCATCGCTCTCAAGCTACATTTATTATTTAACTGGTTTCAGCCAGTATCCACTCCGTGCCAACATCAGTCTGGTTCCAGCCAGTATCCACAGCAGCCGTTTTATCCACAGCAGCCCAGCTTTTCCTGGAACACCAGCTGGTACGATCCTGGGCTATTTCCATTGCTACAGTCGGGCCTGGTAAGGACTTTCCAACTAGAAGATTATAAGAACTATCTCACACTACCAGGGCCCTGTGGCCTTGCCACCCTGTAGTACCCAGGAACTGTATTTATCCTCTGCTGATTTTATGTTTTCTTTTACTACTGCTGTGTTACGGAGTATGTCATTATAAACATCATTGACTTTTACTTTGGTTGTCGTGGTCACGCCTTTGGGCAATTCTTCTACATGTAACTTACATGTCTAGGGGTCTGATACAACCTCCCAGGTTCCTTTACACCTCAGCCCCTACAACTGAGGCTGCCTCCCGTCAGCTCAGGCCCTCAGTTGTGACAGCCAGTCTGGGACAATGAGGATTGCTTGAATCTTTGTTCTTCTTATGATCTTTAGAACTTTTGGAATGAGAGGAAGTGGAGGGAATACATACACCGACTGAAACACCCATGGTGTCACCAGTGCATCCACTGCTATTGCTTGAGGGTCCCTCGACCTGGAACAATATCTGTGAAGCTTCTTGTTGAGACGAGATGCCATCATGTCTATTTGAGGAATTCCCCAATGACTTGTCACTTCTGTGAAGACCTCTTGATGGAGGCCCCACTTTCCTAGATGGAGATCGTGTCTGTTGAGGAAGTCTGCTTCCCAGTTGTCCACTCCTGGAATGAAGATTGCTGACAGAGCGCTTGTATGCTTTTCTGCCCAGCGGAGAATCTTTGTGGTTTCTGCCATTGCCACTCTGCTTTTTATTCCGCCCTGGCGATTTATGTACGCTACTGCTTTTACATTGTCCGACTGGATCAGTACAGGCAGATTGCGAAGAAGATGTTCCGCTTGTAGAAGGCCGTTGTAAATGGCCCTTAACTCCAGAACGTTTATGTGGAGACAAGTTTCCTGGCTTGACCATCTTCCTTGGAAGTTTTCCCCCTGTGTGACTGCTCCGCAGCCTCGGAGACTTGCATCCGTGGTTACTAGGATCCAGTCCTGGATCCCGAACCTGCGCCCCTCTAGGAGGTGAGAGCTGTGCAGCCACCACAGGAGTGAGATTCTGGACTTGGAAGACAGGATTATCCTTCGGTGGGATCCGGACCCCTTGTCCAACAGGTCCCACTGAAACACTTGGCATGGAATCTGCCAAACTGAATGGCCTCGTAGGCCGCAACCATCTTCCCCAGCAACCGAGTGCATTGATGGATTGACACTTTTGCTCATTTCAGAATTTGTTTAACCAGACTCTGAAGTTCCAGAGCCTTTTCTACTGGAAGAAAAACCCTCTCCCATGTTCTGTGTCCAGTATCATTCCCAAAAACGACAAACGCGTCGTCGGAATCAACTGTGATTTTGGCAAGTTTAGGAGCCAACCATTTTGTTGAAGAACTGTCAGGGAGAGTGCAATGTTTTGCACCAACTGGTCCCTGGATCTCGCCTTTATCAGGAGATCATCCAAGTACGGGATAATCGTGACTCCTTGCTTGCGAAGGAGAACCATCATTTCCGCCATCACTTTGGTGAAAATCCTCGGAACCGTGGACAGACCAAACGGCAACGTCTGAAATTGGTAATGACAATCCTGAATTGCAAACCTCAGGTAAGCCTGATGCGGAGGATAAATGGGAACATGTAAGTAGGCATCCTTTATGTCCACGGACACCATAAAATCCCCTTCCTCCAGACTGTTCAGAGAGACTCCATCTTGAATTTGAATTTTCAGGGTCCTCAGTGATATGTAATAATAAGATTTTACTTACCGGTAAATCTATTTCTCGTAGTCCGTAGTGGATGCTGGGGACTCCGTAAGGACCATGGGAATAGACGGGCTCCGCAGGAGACATGGGCACTTTAAGAAAGAATTTAGATTCTGGTGTGCTCTGGCTCCTCCCTCTATGTCCCTCCTCCAGACCTCAGTTAGAGAAACTGTGCCCGGAAGAGCTGACAGTACAAGGAAAGGATTTTGGTAATCCAGGGCAAGATACATACCAGCCACACCAATCACACCGTATAACTTGTGATAAACTTACCCAGTCAACAGTATGAACAACAACAGAGCATCAGTTCAACCCTGATGCAACAATAACATAGCCCTTATTGCAGCAATAACTATATACAAGTATTGCAGAAGAAGTCCGCACTTGGGACGGGCGCCCAGCATCCACTACGGACTACGAGAAATAGATTTACCGGTAAGTAAAATCTTATTTTCTCTAACGTCCTAGTGGATGCTGGGGACTCCGTAAGGACCATGGGGATTATACCAAAGCTCCCAAAACGGGCGGGAGAGTGCGGATGACTCTGCAGCACCGATTGAGCAACAATAGGTCCTTATAGGCCAGGGTATCAAACTTGTAGAACTTTGCAAAAGTGTTTGAACCTTGACCAAGTATCAGCTCGGCATAGTTGTAATGCCGAGACCCCTCGGGCAGCCGCCCAAGAAGAGCTCACGTTCCTAGTGGAATGGGCTTTAACTGATTTTGGCAGCGGCAATCCAGTCGCAGAATGAGCCTGCTGAATTGTGTCACAGATCCAGCGAGCAATAGTTTGCTTTGAAGCAGAAGCACCCAGCTTGTTGGATCCATACAGGATAAACAGCGACTCCGTTTTCCTGACTCTAGCCGTTCTGGCTACATAAACCTTCAAAGCCCTGACCACACCCAGTAACTCGGAATCCTCCAAGTCACGAGTAGCCACAGGCACCACAATAGGTTGGTTCATATGAAAAGATGACACCACTTTTGGCAGAAATTGTGGACGGGTCCACAATTCTGCTCCATTCATATGGAAAACCAGATAGGGGCTTTTATGTGACAAAGCCGCCTAGCCGAAGCAAAGGCTAATAGCATGACCACCTTCCACGTGAGATATTTTAACTCCACCGTTTTAAGTGGTTCAAACCAGTGTGATTATAGGAATCTTAACACCACGTTAAGATCCCAAGGTGCCACTGGAGGCACAAAAGGAGGCTGAATATGCAGCACTCCCTTTACAAACGTCTGAACTTCTGGTAGAGAAGCCAACTCTTTTTGAAAGAAAATGGATAGGGCCGAAATCTGGACCTTAATGGAGCCCAATTTAAGGCCCAAATTCACTCCCGACTGTAGGAAGTGGAGGAAACGACCCAGCTGGAATTCCTCTGTAGGAGCATTCCTGGCCTCACACCAAGAAACATATTTTCGCCATATACGGTGATAATGTTTAGCTGACACTTCCTTCCTAGCCTTTATCAGCGTAGGAATGACCTCGTCCGGAATGCCCTTTTCTGCTAGGATCCGGCGTTCAACCGCCATGCCGTCAAACACAGCCGCGGTAAGTCTTCGAACAGACAGGGCCCCTGTTGCAACAGGTCCTGTCTTAGAGGGAGAGGCCACGGGTCCTCTGTGAGCATTTCTTGCAGATCTGGATACCAGGTCCTTCGTGGCCAATCTGGAACAATGAGGATTGTTCTCATTCCTCTTTTTCTTATTAGCCTCAGCACCTTGGTATGAGAGGAAGAGGAGGAAATACATAGACCGACTGGAACACCCACGGTGTCACCAGGGCGTCTACCGCTATTGCTTGAGGGTCTCTTGACCTGGCGCAATACCTCTGTAGTTTTTTGTTGAGGCGGGATGCCATCATGTCCACCTGTGGCTGTTCCCACCGATATGTGATCTGTGATCTGTGTGAAGACTTCCTGATTAAGTCCCCACTCTCCCGGGTGGAGGTTGTGTCTGCTGAGGAAGTCTGCTTCCCAGTTGTCCACTCCCGGGATGAACACTGGTGACAAAGCGCTTACGTGATTCTCCGCCCAGCGAAGAATTCTAGTGGCTTCTGCCATCGCCACTCTGCTCCTTGTGCCGCCATGGCGGTTTACATGAGCCACTGCGGTGATGTTGTCTGACTGAATCAGAACCGGTTGGTCGCGAAGCAAGTGCTCCGCTTGACGTAGGGCGCTGTATACGGCCCTTAGTTCCAGGATGTTGATGTGAAGGTAAGTCTCTTGACTTGACCACAGACCTTGGAAATTTCTTCCCTGTGTGACTGCTCCCCACCCTCGGAGGCTAGCGTCCGTGGTCACCAGGACCCAGTCCTGAATTCCGAATCTGCGTCCCTCTAGAAGGTGAGAACTCTGCAGCCACCACAGGAGTGACACCCTGGCCCTGGGGGAGAGGGTGATTAACCGATGCATCTGAAGATGTGATCCGGACCACTTGTCCAGTAAGTCCCATTGGAAGGTCCTCGCATGGAACCTGCCGAAGGGAATGGCCTCGTATGATGCCACCATCCTTCCCAGGACTCGAGTGCAGTGATGCACTGACACCTGTTTTGGTTTTAATAGATTCCTGACCAGTGTCATGAGCTCCTGAGCTCTCTCTATCGGGAGATAAACCCTTTTCTGGTCTGTGTCTAGGATCATGATTAGGAGAGGCAGATGAGCTGTAGGAACCAACTGCGACTTTGGAATATATAGAATCCAGCCGTGTTGCCGTTACACTTCCAGAGAAAGTGATACGCTGTTCAGCAACTGCTCTCTTGATCTCGCTTTTATGAGGAGATCGTCCAAGTACGGGATAATTGTGACACCTTGCTTCCGCAGGAGCACCATCATTTCCGCCATTACCTTGGTGAATATTCTCGGGGCCGTGGAGAGACCAAACGGCAACGTCTGAAATTGGTAATGACAATCCTGTACCGCAATTCTGAGGTACGCCTGATGAGGTGGACAAATGGGGACATGAAGGTATGCATCCTTTATGTCCAGAGACCCATAAAATCTCCCCCTTTCAGGCTTGCGATGACCGCTCTTAGCGATTCCATCTTGAACTTGAACCGTTTCAGGTATATGTTCAGGGATTTTAAATTCAATATGGGTCTGACCGAACCGTCCGGTTTCGGGACTACAACATGGTCGAATAATAACCCCCTCCTTGTTGAAGGAGGGGAACCTTGACCACCACCTGTTGAAGATACAATTTGTGAATTGCAGTTAACACTATTTCCCTCTTGTGGGGGGAAGCCGACAGGGCCGTCGGTGAGGGGGCATCTCCTCAAAGTCCAGCTTGGATCCCTGAGACACAATATCTATTGCCCAGGGATCCAACAGGGAGTGAACCCACTTGTGGCTGAACTTACGAAGACGTGCCCCCACCGGGCCTAGCTCCGCCTGTGGAGCCCCAGCGACATGCGGTGGATTTTGTAGAGGCCGGGGAGGACTTCTGTTCCTGGGAACTAGCTGTGTTGTGCAGCTTCTTTCCTCTGCCCCTGCCTCTGGCAAGAAAGGACGCACCTCGGACTTTCTTGTTTCTTTGTGTTCGAAAGGCTGCATTTGATAATGTCGTGCTTTCCTAGGCTGTGCAGGAATATAAGGCAAAATATCAGAATTACCAGCTATAGCTGTGGAGACCAGGTCCGAGATCCCTTCTCCACACAATCCTCAGCCTTCCATATGCCTCTTAAGTCGGCATCATCTGTCCATTGCATATTCTACAGGACACGTCAAGCAGAAATCGACATAGCGTTGACTCTAGAACCCAGTAGACTAATGTCTCTTTGGGCATGTTTTATATATATATCTCTTAAGACAGCATCTTTAATATATATTTCTCTATATATACATATATATATATATATATATATATATATACATACTAGGGTCTCAATCTCTGCTGATAAGGTACCTGTCCACGCTGCTACAGCGCTATAAACCCATGCCGACACAATCGCCGGTCTGAGTAGTGTACCAGAATGTGCACGCTATCTGCAGGATCCCTGAGGATAGCTGTTAAGTCAGGGCTACCTTTTGGGCAAACGTGACACCCTAGGGGAAGATTCCCATCGTATCCTGGCCCTAGTAGGGAAAGGATACTCCCTGAGAATTCTTTGTGGGAAACTGCAGTCTCTTGTCTGGAGATTCCCGCTCTTTTTCATCATGAGAGGAGGGAAATTTACCTCAGCTTTCTTCCCCTTAAACATGTGTACCCTTGTGTCAGGGACAGATGAGTCATCAGTGATATGCAAATCATCTTTTATTACAATAATCATATATTGAATACTTTTCTGCCATTTTGGCTGTAACTTTGCATTATCGTAGTCAACACTTGAGTCAGACTCCGTGTCGATATCAGTGTCTATTATTTTGGATAGTGATCATTGAGAGACTCTGAAGGTCTCTGCGACATAGGGACAGACATGGGTAGATTCCCTGTCTGTTCTCTAATCTTTTGTGCAATAAATTCACCTTAGCACTTAATTACACCTATCCAAACAGGTGTCGGCGTTGTCGACGGAGACACCCTCACACACACATTTGCTCCATCTCCTCCTTAGGGGAGCCTTTTACCTCAGACATGTCGACACACACGTACCGACGACACACCACACACTCAGGGAATGCTCATCTGAAGACAATTCCCCCATAAGGCCCTTTGGAGAGACAGAGAGAGAGTATGCCAGCACACACCCCAGCGCTATTAACCCAGGAATAACACAGTAACTTAATGTTAACCCAGTAGCTGCTGTTTATATTGATTTTTGCGCCTAATTATGTGCCCCCCCCTCTCTTTTTACCCTCTTCTACCGTGTAACTGCAGGGGAGAGCCTGGGGAGCTTCCTCTCAGCGGTGCTGTGGAGAAAAAACATGGCGCTGGTGAGTGCTGAGGAAGAAGCCCCGCCCCCCTCGACGGCGGGCTTCTGTCCCGCTTTAATGTACAATTTTTGGCGGGGGCTCATACATATATACAGTGCCCAACTGTACATATGCAAACTTTTGCCAAAGAGGTCTCTAATTGCTGCCCAGGGCGCCCTCCCCCTGAGCCCTGCACCCTTACAGTGACCGGAGTATGTGGGTGTAGTGTGGGAGCAATCGCGCACAGCTGCAGTGCTGTGCGCTACCTCAGTGAAGACTGGAGTCTTCTGCCGCCGATTTCGAAGTCTTCTTGCTTCTTTCACCCGGCTTCTGTCTTCCGGCTCTGCGAGGGGGACGGCAGCGCGGCTCCGGGATCGGACGACGAGGGTGAGATCCTGTGTACGATCCCTCTGGAGCTAATGGTGTCCAGTAGCCTAAGAAGCAAGACCTATCTGCAGAGAGTAGGGCTGCTTCTCTCCCCTCAGTCCCACGATGCAGGGAGTCTGTTGCCAGCAGAGCTCCCTGAAAATAAACAAAAACCTAACAAAATACTTTCTTACAGCAAGCTCAGGAGAGCTCACTGAACAGCACCCATCTCGTCCGGGCACAGATTCAAACTGGGGTCTGGAGGAGGGACATAGAGGGAGGAGCCAGAGCACACCAGAATCTAAATTCTTTCTTAAAGTGCCCATGTCTCCTGCGGAGCCCGTCTATTCCCATGGTCCTTACGGAGTCCCCAGCATCCACTAGGACGTTAGAGAAACATCTTTAACCGCCACAATCATGTACTGAATGCTCTTTGCCAATTTTGGATCTAATCTGGAATCACTATAGTCGACACTGGAATCAGTGTCCGTGTCGGTACCAGTGTCTGCCAACTGGGCAAAAGTACGTTTTTGTGACCCTGAGGGGTCCTGGACTTGTAATAACACATCCTCCACAGATTTCTTCCATGCCTGGGTCTGAAACTCAGACTTATCTAATCTCTTACTAATAAGAGCCACATTAGAATTCAAAGCATTCAAAATATTTACCCAATCAGGAGTCGGGGGTGCCGACAGGGTCACCCCCACAGCCGTTTGTGTCCCTAATACAGCCTCCTCCTGTGAAGAGCACTCAGCCTCAGACATGTCGACACACGTGTACCAAACACCCACAGACACACCGGGCATATGGGGGACAGACCCACAGTGAAGTCTGTCAGAGAGACACAGAGGGGATTTGCCAGCTCCCAACCCAGCGCCAAATAAACGGGTCTGAAAACGCAAAAAAAATGCCCCAGACCTGTAGCGCTTTAAATATCAAATATATTGCACCAAATTATACTGTGCCCCCCATTTTGCACCCTGATACTTGTCAGCAGTGTGAGGAAGGACCAGCGTCTCTGCAGCCCTGTGGAGAGGAAATGGCGCCGAGCTGAGAGTGAGCTGTGAGGAAGAAGCTCCACCCCCTTAATGGCGCACTTCTGTCCCGCTTATTTTATTAAATAATTATACTTGCGGGTTTAGGACAGTGCCTTGGCACTAATGTCCCCTCTTGCCAGTGGAAATTCAGGATTTTTGCTGCCCAGGGCGCCCCCGCGCCCTGCACCCTGCAGTGCTGTGTGTGTGGGAGCATGGCGCGCAGAGTTCCGTTCGCTGCGCGGTACCTCAGAATGCCATCACTGAAGAAGTCTTCTTTTCTTCTGCTACTCACCTGTCTTCTGACTTCTGGCTCTGTAAGGGGGTGACGGCAGGCTGTGGGAGTGAGCATCTAGGTGTACCCAGCGATCAGCACCCACAGGAGCTAATGGTGTCCTGTCAGCCAGAAGCAGAGCCTTTAAACTCACAGAAGTAGGTCTGACTTCTCTCCCCTCTGTCCCACGAAGCAGGGAGACTGTTGCCAGCAGTACTCCCTGAAAGTAAAAAACCTAACATAAGTCTTTTCAATGAAACTCAATAGAGCTCCTCAGTATGCATCCAGTCTGCCTGGGCACAGATTCTAAACTGGAGTCTGGAGGAGGGGCATAGAGGGAGGAGCCAGTTCACACCCTTTGAAAGTCTTAAAGTGCCCATGTCTCCTACGGATCCCGTCTATACCCCATGGTTCTAATGGTGACCTCAGCATCCTCTAGGACGTATGAGAAATTGTATAAATATGCTAGCAGTTGTCCCCAGCTCTTAAGTCCCCTACACACTAACGGGAAAGTAAAAGATATCGCTCAGAAGGGCCATTCTGAGCGATATCTTTTACTATCTCACCTAGTGTGTACACTCAACATAATTGACGAAGCGCGCTTCCGTCAATCTTTAACAACCCCATCCCTTGTCTGAACAGTTCAGACGAGGGAGGACCTCATGGCCCCCGCTCCCTCCGTCGCTCCCCCCATGCCGGCATTGGCAAGTATGTATGCACTTGCCATTGCCAGCACCCTGCCAGGTCCCCGCCACAGCCAATATCACTGAATAAACACATTGGCTAATGTGTACAAAGCTTTACTCCATCTCCCTCTTCTATGCTATCTCTTCCTAATCACTTTCTCCTTCCCCCGCTGTCTGTTTCTCCTAATCTATCTTACACCTTTTTTTCTTTCCCATTTTGTCTATTTTCATTCCGCACTTTCTTTTTCTTTCAATACACAGTCTTTAGATATAGTATCCCCCTCTCTCTTGCCATTCTCTGTCTTGCTACTACCCTTCCCTATGTCCCATCTGCCTCTCAGTCTTCTTTCCCTTCATCTCTTATTTTTACTCTCCATCAGTCTCAGTACCGGGTGTAGTACGGTATGCCGGCGCTCGGGCTCCCGGCGACCAGCATACCGGCGCCGGGAGCCTGACCGCCGGCATACTGTCAGCGTGGCGAGCGCAAAGGAGCCCCTTGCGGGCTAGCTGCGCTCGCCATGCTGCGGGCACGGTGGCGCGCTACGCGTGCCACACTATTTTATTCTCCCTCCAGCGGGGTCGTGGACCCCCACTAGGGAGAATAGCTGTCGGTATGCCGGGTGTCGGGCTCCCGGCGCCGGTATACTGTGCGCCGGGATCCAGACATTCGGCATACTGAAGACCACCCTCAGTACCTCCTCCTCCATGGGACTGTTTCAATCAGTTGTCATGCCCCAGGCAGACATTGCTTAGGACAGTGGTTCCCAAACTTTTTTGAGTCATGGCGCCCTAGAGTATCAGAATTTTTTTCATGGCACCCCTAGGCTACCTAATTTATTTTTTTCAGAATTTCTCAATAAGAAACTAAGTAAATTGTCTTTATATATTATCCTTCGGCTAAGTTATGTAGTGAGGGACAGGATTCCCTTCTGTTTTGCGCATGCGTGTGAGCCGCAATGCGCTGGTGTGTCGCACAACAGCGACAGGCGCCGGCACCTAGCGACGGGATGGTGCAGAAAAAAAAGAATCGCACGGGCGAGCGCAAGGCGATCGACAGGAAGTGGCCGTTTGTGGGTGGCAACTGACCATTTTCAGGGAGTGTCCGGAAAAACGCAGGCGGGACCGAGCGTTTTCAGGGAGGGTGTCTGACGTCAGCTCCGGCCCTGATAAGGAGGATACAATCGCAGCGGCAGAGTAAGTCCTGGGATGAGCAGAGGTTACACAAACTAATGCTTGTGCAGCTCTGCTAATGAAGCGAACGCACACTCGCACAGCATTATCCCCTGCCCCTGTAGGCGGTGACAATCTGATCGCAGGGTAGCAAAAAACGCAGCCCAGCGATCAGGTCTAAATTACCCCCACAGATGCTTTATTGTACACATTGGAGACTACACTTAGAACATGGGTCTTCAACCTGCGGCCCTCCAGCTGCTGTGGTACTAAACATCCCAGCATGCCCTGATTCAGTTTTAGCAAACCTTAATAGCAAAACTGTGGCAGGGCATGCTGGGATGTGTAGTTTCACAGCAGCTGGAGGGCCACAGGTTGAAGACCCATGACTTATGGTGTGTACACACGGTGAGATCCTTGCTATGCCCAATATTCACTTTGCGATTTCCCCTGAACTCCCCAGAGCCCAGCACCACCGATTTTGACTAACTTTTCTTGAGATATGGTCTATGGGGGTAATTCCAAGTTGATCGCAGCAGGAATTCTGTTAGCAATTGGGCAAAACCATGTGCACTGCAGGGGAGGCAGATATAACATGTGCAGAGAGAGTTAGATCTGGGTGTGGTGTGTTCAATCTGAAATCTAAATTGCAGTGTAAAAATAAAGCAGCCAGTATTTACTCTGCACAGAAATAAAATAACCCACCAAGGGGGCGTGGCTTGAGGCCTGACTGGGAGGTAGTGCACTCAGAGAGCTCCTGCGGAATTAAAATCAAATAAACTCTAAATATAGCTTTTCCCCACCTGCCTCTCCCCCACACCACCCCACAATTGCCCCTGTGGACTAGGGCACTTAGGGAGTGAGCTGCAGAGCCGGAGCACGGGCTTGCCCAGTGCTTGCGGGTTGTGGCCTTCCCAGAGAATTGAAGCCGGGGCCTAAATTTGCTCCCATCCCCGTCCGGTATCACCCGCCGCCCGGCCGCCAAGGCGCTGCTCCCCGGCCTTCCCCGCTTCCACACCAAATACCCCTTACCTAGGAGGCCTGGACAACACTGAAGAGACACAGACAAGTGTCCCTGAACGAGCGGGGCCGGAGCCGAATGGCCTCGAGGAGCTCCGGTGGCGGCGGCCATATTGGATGTGGCGCCTGACGGAAATCAGGCGCTACACCACAGCACAACACCCGCGGACCGCGGAGGTGGACGGGGGGGGGGCGAGCGGAGGTCGTTGAGGGGCCTGGGGATGCCCAACATTAAATAAACACCGGGGGCATAGCAAAGAAAGTCCATAGAAGGGCACTCCACTCACTTTTGACGTCGGCCATCTTGGAGGTGGCAGAACAGACCCATCTTACATTATATGCCCTATGCTGCCCCTACAGGAGATATGTGGAAATTATCTTCCTATTTTAACAAGGAATTAAATTAAAACCTCACCTCCGCTGCTGTTGTTTCATATCTCCTACACTACGTCCCATACAATCACGGAAAAGTGTACGGTGAATCAGGACGCTCTCCCGTGAACTCCTCTCACTGCTTTCACAGATTGATAGGACTTAATGTCCTATAATTGATGTAATCTCACGAATGTCTGACTTCCC
This sequence comes from Pseudophryne corroboree, assembly GCF_028390025.1. Lineage (NCBI taxonomy): Eukaryota > Metazoa > Chordata > Amphibia > Anura > Myobatrachidae > Pseudophryne > Pseudophryne corroboree. Next base: position 332,460,116 of record NC_086450.1, on the reverse strand, counting down.
CCCCACCCGGACCAATTGTTGAATACGTAACATCCAGGTGGACCATCCTTGTTATCACTCCTTAAAAGGACGTTCTCCGTTCACCAGATATTATGAGCAGAGCGAACACCAGAGCAAAAAAATCAGGAGCTACACAAGATATCTCACAACACTTCTCACGCCGGGAAAAACCGTCAGAAGCTTCATCTCCACCCTCATCGATGCCTACACCCACCATGGACCAGACGGACGCACCCTCAACTAAGGCGGACATTCAATCCCTCCAAAACATGATACTAGACCTTAAGAATTCATTTACGACGGCTCTCCAGACAGCGATTGGAGAATTAAAATCTGATATGGCGACACTAGACTCTCGCACTACCGCACTGGAAGCACGGATGGATCACCAACAAAATTTTCATAAACAAACAGGTGAAGACATGAGTTACCTATCCAGCGAATTGGAACTTCTTAAGGATAAAGTTGAGGACAGTGAAAATCGCGAAAGACGGAACAATTTGCGTATCCGCAATGTCCCTGAATCAATCACGGCCTCCGAACTGGAACCATACCTCCAACGCTTGTTTATACACCTGGTCCCGTCGCTTTCAAATTCCGCCATAGCGATAGAAAGAGCTCATCGCGCCCTGAGACCTAAACCGAAAGACTCGGAGCCTCCCCGCGATGTTATCCTCCGATTTCTGTCCTTCAAGATTAAGAATAGTATCACGCTGGCATGCAGAAATTCAACCTCAATCTTATTTGAAGACTCCAGGCTTCAGATCTATCAAACAAATATTAATTTGTTAGCTTTATTTTATACCATCTAGCAGAATGTATCTGCCAGTATGCATTTTTGTGACCAAAATAATTGGTTCAGAGTAGCCAATCTCCATCCTAGCACTATCATAAAGCATCCCTATGTATATTTTATTCCATATTACAATATTTGGCTTTAGTTATGATAGTACAGTGGCTCTAATTGGTGAAAATATTCTCTAATTTCAATAATTTCCATTTATACACTTTAATCACCACACTCATCACTACACTTGATTATCGAAATCTGGACTTTTCTTTTTTAACACAACATTTATTGATTTTTATTTCCCTTTCACGTCCCTCTCATGGACAATATCACTAATAAATTAAATTTATAGCAGCTCACTCATATAATTTTTTCACATCTATACCCTCACCATTTATAAATTCATTTTAATTATGCATATTTTAATATACTATATATTAACAACAATAAAATTCTCACTCCCCCTTCATTTTTTACCAATGGGACCAATACACCGTGCACTCACCTAGCAATAATACAAATACAAGTTATAAATTAATCATACAGGCTCATTATTAGGAATAATTTGGTTATTGATATATACAATAATTTTTAAAAATTTTATTATCCTGCATTATCACTTTAACTAGATATCAGGATTAATTAATTATTTACATATTTATACGTAAGTGTGTAAGGTCTTTTATAGTCACATAATTTTCATTATTATTTAACATTGCACATTCAAATGTATATTAAGATAGGGATCAGGATAATTATGCCCGGAATGAAAATGCTCAGCCCTCCACAGTAGTCTCAGTCAGATCATTCCCCAAATCTTCCCTTTTCACCCTTAATACCTTAACAATAGGGTTTATTAGATTGCTGCCCAATTTAGGGACTAACATATCCAGGTGAACATATAATTAATCAATTATCACTTAAGTCATCACTCCCTTAAATAGAACTTCATTTCCCACCATGTTACGGATGTGAACAAGCACACAGTGAAACGTACGTCATCCATAACGTAATCAGCGGGACGTGGACGCGTCAATCACACGGAGGTTCGGAAATCATCCGACCCGGCGCTCACCTCCCGCTGCGGCTCGAGTAAGTCAGAGACCACTAATAGCGGGACACGGACGAGCTACTAGCACGGAGGTACAGACACTACCAGACGCGGCGCCCATCACCCGCAGCGGCTCCAGTAACAGGGAGACTTTTCACAGTGGGACCTTAATGATTCACCAATACGGAGAGTTAGAAATCATCTGATCCGGCGCCCACTTCCCACAGTGGTCTGTGAAACAGAGAACTTGTTTCAATCAGCACAGATTTGTCACTCGGATACCAAACACTGGAGACACTTGACCTGCCATTCTGCTCCAGCCATTCCCTTTTCAGCTGGTTCTACTGACGGATCACACACCCTCCAACAGGATTCCCTACAGGCTCAATACCAGGTACTCAGGGCTGCCCTCTCATCTATAGGTTGGTATCTATCGGCCCCCCTGCAATGCTCCCATGCAACAGGGGAGGGGGATACCAAACTTAGACAGTAGAAGCAGCCCGCACTATTCTATCCTTCCAGTCCCAGGTGGACGGCTCTTCCCTGCTCTCATTGTTCCCATTCACTGCCCAAATTGGACACATGGGACAAAAGCAGAAAGGGAATCTGTTTCCACACACCTGGGGCTACTTTTTATTCTTACTTGTACCTTGGATATAAAATATCGTAATACGGATATATATAACTTTAATCTGTCATTTTACCTTCCCATACCCAGCTCTCAATAGAGCAAATCAATGGGTATATTGTATTATGATACTTGTGTAATTGTACCTGAAAAAGGAGTCCTAGACGGGTTAGACCAGCAATAATTAAGGTCTTTTCCATTCTGGACACTTAAACAGTGCCTGAGACAGTGTAACAATTATCTGTTCTCTGGCACTGGGTGTCTAACCATCTGTTGCTAAACTGTGGATGTGGAATTTGTAGCAAACTACATTAACACTGTTGCTACAATCCTGAACAAGTGGATTGATGCAAAGGGTGCATATATGTTACAAAAACCAACACAGTAGTTTTCAGTGTCTCTCCTACCTCTTTTCCCTCCCCCTATCTTTTCCTGGTAGTAACATCTCTGGTAATCATTTGCGGACCAACTAAGTGTATATACATGGGTGCGTAAAGATATCCCTCTAATAAAGAGCACATAAATAACTACCACACAGGAATTATTGTATCAACAATTAGTGTCTCATATGAGCCAAACAGTAGCCTATTGGCACTGACCAAGTTTACAAAATATTTCACGGCTGCTTTATTAACTTCATTATAATAACAGTCTTTCTTTCTAAATATCGGTTTAGATAGAAGTTTACTGCATTATATATTATTGTGCATTGAGTATTGATACTTTTATTTAACACTTATTTTCCTTTCTGCACTTTAAGGCTATCAGATAGGACAAAATACCTGTTTTCTGTGATATATATATTTTTTTAAATAATGAAATAAAGATTTATGAATTTTTAATATTCAATAATCATTTCATAAAAGAGTGCGCCACACAATAAGCACTTTTTTAGTGGAGAGCCCACTAGTGGCTCACACTAAGAACCCCCACCCCAAAAAATTCAGATCTATCAAGACCTGTCACCGGTGACCATTGCTAAACGACGCGATTTACGCGCTGTTACCTCCACACTACGTGACAATGGATATAAATATCGCTGGGGATTCCCTTTCCGCCTCATTGTGGAGATTGATGGCAAAATTTACACCATCCGCTCTCCTGATGACGGAGACAAATTGCTCCGAAAGTTACAGCTGTCTCCAGCTGCTACCTCATAGACAAGAAGTTCTTTTAGAGTAATCTCAATGTTTTAGTAACGTTTAATATACTCGATGTTATTCTCATTTTTGCTCAAATGCTATGTAAGCTTTGTTGTAGGTACCGCTCCATGCGCTAATGTCCATTTACTTTCTTTTTAAAAGGTTCTTGCTGGCGGACATTTACATCTCATGTATAGCTATGTTGCTATCTCGCTGGGCTGGTCGGCGGCTTGGAGACATTGCCATATAGAGAGAATATTGGATTGAATCCTTTCCCGATATCGTGTGGGGTGTCTCGGGCCGACGGCCTGGCCGGCGATCTTACCACTTGTTCTACTGTTAACACTAATTTGATACTATTTGTTATATGATTAGTCATGTTATAGTGCTCTACATTAGGGAATATCCCGTCCCTGAGGTATAAAGAGAACCTAGTTTGCTACAAGACGGTCCGCCCATTCTGTATATTAGTGGTTTCGGGTGGGGGGCGTCAGTGCTCTCTTGATACCTCCTCCCCCGAATTTTAGGGATTAAAGTTATTAACAAGCGTAGAGGGTCAACACCCTCGTCTGTTATATTGCATTTGTATCCCACCAGTGGGCTCTCATCTCTCTTTTCTTTGAGAGCTCAAACTTGACAGCCGAGTATCCTGCCTGCTGGATACTACGTCTGCTTTATTATTTTTTTTTTCTCTTTCTTCTGTCCCCCTCCTCTCTCTTAGACCCCGATTGCGGTACGCACAGTCCGGGTCCCTAGGGATTTCCAGCGAATTACTCCCTCTTCAGTTTCAAACATGCCGCTAAAATGCCTATCCATTAACGTTAAAGGGCTGAACACTCCCCAGAAACGCTCTCATCTCCACAGATCTCTCAAAGCATTAAAAGGTGACGTGATTTTCTTGCAGGAGACACACTTGAAATCGGGTTCCCATCCCTCCCTGACATCTAAACAATTTCCTATGGCCTGGTATTCTAATCATACAGCAAAAAAACATGGGGTGGCTATCTTAATAAGGGGGTCCATTCCTTTCCAACTCATAGACTGTAAACACGACAATGAAGGTCGATACGTAATGGTGAGGGGAAAAATCGGACACGAGGAGGTTACCTTGGCTAATCTGTACTCTCCAAACACTGCCCAATCCAAATTCTTTCGCAAGTTTTTCAATGACCTCTACTCATATCGACGAGGCAAAGTACTTGTTGGTGGAGATTTCAATATGGCTCTCACGGGCATGGACAGGTCCGGACCCTTACGCAGTAGTCAAACCCCAAATTCCTCCGCATTACACAGGGGCATGGCCGGGGCTGGTTTGTTCGACGTCTGGCGATTTCTCAACCCGACCACCAGGGACTATACTTTCTACTCCAATCCGCACAATGTGTATTCCCGTATTGATTTGTTCCTGAGTTGTGCACCTCTCTCCCGCACCGCTCACTTTTCCTCGATAGTCCCACTTACCTGGACTGACCATGCGGCTTTAACCGCAACATTTGACATTTTTGACATACCTGACGGCAGACCGACATGGAGACTAAACGAGACGCTATTGAAGATCCCTAAATTTCAGGACTTGATTAAAACAGAGCTTAAAGAATATTTTACGACTAACGTAGAGGGTGACTGCAGTATAGCCACTATATGGGAAGCCCATAAGGCGGTTATCAGGGGATCCATTATCCAATATGCATCCCACCGCAAGAGAAACCGAGAAAACCAAATCGCCCTATTAACCGATAAGATTGCAACGTTGGACCAGGAACACAAACGCACATTTTCTAAAAAAACTCTAGCCGAACTCTCTAAAGCACGCGATGACCTACAATCTCTCTTGGCGGAGAATATTGAGCGCTCGCTTCGGTGGGCTAATCAATCGTTTTACGAGAAAAGTAACAAGGCACATACTTTATTAGCTAACCAACTACGCGCCAAAAAGGCTAACCAATGCATCCATACTATCAGACAACCTTCAGGCAACATTACCTACGACCCCAAAAAAATTAATAATATATTTTTTGACTATTACAGGACACTCTATAACCTTGATCCCCCGTCCGACCCCCTAGCACAAGCCGACCAGACACAACAGTATTTAGATTCATGCGCTCTTCCTCGTATAGACGAAGCAACTAACTCTACTCTCAATGCTGATATTTCTGTTGAGGAAGTAGAAGCGGCACTGAAAACCCAGAAACCCTCCAAAGCACCTGGCCCGGATGGCTATCCGATGGTGTATTACAAGACCTTCGCCCCTCAACTCGTCCCTCATATGGCCTCCCTATTTAATAAAATATTACGAGGCGCGCCCTTTCATACCGACTCTACGACATCCCGCATTATTGTAATTCCCAAGCCCGGAAAAGATCCCTTGCACTGCACAAATTACAGACCCATATCTTTGATAAACACCGACCTCAAACTTTTTGCCAAAATATTAGCAACCCGTCTGAACGTAGTGTTACCATCATTAATAGACCCTGACCAAGTGGGATTTATCCCTGGCCGTCAGGCCTCGGATAACACCAGACGCACCATTAATCTGATTCACCAAATAAACTCGACAAAAACACCAGCGATTGCCTTGGCGCTAGACGCCGAAAAAGCATTTGATCGCATTTCCTGGCCTTTTTTGTTTTCTACCTTATCAAGGTTTGGCCTCCACGGACATTTCATCACTGCAATAGAGGCCCTCTATTCCAACCCTACATCTATGGTCCTGACAAATGGACTGAGTTCACCTCGATTTAGTTTGAAGAATGGCACTCGTCAGGGCTGCCCTCTCTCGCCCCTACTTTTTGCTCTCTGCATCGAACCTCTCGCGGCCCGTATTAGACTTAATGCAGACATCGGGGGGATTACAGTGGGGCAGAAATCATACAAAATATCATTATTTGCAGACGACGTGCTCCTGACATTATCCAACCCTTTGATTTCTCTTCCCAATCTACAAAAAGAATTACTCCTATATGGAACCCTCTCTGGTTATAAAGTAAATCACACCAAATCTGAGGCCCTCGCATTTAACATCCCATCCCAAACCCATTTGATTCTAACCTCATCTTTCCCTTTTCTTTGGAGACCTTCGGCTATCAAATACCTCGGCATATTCATCACTAAATCCTATACCAACCTATACCAGGCTAATTATGTCCCTATGATTAAAACTCTCACCCAAGACCTGGACAAATGGGACAGATTATTCATTTCATGGATTGGACGAATCAATGCCCTGAAAATGAATCTCCTTCCCCGTATTCTTTACCTATTTCAGACCATTCCGATAATGGTACCCTGAGTGACTTTGGCTTCATTGCAATCATTGTGCAACAAATTTATCTGGGCTCACCGTAAATCTCGATTAAGACGAACTCTGTTGACTAAAAGTGCTACTTCAGGCGGATTGGGGTACCCTAACCTTCAGGCTTATTTTAATGCCTGTCACCTTAACCACATGGTGTCTTGGCACTCCCCACAAGGGATCAGAAAATGGGTCGATATTGAGAACTCAATATATCAGGGAGTCCCCCTCGACTCTCTTCTATGGCTCCCCAGGTCCTGCAGACCAGCCTCGGCCTATTCAATCCCTACGATTAAATTCACCCTGGGACTATGGGACAAACTTCGCAGTACCTACAATCTATCCTCACACCCCTCACCCTTAACACCTATCTGGGGACACCCTGCCTTCCCCCCAGGCTGCGAGCGAAAAATAGCGGCCCCATGGCAATCTCAGGGCATCACGAGATTCATCCATGTTAAAGGCCAATCAGCACCGACAACGTTTGGGGATCTTCAGGAGCGCCTTGGTGTGCCATCCTCGTGTCATTACCATTACATTCAAATTCTCAGCTTTCTCAAATCTCAGCTTAAAAATACACCTTTGAAACCACCCACCTCCTTTGAACATATGTGCTTACTTTCAATTGGCAAAAAGGGGAACATCTCAACAATATACAACTCTATCCTGACCCCAGACCCCCCAGACCGCGAACCCCACGAACTAGCCTGGGAATCAGATCTCTCCCATCCGTTGGAAGATGATCTATGGGAAGAAATCAGAATGCGCATAGCTAAAGCGTCTATTAGTGTGGCACTCAGGGAAACGTGCTATAAGGTTTACACCAGGTGGTACTTGGTTCCCTCCAGATTACATTCCATCTACCCCACGACATCAAATATGTGTTGGAGACTCTGTGGAGAGGAGGGCACCTTTTACCACATATGGTGGACGTGCCCCTCGATCCGCCCATTTTGGAAAATGGTAGGAGCACTTGTTGCTCAAACATGCGGACATAATTTAGACCTTTCCCCTGAAACTGCTCTACTTCAAGCCCCCATACCAATGTTACCCAAAACCCAGGACAAGCTTGCTATGATACTTTGCATGGCGGCAAAATCTCTGATAGCTAATTGCTGGAAAGACCATAAACCTCCCTCCAAGACATTACTGATATCCAAGATCAATTATATAGCCAGTATGGAATATATTACAAGCCTAAGAAATAACACGGTAGCCCAGTTCCACAACATCTGGTCTCCTTGGTACCTCGCTCGGTCTTTATTGATGCCTGGACTGTGTTGATGCTGCTAATACTGCTAACTCTGCTAATACCTCTATCACCTATGTTACCTCCCCCTCTCCTATTGATAAGGGGAATTGTTCCCACCATCTGGCCTCCCTGTAGGTAATTTACCCAAGGATTTCCCTCAATTAAGCTATATACTCTAGCATCCTTCCTCCCTGCCCTTTCTTTTTCTCTTTTACTTTCACTCTTCACAGATTTACTCTCAGTTTTAGTATAAAATTTATACTATATCTATAAAATAAAACGAGACAGGTCAAGTACGAGCTTAGAAATTAGCAGGGAGCATATTATCAATATTATCAGTTGGACTATGATTTCATAGAATTGTTTTTATATTTCTAACTCGATATGTGAAATGGCTGTTTTCATGATCTATGCCCTAACCTGCACAAGTCTGTTCTTGTTAACCTTGTGATTACTGACCACTCTCAATAAAAACTCTAACTTAAAAAAAAAAAATAACCCACCAAAATCTAACTCTCTCTGCAAATGTTATATCTGCTACACCTGCAGTGCACATGGTTTTGCCCAACTGCTAAAAAATTTCCTGCTGCGATCAACTTGGAATTACCCCCTATGTGTGCTTACGATTTTGGCTTATGTGAGATGTAATTGACATGTGAGATGAACTAGATAGTACACCGATCTAGCAAGGATTGACTTGCCTGCACAGTCTATCTTTTCTTGCGATACCGACCTGGCGGGACCACGCATCGGGATCGAATCGGTATTGCAAGTGACATAACACCTTGCGATTTGCACTAACTTTTCTTGCAATTTTGACTAAATAGTCAAAATCGAAAGAAAAAATCTCACCGTGTGTACACATCATTAGAATTAAAATCTGCAAGGGCTGGTGTAAGTTTTGATGGTGTGACCAATGGTGGCATCTACAGAAGAACCAGGCGTTATTACAGAGTCTATACACAATGAAAGTGGGTGTCTCAGTCCTCACACATTCGGATGCACACTTGTACACAAGGGAAGTGCTTTGTAGTGGCATTTCCATAAAGGGCAGAACGAATATTTTAGTTGAATATTTATTTACTAATATTTATTATGTTTTCATGATCTGCACCTTGGCATTTGTTCAAAGCTTAATATTGGAAAAAGTAAATATGTTCAGGCATGTTTATGGGAAAGCAATTTAAAATTAAAAACAGTTGCATTTTATTAACAAACCATTGTTTGGGGGGAGGGGTTTGTATGCAATGATCAATAATATAACAGTGTATACTTAATATGAGTGTATACTTTATATACGCTAAGAAGGGAGGGTGTTTGAGTTGGTTGAAAGTATACGGTAGCTATGCCCTCTACTGTACTAGCCACACCCCAGAGTATAGACCAACACAACCTGTGTAGGCCAAACCCCTAAAACACTGGACACCTTCCCCCATATCAGTAGTCACACCCCTAACATGCTGGTCACAACTGCTGCAGAGTAGATACAGTACAAAAGGCCCTCCATATATTTCAGCTCCAGGCCCATGTGCACCTGAATTTGGCACTGGCTTTACTTGCAGGGCTGAAAATATCGCCACTAATTGAATTGACCCTTTATGTTGATTAGTCGTCTTATGTGGTTGATTCAATTAGCCGTGAACGAGACAATTTGCAGTTGTAACTGCGTGGAAATACAGACAATTGCACTGCAACTTGCCCTCTAGCGACCTGATCTCACCCTGGACAAGTGAATTTTTGTACACCGCACTGCTGGGCTACAAACAAAAATATTGAATTGACCCCTATGCGGCCAGGTAATTGTGAAAATGATCCAGCAAACCTATAACTTTTCTCATTCACAGCACTGTCATGACCATGTGACGTTCCCTGTACGGCTGTGAGCGCCTCTGGGTCCTGATGGGTACATTTCTCGCAGCTAATTGTTGCGGAAACACAGTAACCGCACGGGCGCCGCCCACAAAGACACTGCACACCTGGCCACAAGGGCGATTGGCTGAGCCGTTCCCAGGACAACCCGGGGCTTCCCTGACTGCTGTCACATGGCCGGCGTATCACGTGATACGCCCAACACCGTTTCAGTCTGTTATGGAACGTACCATTCACGTCAGGGGGCGTCGTGCTGTCTCATGTTCATAGTTTACAAGTTTATTTACGTATTTTCTTTCACTTTGACAGGGATACGGAGATCCTCTGAGTGCACGTTATTGTATTTGTGAAAACCAGTGTTTGAAATGTTGTTAATGTTAATCATTTAACAAGTTTGTGCCGAACACCCCTATTTGTAGTTGGACTGCTCTGACGGTGCTGTAGCCCTGTGCCTGTGTAGGGGATTTACTATCCGGGGCGGAGCTGCACAGTGAGGTCTCCTGTTACTGCTGTTTATTTACCTGCGAGTGCCAGGTGCCGGCGACAATGAGCGGTAAGTAGCAGGCTGTGGGCATAGCTGCGCGGGTTCCTGTCACCTGGGCATTGGTGCTGGTAAAACTAAGTCACTGTACAGCGGACAGGTGGTGCCAGGCTGGCTGTACCCTGTGTGCTGTCACTGGTCTCCACAGTCTGCTGTTTCCTGGACTCATGGCACTTGGGAAGTCAGCATCTAGAGAAGAATTTAGATGAAGGTGCCAGTGCTGACCCACCAGGCTTTCCTTAGGGCTCCACTGACTCCATTTGTGCCCAAACTCCTTTAATTCCAATTTTAGTTACCTTGTCTGAATTAATCGGAGCATGGTTACCATTTGTTTTCAGAGGAGGGAGCGCGGGGCGCTGCCACATAGAAGTGCGTCTGCCAGGTTGCAGAGAGGTGGGAAGTTCTGCAGCACTACCAATATGCCGAAGTGTGAACATCACATCAAAGTCCAACTGTGCAAAAACCATTTTTGTGAAATAAATTGTTACAATTTTCTACTGAAATGCAGGTTGGGTTAGCCCTATTTATGGTTTAAAATGACATTACTCATGTAAGGGTGTATTTATAAAATAGTGATTGTATCCAAGTTTTTAATACATTGCTTGGAAGGTATCTGGAATTGTGCTTCTCTTTTGATATATGCATTATGGACCTGAAGACCTGAAGCTATGAACTGGAGCAACACTGAAGTCCTATTACAGTGTGGAAATTGTGGGGTTCCCTTCATGGAGCCTCACATTGTCTTGTTGCTGCACAGATCCGCAATCAAGGAGAATAGTGCTCCTAAGTCATATTTCATTAGGTGTGCCTTCTCCCCCACTATGGTGGCCAATCCCGGGATCGGGATCCAGGGATTTAGGCCCAAAAATGGCCGGGATTCAATCCTGGGATTGGAAGCTCCAATCCCGGGGATTGAGGGATCAGCATTGAGAGCGCCCACAGGACGCTCAGACGCTGCCCGGCTTCCTCTTTCTGGGTCCCCAGCGCAGCGTGAGAGGTCTCGCTGCGTGTCAGTGGCTCCCAGCAGCGATCAACGGATGTTCCCCTTCCGCCCACCCTCGGTATATGGTAAATTATATGTGCAGGGTGGGGCGAGGGGGCGGCCACCTAGATAAAAGCCAATCCCGGGTATCCCGGTAATCCCGGGATTGGCCATTTTTCAATCCCGATACCCTGGATTGAAAAAATGGCCCGGGATTGGCTTCCCTATCCCCCACCCAACCCTTCTCTTTGGCGTGTGCAAACTGCTTTCTCGTCTAGTGTGTATGGGGCTTTTATTCACCAAAGCAGAAGATACTCCTCATGATAGACACAGGCCTATTTGTTCCTGTAGATCTGTATGAGCCGCAATTGCGTAAACACGCCTGTACTGTACCCAACCAACTTTAAACTGCCTATTCCGACTATCACTGTGCAGGTAGGTGTAAATGTCACGCCATGAGCCCTAAAAATATTTCTCTGATGTCCTAGTGGATGCTGGGACTCCGTCAGGACCATGGGGATTAGCGGCTCCGCAGGAGACAGGGCACAAAAATAAAGCTTTAGGATCAGGTGGTGTGCACTGGCTCCTCCCCCTATGACCCTCCTCCAAGCCTCAGTTAGGTTTTTGTGCCCGTCCGAGCAGGGTGCAATCTAGGTGGCTCTCCTAAAGAGCTGCTTAGAAAAAGTTATTAGGTTTTTTATTTTCAGTGAGACCTGCTGGCAACAGGCTCACTGCTACGAGGGACTTAGGGGAGAGAAGTGAACTCACCTGCGTGCAGGATGGATTGGCTTCTTAGGCTACTGGACACCATTAGCTCCAGAGGGATCGAACACAGGCCCAGCCATGGAGTCCGGTCCCGGAGCCGCGCCGCCGACCCCCTTGCAGATGCCGAAAAGTGAAGAGGTCCAGAAACCGGCGGCAGAAGACTTTTCAGTCTTCATAAGGTAGCGCACAGCACTGCAGCTGTGCGCCATTGTTGTCACACACTTCACACCAGCGGTCACGGAGGGTGCAGGGCGCTGGGGGGGGCGCCCTGGGCAGCAATGATAATACCTTATTCTGGCTAAAAAATACATCACATATAGTCCCTGGGGCTATATGGATGTATTTAACCCCTGCCAGGTCTCAGAAAAACGGGAGAAGAAGCCCGCCGAAAAGGGGGCGGGGCCTATTCTCCTCAGCACACAGCGCCATTTTCCCTCACAGAAATGCTGGTGGGAAGGCTCCCAAGCTCTCCCCTGCACTGCACTACAGAAACAGGGTTAAAACAGAGAGGGGGGGCACTTATTTGGCGATATGATTATATATATTAAGATGCTATAAGGGAAAAACACTTATATGAAGGTTGTCCCTGTATAATTATAGCGTTTTGGTGTGTGCTGGCAAACTCTCCCTCTGTCTCCCCAAAGGGCTAGTGGGGTCCTGTCCTCTATCAGAGCATTCCCTGTGTGTGTGCTGTGTGTCGACATGTATGAGGACGATGTTGGTGAGGAGGCGGAGCAATTGCCTGTAATGGTGATGTCACTCTCTACTGAGTCGACACCGGAATGGATGGCTTATTTAAGGAATTACGTGATAATGTCAACACGCTGCAAGGTCGGTTGACGACATGAGACGGCCGGCAAACAAAATAGTACCTGTCCAGGCATCTCAAACACCGTCAGGGGCATTAAAACGCCCATTTTACCTCAGTCGGTCGACACAGACACGGACACTGACTCCAGTGTCGACGGTGAAGAAACAAACGTATTTTCCTTTAGGGCCACACGTTAATTGTTAAGGGCAATGAAGGAGGTGTTACATATTTCTGATACTACAAGTATCACAAAAAAGGGTATTATGTGGGGTGTGAAAAAACTACCTATAGTTTTTCCTGAATCAGATAAATTAAACGAAGTGTGTGATGATGCGTGGGTTTCCCCCGATAGAAAATTATTGGCGGTATACCCTTTCCCGCCAGAAGTTAGGGCGCGTTGGGAAACACCCCTCAGGGTGGATAAGGCGCTCACACGCTTATCAAAACAAGTGGCGGTACCGTCTCCAGATAGGGCCGCCCTCAAGGAGCCAGCTGATAGGAGGCTGGAAAATATCCTAAAAAGTATATACACACATACTGGTGTTATACTGCGAACAGCGATCGCCTCAGCCTGGATGTGCAGCGCTGGGGTGGCTTGGTCGGATTCCCTGACTGAAAATATTGATACCCTTGACAGGGACAGTATTTTATTTACTATAGAGCATTTATAGGATGCATTTCTATATATGCGAGATGCACAGAGGGATATTTGCACTCTGGCATCAAGAGTAAGTGCGATGTCCATATCTGCCAGAAGATGTTTATGGACACGACAGTGGTCAGGTGATGCAGATTCCAAACGGCACATGGGAGTATTGCCGTATAAAGGAGAGGAGTTATTTGGGGTCGGTCCATCGGACCTGGTGGCCACGGCAACAGCTGGAAAATCCACCTTTTTTACCCCAAGTTACATCTCAGCAGAAAAAGACACTGTCTTTTCAGCCTCAGTCCTTTCGTCCCCATAAGGGCAAGCGGGCAAAAGGCCAGTCATATCTGCCCAGGGATAGAGGAAAGGGAAGAAGACTGCAGCAGGCAGCCCATTCCCAGGAACAGAAGCCCTTCACCGCTTCTGCCAAGCCCTCAGCATGACGCTGGGGCCGTACAGGACCCCTGGATCCTACAAGTAGTATCCCAGGGGTACTGATTGGAAATTCGAGACGTCTCCCCCTCGCAGGCTCCTGATGTCTGCTTTACCAACGTCTTCCTCCGACAGGAAGGCAGTATTGGAAACAATTCACAAGCTGTATTCCCAGCAGGTGATAATCAAAGTACCCCTCCTACAACAAGGAAAGGGGTATTATTCCACACTATATTGTGGTACTGAAGCCAGACGGCTCGGTGAGACCTATTCTAAATCTTTGAACACTTACATACAAAGGTTCAAATCAAGATGGAGTCACTCAGAGCAGTGATAGCGAACTAGGAAGAAGGGGACTATATGGTGTCCCTGGACATCAGGGATGCTTACATCCATGTCCAAAATTGCCTTTCTCACCAAGGGTACCTCAGGTTCGTGGTACGGAACTGTCACTATCAGTTTCAGACGCTGCCGTTTGGATTGTCCACGGCACCCCGGGTCTTTACCAAAGTAATGGCTGGAAAAGAAAAGGCGTCTTAAATATCCCTTACTTGGACGATCTCCTGATAAGGGCAAGGTCCAGAGAACAGTTGGAAGTCGAAGTAGCACTATCTCAAGTAGTTCTACGACAGCACGGGTGGATTCTAAATATTATAAAATCACAGCCTTTGCCGACGACACGTCTGCTGTTCCTAGGGATGATTCTGGACACAGTCCAGAAAAAGGTGTTTCTCCCGGAGGAGAAAGCCAGGGAGTTATCCGAGCTAGTCAGGAACCTCCTAAAACCAGGAAAAGTGTCAGTGCATCATTGCACAAGAGTCCTGGGAAAAATGGTGGCTTATTACGAAGCGATTCCATTCGGCAGATTCCACGCAAGAACTTTTCAGTGGGATCTGCTGGACAAATGGTCTGGATTGCATCTTCAGATGCATCAGCGGATAACCCTATCTCCAAGAACAAGGGTATCTCTCCTGTGGTGGTTACAGAGTGCTCATCTTCTAGAGGGCCGCAGATTCGGCATTCAGGATTGGATGCTGGTGACCACGGAGGCCAGCCTGAGAGGCTGGGGAGCAGTCACACAGGGAAAAAATTTCTAGGGAGTGTGATCAAGTCTGGAGACTTTTCTCCACATAAAACTGGAGCTAAGGGCAATTTACAATGCTCTAAGCTTAGCAAGACCTCTGCTTCAAGGTCAGCCGGTATTGATCCAGTGGGACAACATCACGGCAGTCGCCCACGTAAGCAGACAGGGCGGCACAAGAAGCAGGAGGCCAATGGCAGAAACTGCAAGGATTTTTCGCTGGGCGGAAAATCATGTGATAGCACTGTCAGCAGTGTTCATTCCGGGAATGGACAACTGGGAAGCAGACTTCCTCAGCAGAAAAAACTGGACGGGTATTGCGCCAGGTCAAGAGACCCTCAGGCAATAGCTGTGGACGCTCTGGTAACACCATGGATGTACCAGTCAGTGTAGGTGTTTCCTCCTCTGCCTCTCATACCAAAAGTACTGAGAATTATACGGCAAAAGGGAGTAAGAACGATACTCGTGGCTCCGGATTGGCCAAGAAGAACTTGGTACCCGGAACTTCAGGAGATGCTCACGGAAGATCCGTGGCCTCTACCCCTAAGACGGGACCTGCTTCAGCAGGGACCGGGTCTATTCCAAGACTTACCGCGGCTATTTTTAACGGCATGGCGGTTGAACGCCGAATTCTAAGGGAAAAAGGCATTCCGGAAGAGGTCATCCCTACGCTGGTAAAAGCCAGGAAGGAGGTGACTGCACAACATTATCACCGCATTTGGAGAAAATATGTTGCGTGGTGTGAGGCCAGGAAGGCCACCACGGAGGAATTTCAACTGGGTCGATTCCTACATTTCCTGCAAACAGGATTGTCTATGGGACTCAAATTGGGGTCAAATTTCGGCCCTGTCGATTTTCTTCCAGAAAAAATTGGCTTCAGTTCCTGAAGTCCAGACTTTTGTAAAAGGAGTACTACATATACAGCCCCCGGTTGTGCACCCAGTGGCTCCGTGGGACCTTAATGTAGTTTCGGATTTTCTCAAATCCCATTGGTTTGAGCCACTCAAATCGGTGGATTTGAAATATCTTACATGGAAAGTAACCATGCTACTGGCCCTGGTTTCAGCCAGGAGAGTATCAGAATTGGCGGCTTTATCGTATAAAAGCCCATATCTGATTTTCCATTCGGACAGGGCAGAACTGCGGACGCGTCCTCAGTTTCTGCCTAAGGTGGTGTCAGCGTTTCACCTGAACCAACCTATTGTGGTGCCTGGGGCTACTAGCGATTTGGAGGATTCCAAGTTGCTGGACGTTGTCAGGGCATTGAAAATATATATTTCAAGGACGGCCGGAGTCAGAAAATCTGACTCGCTGTTTATACTGTATGCACCCAACAAGCTGGGTGCTCCTGCTTCTAAGCAGACGATTGCTCGTTGGATTTGTAGCACAATTCAACTTGCACATTCTGTGGCAGGCCTGCCACAGCCTAAATCTGTCAAGGCCCATTCCACAAGGAAGGTGGGCTCATCCTGGGCGGCTGCCCGAGGGGTCTCGGCATTACAACTCTGCCGAGCAGCTACGTGGTCGGGGGAGAACACGTTTGTAAAATTCTACAAATTTGATACCCTGGCTAAAGAGGACCTTGAGTTCTCTCATTCGGTGCTGCAGAGTCATCCGCACTCTCCCGCCCGGTTGGGAGCTTTGGCATAATCCCCATGGTCCTGACGGAGTCCCAGCATCCACTAGGACGTCAGAGAAAATAAGATTTTACTTACCGATAAATCTATTTCTCGTAGTCCGTAGTGGATGCTGGGCGCCCATCCCAAGTGCGGATTGGCTGCAATACTTGTACATAGTTATTGTTACAAAAAAATCGGGTTGTTATTGTTGTGAGCCGTCTGTTCAGAGGCTCCTACGTTTTGTCATACTGTTAACTGGGTTCAGATCACAGGTTGTACAGTGTGATTGGTGTGGCTGGTATGAGTCTTACCCGGGATTCAAAATCCTTCCTTATTGTGTACGCTCGTCCGGGCACAGTATCCTACCTGAGGCTTGGAGGAGGGTCATAGGGGGAGGAGCCAGTGCACACCACCTGATCCTAAAGCTTTATTTTTGTGCCCTGTCTCCTGCGGAGCCGCTAATCCCCATGGTCCTGACGGAGTCCCAGCATCCACTACGGACTACGAGAAATAGATTTATCGGTAAGTAAAATCTTATTTTTTTATAGCACTGTTGATGGGAACATAGGGCCTAATTCAAGGTTGATTGCAAAGCAAAATCTTCCTCTAAAAGGCAAAACCATGTGCACTGCAGGGGGGCAGATATAACATGTGCAGAGAGCAGTAGCGGTTCTTGCCACAGGCAAGCAGGATTTTTGCACGGGCGCCCCTGTCCCCAGGACGCCGCCAGTTCAAGAGCCACTACTGATCCCCGCTAACCTCTCCTCGGCTGCAGCAGGCGCCGTGGCCTGTGTGGGTGCCCGCTGCTGCCGGCTTCACTGACAGACACTAGAGGTCATAATTGACCTCTAGTGTCAGTGCGGCGCTGCTGTGGGAGAGACGTCATGACGTCTCTCCCATAGAGAGGAGCCGGCGGCTGCAGACGGAGGGCAGCACAGCAGCGGTCCGGAAGCAGGAATGGGGCTGGTAAGTATTGTGTAGTTGTTTTAAAAATGTTTTTTTTTTTTTATTGTGTTTGTAAGCGGCGCTACAGGGGGCACAAGTACAGGGGGATAACTGTGGCCACGTCCAGGGGCCCACAGGAAACTTTCGCCCTGGGCGCCACAAGGTCTAGAACCGGCCCTGGCAGAGAGAGTTAGATTTGGGTGGGTTATACAGTATTGTTTCTGTGCAGGGTAAATACTAGCTGCTTTATTTAAACACTGCAATTTAGATTTTAGTTTGAACACACCACACTCTAATCTAACTCTCTCTGCACATGTTACATCTGTCCCACCTGCTCTGCAAATGCTTTTGCCCATTACAGGAAGATTTTGCTTTTGCGATCAACCTTGAAATAGGCCCATAGTATTAAATCATTGTGACATCGGTGGTCATTCCGAGTTGTTCGCTCGCTAGCTGCTTTTAGCAGCATTGCACACGCTAGGCCGCCGCCCTCTGGGAGTGTATCTTAGCTTAGCAGAATAGCGAACGAAAGATTAGCAGAATTGCTACTAAATATTTTCTTGCAGTTTCTGAGTAGCTCCAGACCTACTTCTAGATTGTGATCAGCTCAGTCCGCTTAGTTCCTGGTTTGACGTCACAAACACGCCCTGCCTTCGGCCAGCCACTCCCCCGTTTCTCCAGACACTCACGCGTTTTTCCCTGACACGCCTGCGTTTTTTAGCACACTCCTGGAAAACGCTCATTTACCACCCAGAAACGCCCCTTTCCTGTCAATCACTCACCGATCAGCAGTGCGACTGAAAAGCGCCGCAAAGACAACAGCAAAACTGCTAAGTTTTCATTTAAATAACTAAGAGCATGCGCGCTGTGTAGCATGCGCATTTAGCAACAAATCGCAGCATAGCGAAAATCGGCAAAGAGCGAACAACTCGGAATGACCACCATCATGTAGCTACTTTACACAATTGCATGCAGTTTTACACAGAAGTGCATGGATTTGTATAGTAACATGGTGATGTCTGCAGAGGTGCAAACAGTTAATGGGAAGAGCTTGTGCATCGAGCATGTTTTTTGCCAAGTGTAGATTAGGCACAAGACTGTACCTAGCGTTGTGCATTAAACTATTTTCCAATAAATACCTGTAGAATAGATGATGCATTTCCAGATACATTATACTTTGTGGCAAGGAGAATTGACCTATCCTCCCTGAAAAGGACTTCTTCTCATCTTCTGAAGTCCTGTAGGCCGCATTTGTATTTGTAATGAAACACACTTTGCACCTTTCCAGTTGTAGGAAATCACATTATTTGGTGCGCATTAACCACTGTAATAATAACAAGCAACAGTGACTTTTGTAATTCAGACAGCCCTGTTCTGATGTTCCTTAATTAATAAACTTGGTGATCCTAAAGTAGTAGTTATGTGGACATTGATGTAATGCTTTGTAGTGTTTGTTTCCACCACAGCATTTTCTGCCAGCTAAGAAATCTAAGCACAAATTGTTTTTTTTGCAGGGAGTTTTTCCAAAGATCAAAGCATGCTTGCTAACTTTTTTGACCTACTTTCCTTGGAGATCGTGGAGGGAGGTTTAGGGGTTTATTCAATCAGTGCCGGTATTTCCGACAGTCCAGAAATACCGGCACTTTCCGACAGGAATAGGTCGAATTTCCATTCAACCTATTCAACCGTCACTTGTCGAAAACCACGTGGATCGGCGATTTACTTGCTGATCCACGTGTTTCTGTCAGAAGCACGGCTGTTTCCAACAGTTTAAGGGTAATGCAGATTCGACTTGTTAACAAGTGGAATCTGCATTGTCGGAATGCTGGCCGTTTGCGGCCAACATTGAATACTGAACTGTCGGATCCAACATGAATTGAATACACCCCTTAAAGAGCAAGTGTGGAGTGCATGACAGTGCAATCTGAATTGTCACGGATCTGCCCTACAATGTGCATTCTTGACTGTATGTGATTTGAAGTGAAGCTATGTAGTAGTCTATGGGCCTAATTCAGATCTGTTTGCTCGCTAGCGTTTTTCACTGCGCAGTGATCAGGTAACTACTGCGCATGCATATGCACCGCAATGCGCAGGCACGCCGTACGGTTACAGTGCAGATCGTTGTTGGGCACCGGTTCTAGTGAAGAAACCATTCGCACAGCCGTTCGCAAGGAGATTGACAGGAAGAGGGCACTTGTGGGTGGCAACTGACCGTTTTTTGGGAGTGGTTGGAAAAACGCGTGTCAAAGCGTTTGCAGGGCGGGTGTCTAATGTCAATTCCGGGCTCGAATAGGTTGAAGTGATCGTAGCGGCTGAGTAAGATCAGAGCTACTCAGAAACTGCAAAAGCTATTTTTGTACAGGGCGGCTGCACACGCGTTCGCACACTTGCAAAGCTAAAATACAGTTAATATTCTTTATCTGCACTAGGAAACAATCAGCAATTAGCTATTATTTGTCTAGTGCAAATTGGATAAGGGAGGCAAATATCTTATACTTTGGAACAGAGGCGGATTTACCACAAGGCAACCAAAGCAGCTGCTTATGGCCCTGTGGGTCTCAGTGGGCCCACCAATAAGGCTGTATGGAGGGAATTTCCGGCACACGGCGACCGCCGTCAAAAATGCTGGAGCACTGGGCTGGCTGAATACTCCCATAATGGGGTATAGGGACCTGCTACATTCAGTGAGGGGAGCACAGATCTAAAATGCGGTAACTGAGTGTTGTAATAATAGAAGTTAGAGATGAGGGGACATGGTACAATCGGTGAAGGGGGAAAGTAATATATTGTAATAGAATTTCTCTGACGTCCTAAGTGGATGCTGGGACTCCGTAAGGACCATGGGGAATAGCGGCTCCGCAGGAGACTGGGCACAACTATAAAGAAAGCTTTAGGTCTAACTGGTGTGCACTGGCTCCTCCCACTATGACCCTCCTCCAGACTTCAGTTAGAATCTTGTGCCCGGCTGAGCTGGATGCACACTAGGGGCTCTCCTGAGCTCCTAGAAAGAAAGTATATTTAGGTTTTTTATTTTACAGTGAGATCTGCTGGCAACAGACTCACTGCAGCGAGGGACTAAGGGGAGAAGAAGCGAACCTACCTAACAGGTGGTAGTTTGGGCTTCTTAGGCTACTGGACACCATTAGCTCCAGAGGGATCGACCGCAGGACCCGACCTTGGTGTTCGTTCCCGGAGCCGCGCCGCCGTCCCCCTTACAGAGCCAGAAGCAAGAAGAGGTCCTGAAAATCGGCGGCAGAAGACTTCGGTCTTCACCAAGGTAGCGCACAGCACTGCAGCTGTGCGCCATTGCTCCTCATGTACACCTCACACTCCGGTGACTGATGGGTGCAGGGCGCTGGGGGGGGGCGCCCTGAGGGCAATATATGACACCTTGGCTGGCAAATTTACATCATATATAGTCCTAGAGGATATATAGATGTAAAAATACCCCTGCCAGTATTCCAGAAAAAGCGGGAGAAGTCCGTCGGAAAAGGGGCGGCGCCATTTTTCCCTATAAAAAGCAGCTATAAGGGAAAACACTCATTTATAGTGGGATCCCTGTGTTATATAGCGCTCTGGTGTGTGCTGGCATACTCTCTCTCTCTGTCTCCCCAAAGGGCTTTGTGGGGTCCTGTCCTCTGTCAAAGCATTCCCTGTGTGTTTGCGATGTGTCGGTACGGCTGTGTCGACATGTTTGATGAGGAGGCTTATGTGGAGGCGGAGCAGATGCCTGTAAATGTGATGTCACCCCCTGCGGGGTCGACACCTGAGTGGATGGTGCTGTGGAAGGAATTACGCGACAGTGTCGACTCCTTGCATAAAAGGTTTGACGACATACCTAATGTGGGACAGCCGGCTTCTCAGCCTGTGCCTGCCCAGGCGTCTCAAAAGCCATCAGGGGCTCTAATACGCCCGCTACCTCAGATGGCAGACACAGATGTCGACACGGATACTGACTCCAGTGTCGACGACGATGAGACTAATGTAACTTCCAGTAGGGCCACACGTTACATGATTGAGGCAATGAAAAATGTGTTGCACATTTCTGATGTTACCCCCGGTACCACAAAAAAGGGTATTATGTTTGGAGAGAAAAAACTACCAGTAGCTTTTCCTCCATCTGAGGAGTTAAATTAAGTGTGTGAAGAAGCATGGGCTTCCCCTGATAAAAAGCTGGTAATTTCTAAGAGGTTACTAATGGCGTACCCTTTCCCGCCAGAGGATAGGTCACGTTGGGAAACATCCCCTAGAGTGGATAAAGCGCTCACACGCTTGTCAAAGAAGATGGCACTACCGTCTCCGGATACGGCCGCCCTGAAGGAATCTGCTGATAGAAAGCAGGAGGCAATCCTGAAATCTATATATATATATACACACACAGGTGTTATACTGAGACCAGCTATTGCTTCAGCATGGATGTGCAGTGCTGCAGCTGCATGGTCAGATTCCCTGTCAGAAAATATAGATACCCTAGACAGGGACACTATATTGCTAACCGTAGAGCATATAAAAGACGCACTTTTATACATGAGGGATGCACAGAGGGATATTTGCCGGCTGGCATCCAAAATTAGTGCAATGTCCATTTCTGCCAGGAGAGGGTTATGGACTCGGCAGTGGACAGGAGATGCAGATTCCAAACGACACATGGAAGTTCTGCCGTATAAGGGTGAGGAGTTGTTCGGGGATTGTCTCTCGGACCTCGTTTCCACAGCAACAGCTGGGAAGTCTACATTTTTACCCCATGTTCCCTCACAGCCAAAGAAAGCACCGTATTATCAGGTACAGACCTTTCGGCCCAATAGGGGCAAGCGGGTTAAAGGCGCGTCCTTTCTGCCCAGAGGCAGAGGTAGGGGAAAAAAGCTGCAGCATACAGCCAGTTCCCAGGAGCAAAAGTCCTCCCCCGCTTCCTCTAAGTCCACAGCATGACGCTGGGGCTCCACAGGCGGAGCCAGGTACGGTGGGGGCCCGTCTCAAATATTTCAGCAATCAGTGGGCTCGCTCACGGGTGGAACCCTGGATTTTCAGATAGTATCTCGGGTACAAGCTGGAATTCGAGACGTCTCCCCCCCCGCCGTTTCCTCAAATCTGCCTTGCCAACCACTCCCTCAGGCAGGGAGGCAGTGTTACAGGCAATTCACAAGCTGTATTCACAACAGGTGATAGTAAAGGTACCCCTACTTCAACAAGGACGGGGTGACTATTCCACAATGTTTGTGGTACCGAAACCGGACGGTTAGGTGAGACCCATTTTAAATTTGAAATCCTTGAACACATATATAAAAAAATTCAAGTTCAAGATGGAATCGCTCAGGGCGGTTATTGCAAGCCTGGACGAGGGGGATTACATGGTATCACTGGACATCAAGGATGCTAACCTGCATGTCCCCATTTACCATCCTCACCAGGAGTACCTCAGATTTGTGGTACAGGATTGTTATTACCAATTCCAGACGTTGCCGTTCGGTCTATCCACGGCTCCGAGGGGCTTTATCAAGGTAATGGCCGAAATGATGATACTCCTTCGAAAGAAGGGAGTTTTAATTATCCCGTACTTGGACGATCTCCTGATAAAGGCGAGGTCCAGAGAGCTGTTGTTGGTCGGGGTAGCACTATCTCGGGAGGTGCTACAACAGCACGGCTGGATTCTAAACATTCCAAAGTCGCAGCTGGTCCCTACGACACGTCTACTGTTCCTGGGGATGGTTCTGGACACAGAACAGAAAAAAGTGTTTCTCCCGGAGGAGAAGGCCAAGGAGCTGTCATCTCTAGTCAGAGGCCTCCTAAAACCAAAATAGGTGTCGGTGCATCACTGCACGCGGATCCTGGGAAAGATGGTAGCTTCCTACGAAGCAATTCCATTCGGCAGGTTCCATGCAAGAACCTTTCAGTGGGACCTGTTGGACAAGTGGTCCGGATCGCATCTTCAGATGCATCGGCTGATAACCCTGTCTCCAAGGACAAGGGTGTCTCTGCTGTGGTGGCTGCAGAGTGCTCATCTTCAGGAGGGCCGCAGATTCAGCATACAGGACTGGGTCCTGGTGACCACGGATGCCAGCCTTCGAGGCTGGGGGGCAGTCACACAGGGAAGAAACTTCCAAGGACTATGGTCAAGTCAGGAGACATCCCTGCACATAAATATTCTGGAACTAAGGGCCATTTACAATGCCCTAAGTCAGGCAAAACCCCTGCTTCAAAACCAGCCGGTACTGATCCAGTCAGACAACATCACGGCGGTCGCCCATGTAAACCGACAGGGCGGCACGAGAGGCAGGATGGCGATGGCAGAAGCCACAAGGATTCTCCGATGGGCGGAAAATCACGTGTTAGCACTGTCAGCAGTGTTCATTCCGGGAGTGGACAACTGGGAAGCAGACTTCCTCAGCAGGCACGACCTCCACCCGGGAGAGTGGGGACTTCATCCAGAAGTCTTCCAACTGATTGTAAACCGTTGGGAAAGGCCACAGGTGGACATGATGGCGTCCCGCCTAAACAAAAAGTTAGAAAAGTATTGCGCCAGGTCAAGAGACCCGCAGGCGATAGCTGTGGACGCTCTAGTGACACCGTGGGTGTACCGGTCGGTTTATGTGTTCCCTCCTCTTCCTCTCATACCAAAGGTACTGAGGATAATACGGAGAAGAGGAGTAAGAACTATACTCATTGTTCCGGATTGGCCAAGTAGAGCTTGGTACCCGGAACTTCAAGAAATGGTCTCAGAGGACCTATGGCCTCTACCGCTCAGACAAGACCTGCTGCAGCAGGGGCCCTGTCTGTTCCAAGACTTACCGCGGCTGCGTTTGACGGCATGGCGGTTGAACACCGGATCCTGAAGGAAAAGGGCATTCCGGAGGAAGTCATTCCTACGCTGATTAAAGCTAGGAAAGAAGTAACTGCAAACCATTATCACCGCATATGGCGAAAATATGTTGCTCTATCTATCGATTTTCTTCCAGAGAGAACTGGCTTCACTACCTGAAGTTCAAACTTTTTTGTTAAGGGAGTCCTGCATATTCAGCCCCTTTTGTGCCTCCAGTGGCACCTTGGGATCTCAACGTGGTGTTGGATTTCCTAAAGTCATATTGGTTTGAGCCACTGAAAACCGTGGAATTGAAATATCTCACGTGGAAAGTGGTCATGTTGTTGGCCTTGGCTTCGGCCAGGCGTGTATCAGAATTGGCGGCTTTGTCATGTAAAAGCCCTTATCTGATTTTCCATATGGATAGGGCAGAATTGAGGACTCGTCCCCAGTTTCTCCCTAAAGTGGTATCAGCTTTTCATCTGAACCAACCTATCGTGGTGCCTGCGGCTACAAAAGACTTGGAGGCTTCCAAGTTGTTGGACGTAGTCAGGGCCCTGAAAATCTATGTTTCCAGGACAGCTGGAGTCAGAAAGACTGACTCGCTCTTTATCCTGTATGCGCCCAATAAGTTGGGTGCACCTGCTTCAAAGCAGACTATTGCTCGCTGGATCTGTAGTACGATTCAGCTTGCACATTCTGCGGCTGGACTGCCGCATCCTAAATCAGTGAAAGCCCATTCCACGAGGAAGGTGGGCTCTTCTTGGGCGGCTGCCCGAGGGGTCTCGGCTCTTCAACTTTGCCGAGCAGCTACTTGGTCGGGGTCAAACACGTTTGCTAAATTCTACAAGTTTGACACCCTGGCTGAGGAGGACCTAGAGTTTGCTCATTCGGTGCTGCAGAGTCATCCGCACTCTCCCGCCCGTTTGGGAGCTTTGGTATAATCCCCATGGTCCTTACGGAGTCCCAGCATCCACTTAGGACGTCAGAGAAAATAAGAATTTACTCACCGGTAATTCTATTTCTCGTAGTCCGTAGTGGATGCTGGGCGCCCATCCCAAGTGCGGATTGTCTGCAATACTTGTACATAGTTATTGCTTAACTAAAGGGTTATTGTTGAGCCATCTGTTGAGAGGCTCAGTTGTTATCATACTGTTAACTGGGTATTGTATCACGAGTTATACGGTGTGATTGGTGTGGCTGGTATGAGTCTTACCCGGGATTCAAAATCCTTCCTTATAGTGTCAGCTCTTCCGGGCACAGTATCCTAATTGAAGTCTGGAGGAGGATCATAGTGGGAGTAGCCAGTGCACACCAGTTAGACCTAAAGCTTTCTTTATAGTTGTGCCCAGTCTCCTGCGGAACCGCTATTCCCCATGGTCCTTACGGAGTCCCAGCATCCACTACGGACTACGAGAAATAGAATTACCGGTGAGTAAATTCTTATTATAAAGTGGAAAACCAACAAATAATGTAAGAGGCATAAATCAGGAATTAAAATATAGTGCTATTTATTGTTTGAGGGAGGGGGGCCCTAAATCGGTATCTTGCTTAGGGCCCAGTGAGGTCTAAATCCACCTCTGCTTTGGAACCACTGTCCTCTTTAAAAATGAACTTCTTCCCTAGTTTGACATACTAAAGCAGCGGTGGCCAACCCGCGGCTCTCGAGCCGCATGCGGCTCTTTCTATCTCCGCATGCGGCTCGTAAGGTCCGGCGGCGCCTCCCGCTGCCCTAGTCTGCAGTGCCCGGCGCCGGCCCATGAGCCAATCAGAGCTCGCGGACCGGCAGGCAATCAGGAGTCTTAGCTGCCGGTCCGTGAACTCTGATTGGCTCATGGACCGGCGCCCAATTAGAGAGAATCAAAGCCGCCGGAGAGTGGAGACTGAGGGGCAGGAGAGGTGCACGCTGCGCTCTCCTCCCCTCACAAGCAGCAGACTGAGCAGAGCAGCAGCGCGGCGGTGAGCAGTACTTGGGGGGGGGGGCACAGTGTGGGGACATGTATATCTTACACTGGGGGCATATCTGGCACTGGGGGACGTGTATCTGGCACTGGGGGCATATTTGGCACTCGGGGGACATGTGTTTCTGGCACTGGGGTCATATCTGGCATTGGGGGACGTGTATCTGGCACTGGGGGCATATCTGGCACTGGGGAGACGTGTAGCTGGTAGTGGGTACATATCTGGCACTGGGGAGACGTGTAGCTGACAGTGGGGGCATATCTGTCACTGTGGGGACATGTGTATCTGGCACTGGGGGCATATCTGGCACCTGGAGCATATCTGACACTGGGGGGTTATGTGTATCTTACATTGGGGGCATATCTGACACTGGGGAGATGTGTATCTGGCAGTGGGGCCATATCTGGCACTATGGGGACATATATGTATCTGGCACTGTGGGGGCATATATGTATCTGGCACATATATGTATCTGGCACTGTGGGAACATATATGTATCTGGCACTATGGGGACATATATGTATCTGGCACTGTGGGGCATATATGTATCTGGTGCTATGGAGGAATATATGTATCTGGAGCTGTGGAGGAATATCTGTATCTGACACTGGGGCATATATGATGTATCTGGCGCTGTGGAGGAATCTAGCACCGGCGATAGCTATGCGCGGGGGCTGCGCATCGCTATCGCTGTGAGGGGTACACACGAGTAATCTGTGCTTAAAATCTAAAGGTGCATACACACGGAGAGATTTTGGCTATGAGAGATTTTGGCTGAGAGATTTCCCTTGAACTGGCAGTCGGAGATTTTGACTAACTTTACCAGAGATTTTGTCTAACTATGCAAGAGATTTTGGCTATGGGAGATTTTGGCTATGGGAGATTTTGACTATCTCATTTAAATAAGGGGATGAGTGGGGGAGTGTCATATATAGGACTATTTTACAGGGTGGCTGGTATTTAAATAGCTAAAAGTTTTAAAAAAAAATTGCGTGGGGTCCCCCCCTCCTATGTATAACCAGCCTCGGGCTCTTTGAGCCAGTCCTGGTTGTTAAAATACAGAGGAAAAAATGAGTAGGGTTCCAGTGGCGCACCCAGGGGGGGGGTTTCCGAGTACCCAGAAACCCCCCTCCACAAAAAAATATTTTTTTTTTTTTATTTTTTTTTTAGCTGCATGAGTATTATTAATGATTGTCTAGCGTCCTCTGCAGCCTGCTGTCTTCCTGGTGGCACTTGCAAGTGCAGTAAAAGTTTACTTTATTTTAATTATAGTACATATATATCCATGTGCCTACATATATACACATGTATATACATACATACATACATATAAACACACACACATATGATATATATCTATATATGTGTGCTGTATGTGTGTGTGTGTGTGTGTGAGTGTGTGTATATATATATATATATATATATATATATATATATATATATATATATATATATATATATGTATATATATATATATATATATATATATATATATATATATGTGTATGCATGTTTAATATGCTGTGTATATGGGTTCACTACGAACTCCCGGCGGCCGGCCTCCCGGCAAGCAGCATACCGGCGCCGGGAGGCCGGCCGCCGGCTTACCAACAGTGTGGCGAGCGCAAATGACCCCCTTGCGGGCTCGCTGCGCTCGCCACGCTACGCGCGCCACACTATTCTATTCTCCCTCCACGGGGGTCGTGGACCCCCACGAGGGAGAACAAGTGTCGGTATGCCGGCGGTCAGGCTCCCGGCTCCGGTATGCTGGTCGCCGGGAGCCCGACCGCCGGCATACTGAAGACCACCCGTGTATATGTGTATGTGTGTGTGTGTGTATGTATGTGTGTGTGTATATATATATATATATATATATATATGTGTGTGTGTAGATATATGTATATATATATATATATATATATATATATATATATATATATACATATATGTGGATAGAGATATACATACATACATACATACACACACATACACACACACACACACACACACACACACACACTAGTTTTACGGACCCAGCATATACTGGGTCACCTCAGTCCCCACCCCCGTGATTGGCTCCGCCCAGTTCTGGAAACCCCCCCATGCAAATCATGCGTTTGCCACTGGGTTCCCCCATATTTAGACAACCAGCACCGGGCTCTGCGTCCGGTCCTGGTTTAAAAAATACAGGGGACAAAAGACATAGGGGTCCCCCGTATTTTTAAAACCAGCACCGGGCTCCACTAGCCAGGGAGATAATGCCACAGCCGGGGGACACTTTTATATTGGTCCTTGCGGCCGTGCCATTACCCCCCCAACTAGTCACCCCTGGCCGGGGTACACTGGAGGAGTGAGGACCCCTTAAATCAAGGGGTCCCCCCCTCCAGCCACCCAAGGGCCAGGTGTGAAGCCCGAGGCTGTCCCCCCCCCATCCGTGGGCGGTGGATGGGAGGCTGATAGCCTTCCAAAATGACATAAAAAGAATATTGTCTTTTGCTGTGGAACTACAAGTCCCAGCAAGCCTCCCCCGCATGCTGGTACTTGGAGAACCACAAGTACCAGCATGCGGGGAAATAACAGGCCCGCTGGTACCTGTAGTTCCACAACAAAAGAAATACCCAAATAAAAACACAACTCGCACACCGTGAAAGTAAAACTTTATTTCTCTAACGTCCTAGTGGATGCTGGGGACTCCGAAAGGACCATGGGGGATAGCGGCTCCGCAGGAGACTGGGCACAAAGTAAAAGCTTTAGGACTAGCTGGTGTGCACTGGCTCCTCCCCCTATGACCCTCCTCCAAGCCTCAGTTAGATTTTGTGCCCGAACGAGAAGGGTGCAATCTAGGTGGCTCTCCTGAGCTGCTTAGAGTAAAAGTTTAAAAGTAGACCCCTGGATCCTTCAGGTAATATCTCAGGGGTACATATTGGAATTCGAGACGTCTCCCCCTCGCCGTTTCCAAAAGTCGACTTTACCGACGTCTCCCTCGGACAGGGAGGCAGTTTTGGAAGCCATTCACAAGCTGTATTCCCAGCAGGTGATAATCAAGGTACCCCTCCTGCAACAGGGAACGGGGTATTATTCCACACTATTGTGGTACCGAAGCCAGACGGCTCGGTGAGACCGATTCTAAAATCTAAAATCTTTGAACACTTACATACAGAGGTTCAAATTCAAGATTGAGTCACTCAGAGCAGTGATTGCGAACCTGGAAGAAGGGGACTACATGATGTCTCGGGACATCAAGGATGCTTACCTTCATGTCAAAATTTACCCTTCTCACCAAGGGTACCTCAGGTTTATGGTACAGAACTGTCACTATCAGTTCAGACGCTGCCGTAGGGATGGTCCACGGCACCCCGGGTCTTTACCAAGGTAATGGCCGAAATGATGATGTTCCTTCGAAGGAAGGGAATTTTAGTTATCCCTTACTTGGACGATTCCCTGATAAGGGTAAGATCCAGGGAACAGTTGGAGGTCGGTGTAGCACTATCTCAGATAGTGTTGCGGCAGCACGATTGGATTCTCAATATTCCAAAATCGCAGCTGGTTCCGTCGACGTGTCTTCTGTTCCTAGGGATGATCCTGGACACAGTCCAGAAAAAGGTGTTTCTCCCGGAGGAGAAAGCCGGGGAGTTATCCGAGCTAGTCAGGAACCTCCTCAAACCGAGCCAAGTCTCAGTGCATCAATGCACAAGGGTTCTGGGTAAAATGGGGGCTTCCTACGAAGCAATCCCATTTGGCAGATTCCACGCAAGAACTTTCCAGTGGGACCTGCTGGACAAATGGTCCGGGTCGCATCTTCAGATGCATCAGCGGATAACCCTGTCACCAAGGACAAGGGTGTCCCTCCTGTGGTGGTTGCAGAGTGCTCATCTTCTAGAGGGCCGCAGATTCGGCATTCAGGACTGGGTCCTGGTAACCACGGATGCCAGCCTGCGAGGCTGGGGAGCAGTCACACAGGGAAGGAATATCCAGGACTTATGGTCAAGCCTGGAAACATCACTTCACATAAATATCCTGAAGCTAAGGGACATTTACAATGCTCTAAGCTTAGCAAGACCTTTGCTTCAAGGACAACCGGTGTTGATCCAGTCGGACAACATCACGGCAGTCACCCACGTAAACAGACAGGGTGGCACAAGAAGCAGAAGGGCAATGACAGAAGCTGCAAGGATTCTTCGCTGGGCGGAAAATCATGGGATAGCACTGTCAGCAGTATTCATTCCGGGAGTGGACAACTGGGAAGCAGACTTCCTCAGCACGACCTCCACCCGGGGAGAGTGGGGACTTCACCCAGAAGTCTTCCACAGGATTATAAACCGTTGGGAAAAACTCGACAGGTATTGCGCCAGGTCCAGGGACCCTCAGGCAATAGCTGTAGACGCTCTGGTAACACCGTGGGTGTACCAGTCAGGGTATGTGTTTCCTCCTCTGCCTCTCATACCCAAGGTACTGAGATTGATAAGATGGTGAGGAGTAAGCACTATATTCGTGGCTCCGGATTGGCCAAGAAGGACTTGGTAACCGGAACTTCAAGAGATGCTCGCGGAGGATCCGTGGCCTCTACCTCTAAGAAGGGACCTGCTCCAGCAAGGACCCTGTCTGTTCCAAGACTTACCGCGGCTGCGTTTGACGGCATGGCGGTTGAACGCCGGATCCTGAAGGAAAAAGGGCATTCCGGATGAAGTCATCCCTATCCTGATCAAAGCCAGGAAGGATGTAACCGCAAAAACATTATCACCGCAATTGGCGAAAATATGTTGCGTGGTGCGAGGCCAGTAAGGCCCGACGGTGGAAATTCGACTGGGTCGATTCCTACATTTCCTGCAAACAGGAGTGTCTATGGGCCTGAAATTGGGGTCCATTAAGGTTCAAATTTCGGCCCTGTCAATTTTCTTCCAAAAAGAACTAGCTTCAGTCCCTGAAGTTCAGACGTTTGTAAAAGGGGTACTGCATATACAGCCTCCTTTTGTGCCTCCAGTGGCACTTGGGATCTCAATGTAGTTTTTTTTTTTGGATTCCAAAAGTCACATTGGTTTGAACCACTTAAATCTGTGGAGTTAAAATATCTCACATGGAAAGTGGTCATGCTGTTGGCCCTGGCCTGGGCCAGGCGCGTGTCAGAATTGGCGGCTTTATCCTGTAAAAGCCCTTATCTGATTTTCCATTCGGACAGGGCGGAATTGAGGACTCGTCCTCAATTTCTCCCTAAGGTGTTTTCAGCATTTCACTTAAACCAACCTATTGTGGTGCCTGCGGCTACTAGGGACTTGGAGGATTCCAAGTTGCTGGACGTAGTCAGGGCCCTGAAAATAAATGTTTCCAGGACGGCTGGAGTCAGAAAATCTGACTCGCTGTTTATCCTGTATGCACCCAACAAGCTGGGTGCTCCTGCTTCTAAGCAGACGATTGCTCGTTGGATTTGCAGTACAATTCAGCTTGCACATTCTGTGGCAGGCCTGCCACAGCCAAAATCTGTAAAAGCCCATTCCACACGGAAAGTGGGCTCATCTTGGGCGGCTGCCCGAGGGGTCTCGGCTTTACAACTTTGCCGAGCAGCTACTTGGTCAGGGGCAAACACGTTTGCTAAATTCTACAAATTTGATACCCTGGCTGAGGAGGACCTGGAGTTCTCTCATTCGGTGCTGCAGAGTCATCCGCACTCTCCCGCCCGTTTGGGAGCTTTGGTATAATCCCCATGGTCCTTTCGGAGTCCCCAGCATCCACTAGGACGTTAGAGAAAATAAGAATTTACTTACCGATAATTCTATTTCTCATAGTCCGTAGTGGATGCTGGGCGCCCATCCCAAGTGCGGATTGTCTGCATTACTTGTACATAGTTATTGTTACAAAAATCGGGTTATTGTTGTTGTGAGCCATCTTTTCAGAGGCTCCTCTGTTATCATGCTGTTAACTGGGTTCAGATCACAAGTTGTACGGTGTGATTGGTGTGGCTGGTAATGAGTCTTACCCGGGATTCAAAATCCTTCCTTATTGTGTACGCTCGTCCGGGCACAGTATCCTAACTGAGGCTTGGAGGAGGGTCATAGGGGGAGGAGCCAGTGCACACCAGCTAGTCCTAAAGCTTTTACTTTGTGCCCAGTCTCCTGCGGAGCCGCTATCCCCCATGGTCCTTTCGGAGTCCCCAGCATCCACTACGGACTATGAGAAATAGAATTATCGGTAAGTAAATTCTTATTTTAAACACACTTACACACTCACACATACTTACCTACATCCCACGCCGCCAATCACGTCCCCTTGTCCAGTAGAATCCAATTGGGGTACCTGTAAAAATAAAAAAATAAAAAATCACTTATTATCCTATGGAGTTCGGCCCACTTCGTCCCAGTAGTGTCAGGTCTGGGGGGTGAGGGGATGGCGCTGAGTGTGTCCCTGTAGCCGGGCGGCGCACATAGGGTGTAATTCCAAGTTGATCGCAGCAGGAATTCTGTTAGCAATTGGGCAAAACCATGTGCACTGCAGGGGAGGCAGATTTAACATGTGCAGAGAGAGTTAGATTTGGGTGTGGTGTGTTCAATCTGCAATCTAATTTGCCGTGTAAAAATAAAGCTGCCAGTATTTACCCTGCACAGAAACAAAATAACCCACCCAAATCTAACTCTCTCTGCAAATGTTATATCTGCCCCCCTGCAGTGCACATGGTTTTGCCCAACTGCTAAAAAAATTTCCTGCTGCGATCAACTTGGAATGACCACCATAGTGTTTAATATTACATCCTCCATACACAGTGCAGGCACCCTGGTCAGCCCCCTTTGCCTCCGCACAAGACAGCGCATGCACCTACACACCCAAACAGCGCATTTACCTTCACCCTCCCTTCACACACAGACAACAGACAGCGCAGGCACCCCCACCCTCCCTCCACATACAGACAGCGCCGGCACCCCCACCCTCCCTCCACATACAGACAGCGCCGGCACCCCCACCCTCCTTCCACATACAGAGGGTCAGGCACCCCCACCCCCCCCAATAGCCAGACATGACAGTACCACCAACCCTCACCCCCATAGACAGACAGGCACCTGCTCCCTCCCCCGTGACTCCCAGCCCCCAATTGACGGACAGCACTCCAACATCATGCCCATGCCCTCCGATAGACTGGCGGGACAACAGCAAGCCGCCCGCGCCCCCCCCCCCCCCCATAGCACCATCTCCAAATCTCTCCCCACCCGCTTCCTCCTCACGGACGTCAGCTGCTCCCAGAAGCACTGTGCGGCCAGTAACCGCCGTTTCGGATACACAGCGCCATCCCACTACAGCCATTCTTCACCCCCCTTCTTCCCCCGGAACGGACACTGCACAGCGGCCATTCCTCCCCCTCCGTCCCCCCGGACCGCAGACACTACAGAGCGGCCAGGGGACGGACAGTACAGAGTTCCTCTCTCATCCCTCCCGCGGACCGGACACGACACTACAGGCTCTCCCCCCGGACCGGACACAGACCACAATATACTCACGTATTCGGCTTGGAATGCTGCTGTGCTGTTCCCTCTTCTTCAGCCTCCGCGCACTGAGGTAAAAGGGGCGGCGGGGAGTGGCTTAACATCGCTATCGCTGGGAACAATCGCTGGCCTCTTAAAGTATTAGCGATTTTAACTAACTTTACCAGCGACATAGTCTAAATTGACTTGCCTGCACAGTCTATTTTTCCCAGCGATAGCGACCTAGCGGGGACGCGCATCGGTATCGCTGCCTGTATACACACGGAGCGATCTGCACTAACTTTCTGAGCGATTTTGACTATATAGTCAAAATCGCTCAGTTATATCGCTCCGTGTGTATGCACCTTAAGCAATCTAGTCAGATTGCTTAGATTTTAAGCATGGATCTCTCCGTGAGTACCCCCCTTAAGGTTGGTCTATTTGATTTGCATAGAGAGCTCCTTTGAACGCATGTTGTGAGTTCACAGCAACAGCTTCTAACTGAAAATGCCACTCTTGGAATCAAATATAGGCCTTTTGCCTCCTTAATTGATACTACAAAAATAAAACGTAATAGCTCAGACCTGTCCATACCACAGCTTTTGTGTCCAATTACAGTTGGTCCCTTGAAAAAGAGGAGGCTACATATTAAACAGATGCAATTAATAAACCATTCCTCCAATTTGGAAGTAAATACCCTCAAATTAACGATGCTATTCTTCTCTTTAATCCATATTCATTATTTCTCTAACGTCCTAGTGGATGCTGGGAACTCCGAAAGGACCATGGGGGATAGCGGGCTCCGAAGGAGGCTGGGCACTCTAGAAAGATTTAGGACTACCTGTTGTGCACTGGCTCCTCCCACTATGACCCTCCTCCAAGCCTCAGTTAGATTTTGTGCCCGGCCGAGGTTGGATGCACACTAGGGGCTCTCCTGAGCTCTTAGAAGAAAGATAGTCTTAGGTCTATTATTTTCAGTGAGACCTGCTGGCAACAGGCTCACTGCAGCGAGGGACTAAGGGGAGAAGAAGCGAACTCGCCTGCTTGCAGCCGGATTGGGCTTCTTAGGCTACTGGACACCATTAGCTCCAGAGGGATCGACCGCAGGCCCAGCCTTGATGTTCGGTCCCGGAGCCGCACCGCCGTCCCCCTTACAGAGCCAGAAGCAAGAAGATGGTCCGGAAAATCGGCGGCATGAAGACATCAGTCTTCACCAAGGTAGCGCACAGCACTGCAGCTGTGCGCCATTGCTCCTCTCACACTTCACACTCCGGTCACTGAGGGTGCAGGGCGCTGGGGGGGGGGGGGGGGGGGGGCGCCCTGAGGCAGCAATAAAAACACCTTGGCTGGCAAAAATACCTCAATATATAGCCCCAGGGGCTATATATGAGGTAAATACCCCTGCCAGATTCCATAAAAAAGCGGGAGAATAGGCTGCGGAAAAGGGGCGGAGCTATCTCCCTCCGCACACTGGGCGCCATTTTTCCCTCACAGTTCCGCTGGAAGGAAGCTCCCTGGCTCTCCCCTGCAGACTACTCTACAGAAAAGGGTAAAAAAGAGAGAGGGGGGGCATTTAATTTGGCGCAGTATATAGTTTATATTAAAAAGCAGCTATAAGGGACATAACTCAGTTAGTCCCTGCCTTATATAGCGCTCTGGTGTGTGCTGGCATACTCTCACTCTGTCCCCCCAAAGGGCTTTTGTGGGTCCTGTCCTCTATATTGAGCATTCCCTGTGTGTGTGGAGTGTGTCGGTACGGCTGTGTCGACATGTTTGATGAGGATAATGAGGTGGAGGCGGAGCAGATGCCTTTAGAAGGGATGTCACCCCCTGGGGGGCAGACACCTGAGTGGATGTGCTTATGGAAGGAAATGAGTGCACGTATAGACTCATTACATAAGAAATTTGCCGACATGCCGACTGCGGGACAGCCGAGTTCTCAGCTTGTGCCTGTCCAGGTGTCTCAAAAGTCTTCAGGGGCTCTGAAACGCCCGCTATCTCAGATGGCACAAGTAGATGTCGACACGGATACTGACACCAGTGTCGACGACGAGGAGTCAAATTTAATGCCCATTAAGGCCATTCACAGCATGATTGAGGCAATGAAAGAGGTGTTAAATATCTCTGATTTACATCCAGGTACCACAAAAAAGGGTATTATGTTTGGGGAGAAAAAACTACCTGTAGTTTTTCCCCCGTCAGATGAATTAAATGAAGTGTGTGAAGAAGCGTGGGCTTCCCCTGATAAGAAATTGGTAATTCCTAAGAAGGTACTAATGGCGTTCCCTTTCCCGCCAGAGGATAGGTTACGTTGGGAAACGCCTCCTAGAGTGGATAAAGCGCTCACACGTTTGTCTAAAAAGGTGGCACTACCGTCTCAGGATACGGCCGCCCTTAAGGAACCTGCTGATAGAAAGCAGGAGGCGATCCTGAAGTCTGTATATACACACTCAGGCATTATACTTAGACCAGCTATTGCGTCAGCATGGATGTGCAGTGCTGCCGCTGCGTGGTCGGATAAACTGTCAGAAAATATTGACACACTAGACAGAGACACGATTCTGCTAACAATTGACCATATCAAAGACTCAGTCTTATATATGAGAGATGCACAGAGGGAAGTCTGCCGGCTGGCATCTAAAATAAGTGCATTGTCCATCTCTGCTAGGAGATGCTTATGGACTCGCCAGTGGACTGGAGATGCAGATTCCAAAAGGCACATGGAAGTTTTGCCTTATAAAGGGGAGGAATTATTTGGGGATGGTCTCTCCGACCTAGTTTCCACAGCAACGTCTGGGAAGTCAGCATTTTTACCCCATGTCCCCTCACTGCCTAAGAAGGCGCCATTTTATCAGGTTCAGTCCCTTTCGGACCCAGAAAAACAAGCGGGGAAAAGGAGGGTCTTTTCTCTCTAGAGGCAGAGGTAGGGGAAAAAGGCTGCAACAAACAGCAGGTTCCCAGGAGCAAAAGTCCTCCCCCGCTTCCTCTTCCAAGTCCGCCGCATGACGGAGGGGCTACACAGGCGGAGCCAGGTACGGTGGGGGCCCGCCTCATGAATTTCAGCGATCAGTGGGCTCGCTCACAGGTGGATCCCTGGATCCTTCAAATAGTATCTCAGGGGTACAAGCTAGAATTCGAGGCGGCTCCACCCCACCGGTTCCTAAAATCTGCCTTGCCGATTGCTCCCTCAGACAGGGAGGCGGTGCTAGCAGCGATTCACAAGCTGTATTCCCAGCAGGTGATGATCAAGGTACCCCTACTTCAACAAGGCCGGGGTTACTATTCCACACTATTTGTGGTGCCGAAACCGGGCGGTTCGGTGAGATCCATTTTAAATTTGAAATCCTTGAACATATACATAAAAAAATTCAAGTTCAAGATGGAATCGCTCAGGGCGGTTATTGCAAGCCTGGAGGAGGGGGATTACATGGTATCCTTGGACATCAAGGATGCTTACCTGCATGTCCCCATTTACCATCCTCACCAGGAGTACCTCAGATTTGTGGTACAGGATTGCCATTACCAATTCCAGACGCTGCCGTTTGGACTGTCCACGGCACCGAGGGTATTTACCAAGGTTATGGCGGAAATGATGATACTCCTTCGAAAAAAAGGAGTTTTAATTATCCCATACTTGGACGATCTCCTAATAAAGGCACGATCCAAGGAACAGTTGTTAGTGGGAGTAGCACTATCTCAGGAAGTGCTGCGCCAGCACGGCTGGATTCTGAATATCCCAAAGTCACAGCTGGTCCCGACGACACGTCTAATGTTCCTGGGAATGATTCTGGACACAGTCCAGAAAAAAGTGTTTCTCCCGGAGGAGAAAGCCAGGGAGTTGTCTTCTCTAGTCAGAGACCTCCTAAAACCAAAACAGGTATCGGTGCATCACTGCACGCGGGTCCTGGGAAAGATGGTAGCTTCTTACGAAGCAATTCCATTCGGCAGGTTCCATGCCAGGATTTTTCAGTGGGACCTGTTGGACAAGTGGTCCGGATCGCATCTTCAGATGCATCGCCTGATAACCCTGTCCCCAAGAACCAGGGTGTCTCTTCTGTGGTGGCTGCAGAGTGCTCATCTTTTGGAGGGCCGCAGATTCGGCATACAGGACTGGGTCCTGGTGACCACGGATGCCAGCCTACGAGGCTGGGGTGCAGTCACAAAGGGAAGAAACTTCCAAGGACTATGGTCAAGTCAGGAGACTTCCCTTCACATAAATATTCTGGAACTAAGGGCCATTTACAGTGCCCTAAGTCAAGCAAAATCCCTGCTCCTACACCAGCCGGTGCTGATCCAGTCAGACAACATCACGGCAGTCGCCCATGTGAATCGACAGGGCGGCACAAGAAGCAGGATGGCAATGGCAGAAGCCACAAGGATTCTCCGATGGGCGGAAAATCATGTACTAGCACTGTCAGCAGTGTTCATCCCGGGAGTGGACAACTGGGAAGCAGACTTTCTCAGCAGGCACGACCTCCACCCGGGAGAGTGGGGACTTCATCCAGAAGTCTTCCAAATGATTGTAAATCAGTGGGGTCGTCCACAGGTGGACATGATGGCGTCCCGCCTAAACAAAAAACTAGAGAGGTATTGCGCCAGGTCAAGAGACCCTCAGGCGATAGCTGTGGACGCTCTAGTGACACCGTGGGTGTACCAGTCAGTTTATGTGTTCCCTCCTCTACCTCTCATACCAAAGGTATTGAGAATAATAAGAAAGCGAGGTGTAAACACAATTCTCGTGGTTCCGGATTGGCCAAGAAGAGCGTGGTACCCGGAACTTCAAGAGATGATCTCAGAGGACCCGTGGTCTCTGCCGCTCAGACAAGACCTGCTACAGCAGGGGCCCTGTCTGTTCCAAGACTTACCGCGGCTGCGTTTGACGGCATGGCGGTTGAACGCCGGATCCTGAAGGAAAAGGGCATTCCGGAGGAAGTCATGCCTACGCTTATTAAAGCTAGAAAAGAGGTTACAGCAAATCATTATCACCGCATATGGCGGAAGTATGTTGCATGGTGTGAGGCCGAAAAGGCCCCAACAGAGGAATTTCAACTAGGTCGATTTCTGCATTTCCTGCAAGCAGGAGTTAATATGGGCCTAAAACTAGGCTCCATTAAAGTACAGATCTCGGCTCTGTCGATTTTCTTTCAAAAAGAACTAGCTTCAGTACCTGAAGTTCAGACATTTGTGAAAGGAGTGCTGCATATTCAGCCCCCATTTGTGCCTCCTGTGGCACCTTGGGATCTCAACGTGATGTTGAGTTTCTTAAAATCACATTGGTTTGAGCCACTAAAAACCGTGGATCTGAAATATCTCACGTGGAAAGTGGTCATGTTATTGGCTTTGGCTTCAGCCAGGCGTGTGTCAGAATTGGCGGCTTTATCATGTAAAAGCCCTTATCTGATTTTCCATATGGATACGGCAGAATTGAGGACTCGTCCCCAATTTCTCCCAAAGGTGGTGTCAGCGTTTCACCTGAACCAGCCTATTGTGGTGCCTGCGGCTACTAGGGACTTGGAGGACTCCAAGTTGCTAGACGTTGTCAGGGCCCTGAAAATATATGTTTCCAGGACGGCTGGAGTCAGAAAATCTGACTCGCTGTTTATCCCAACAAGCTGGGTGCTCCTGCTTCTAAGCAGACTATTGCTCCCTGGATTTGTAGTACAATTCAGCTTGCTCATTCTGTGGCAGGCCTGTCACAGCCAAAATCTGTAAATGCCCATTCCACTAGGAAGGTGGGCTCATCTTGGGCGGCTGCCCGAGGGGTCTCGGCTTTACAACTTTGCCGAGCAGCTACTTGGTCAGGGGCAAACACGTTTGCAAAATTCTACAAATTTGATACCCTGGCTGAGGAGGACCTGGAGTTCTCTCATTCGGTGCTGCAGAGTCATCCGCACTCTCCCGCCCGTTTGGGAGCTTTGGTATAATCCCCATGGTCCTTTCGGAGTTCCCAGCATCCACTAGGACGTTAGAGAAAATAAGAATTTACTCACCGGTAATTCTATTTCTCGTAGTCCGTAGTGGATGCTGGGCGCCCATACCAAGTGCGGTTTATCTGCAATACTTGTACATAGTTATTGTTAACTAAATCGGGTTATTGTTGAGCCATCTGTTGAGAGGCTCAGTTGTTTCATACTGTTAACTGGGATTCATATCACGAGTTGTACGGTGTGATTGGTGTGGCTGGTATGAGTCTTACCCGGGATTCAAAATCCTTCCTTATTGTGTACGCTCGTCCGGGCACAGTGTCCTAACTGAGGCTTGGAGGAGGGTCATAGTGGGAGGAGCCAGTGCACACCAGGTAGTCCTAAATCTTTCTAGAGTGCCCAGCCTCCTTCGGAGCCCGCTATTCCCCATGGTCCTTTCGGAGTTCCCAGCATCCACTACGGACTACGAGAAATAGAATTACCGGTGAGTAAATTCTTATTTTACTTAAGATTCAGTCAAATCAAGTGTTGCACACATTATAAGCATATAGCCCCAGAGGGATACGGTCATTAGGTCGATAGCACTTAGGTCGACAGTCATTAGGTCGACATGCAATAGGTCATCATGGTCAACATGGGAAAAAGGTCGACATGAGTTTTTCAAAAACAAAATTCATTTTTTGAACTGTTTGATACTTTGCGATCCACGTGGATTACAAGTGGGAATGGTAACCTGTGCGGAGCCCGAAGCATGGCGAAGGGGCACTGTGCACTAATTGGGGTTCCCCGTCACTTTACTAAGAAAACGACACCAAAAACAGTAAAAAAACTCATGTTGACATTTTTCCATGTCGACCTAGTAAATGTCAACCTACTGCATGTCGACCAATAGTGGTTGACCTAATGACCCATACCCGCCCCAGATTGCAGTGTCCATTTCATGCTAAAGAAGGGGTAATCCCCTATTTCAAACAAAGGCACTACTTTGTTTCTAGGTACTAGGGTGGGTGTGATAGCCCTCTCACATCAATGGCACGTGGTGCTCCTCAGTTTCCCCGCCTTTTATTCCCAATGGTGCTATTTGTCCAGTCACGATACACCTTCCCCACAGCAGCACATGAACAGTTCACAAACCGTTCGAAACTCTGATAAACCGCCCCTTTTGCCCATGACAGCAACGAGTGATATGTGTGCAGTTGGCCTTTCACACACCTTATACACCCACCAACCACGTGGCGTACTTCGTGGTCTATGCGCTGCCGACGTCAAATGTAGAAGATGGTCATAATAATGTGACTTGACCGTGTAGTAAAGTTCCACTAAGGGGTTATCTAGCCTCAGGTTTAGCATTGCTCTTTCTGTGACAAGGCACATTGGGGCAGATGTATTAACCTGGAGAAGGCATAAGGAAGTGATAAACCAGTGATATGTGCAAGGTGATAACGGCACCAGCCAATCAGATCCTAACTGTTAATTTACATATTGGAGCTGATTGGCTGGTGCGTGTATCACCTTGCACATATCACTGGTTTATCACTTCCTTATGCCTTCTCCAGGTTAATACATCTGCCCCATTCTGTTTTATGAATAACTCGACTGTTACATTTTAACAGTACTGAGAACGATTCTGTTACTTGTCCTTCCCACTCTTCTCTGCAGTTGTTTCCTCTTACATTTGCTTTTAGGGACCTTACTACTTTGTGGTGTTACAGTTTTATTTAGTATATAATTGTATTGTCATAATTTCTAGATTCCAGCTTCCCCACTGTGTCTGGAATATGTGCTGATTCTGACATCAGTATAACTATACATACCTGTGTCTCAGCCCACTGTTTCATGAGGACCCTGCTGTATATTGGGTCCTATGGAAACTATGCATTAGTTATGCTTTAATCCTAAAGACTATAGGATTTACCTCTTGAATGTAGATGTATAATCTGGCACTCTCCACATATAGGTGAATGTCAAAACCGTGAAATTGCATGGGTCCAGTGCATAATGACACAAGATTGTGATGGTTCCATGAAGCATGCCAGGTCAAGGGCAAAGCTGGGTCCAGATAAATCCAAAAAAGCCCCACCAT
Source organism: Pseudophryne corroboree (assembly GCF_028390025.1). Classification (NCBI taxonomy): domain Eukaryota; kingdom Metazoa; phylum Chordata; class Amphibia; order Anura; family Myobatrachidae; genus Pseudophryne; species Pseudophryne corroboree. Next base: position 332,418,054 of record NC_086450.1, on the reverse strand, counting down.
CACAGTAGTACCAGTGATGGAGACACGGGTCAACGCTGATTTGTGTGTCTTGTTTATGTGGTGGTTGGGCGGGGGAGGGGGATTTAGCTCTAAGGCCTATAACCAAACAAGTGGTGCAGAGATGGAGGGTAGTTGTTATAAATCAAGTGAGACGGGGAAATGGGAGAAAACCTGAGCACTGGTGCTGTAACCCCTGAGGTATATAGAAACAAGGGGTGGTTTTACTCCATGGGTGCCTATTTCATGCATAAATACGTTAAATCAAACCGTTGAGATGCTCCCATAAGAGTAATAAAGAGTATACAAATAAAGGAAAGTACTCTCTTGGTTGGGGCACTAGTCCTCCAAATTGCAGTGCATAATACAATTTAATACAATTAAAAACTTGAGAAAAAATGAAGCCGTCTTCCTGGTGTGGGAGGAATATTCCATGTGCATGCAGGCCAGTCATATGAGCCATAGATTATTTAACTTGATGTTTGAAGGGGGGTGCATTAAACACCAGTATATAATAATCTTGTTTGCCTTCTGTTCCTGATATATCTTAATAGGAATTATGTACATATTTTTAACAATGAATTGATATGGGAAAGTGCAGAATTAATATGGAAAAAAAATCCCATCTCTAGGTTGATGTACCCTGAGACCGGGCATGTGTATGTTGGGGGTTATTAGCAAACCAAAAAAGTTAGCAGTTGGGCAAAACCATGTGCAGTGCAGGTGGGGCAGATGTAACGTGCAGAGAGATTAGATTTGGGTGGGATGTGTTCAAACTGAAATCTAAATTGCAGTGTAGAAAGTAAGTAGCCAGTATTTATACGGCACAGAAACAGTATAACCCACCCAAATCTATAGCTCTCTGCACATGTTATATCTGTCCCACCTGCAGTGCACATGGTTTTGCCCAATTACTAACTTTTTTGGTTTGGTAACAAATCTGAATAACCCCCATTGTCAACGCTTTTTTGGCACATTACAATAGTCATTTGAGACTTTAATCAATAGGGTACTTTACTAGTACTTTGTATGTTTTTCATGTTGTATGTGAGTTTTTTTTGTTTGTTTTTTTTTTCAAATTTTTCAGTCATACTAATTTTTATATTGTTTTATACACTGTAATTTGGTGGACTAGTGCCCCAACCAAGAGAGTATTATCCTTGCTTTTTCTTTATTCATAGGTGCATAGTTGCTATCAGATAAGTATGGTATAAATAAACCATGTAATCCATTAAAGGGTGTGGAATAAAATAAAATACAGGAAAATAACCCCTTAAAACAAATATGTTGGCAGGGTAAGAAGTCTGAAGGGTGCAGGGTGATTCGTTATATTACATGTTCATTTGTAGAAGTTTAAATGCACCACGCACAAAAATGAAGCTGAAATTCAAAATTTTAATAGTCTGACATTAATGTGTGGTTGGTAGTCATAATTGATGCTTACAAGCCGAAAACATGTACACACTTAGTACAGGTTGAGTATCCCTTATCCAGTGCCAGGTATACAAATGCCCCCCCCCCCCCCACACAGTGCCAGGTATACAAATGCCCCCCCCCCCCCCCCACAGTGCCAGGTATACAAATGCCCCCCCACAGTCAGTGCCAGGTATACAAATGCCCCCCCCCCCACAGTGTCAGGTATACAGATGCCCCCCCCCCCCACAGTGCCAGGTATACAGATGCCCCCCCCACAGTGCCAGGTATACAGCTGCCCCCCCAACCCCCGTGCTGCTTACCGCTGCTTGCTGCTCCTTTCGGCGGGACACGGAGGAGAGCGCGGCTATGTTGGGCGGCGGCGTGTAGGACTTGAAACCAGCCGCCGGTTCGGGAGCCAATTAGAGCTCGCGGACCGGCAGCCGCGGCTCCTGATTGGCTGCCGGTCTGCGAGCTCTGATTGGCTCACGAACCGGCTGCTGGTTTCAAGTCCTGCACGCTGCCGCCACCCGACATAGCCGCGCTCTCCTCCCTGTGCTGACAGCTGAGACACGCTGCCGCCGGACTGAGCGGCGGCGTGTCTCACTGAGAGAAGCGGGTGGCCCGGAGCAAACGGCGTTGCCTTATACGGCCCGCGGGCCGGAGGTTCCCCACCCCTGTGCTAGAGGGACGCAGGTTCGAGATTCAGGACTGGGTCCTGGTAACCACGGATGCAAGTCCCCGAGGCTGGGGAGCAGTCTCCCAGGGAGAAAACTTCCAGGGACGTTGGTCACAACAGGAAGCCTGCCTTCATATAAACGTTCTGGAGCTAAGAGCCATTTACAACGGCCTTCAACAAGCGGTACATTTTCTTCAAGACCGTCCCGTGCAGATCCAGGCGGACAATGTAACAGCAGTCGCATACATAAACAGGCAGGGCGGAACGAAAAGCAGAGCGGCAATGGCAGAGGCAACAAAAATCCTCCGCTGGGCAGAAAAACATCTACAAGCTCTGTCGGCAATATTCATTCCGGGAGTAGACAACTGGGAAGCGGACTTCCTCAGCAGACACGATCTCCATCCAGGAGAGTGGGGCCTCCACCAAGAAGTCTTCGCAGAGGTGACAAGTCTTTGGGGAGTTCCTCAAATAGACATGATGGCGTCTCGTCTCAACAAGAAGCTGCGGAGATACTGTTCCAGGTCGAGAGACCCTCAAGCAGTAGCAGTGGATGCACTGGTGACCCAGTGGGTGTTTCCGTCAGTGTATGTCTTCCCTCCACTTCCGCTGATCCCAAAAGTACTCAAGATCATAAGAAAAACAAGGGTTTGAGCAGTCTTCATTGCCCCAGACTGGCCAAGGAGGGCTTGGTACCCAGATCTTCAGCAGTTGCTCATGGAAGATCCTCTGCCTTTTCTTCCTCGAGAGGACCTGCTGCAGCAGTGGCTGTGCGTGTACCAAGATTTACCGCGGCAACGTTTGACGGCATGGCTGTTGAGCGCCATATCCTAGCCAGGAAGGGTATTCCCGAGGAGGTCATCCCCACCCTTATTCAGGCCAGAAAGGGAGTAACCTCGAAACATTACCACCGTATTTGGAGAAAATATGTGTCTTGGTGTGAATCCAAGAAGGCTCCTACGGAAGAGTTTGAGTTGGGACGTTTTCTCCATTTTTTGCAGGAAGGTGTGGAGGCGGGCCACCGATTGGGATCAATCAAGGTCCAGATTTCGGCCTTGTCAGTGTTCTCCCAGAAACAATTGGCCTCTCTTCCAGAGGTTCAGACCTTCGTGAAAGGGGTTCTCCACATCCAACCTCCATTCGTGCCTCCAGTGGCACCATGGGACCTTAACGTGGTATTGCAGTTCCTCCAATCGGATTGGTTTGAGCCTCTGCAAAAGATAGAATTGAAGTTTCTCACTTGGAAAGTGGTGATGCTTTTGGCTTTGGCATCCGCAAGGCGGGTGTCTGAATTGGGGGCCTTGTCTCACAAGAGCCCTGACCTGATCTTCCATGAAGATAGGGCAGAGTTGAGGACTCGTCAACATTTTCTTCCGAAGGTGGTTTCATCTTTCCATATAAACCAACCTATTGTAGTGCCAGTAGTTACTGACACATTCACTGATTCAAAATCTCTAGATGTGGTTAGAGCTTTGAAAATCTATGTCGCTAGAACGGCTCGCATACGGAAAACAGAGGCTCTGTTTGTCCTATAGGCTCACAACAAGATTGGCTGTCCTGCTTCAAAGCAGACTATTGCACGTTGGATTAGAAATACGATTCAGCAAGCTCATACTACGGCTGGTTTGCCGTTACCGACATCGGTAAAGGCCCACTACACTAGGAAGGTGGGCTCATCCTGGGCAGCTGCCCGGGGGGGTCTCGGCATTACAACTTTGCCGAGCAGCTACTTGGTCAGGGTCAAACACATTTGCTAAGTTCTACAAGTTTGACACCTTGGCCGATGAGGACCTCAAGTTTGGTCAATCGGTGCTGCAGGGTCATCCGCACTCTCCCGCCCGTACTGGAGCTTTGGTATAGACCCCATGGTCTTGATGTCATCCCCAGCATCCTCTAGGACGTATGAGAAAATAGGAGTTTGATAACCTACCGGTAAATCCTTTTCTCCTAGTCCGTAGAGGATGTTGGGCGCCTGTCCCAGTGCATACTTTACCTGCAGTTTAGTTATTAGAGTTAAACAAGTTGTGTTATTTTAGTTCAGCATGTTGCTGCAATTGGTTCATGCCTGTTGGCATGTGTTATGTTGAATGCCGTGTGTGCGGCATAGTTGAGGGTGTGAGTTGGTAAATATCTCACCACTAGTTAAGTAATTCCTTTCCTCGAAATGTCAGTCTCCCTGGGCACAGTTCCTACAACTGAGGTCTGGAGGAGGGGCATAGAGGGAGGAGCCAGTTCACACCCAATGAAAAGTCTTTAGAGTGCCCATGTCTCCTGCGGATCCTGTCTATACCCCATGGTCTTGATGTTGTCCCCAGCATCCTCTACGGACTAGGAGAAAAGGATTTACCGGTAGGTTATCAAAATCCTATTATTTCATCTTGTGACGATGCCCATTTTTAAAAAAAAATAAGTGAAACATGCAGAATAAAGTAAAAATCTAGAAGTAAAACAAATCACTATCTTCCTTATGAGTATAATAGAACAATATTATGAGTACATACCATGGATAAATGAATCAAAAAAGTAACCACCACAATACATTCTGAAAGAGCCTAATGACTTGCATAAGATACACAGATAGTAAGTTACTATCCTCACATTAGACAGCACTGGTGCCCCCACAATTTACCGATCAGTGACCCTTCCACACTAGTAAAATTGTGTTCCCAATTTTGTAAAATTAAACCCCCAGCGCATATTTTTCCTAATCTAGTTTGCTGGTTATTTATTTTATTTTTTTACATAAAAACAAAAAAAAAAGTAATGGGAAGTTATTTGGCTTTTTCACAGCTAATTTACATGGTGACATTATTATGCAAGGTTTATACAGTAACATAGCTGATAGCCTTTATATTTCAGGTAATTATTAATGTATAATGTGTCTGCTGCTGCTGTCGCCATCTGTATTAGGCAAAACAAAACATTTAGTGCTGATAACAAGCTGTAGACTCAGCATCCAGCTTCCTATCTCTGCCTCTGTTTAGTCGTGTCATCTTACCTTGTTTTTAGGGAATGTTAACAAAAAACAATGAATCTGTTGGAGCATTAACTATTTTGAGGCATACTGTAAAGCCTCATCTACAGCTAGGAGGCATAATTAGCAAGACATGGTGTATAATGGACAAGCATATTCCAGATGAGTTGGGAAGTGTATACAAGGAGAAAGTGTGCAAGTAGCATATAGATAACTAAATCTTAATGCAGTTATGTATATTTATTGTCCTTAACTGCAAACTGATGGTGAACCTGTAAAGGTGTGTTTATTTTCCACGTAACTAAAGTTACAATAAGTATGTAGCTCCCTGGTGTGTAATATCCAGGGCACCACAGGAACTTTATGTGAATCGATTCATCCAAAATGGAGATCCTTGTGTAGGCTTCCCAAAGATGGCCAGTGCCAGCAGCTCAGTCCGACAGTGACTCAATAGCCAGAGATGCGATCATGGGTGGAGAGAGCTTGGTGGGATATAGTGCCCCATAGCTAATAAAGGGAGCTGATTTGGCGCAAAAAGGCAGAGCTTGCAGCTGCTGAGAAGAAGCAGAGCTGGGAGACTGACGGTGCAGACAAGGAATGGCCTGCCTGGGCACCAGAAAACAGACCCTGAGGAGATGTACAGCAGGACAGATAAACCCTGTGTTGCCTGGGTAGCGGATTGCAATATGGCGCAGCACACTTGTCTAAGGAGCAGAAAATGGAGTGGAGCTGAGACTGGCCCCTTTGGAGAGCCAGGTCAGTATTTGCGCAATTAGGTGCTTGAAAGCTAGTCCTGGAATGAGAGGGAGACTCTGGTCCTGGGTGAATATTTTAAAGTCTATCTACATTAAAAGAAGGGGTAACTATTGCTGTTTCAAGTTACTTACAACCCAAGCGACTTTGTACTTGTATATCTCCACTGAGAGCTATTGCTAGTAGTTGAGCATATAGATGTGTCCTCATACATCATTTCTGCAGTCATGCCAATTAGCCCCTCTTGGCATGCCAGGTCCCGTGAGACTCTGTTGGCTGCATCTTAGTTGCAAAGCAATGCTACTAGCACACACCAGTAGTCTGATTAATTTGATATGCAACCCTTGTATATGTGTGTGCGACAGAGTCTCTATCTGTATACTAAGTGCTATGATGCTGTAGGAATAGCTTTTTTTCCACACCAAGTTCCATTGGGCTTTGTATACAGACTCCGTTGCACACAGATTAAATAAGCATACAAGATGCATTTTTGGGTAAAAAGACACAAAAATATGCCAGGTACTAGAAGAGCCGCACATGAACTGGCTGCTCACTCGCTCATACGACTCACGTTACATGGCGTATTTAGGATAGTTGTATGAGGAGAGGACACATCTGTAGTATTGCAGGAGTAACTAATAAAAGCCAGGTATTTTCATATACAAAAATGTATTGCTGGATTATCATAGTATTCAAGGAGCATTCTTCTTTAAGAGACTTACTTGTTGTACGTCTATGTTTAGGCTTGCCATAATATCCCTTTAATCCGGGACACCTATGATTTATGCAAGTTCTGCGACTAATTAAAACCAGATGAAATGCAGGCTTTAATTTAGCCATCCACAGTGTGTGTAAATCATAGGTGTCCTGGAGTAAAGCGATATTATGGCAAGCCGTACTGCCTGCAAATTGAGCATTTTTGCAGCATTATGTCAACTTTGGTATTTATTATTAACAATTTTTCTAAGTATGGCGTGATGGCTGGGTTTATGCAACAGCGCAGCTGGGTTAGAAACCGGCGGTATAGTGATTTTGAAGGCTGGGCTAAGATTTTATTTGCTGTAATGTTGTTGGGCAGTTGATTTCGACCTTTTGGCTTTGATGTATTTTGGAGGTAGTCAAGTGTTAAAATTCAATAATCCCCATCTGTAGTGATTAAGCAGAGCTATGCAAAATTCATTATCCCTTTTACAGCTTTCACACATCTTTAGCCTTTGAGTTCAGAAATGTGCTCTTTGCTGGTTGAACAAAGTCTGTATTCCACAGGCAAAACTCACCCAGCTTTAACTTGCATAGACTTCAGGGCGTATGTTCCACCAACACCGTACAGAAGCTTGCATTTCACGGGCTAAACCGGTATCCACAGAAATACAGCCTATAAATGTATCCTCATAACTCGTTTCAAGGCACACAAGGGCGTTCCCCCATCTACAGACAGATGATCAGTATACTTTAAAGACCACTGACATATTAAATCTATTGATGAGACACAACTATTGCAATAATTATGTAATCCTCCCTATACCAAATTATTTGCTCAGAAATATTTATTATTATTATTATTATATAATTTAATTTAAAAGTCCCTTTTTTAATACCAATGAATTAGGTTCCAAAATGATTTTTTAGTTACCCGGCAGGTGAAAGGATCACGTTTATTATTGGCTGTTAAGCAGTTTTCCTTGGAACATTGCAGTCCTGCCCAAAGCTGAACTATACTGTAAGTAGAACGCTGCTAATTCAGTACATTGTGTTGAGTATAGCGTGCCAAATGCAGATTCAAAATAAATGATGCTTTGTATCAGGGCTGTGGGGTGAAAAATTACTAATTTAGAGCATTTTCATTCAACACCTGATCTCTCACAAAGCTGCAGGACTGTATTGCATATGCTGCCAGCACACAAAATTCTTCTAATGGAAATACTGATTCCTATACTAATGTTTCAGTGGACCAAATCCCTATGTTTGGTCTGTACTTCCATATTTCGTTTCCCAATATTTGGATGTGTGTAATAAGATGCTCCATTGATAGTCTATACATCATCAACATATCTTGGCATTAACGTTATAAGAAAAAATAACTGAAACAAATCTGTTCAGACACTGCCTACATTTTCATTATTATACAGTTGACTTTGCATATAACTTATATATATATTATATACACTGCTCAAAAAAATAAAGGGAACACTAAAATAACACATCCTAGATCTGATTGAATGAAATATTCTTATTAAATACTTTGTTCTTTACATAGTTGAATGTGCTGACAACAAAATCACACAAAAATTATCAATGGAAATCAAATTTATTAAGCCATGGAGGTCTGGATTTGGAGTCATGCTCAAAATTAAAGTGGAAAAACACATTACAGGCTGATCCAACTTTGATGTAATGTCCTTAAAACAAGTCAAAATGAGGCTCAGTAGTGTGTGTGGCCTCCACGTGCCTGTATGACCTCCCTACAACGCCTGGGCATGCTCCTGATGAGGTGGCGGATGGTCTCCTGAGGGATCTCCTCCCAGACCTGGACTAAAGCATTCGCCAACTCCTGGACAGTCTGTGGTGCAACGTGGCGTTGGTGGATGGAGCGAGACATGATGTCCCAGATGTGCTCAATTGGATTCAGGTCTGGGGAACGGGCGGGCCAGTCCATAGCATCAATGCCTTCGTCTTGCAGGAACTGCTGACACACTCCAGCCACATGAGGTCTAGCATTGTCTTGCATTAGGAGGAACCCAGGGCCAACCGCACCAGCATATGGTCTCACAAGGGGTCTGAGGATCTCATCTCGGTACCTAATAGCAGTCAGGCTACCTCTGGCGAGCACATGTTGGGCTGTGCAGCCCCCCAAAGAAATGCCACTCCACACCATTACTGACCCACAGCCAAACCGGTCATGCTGGAGGATGTTGCAGGCAGCAGAACGTTCTCCTTGGCGTCTCCAGACTGTCACGTCTGTCACGTGCTCAGTGAGAACCTGCTTTCATCTGTGAAGAGGAAGAGCACAGGGCGCCAGTGGCGAATTTGCCAATCTTGGTGTTCTTTGGCAAATGCCAAACGTCCTGCACGGTGTTGGTCTGTAAGCACAACCCCCACCTGTGGACGTCGGGGCCTCATACCACCCTCATGGAGTCTGTTTCTGATCGTTTGAGTAGACACATGCACATTTGTGGCTTGCTGGAGGTCATTTTGCAGGGCTCTGGCAGTGCTCCTCCTGTTCCTCCTTGCACAAAGGCGGAGGTAGCGGTCCTGCTGCCGGCTTGTTGCTCTCCTACGGCCTCCTCCACGTCTCCTGATGTACTGGCCTGTCTCCTGGTAGCGCCTTCATGCTCTGGACACTATGCTGACAGACACAGCAAACTTTCTTGCCACAGCTCGCATTGATGTGCCATCCTGGATGAGCTGCACTACCTGAGCCACTTGTGTGGGTTGTAGACTCCGTCTCATACTACCACTAGAGTTAAAGCACCACCAGCTTTCAAAAGTGACCAAAACATCAGCCAGAAAGCATAGGAGCTGAGAAGAGGTCTGTAGTCACCACCTGCAGAACAACTCCTTTATTGGGGGTGTCTTGCTAATTGCCTATAATTGCCACCTGTTGTCTATTCCATTTTCACAACAGCATGTGAAATTGATTGTCAATCAGTGTTGCTTCCTAAGTGGACAGTTTGATTTCACAGAAGTGTGATTGACTTGGAGTTACATTGTGTTCCCTTTATTTTTTTGAGCAGTGTGTGTGTGTGTGTGTGTGTGTGTGTGTGTGTGTGTATGTGTATATATGTGTATATATACACACGCAAGCACTTTCTGACATGGCAGTTTGATACTTTGCCTGGTTATTCCCCTGAGGAAGGTTACTTACCGAAAACGGCTGTTTGGGAGTTTGCCAGTGATGAAATATTACCGCAAAGCGATGAGTATATGCTGTTGTCGATATATGCTGATGTCGATGTAATTGCTCTATGAGAGAAGTTCAACTTGAAGTAAAGATCTGTTTTGAAAATCACACAGAGTGCTGGTTCTGTCTCCAACCTCATTTTGAGGGATTGGCATGTGACTCTATTTACCTCTATTTAACCGGACACCTGCTTTTTCTAACGGAGAGTGTCAGTGCGGCTTCCCGGAACTTTGTTCTGTGATTTGGATATATATATATATATATATATATATATATATATATATATATATATATTCGCATTGAGGAGCAGCAATTTAGTTTGTCGCAAGAGGAATCCACCCACACAAGGAACAAAAAGGATGTGTCCACACCTAGAGGCTGCAGAGCTAATTACCCCATATCCTCGCAATACAGTATGCATGTGTGTGTGTGTATGCATGTATGTATATGTATGTGTGTGTGTGTATATATATATATATATATATATATATATATATATATATATATATAATATGTGTGTGTGTTAATTTATTAAGTATAGTTATGTAACGTAAGCTGTTAGCATTTGCCTGCTTACAGATAGCATGATCTTAAGGTAGTTGATTTGTACTATGACCTTCCTATGTGTTTCGCACTCTTTGGTTTCTTCCCACAGTCAAAAAACAAGCTACAGGTAGTAGGTTAATGTTTGTGTGTATTAGAGAAGGTAGAGTGTAAAGATCCACTGATGCAAGTTAAAAAATATTCCTTGTAATGCACTGGGTGACATGTTGGCACTTCCTATATAAAATTTTGTAACAATATTCTATATTACTAATTATAGTGGATATATGCAGATTGTATGATGCAGAGCTGCAAGCAATTTTTTTGTAATGTGTACAACAGGAGGGCAACTACATTTGTGAAACTGTATACAAGACTCCAAATGCTCTTCAGATCTGCCCTACACACTGTGACACAACCCATAGAGACTGCAGTGCACCACCCATGGGCACCCAGCTGCCTCACTACCTGCTTACACATTTACTATACCAAGAAGTGTGCAACATGAAATGCTTCGCAAACATTACGGATTGTAAAAAGCACACTATATTATGCCACACTCATATTTCACCTAAAAAACAAACAAACAAAAATAGTCCCAATCTGTCTAAACCTTTTCCATTCCACCCAATATATACCCATTTAATTTGTGGACATAGCAATTTTGGCTGTGGTCACACTGCTTTTAAATGCCAAAAACTGTGACACATGGAAACTGGAACTGTTGATAGCTATGCTACATGGGTATGTAGTTGGCATCCTGGCGCTTGGGATCCTGGCAGTCAGAAAGCCGACACCGGAATCCCAACACCTGTTAAAATGCAGCCGCCAGCATCTCAACAGCCGGGACCCCGAACATAAGTGTCCCTGGAAGGGTTAGGTTTCGGCCTGCGGGAGGGAGGGTTAGGTTTAGGCTGCGGGAGAGAGGGTTAGGTTTAGGCTGCGGGAGAGAGGGTTAGGTTTAGGCTGCGGGATGTGAGGGTTAGGTGTAGGCTGCAGGAAGTGAGGGTTAGGTGTAGGCTGCAGGAAGTGAGGGTTAGGTGTAGGCTACAGGAAGTGAGGGTTAGGTTTAGACTGCGGGAGGGAGGGTTAGGTGTAGGCTGCAGGAAGTGAGGGTTAGGGTTAGGCTGCGGGAGGGAGGGCTAGGTGTAGGCTGCAGGAAGTGAGGGTTAGGGTTAGGCTGCAGGAAGTGAGGGTTAGGTGTAGGCTGCAGGAAGTGAGGGTTAGGTGTAGGCTACAGGAAGTGAGGGTTAGGTGTAGGCTACAGGAAGTGAGGGTTAGGTTTAGGCTGCGGGAGGGAGGGTTAGGTGTAGGCTGCAGGAAGTGAGGGTTAGGGTTAGGCTGTGGGCGGTGGAGGTTAGGGTTAGGCTGTGGAAAGGGAGGGGGAGGATTAAGGTTAGCTGCCTCCTGCGCCCCTGTCGGGATTTTAAACAGTCGGCATGCCAGAGCCTGTATTCTGACCGCCAGCATCCCGACTGCCGGTGTCCAGTACCCAACCCGCTATATGTATCCCCACTCTCTGCTGCCTGTTCCTGTTTGAGTAGTTATTTGTCCCTGTGTCAGTTCCCTCTTAGCCAAAAGGACCAGACCAGTATAACAAGCAGCAAGTCTTCATTCTGAAAATCACATGCACAATCAAATAAAGGATGCTGTGGTTCACTGAAGCAGCACAAATGGTAGAAGGGTTAGCACCGCTGCCTCACAGCCCTGACGTCATACGTTCAATTCCTGACTGTTTTTATTTGGAGTTTGTATGTTCTTTTTGTGTTTCCATGGGTTTATTTTGGGTGCTTAGGTTTCTTCCCTCATTCCATACACATACTTATTAGGATAATTGGATTCTGACAAATAATAATAACTAATAATAAATAATAAATCCTAGTGTGAGTGTGTGTCCACGTGCTAGGGAATATAGGGGGTGATTCAGACCTGATCACTGTTGTGCGTTTTCGCACAGTGGGCGATCAGGTAGTAACTGCGTATGCACTGCAATGCACGCGCACATTGGACAACAACAAAGGGCATCGGCGGTCAGCGAGGGGATGGTGCGAAAAATTTGATCGCATGGGCGTTCGCAAGGTGATTGACAGTAGGAGGCCGTTTATGGGTGGCAACTGAACGATTATTGGGAGTGTCTAAAAAAACGCAGGTGTTCCCAAGCGTTTTCAGGGAGGGTGTCTGACGTCAGCTCCGACCCCGATCAGCCTCTTCTCATCGCACTGTAGGAGTAAGTCGTGGACTGAGCACAGACAGCACACAGCGGATTTTTGCAGCTCGGCGTACACATGGGATCGCACACTTGCAGTGGGTATTTATACTTCCCCTGGAGGAAGGACAAACGCAGGACAAACGCAGGACAGCAGAGTTTGCAGCCCAGCGATTAGGCCTGAATCACCCCCATAGATTGTAAACTCCAGTGGGACAGGTGCTGATGTGAATGACTGAAATATTTTCTGTAATGTGCTACGTAATATGTTTGAGATATAAATAACTGCTAATAAATAATAATTTATTGACTAATAGGGAGAGATGAAATCATGCAACACATTATCCATGGATAATGTTACTATCATGATGTTGGGTGTGGCATGGAAGGTAGATAGTAACTAGGTCGACAGGGTCTTTAGGTCGACATGGTCTAGGTCGACAGGTCAAAAGATCGACATGAGTTTTTAATGTTTTTTTGGTGTAGTTTTCTTCTTAGAGTGACCGGGAACCCCAATTAGTGCACCATGTCCGCTCGCCATGCTACGGGCATTACCGTTCCAATCGTTGTCCACGTGGATCGTTAAATATGAAAAGGTAAAAAAATAAAAAATAAATCATGACAAACTCATGTCGACCTTTTCACCTGTCGACCTAGAACATGTCGACATAGAAACCCTGTCAACCTAGTTACTGTCGACCTAGAGACCGGATCCCCATGATGATATAGTTGAGCTGGACTTTAGCATACTTGTTCCGTTGGAGGTAACCATTGAATATGAAGTCTTTTTGCAGCCATCAGGGAAGCGAGTTGCTGACAGTAAATTTTTTTGCACAGTCAGCATTACAGCATTACTTGCTGCTCTTGAAGTTTAACAAAACCATTTTTTACATTGTACAATAGGATTCCAGAATCACTGCTCAATATATCGTCTCATATATTACTGGCTACTACTATTCAAATTAGAACATGAAGGACTTACATTATGTGCTGCCCATTGTTAGCTGATTGCAGTATGTTCTCATTTCAGGGTTACAGAACAATGACTTGAAAAGACAATTTCTCATGGAGCGATTACTGGATGCAGTAAAGCAGGTACTATATGTGCTTCTACACTTTTGAATGGTAACAATATACTAATATCCATCAAACAACAGAGTATAAAATCTGTTGCGCTCTGTTCTATGCAATGCTGTACTTATTAGACCCAGAATTCGAATGATCCATTGTTTAGTAACCTAGAAATAGCTTCAGGTGCTTAAGAGCTGGATGGCAATATACTGTACATTGTGTTCAGTACTTACCACACACATACACACACCTTTTCTGGCTCCTATTGTTAACAATTATATTATTTCTCTTACGTCCTAGAGGATGCTGGGGACTCCAAAAGGACCATGGGGTATAGACGGGATCCGCAGGAGCTTGGGCACACTAAAAAGACTTAAGACTGGGTGTGAACTGGCTCCTCCCTCTATGCCCTTCCTCCAGACCCCAGTTAGACTTTGTGCCCAGGAGTGACTGGATGCACACTAGGGGAGCTCTCCTGAGTTTCTCTAGGAAAATACTTTTTGTTAGGTTTTTTATTTTCAGGGAGCCCTGCTGGCTACAGGCTCCCTGCAGCGTGGGAGTGAGGGGAGAGAAGCAGACCTACTTCTGTGAGTTTGAAGGCTCTGCTTCTCGGCTACTGGACACCATTAGCTCCAGAGGGTTCGATCACTTGGTGCGCCTAGCTGCTTGTTTCCGGAGCCACGCCGTCACCCCCTCACAGAAGCCAGAAGTCAGAAGTCGGGTGAGTATGAGAAGAACAGAAGACTTCAGGACGGCAGAAGACTTCAGTGACGGAAGGTAAAGCACAGCGGTAACGCTGTGCTCCATGCTCCCACACACACATCGCCAACGCTTGTCACTGGGTGCAGGGCGCTGGGGGGGGGGGGCGCCCTGGGGGGCATGTTACTGAGGTTACTGAGCCGGCAAAAGATCGTAGGTGTCGAGGCACTTTATTACAGACCCCCGCCGGGCATTTTTTGTATGTTAAAATTTGGCGGGCCGAAGCCGCCGGGAAGGGGGCGGAGCTTCGGTCCGCGGCTCACTTGCGCGCCATTTTCTCCCTACACAGCACCGAGGGAGAGACGCTGCCGGGACCTCAACGTTTTCTGCAAGTACAAGGGGCATCTCCAGTGGGGAGCCGCTGTGGGGTACCAGTTGTGAACTATAAGGCAGCGCTGGGTACACTTAATCTTCTGTGTCCCAATACAGGCGTTGGGGTGTGAGCTGGCATACTCCCTCTGTCTCCTCTTCTGGGATGAATTGTGGGCCTGTCACCTTGCTGGGACGGTTCTGGGTGTTGTGGGTGTCGGTACTGCGTGTCGACATGTCGGAACCTGAATGTTATTCACCAGAGGAGGTTGTAGGAGGTGGGGATGCGGGGCTAGAGCTAGCACTGTCAACGCAGCCGACTCCTGATTTACTAGCACTACTTACTACAATAAATTCCAATGTAGCTTCTTTATCTAAGAGGTTAGATAAGTCTGAGTCACAGACCCAGGTGTGGAAGAAATCTATGGAGGAGGCTTTATCTCAGGTACAGACCCCATCCAGGTCCCATAAGAGGCCTTTTACTCAGGTGGGGGATACGGATACCGACACGGACTCTGAATCCGAGGTCGATTTCACTGAGGCGGCGTTGCATCCACGTTTGGTTAAGAGTATTCAATACATGATTGTGGCTGTAAAGGATGTGTTGCAGATTCTGATGAACCTGCGGTGCAGGAAACAAGGATTTGCTTATTCAAGGGGAAGAAACCTGAGGTAAAGTTTCCCCCCTCTCATGAAATGAATACTCTTTGTGAAAAGGCTTGGGAATCGCCGGATAAGAAATGGCAGATTCCCAAGAGGATTTTTATGGCGTATCCTTTTCCCTCTGATGACAGGGAAAAATGGGAGACATCTCCAACCGTTGATAAAGCTCTATCCCGTTTGTCTAAGAAGGTGGCGCTTCCGTCTCCTGACACGGCAGCTCTCAAGAATCCAGCGGATCGCAAGTTGTAGACATGTCTGAAGTCCATTTTCGCTAATACGGGTGAATTGCTCAGACCTGCTGTGGCGTCGATATGGGTGAGTAGTGCTATTGCTAAATGGGCGGAGAATTTAGCTAGTGACATGGATACTCTTGATAAAGGTAATGTCCTTCTGACTCTCGGTTATATTAAGGACGCTGCAGATTACCTGAAGGACGCGGCAAGCGACGTCTGTCTCTTGGGATCAAGGACCAATGCCATGTCGATATCTGCCAGGAGGGCCTTGTGGATCCATCAATGGAATGCTGATGCCGACTCCAAAAGGTCTATGGAAGCTCTACCCTTTAAAGGTACAGTCTTGTTTGGGGACGGCCTGGCGGACCTAGTCTCGACCGCGACTGCGGGTAAGTCCTCTTTTCTTCCTTATGTTCCCACACAACAGAAGTAGGCACCACATCAGCAAATGCAGTCCTTTCGTCACAATAAATACAGGCGTGGAAAGGGTTCGTCTTTCCTCGCCTCAAAGGGTAGAGGACGGGGAAGAAAAATTCCTGCAACCTCAGGTGCACTGGACCAGAATTCCTCCCCGGCTGCTACCAAGTCCACCGCATGACGCTGGGGCTTCCCTGGGGGAGTCCGGACCGGTGGGGGGCCGTCTTCAGGTATTCAGCCAGGTCTGGATTCAATCAGACCTGGATCCTTGGGTGTTAGAAATAGTGTCTCAAGGATCCAAACTGGGGTTTCAGGAGATGCCCCCTCACCGGTTCTTCATTTCGGCATTACCAGTGGTTCTTCCGGACAGGGAGGTGGTCCGGGCGGCCATTCTAAATTTATGTCTACAGAGGGTCATTGTTCCCGTCCCTCCGTCCCAGCGGGGGGAGGGGTTCTACTCGAGCCTCTTTGTGGTACCGAAACCGGACGGTTCGGTCAGACCAATTCTAAATCTAAAATCCCTCAATCCATACTTGAAAGTCTTCAAGTTTAAGATGGAATCCCTTCGAGCGGTGATTGCCAGCCTGGAGGGGGGGATTTTATGGCGTCAGTCGACATAAAGGATGCCTACTTACATGTGCTGATATATCCTCCGCATCAGGCTTTCCTCAGGACCCACAAGCCACGGAGGTGGACGCCCTGGTGTCTCCGTGGGTCTTCCAGTCGGTGTAGGTGTTCCCTCCTCTTCCTCTCATTCCAAAGGTGCTGGGGATCATTCGTCAAGCAAGGGTTCAGGCGATTCTCGTCGTCCCAGACTGGCCAAGAAGGGCCTGGTACCCGGATCTTCAGGACTTACTGGTGGAAGATCCTTGGCCGCTTCCTCTAAGAGAGGATCTGTTGTTACAGGGTCCATGCGTGTTTCCGGACTTACCGCGGCTGCATTTGACGGCATGGAGGTTGAGCGCCAGATCTTAGCTCGTAAGGGTATTCCCAGGGAGGTCATTCCAACTCTCATTAAGGCTAGGAAAGAGGTTACGGCGAAACACTATCACCGTATCTGGAGGAAATATGTTTCCTGGTGTGAGGTTAATAAGGCTCCTGCGGAGGAGTTTCACTTGGGTCGTTTTCTCCACTTTTTACAGGCGGGTGTAGATGCAGGCCTGAAATTGGGTTCCATCAAAGTGCAAATTACGGCTTTGTCTATTTTCTTTCAAGAAGTGTTAGCTGCCCTCCCAGAGGTTCAGACTTTTGTGAAGGGTGTAATGCATATCAATCCACCGTTTGTACCGCCTGTAGCGCCATGGGACCTTGATGTCGTCTTACGGTTCCTCATGTCTTCCTGGTTTGAACCTTTGCGGACGGTGGAATTAAAATTTCTCACTTGGAAGGTTGTTATGCTTTTGGCGCTGGCATTTGCCAGGCGAGTATCGGAATTGGCAGTTTTATCTCATAAGAGTCCGTACTTGATTTTTCATGCGGATAGGGCGGAATTGAGGACTCGTCAACAATTTCTACCGAAGGTGGTTTCGTCATTTCACATTACCCAACCTATTGTGGTTCCGGTAGCTACGGAAGAAGTGGCGATTCCAAAATCTCTGGATGTTGTAAGAGCGTTAAAAGTTTACGTTTCTAGGACAGCTGTTACTAGGAAAACTGAAGCGTTCTTTGTTTTGTATGCGGCCAACAAGGTTGGTCATCCCGCGTCAAAACAGACTAGTGTACGCTGGATTTGTAGTACGATCCAGCAAGCTCATTCTTCGGTGGGGTTGCCGGTGCCGAAGTCTGTTAAAGCCCATTCTACCAGAAAGGTGGGCTCATCTTGGGCGGCTGCCCGCGGTGTTTCGGCACTACAGCTTTGCCGAGCGGCTACCTGGTCGGGTTCGAACACTTTTTTGCTAAATTCTATAAGTTTGATACCCTGGCCGATGAGGACCTGGCGTTTGCTCAGTCGATGCTGCAGAGTCGTCCGCACTCTCCCACCCGTTATGGAGCTTTGGTATAATCCCCATGGTCCTTTTGGAGTCCCCAGCATCCTCTAGGCCGTAAGAGAAAATAGGATTTTGGTACTCACCGTTAAATCCTTTTCTCCTAGTCCGTAGAGGATGCTGGGCGCCCGTCCCAGTGCGGACTATTACTTGCATTATATATTTTCTTACTGGTTAAGTTCGGTTATACACGACTTGTGTATTGGTTTGTTGCAGCTGGTTGCTGGAGTTTTATGCATACTGTTATCTGGTTTGGCGTTATTCCGGTTGTACGGTATGGTTATGGTGTGGGCTGGTAATTTGATAGCCCTTAGTTAAGACAAAAATCTATTCTTGTAATCTCCGTCTCTCCTGGGCACAGTTCCTATAACTGGGGTCTGGAGGAGGGGCATAGAGGGAGGAGCCAGTTCACACCCAGTCTTAAGTCTTTTTAGTGTGCCCAAGCTCCTGCGGATCCTGTCTATACCCCATGGTCCTTTTGGAGTCCCCAGCATCCTCTACGGACTAGGAGAAAAGGATTTAACGGTGAGTACCAAAATCCTATTTCTCTAACGTCCTAAGTGGATGCTGGGGACTCCGTAAGGACCATGGGGAATAGCGGCTCCGCAGGAGACTGGGCACATCTAAAGAAAGCTTTAGGACTATCTGGTGTGCACTGGCTCCTCCCCCCTATGACCCTCCTCCAAGCCTCAGTTAGATCTCTGTGCCCGAACGAGAAGGGTGCACACTAGGGGCTCTCCTGAGCTTCTTAGTGAAAGTTTTAGATTAGGTTTTTTATTTTCAGTGAGACCTGCTGGCAACAGGCTCACTGCATCGAGGGACTAAGGGGAGAAGAAGCGAACTCACCTGTGTGCAGAGTGGATTGGGCTTCTTAGGCTACTGGACATTAGCTCCAGAGGGACGATCACAGGCCCAGCTTGGATGGGTCCCAGAGCCGCGCCGCCGGCCCCCTTACAGAGCCAGAAGGCAGAAGAGGTCCGGAAAATCGGCGGCAGAAGACGTCCTGTCTTCAACAAGGTAGCGCACAGCACTGCAGCTGTGCGCCATTGCTCTCAGCACACTTCACACTGAGGGTGCAGGGCGCTGGGGGGGCCGCCCTGAGACGCAATAAAAACACCTTGGATGGCAAAAAAATGCATCACATATAGCTCCTGGGCTATATGGATGCATTTAACCCCTGCCAGAATACATAAAAAAGCAGGAGAAAAGTCCGCGAAAAAGGGGCGGAGCCTATCTCCTCAGCACACTGGCGCCATTTTCCCTCACAGCTCCGTTGGAGGGAAGCTCCCTGTCTCTCCCCTGCAGTCACTACACTACAGAAAGGGTTAAAAAAAGAGAGGGGGGCACTAATTAGGCGCAGTATTAACTATACAGCAGCTATAAGGGGAAAAACACTTATATAAGGTTATCCCTGTATATATATAGCGCTCTGGTGTGTGCTGGCAAACTCTCCCTCTGTCTCCCCAAAGGGCTAGTGGGGTCCTGTCCTCTATCAGAGCATTCCCTGTGTGTGTGCTGTATGTCGGTACTTTTGTGTCGACATGTATGAGGAGAAAAATGATGTGGAGACGGAGCAGATTGCCTGTAATAGTGATGTCACCCCCTAGGGGGTCGACACCTGAGTGGATGAACTGTTGGAAGGAATTACGTGACAGTGTCAGCTCTGTATAAAAGACAGTGGTTGACATGAGACAGCCGGCTACTCAGCTTGTGCCTGTCCAGACGTCTCATAGGCCGTCAGGGGCTCTAAAGCGCCCGTTACCTCAGATGGCAGATATAGACGCCGACACGGATACTGACTCCAGTGTCGACGGTGAAGAGACGAATGTGACTTCCAGTAGGGCCACACGTTACATGATTGAGGCAATGAAAAATGTTTTACACATTTCTGATAATACGAGTACCACCAAAAAAGGGGCATTATGTTCGGTGAGGAAAAACTACCTGTAGTTTTCCTGAATCTGAGAAATTAAATGAGGTGTGTGATGATGCGTGGGTTTCCCCCGATAACAACGGATAATTTCTAAAATGTTATTGGCATTATATCCTTTCCCGCCAGAGGTTAGGGTGCGTTGGGAAACACCCCCTAGGGGGGATAAAGCGCTCACACGCTTGTAAGGGCTCTACCTTCGCCTGAGATGGCTGCCCTTAAGGATCCTGCTGATAGAAAGCAGGAGGGTATCCTAAAAGGTATTTACACACATACTGGTGTTATACTGCGACCAGCAATCGCCTCAGCCTGGATGTGCAGTGCTGGGTTGGCGTGGTCGGATTCCCTGACTGAAAATATTGATACCCTAGATAGGGACAGTATATTTTTGCCTATAGAGCATTTAAAAGATGCATTTTTATATATGCGTGATGCACAGCGGAATATTTGCCGACTGGCATCAAGTCTAAGCGCGTTGTCCATTTCTACCAGTAGAGGGTTATGGACACGTCAGTGGTCAGGTGATGCGTATTCCAAACGGCATTTGGAAGTATTGCTTTATTAAGGGAGGAGTTATTTGGGGTCGGTCTTTCAGACCTGGTGGCCACTGCAACAGCTGGGAATTCCACGTTTGTACCCCAGGTCGCCTCTCAACATGAGAAGACGCCGTATTATCAGGCGCAGTCTTTTCGTGGACAAGCGGGCAAAAGGTTCCTCATTTCTGCCCCGTGACAGAGGGAGAGGAAAAAGGCTGCAGAAATCAGTCAGTTCCCAGGAACAGAAACCCTCTCCCGCCTCTGCCAAGCCCTCAGTATACGCTGGGGCTTTACAAGCAGAATCAGGCACGGTGGGGGGCCCGTCTCAATGAATTTCAGCGCGCAGTGGGCTCACTCGCAAGTAGACCCCTGGATCCTTCAGGTGATATCTCAGGGGTACAAATTAGAATTCGAGACGTCTCCCCCTCGCCGTTTCCTAAAGTCGGCTTTACCGATGTCTCCTTCTGACAGGGAGACAGTTTTGGAAGCCATTCACAAGCTGTATTCCCAGCAGGTGATAATCAAGATACCCCTCCTGCAACAGGGAACGGGGTATTATTCCACACTGTTGTGGTACCGAAGCCGGACGGCTCGGTGAGACCGATTCTAAATCTAAAATCTTTGAACACTTACGTACAGAGGTTCAAATTCAAGATTGAGTCACTCAGAGCAGTGATTGCGAACCTGGAAGAAGGGGACTACATGATGTCTCGGGACATCAAGGATGCTTACCTTCATGTCAAAATTTACCCTTCTCACCAAGGGTACCTCAGGTTTATGGTACAGAACTGTCACTATCAGTTCAGACGCTGCCGTATGGATGGTACACGGCACCCCGGGTCTTTACCAAGGTAATGTCCGAAATGATGATATTCCTTCGAAGGAAGTGAATTTTAGTTATCCCTTCCTTGGACAATTCCCTGATAAGGGTAAGATCCAGGGAACAGTTGGAGGTCGGTGTAGCACTATCTCAGGTAGTGTTGCGGCAGCACGATTGGATTCTCAATATTCCAAAATCGCACCTGGTTCCGACGACGTGTCTTCTGTTCCTAGGGATGATCCTGGACACAGTCCAGAAAAAGGTGTTTCTCCCGGAGGAGAAAGCCAGGGAGTTATCCGAGCTAGTCAGGAACCTCCTCAAACCGAGCCAAGTCTCAGTGCATCAATGCACAAGGGTTCTGGGTAAAATGGTGGCTTCCTACGAAGCAATCCCATTCGGCAGATTCCACGCAAGAACTTTCCAGTGGGACCTGCTGGACAAATGGTCCGGATCGCATCTTCAGATGCATCAGCGGATAACCCTGTCACCAAGGACAAGGGTGTCCCTCCTGTGGTGGTTGCAGAGTGCTCATCTTCTAGAGGGCCGCAGATTAGGCATTCAGGACTGGGTCCTGGTGACCACGGATGCCAGCCTGCGAGGCTGGGGAGCAGTCACACAGGGAAGGAATATCCAGGGCTTATGGTCAAGCCTGGAGACATCACTTCACATAAATATCCTGAAGCTAAGGGACATTTACAATGCTCTAAGCTTAGCAAGACCTCTGCTTCAAGGTCAGCCGGTGTTGATCCAGTCGGACAACATCACGGCAGTCACCCACGTAAACAGACAGGGTGGCACAAGAAGCAGGAGGGCAATGGCAGAAGCTGCAAGGATTCTTCGCTGGGCGGAAAATCATGTGATAGCACTGTCAGCAGTATTCATTCCGGGAGTGGACAACTGGGAAGCAGACTTCCTCAGCACGACCTCCACCCGGGAGAGTGGGGACTTCACCCAGAAGTCTTCCACATGATTAAAAACTCGACAGGTATTGCGCCAGGTCCAGGGACCCTCAGGCAATAAGCTGTAGACGCTCTGGTAACACCGTGGGTGTACCAGTCAGGGTATGTGTTCCCTCCTCTGCTTCTCATACCCAAGGTACTGAGATTGATAAGATGGAGAGGAGTAAGCACTATATTCGTGGTTCCGGATTGGCCAAGAAGGACTTGGTAACCGGAACTTCAAGAGATGCTCACGGAGGATCCGTGGCCTCTACCTCTAAGAAGGGACCTGCTCCAGCAAGGACCCTGTCTGTTCCAGACTTACCGCGGCTGCGTTTGACGGCATGGCGGTTGAACGCCGGATCCTGAAGGAAAAAAGGCATTCTGGATGAAGTCATCCCTATCCTGATCAAAGCCAGGAAGGATGTAACCGCAAAAACATTATCACCGCAATTGGCGAAAATATGTTGCGTGGTGCGAGGCCAGTAAGGCCCGACGGAGGAAATTCAACTGGGTCGATTCCTACATTTCCTGCAAACAGGAGTGTCTATGGGCCTGAAATTGGGGTCCATTAAGGTTCAAATTTCGGCCCTGTCAATTTTCTTCCAAAAAGAACTAGCTTCAGTCCCTGAAGTTCAGACGTTTGTAAAAGGGGTACTGCATATACAGCCTCCTTTTGTGCCTCCAGTGGCACTTTGGGATCTCAATGTAGTTTTGGGTTCCAAAAGTCACATTGGTTTGAACCACTTAAATCTGTGGAGTTAAAATATCTCACATGGAAAGTGGTCATGCTGTTGGCCCTGGCCTGGGCCAGGCGCGTGTCAGAATTGGCGGCTTTATCCTGAAAAAGCCCTTATCTGATTTTCCATTCGGACAGGGCGGAATTGAGGACTCGTCCTCAGTTTCTCCCCAAGGTGGTTTCAGCGTCTCACCTGAACCAACCTATTGGTGGTGCCTGCGGCTACTAGGGACTTGGAGGCCTCCAAGTTGCTAGACGTTGTCAGTGCCCTGAAAATATATGTTTCCAGGACGGCTGGAGTCAGGAAATCTGACTCGCTGTTTATCCTGTGTGCACCCAACAAGCTGGGTGCTCCTGCTTCTAAGCAGACTATTGCTTGTTGGATTTGTAGTACAATTCAGCTTGCACATTCTGTGGCAGGCCTGCCACAGCCAAAAATCTGTAAATGCCCACTCCACAAGGAAGGTGGGCTCATCTTGGGCGGCTGCCCGAGGGGTCTCGGCTTTACAACTTTGCCGAGCAGCTACTTGGTCAGGAGCAAATACGTTTGTAAAATTCTACAAAATTGATATCCTGGCTGAGGAGGACCTGGAGTTCTCTCATTTGGTGCTGCAGAGTCATCCGCACTCTCCCGCCCGTTTGGGAGCTTTGGTATAATCCCCATGGTCCTTACGGAGTCCCCAGCATCCACTTAGGACGTTAGAGAAAATAAGAATTTACTTACCGATCATTCTATTTCTCATAGTCCGTAGTGGATGCTGGGCGCCCATCCCAAGTGCGGATTGTCTGCAATACTTGTACATAGTTATTGTTACAAAAATCGGGTTATTATTGTTGTGAGCCATCTTTCAGAGGCTCCTCTGTTATCATGCTGTTAACTGGGTTCAGATCACAGGTTGTACGGTGTGATTGGTGTGGCTGGTATGAGTCTTACCCGGGATTCAAAATCCTTCCTTATTGTGTACGCTCGTCCGGGCACAGTATCCTAACTGAGGCTTGGAGGAGGGTCATAGGGAGAGGAGCCAGTGCACACCAGATAGTCCTAAAGCTTTCTTTAGATGTGCCCAGTCTCCTGCGGAGCCGCTATTCCCCATGGTCCTTACGGAGTCCCCAGCATCCACTACGGACTATGAGAAATAGAATTATCGGTAAGTAAATTCTTATTTTTGTTTATGTCACCGTACATAAAAAATACCCAGCATTCCGGAATTGTGAACCATAAGGTGCATACACACGGTGTGATATACCTTTGCAATTTTGACTGTATAGTGAAAATCACAAGGAAAGTTAGTGCAAATTGCACCATGTGTACACAGCTTGCAATACCGATGCGCAGTACCGCTGGGTCGGTATCACATGAAAAAATAGACTGTGCAGCAAGTCAATTTTGACTATCTAGTACAATGTATAGCAAAAATTGCAAGCACACAAAGACAATGGCCCTCATTCCGAGTTGATCGCATGTAGCAACTTTTTGCTACTCGTGCGACCAACTTGACGCTGCCTATGGGGGAGTGTATTTTAGCATAGCAGGGCTGCGATCGCTTGTGCAGCCCTGCTATGCTAAAAAAGTTTCCTGCAAAACAAGACAAGGGTCAGACTTTCTTACCCTGTACAACGGATCCAGCGACGATGGTCCTGGGATTGATGTCAGACATCCGCCCTCCAAACGCCTGGACACGCCTGCGTTTTCCTCACCACGCCTGGAAAACGGTCAGTTGATGCCCCGGAACGACTCCCGCTAGTTAGACTTCTTGCAGTCGCTGCTGCGATCACTTTTTCCGCTGGCAGCATTGCTGCGTCGCCGGGCAACGACATGCGTGCGCAATGCATCCTCCGCGCATGCGCAGTTCGACCATTTGCACCACTGCGACAAACTGCAGCGTGCGAACAGGTCGGAATGACCTCCAATATCGCATAGTCCGCATCGCTTAGTCAAAATCACACATAAGTCAGTTTCGCACAGTGTGTATGCACCTTTATTCCCTAGCTGTCCTATACTAAGCTGAGGGCATCTCTATAGGTAGAGACTGACCTGACCCTGTAGAGCAGGTGGTACTAGAGGGGCAGATGTTATTAGTTTTTTATCTTAACAAAATATTTATGCTGTGTATATATTTATATATGTAATATTTCCCAAAAATTTTTAAATCTGCATACTCTGGCAGTATGTGCTCTTTGCCACTTTCACCTTTTGTTTGCAATTAATGTGTATGAATCTCAAGGGAACACTATGAAACTATTGCAACATCTTATTTATAAAGTATAATTACTTTCTATTAATTATAGCACATTTTAAGGTGCTTTATATGCTCCACTTATAAATGGTGTTTAAATCTGTATTTATTTTCTACAAATGATCTGCAACATAGTTACATGTTTGTATTTTTTTTTTTTTTAAATTCAACAATTTTTATTGTGTTTTGATTTGGGAACATAAAAAACAAATAAAACATTACTTAATAGCATTGCTGTCATTGACATTAATTAAACAGTAAATAACAGTGTTAAGATGCAGATTTAGAGAGACGGGTGATATTGGTATATGTATTCAAGCGAATGATACAGGATAAAGTGTAGATGGTAACAACTTGATTTCAATCAATGTGGAATATGTATGGGACCACCCATACATTGAAATGTCCATGTGTTCCAGCCTTATAAATTATCAACCTGAATAAACAGATATTAAACATTATTTCTGTGTGATCATTAGTTACTGTTACTTTTCTACAATATGTAACAACGTAACGTATCCTTATGAAATTGAGTTGACACCACAGAGCATATTGATGTGAGTACCCTTGGCATATGGTGAAGATAACCATCTATCCCATATCTTATAGAATTTAGCGATGGCTGTTCTGGATATGTAAACACATTTTTCATGTGCTACCGTGGTATTCACTAAGGCTATCCATGAATCTGTGTCTGGGCCAGTGGGTGCCATCCACGAGCGGACTATAGATACTTGTGCAAGTCACATATATTTATAACATAACATAATGTCTGGAGGGGGCATCGAGCAACTCCTCATCCACCACCGCCAACTCACACACAGGAGGGGACATTACATCAGCAGGTATTCCAGTGGAAACTATAATCTTGATCACATCTTGCCAGAATGCATTAACTATTTGACAAGACCAGAGCATGTGCCAAAAGGTGCCCCCTGTTAGAGCACACTTGGGGCATTTAGAATCTGTCCTACCTCCGTATCTCATTAGCCTCTCCGGGGTAATATAGACTCTGTGTAAAACAAAAAGGTGTACCTGTTGATATCGAACTGTTGTAGTCACCAGTCTAGAGGCGCCTATAGCGTCTTCCCAAATTTCATCTGAGATGGGTCCTAAGTCCCCCTCCCATTTAAATTTAATAGAAGAAAAGGCCTCTTTATGGTAGGCATGGAGCAGAGCCGAATACAACATTGAAATAGTACAGTTTTGAGTGTTCGAAAATAGTTCACGAATGGGTGTGTCCCGAAGCATCGGGGGCAGCCGCAAATTGAGTCTAACATGCGTGGCGGAGTTGTAAATAGCGATAAAAATACAAAGTAGGAATATTGTAATCTTCCTGGAGTTGTTGGAAAGTCTTAAATATACCCATGTGATATAATTGTCCAAGAGACTTTACCCCATGACTGTGCCAGACCTCCTTAACCTGTAGTGAAGCAAGCTCATTAAGGGTGCGCGTTTATGCTAAGGGCGTTTCCGGGTCCCAGCCCTCTCCCTGCAACAGTCTATGTGTCTGTCTCCAGACCAAAATTGCCTGTTTGACGACTGGGAGTTTATAAAGTGACACATTGTCACTCAATAAAAGTTATATTGGGGAACAGTTTTTGGGTCTGTTTCATAAAGAATTCGGGAAATCAATTCATCCCTATCAGGATCTTGTAACCATTTACTGATGTGCACCAGTTGTGCTGCTAGATAATATAGACTGAATTTAGGGAGAAACAGGCCCCCCAGAATCACTTGGGCGTGTGAGGGTGTCCAATTTTATTCTGACCTGACAACTAGACCATACAATGGATGAAAGAAGGCCATCAATTTTCTTAAAAGTTTTTAGTGGAAGATATACAGGGGAGTGTTGCAGCGCATATAGCAATTTAGGCAGGGCGACCCATTACAGTGAGGGGTAAAGTCCCCCACACTGCAATACGGGTATGTAAACAATCCACATGTGGTTTTATATTTAAGGAGAAATATTGAGAGGGATTGTTTGTGACCCACACTCCTGAATATTTAAATGAGTCTACCCATCGAAGAGGGAGATTCACAAGAGGGGCACTAGGACAAATACCACGAAAGGGCAGGATGCAAGACTTTTCCCAATTGATGGACAAACCAGAGTACCCGCCGAATGTGTCAATAATACGCAATATATAGGGCATGGTACTACTATAGTCTGATATAAACAACAGTATATCATCTGCTTATAGGGCAATTTTATCCGTAACATGTCCCACCCGGAAGTCCCTCACCTTCGGGTCAGAACGAACCAGACATGCTAACGGTTCCACTGCCAAGGCAAAGAGAATAGGGGATAACGGGCAGCCCTGCCTCGTACCCCTGGCCAGTGGGAAGGCAGAGGAAGTGAAACCGTTTACCGAGACCCTGGCAGAGGGGGTTGAATACAGTAATTTGACCCATTGTATAAAGAGTGGTCTGATGCCGAAGCAAGCCATAGACCCCCACAAGAACGCCCACTCCACTGAATCAAAAGTTTTAGCAGCATCAAAAGATACTATAATAGAGGAGCCAGCGTCCCCGCGAGGGCCCTGTAGATACGTAAATAAACGCCTTAGATTAGTGAGAGTGGACCGCCCCGGCACGAAACCAGTCTGACCTATATGAATAATTTGAGTTATAACAGAATTTAACCGAAGTGCTAGGACCTTTGCCAAGATCTTGACGTCGGTAGATAGTAGCGAGATAGGCCTATACGATGCCACTTTCTCTGGGTCTTTATCTGGTTTCAAAAGAACTATTATCAAAGCTTCTGTCATAGAGGCAGGTAGTGAGCCAAATTCCAATAAGTCATTGAACAGTGTAAGCAGTTTGGGCCCATAAAATTCTGTATGTTTTTTTATAGAGCTCAGTAGGTATTCCGTCTAGCCCCGGTGCTTTGCCTCCAGGAAACATTTTAATAGCAGTAACTATCTCCGTCAATGACAAAGGGGAATCTAGGAATTCAGCCGCTTCAGTAGAAAGCGAGGGTATTGGAATAGCATCAAGATAGTCATTTATTTATGTCAAATCGGCTGATTAATTTCGTACTATACAATTTTTTGTAATAGACAAGAAACTGGGCCGCTATTTCAGGGATTTTCACATGTGTTACATTATCTTCTCCTCGTAGGGTAAGTACAGTGTCAGACGTTCTATCAGTCGCCGCTAAATGCGCCAGTGAAGTACCAGGCATGTCACCTGTGGCATAGTAGGAATGCTGGGAGTATAGTAAGCGGTATTTGGCTTTATCAGACAAACATTCTCTCCAATTGGACTGTGCAAGTGCAAGTAACTAGGCTTCTTTAGATGACACCAACCCATCATTTCAATATTTTAGTTCTAGGAATCTACATGAAGCCTCCAGCTCCATTTCTTGGCGTTTATAACCAGCCTTCAGGGTGGCTACCTCTCTAATTAAAGAACCCCATATGAATGCTTTAAATGCATCCCACAAGATTGTTGGACTAGCGGTATCCCTGTTTAGCTCCATGAACTCCCACCATGCATGTTCAAGCTCTGCGCCAGTGGCCATCTGTGAAAGCCAAAATGAGTTACACTTCCAAAATGATTGCCCCCGGGTGCCCCCAGTATCTAAATCCAACATTATCGGTGAGTGGTCCGAGACACCTCTAGTGGTATACTGGACATCAACAATTTTGGGGAGCAGGAATTGTGACACCAGAGCCAAATCAATTCTAGAAAAGGATGAGTAAGTGGGTGAAAAACATAAGTATTGGCGTGCAGCTGTATGCCTCGCCCTCCAGACGTCTATCAAACCCATACCCTCCACCAACAATGCAAAACCACCCGGACGCGGTCTGGACACAGTAAGGTTGGTGCCAAACCTATCCATAGTTGGGTCCATAGCATTATTGAAATCTGCGGCACAAATAGTGGGAATATCGGGGTAAAGAGCCATGAAAACAGCAACCTTGCGCAGAATCTCTGGGTAATACGGTGGAGGGATATATACGGCCAATAACAATATAGACATGGAATTCATCTGACATTTGAGAAAAATATATCTGCCCCACTGATCCACCTGAATCTGATCGAGAACAAACGGGACAGACCTACATACCAAAATCGAGATGCCTCTGGAGTGAGAGGTACTGTATGCGTGGAGTGGTATGACCACCCCACCCATGGCTTCCTAAGAGACAGAACTTTGGTTCCCTCCAGGTGCATCTCCATAAGGCAAATAATATCTGCTGAGTATTGTTTGATCTGCCTGATCACCAGGGCCCTTTGTCATTTAATCCCTGTACATTCCAGGACAAAATTTTAAAATTAAGCGGTGCCATCATCACTAATAGTATGAAATGTCAAATCTTTCCAGAGTAACGGTATGAGTCTAGATAAATATAAGTTGAACCTATCTTAAAAAAGCTAGACCAAACATGTCACAACAGCAATGCTTAAAAAACTTTGAACCTAACTTCCCCCCCCCCTCCCCCCTTATAACACCCCACCCTGTATACCTGTCTGAACTGTGGCATACCTAATCCCAAATAACTTCCTACAAACCAGAAAAATTTACAAAGAGGACATAAAATACAGTGACCAGAGGCCTGTTGTTTCCCCCCTGCAAAATCCCGGTCCCCCTGGGGTCAGCACCGGTCAACACTTAAACGTTCAGGGGTTCAGTTTTAAGTATAACATTTAGCACATTAATTGTGGAAATAATAATACCCCTGAAAAAAAAAAGGGGGTTAAAGTTAAATAACATCAATACAACATATATCCACATCTATACTTATCAACATATTTATCAGCCCAGACAGCTGACAATAGTAATACTCCGTAATTTGCCAGAGCGCGCCTAGCCGGATAATGCCGGTCAAGCCACACCGGCGCTTCACGTGGGGTCAAAAAGAACTTTGTCTCTCCGGCCACGACCACTCTCAGTTATGAAGGAAAAAGCATAGCATATGGGATACTGAGGTCCCTGAGACATCTCTTAATGGGGGTGAATTGGGCTCTCTCCTTCTGAATATCAACCGCAAAGTAAAGAAAGACCGATATTGGGGTGCCATTCCACTTGAATGGGCCTTTGGTACGTGCCAGTGTAAGAACCATATCCCGGTCTTTATAGTGAAAACATTTTGCTATGAATCTACGAGGAGGAGCCCCTGGTGGTAGCGGCCGCATAGGGACTCTATGTGCACGTTCCACTGCAAATTGCGTTGTAAAAGCATCTGTCCCGAAAAAATCTTTAAGCCATTGCTCCAGAAATTTTTCAGGTGCGTTGCCCTCCTTCTCGGGCAGTCCCACAAAATGGACGTTATTTCTCCTCAGACGTCCCTCCATATCAGTTAATTTTTTCTGCACCTCCGTCATCTGGGATTCGAGAGTAGTTGTGCGTCGGCCAAGCGGAGCCACAGTATCCTCGACGGTAGAAATGCGGGTTTCCGCCTCCCCCACTCTCTCTCTCTCGTTGCAGATCTTGATGAATTATAGATAGATCCGTTTGTACTTGAGTTCTTTTCTCAGCCAGTCTGTTTTCACTGGCATTGACTGCATCCAGAACTCTTTGGATCGCATCCTCTGAAGCCTTAGGAGGACCGGAGCTAGTACTCGCAGCTGGGGATGAGGGAGGGGAGCCACCTCGCGACTCCGCTGTTCTCTTATTTTGTGCGGGTGGATTTCTAACTCATTTTCTCTAACGTCCTAGTGGATGCTGGGAACTCCGTAAGGACCATGGGGAATAGCGGGCTCCGAAGGAGGCTGGGCACTCTAGAAAGATCTTCGACTACCTGGTGTGCACTGGCTCCTCCCACTATGACCCTCCTCCAAGCCTCAGTTAGATTTCGTGCCCGGCCGAGGTTGGATGCACACTAGGGGCTCTCCTGAGCTCTTAGAAAGTTATAGTCTTAGAATTTGTTTTTTTCAGTGAGACCTGCTGGCAACAGGCTCACTGCAGCGAGGGACTAAGGGGAGAAGAAGCGAACTCGCCTGCTTGCAGCCGGATTGGGCTTCTTAGGCTACTGGACACCATTAGCTCCAGAGGGATCGACCGCAGGCCCAGCCTTGATGTTCGGTCCCGGAGCCGCGCCGCCGTCCCCCTTACAGAGCCAGAAGCAGGAAGATGGTCCGGAAAATCGGCGGCATGAAGACATCCTGTCTTCACCAAGGTAGCGCACAGCACTGCAGCTGTGCGCCATTGCTCCTCATACACACTTCACACTCCGGTCACTGAGGGTGCAGGGCGCTGGGGGGGGGCGTCCTGAGGCAGCAATAAAAACACCTTGGCTGGCTAAAATACCTCAATATATAGCCCCTGGGGCTATATATGAGGTAAATACCCCTGCCAGAATCCCAAAAAAAGCGGGAGAATAGGCCGCGAAAAAGGGGCGGAGCCTATCTCCTCAGCACACTGGCGCCATTTTTCCCTCACAGCTCGGCTGGAAGGAAGCTCCCTGGCTCTTCCCTGCATTTCTACAGTACAGTAAGAGGGAAAAGAGAGGGGGGGCACTAAATTGGCACTGTATACAGTATAAGCAGCTATTAGGGACATAACTCAGTTAGTCCCTGTATATATATAGCGCTCTGGTGTGTGCTGGCATACTCTTACTCTGTCCCCCCAAAGGGCTTTTGTGGGTCCTGTCCTCTATTTGAGCATTCCCTGTGTGTGTGGAGTGTGTCGGTACGGCTGTGTCGACATGTTTGAGGAGGATAATGATGTGGAGGGGGAGCAGATGCCTTTAGCAGAGATGTCACCCCCTGCGGGGCAGACACCTGAGTGGATGGTATTATGGCAAGAAATGAGTGCACGTATAGACTCCTTACATAAAAAATTTGACGACATGCCGACTGTGGGACAGCCGAGTCTTCAGCTCGTGCCTGTCCAAGGGTCTCAAAAGTCATCAGGGGCTCTAAAACGCCCGTTATCTCAGGTGGCACAAGTAGATGTCGACACGGATACTGACGCCAGTGTCGACGACGATGAGTCAAATTTAATGCCCGTTAAGGCCATTCGCTGCATGATTGAGGCAATGAAAGAGGTGTTAAATATTTCTGATTTACATCCAGGTACCACAAAAAAGGGTATTATGTTTGGGGAGAAAAACCTACCTGTAGTTTTTCCCCCGTCAGATGAATTAAATGAAGTGTGTGAAGAAGCGTGGGCTTCCCCTGATAAGAAATTGGTGATTCCTAAGAAATTACTAATGGCGTTCCCTTTCCCGCCAGAGGATAGGTTACGTTGGGAAACACCACCGAGGGTGGATAAAGCGCTCACACGTTTGTCAAAAAAGGTGGCACTACCGTCCCAGGATACGGCCGCCCTTAAGGAACCTGCTGATAGAAGGCAGGAGGCGATCCTGAAGTCTGTATATACACACTCAGGCATTATACTCAGACCAGCAATTGCGTCAGCTTGGATGTGCAGTGCTGCCGCTGCATGGTCAGATAACCTGTCAGAAAATATTGACACACTAGACAGAGACACGATCCTACTGGTGTTTAATGCACCCCCCTTCAAACATCAAGTTAAATAATCTATGGCTCATATGACTGGCCTGCATGCACATGGAATATTCCTCCCACACCAGGAAGACGGCTTCATTTTTTCTCAAGTTTTTAATTGTATTAAATTGTATTATGCACTGCAATTTGGAGGACTAGTGCCCCAACCAAGAGAGTACTTTCCTTTATTTGTATACTCTTTATTACTCTTATGGGAGCATCTCAACGGTTTGATTTAACGTATTTATGCATGAAATAGGCACCCATGGAGTAAAACCACCCCTTGTTTCTATATACCTCAGGGGTTACAGCACCAGTGCTCAGGTTTTCTCCCATTTCCCCGTCTCACTTGATTTATAACAACTACCCTCCATCTCTGCACCACTTGTTTGGTTATAGGCCTTAGAGCTAAATCCCCTCCCCCGCCCAACCACCACATAAACAAGACACACAAATCAGCGTTGACCCGTGTCTCCATCACTGGTACTACTGTGATGGTGGGGCTTTTTTGGATTTATCTGGACCCAGCTTTGCCCTTGACCTGGCATGCTTCATGGAACCATCACAATCTTGTGTCATTATGCACTGGACCCATGCAATTTCACGGTTTTGACATTCACCTATATGTGGAGAGTGCCAGATTATACATCTACATTCAAGAGGTAAATCCTATAGTCTTTAGGATTAAAGCATAACTAATGCATAGTTTCCATAGGACCCAATATACAGCAGGGTCCTCATGAAACAGTGGGCTGAGACACAGGTATGTATAGTTATACTGATGTCAGAATCAGCACATATTCCAGACACAGTGGGGAAGCTGGAATCTAGAAATTATGACAATACAATTATATACTAAATAAAACTGTAACACCACAAAGTAGTAAGGTCCCTAAAAGCAAATGTAAGAGGAAACAACTGCAGAGAAGAGTGGGAAGGACAAGTAACAGAATCGTTCTCAGTACTGTTAAAATGTAACAGTCGAGTTATTCATAAAACAGAATGGGGCAGATGTATTAACCTGGAGAAGGCATAAGGAAGTGATAAACCAGTGATATGTGCAAGGTGATACACGCACCAGCCAATCAGCTCCAATATGTAAATTAACAGTTAGGATCTGATTGGCTGGTGCCGTTATCACCTTGCACATATCACTGGTTTATCACTTCCTTATGCCTTCTCCAGGTTAATACATCTGCCCCAATGTGCCTTGTCACAGAAAGAGCAATGCTAAACCTGAGGCTAGATAACCCCTTAGTGGAACTTTACTACACGGTCAAGTCACATTATTATGACCATCTTCTACATTTGACGTCGGCAGCGCATAGACCACGAAGTACGCCACGTGGTTGGTGGGTGTATAAGGTGTGTGAAAGGCCAACTGCACACATATCACTCGTTGCTGTCATGGGCAAAAGGGGCGGTTTATCAGAGTTTCGAACGGTTTGTGAACTGTTCATGTGCTGCTGTGGGGAAGGTGTATCGTGACTGGACAAATAGCACCATTGGGAATAAAAGGCGGGGAAACTGAGGAGCACCACGTGCCATTGATGTGAGAGGGCTATCACACCCACCCTAGTACCTAGAAACAAAGTAGTGCCTTTGTTTGAAATAGGGGATTACCCCTTCTTTAGCATGAAATGGACACTGCAATCTGGGGCGGGTATGGGTCATTAGGTCAACCACTATTGGTCGACATGCAGTAGGTTGACATTTACTAGGTCGACATGGAAAAATGTCAACATGAGTTTTTTTACTGTTTTTGGTGTCGTTTTCTTAGTAAAGTGACGGGGAACCCCAATTAGTGCACAGTGCCCCTTCGCCATGCTTCGGGCTCCGCACAGGTTACCATTCCCACTTGTAATCCACGTGGATCGCAAAGTATCAAACAGTTCAAAAAATGAATTTTGTTTTTGAAAAACTCATGTCGACCTTTTTCCCATGTTGACCATGATGACCTATTGCATGTCGACCTAATGACTGTCGACCTAAGTGCTATCGACCTAATGACCGTATCCCTCTGGGGCTATATGCTTATAATGTGTGCAACACTTGATTTGACTGAATCTTAAGTAAAATAAGAATTTACTCACCGGTAATTCTATTTCTCGTAGTCCGTAGTGGATGCTGGGAACTCCGAAAGGACCATGGGGAATAGCGGGCTCCGAAGGAGGCTGGGCACTCTAGAAAGATCTTCGACTACCTGGTGTGCACTGGCTCCTCCCACTATGACCCTCCTCCAAGCCTCAGTTAGATTTCGTGCCCGGCCGAGGTTGGATGCACACTAGGGGCTCTCCTGAGCTCTTAGAAAGTTATAGTCTTAGAATTTGTTTTTTTCAGTGAGACCTGCTGGCAACAGGCTCACTGCAGCGAGGGACTAAGGGGAGAAGAAGCGAACTCGCCTGCTTGCAGCCGGATTGGGCTTCTTAGGCTACTGGACACCATTAGCTCCAGAGGGATCGACCGCAGGCCCAGCCTTGATGTTCGGTCCCGGAGCCGCGCCGCCGTCCCCCTTACAGAGCCAGAAGCAGGAAGATGGTCCGGAAAATCGGCGGCATGAAGACATCCTGTCTTCACCAAGGTAGCGCACAGCACTGCAGCTGTGCGCCATTGCTCCTCATACACACTTCACACTCCGGTCACTGAGGGTGCAGGGCGCTGGGGGGGGGCGTCCTGAGGCAGCAATAAAAACACCTTGGCTGGCTAAAATACCTCAATATATAGCCCCTGGGGCTATATATGAGGTAAATACCCCTGCCAGAATCCCAAAAAAAGCGGGAGAATAGGCCGCGAAAAAGGGGCGGAGCCTATCTCCTCAGCACACTGGCGCCATTTTTCCCTCACAGCTCGGCTGGAAGGAAGCTCCCTGGCTCTTCCCTGCATTTCTACAGTACAGTAAGAGGGAAAAGAGAGGGGGGGCACTAAATTGGCACTGTATACAGTATAAGCAGCTATTAGGGACATAACTCAGTTAGTCCCTGTATATATATAGCGCTCTGGTGTGTGCTGGCATACTCTTACTCTGTCCCCCCAAAGGGCTTTTGTGGGTCCTGTCCTCTATTTGAGCATTCCCTGTGTGTGTGGAGTGTGTCGGTACGGCTGTGTCGACATGTTTGAGGAGGATAATGATGTGGAGGGGGAGCAGATGCCTTTAGCAGAGATGTCACCCCCTGCGGGGCAGACACCTGAGTGGATGGTATTATGGCAAGAAATGAGTGCACGTATAGACTCCTTACATAAAAAATTTGACGACATGCCGACTGTGGGACAGCCGAGTCTTCAGCTCGTGCCTGTCCAAGGGTCTCAAAAGTCATCAGGGGCTCTAAAACGCCCGTTATCTCAGGTGGCACAAGTAGATGTCGACACGGATACTGACGCCAGTGTCGACGACGATGAGTCAAATTTAATGCCCGTTAAGGCCATTCGCTGCATGATTGAGGCAATGAAAGAGGTGTTAAATATTTCTGATTTACATCCAGGTACCACAAAAAAGGGTATTATGTTTGGGGAGAAAAACCTACCTGTAGTTTTTCCCCCGTCAGATGAATTAAATGAAGTGTGTGAAGAAGCGTGGGCTTCCCCTGATAAGAAATTGGTGATTCCTAAGAAATTACTAATGGCGTTCCCTTTCCCGCCAGAGGATAGGTTACG
The DNA here is from genome assembly GCF_028390025.1 of Pseudophryne corroboree. NCBI lineage: Eukaryota > Metazoa > Chordata > Amphibia > Anura > Myobatrachidae > Pseudophryne > Pseudophryne corroboree. The sequence goes on along the minus strand of NC_086450.1, from coordinate 332,381,842 downwards.
TTGGGAAACACCACCGAGGGTGGATAAAGCGCTCACACGTTTGTCAAAAAAGGTGGCACTACCGTCCCAGGATACGGCCGCCCTTAAGGAACCTGCTGATAGAAGGCAGGAGGCGATCCTGAAGTCTGTATATACACACTCAGGCATTATACTCAGACCAGCAATTGCGTCAGCTTGGATGTGCAGTGCTGCCGCTGCATGGTCAGATAACCTGTCAGAAAATATTGACACACTAGACAGAGACACGATCCTGTTAACAATTGACCATATAAAAGACTCAGTCTTATACATGAGAGATGCACAGAGGGAAATCTGCCGGCTGGCATCTAAAGTAAGTGCACTATCTATCTCTGCTAGGAGATGCTTATGGACTCGCCAGTGGACTGGAGATGCAGATTCCAAAAGGCACATGGAAGTTTTGCCTTATAAAGGGGAGGAATTATTTGGGGATGGTCTCTCCGACCTAGTTTCCACAGCAACGTCTGGGAAGTCAGCATTTTTACCCCATGTCCCCTCACAGCCTAAGAAGGCGCCATTTTATCAGGTTCAGTCCTTTCGATCCCAGAAAAACAAGCGGGGAAAAGGAGGGTCTTTTCTGTCAAGAGGCAGAGGCAGGGGAAAAAGGCTGCAGCAAACAGCAGGTTCCCAGGAACAAAAGTCCTCCCCCGCTTCCTCTTCTAAGTCCGCCGCATGACGGTGGGGCTTCACAAGCGGAGCCAGGTACGGTGGGGGCCCGCCTCAGGAATTTCAGCGATCAGTGGGTTCGCTCACAGGTGGATCCCTGGATCCTTCAAATAGTATCTCAGGGATACAGGCTGGAATTCGAGGCGATTCCACCCCGCCGTTTCCTAAAATCCGCCTTGCCGATTGCTCCCTCAGACAGGGAGGCAGTGCTAGCGGCAATTCACAAGCTGTATTCCCAGCAGGTGATAATCAAAGTACCCCTACTTCAACAAGGCCGGGGTTACTATTCCACACTATTTGTGGTACCGAAACCGGACGGTTCGGTGAGACCCATTCTAAATTTGAAGTCCTTGAACACATACATAAAAAAATTCAAGTTCAAGATGGAATCGCTCAGGGCGGTTATTGCAAGTCTGGACGAGGGGGATTACATGGTATCCCTGGACAGCAAGGATGCTTACCTGCATGTCCCCATTTACAATTCTCACCAGGAGTACCTCAGATTTGTGGTACAGGATTGCCATTACCAATTCCAGACGCTGCCGTTTGGACTCTCCACGGCACCGAGGGTATTTACCAAGGTTATGGCGGAAATGATGATACTCCTTCGAAAAAAGGGAGTTTTAATTATCCCATACTTGGACGATCTCCTAATAAAGGCACGATCCAAGGAACAGTTGTTAGTGGGAGTAGCACTATCTCAGGAAGTGCTGCGCCAGCACGGTTGGATTCTGAATATCCCAAAGTCACAGCTGGTCCCCACGACACGTCTAATGTTCCTGGGAATGATTCTGGACACGGCCCAGAAAAAAGTGTTTCTCCCGGAGGAGAAAGCCAGGGAGTTGTCTTCTCTAGTCAGAGACCTCCTAAAACCAAAACAGGTATCGGTGCATCACTGCACGCGGGTCCTGGGAAAGATGGTAGCTTCTTACGAAGCAATTCCATTCGGCAGGTTCCATGCCAGAATCTTTCAGTGGAACCTGTTGGACAAGTGGTCCGGATCGCATCTTCAGATGCATCGTTTAATAACCCTGTCTCCACGAACCAGGGTGTCTCTTCTGTGGTGGCTGAACAGTGCTCATCTTCTGGAGGGCCGCAGATTCGGCATACAGGACTGGGTCCTGGTGACCACGGATGCCAGCTTACGAGGCTGGGGGGCAGTCACAAAGGGAAGAAATTTCCAGGGACTATGGTCAAGTCAGGAGACTGCCCTTCACATAAATATTCTGGAACTAAGGGCCATTTACAATGCCCTAAGTCAAGCAAAATCCCTGCTCCTACACCAGCCGGTGCTGATCCAGTCAGACAACATCACGGCAGTCGCCCATGTGAATCGACAGGGCGGCACAAGAAGCAGGACGGCGATGGCAGAAGCCACAAAAATTCTCCGATGGGCGGAGAATCATGTACTAGCACTGTCAGCAGTGTTCATCCCGGGAGTGGACAACTGGGAAGCAGACTTTCTCAGCAGGCACGACCTCCACCCGGGAGAGTGGGGACTTCATCCAGAAGTCTTCCAAATGATTGTAAATCAATGGGGTCGTCCACAGGTGGACATGATGGCGTCCCGCATAAACAAAAAACTAGAGAAGTATTGCGCCAGGTCAAGAGACCCTCAGGCGATAGCGGTGGACGCCCTAGTGACACCGTGGGTGTACCGGTCAGTGTATGTGTTCCCTCCTCTACCTCTCATACCAAAGGTACTGAGAATAATAAGAAAGCGAGGAGTAAACACAATTCTCGTGGTTCCGGATTGGCCAAGAAGAGCGTGGTACCCGGAACTTCAAGAGATGATCTCAGAGGACCCTTGGTCCCTGCCGCTCAGACAGGACCTGCTACAGCAGGGCCCCTGTCTGTTCCAAGACTTACCGCGGCTGCGTTTGACGGCATGGCGGTTGAACGCCGGATCCTGAAGGAAAAGGGCATTCCGGAGGAAGTCATTCCTACGCTTATTACAGCCAGGAAAGATGTTACGGCAAAACATTATCACCGCATATGGCGGAAATATGTTGCATGGTGCGAGGCCAAAAAGGCCCCAACAGAGGAATTTCAACTGGGTCGATTTCTGCATTTCCTGCAAGCAGGAGTGAATATGGGCCTAAAACTAGGCTCCATTAAAGTACAGATCTCGGCTCTGTCGATTTTCTTTCAAAAGGAACTAGCTTCAGTACCTGAAGTTCAGACATTTGTGAAGGGAGTGCTGCATATTCAGCCCCCATTTGTGCCTCCTGTGGCACCGTGGGATCTCAACGTGATGTTGAATTTCTTGAAATCACATTGGTTTGAGCCACTAAAAACCGTGGATCTGAAATATCTCACGTGGAAAGTGGTCATGTTATTGGCCCTGGCATCAGCCAGGCGAGTGTCAGAATTGGCGGCTTTATCATGTAAAAGCCCTTATCTGATTTTTCATATGGATAGGGCAGAATTGAGGACTCGTCCCCAGTTTCTCCCTAAGGTGGTGTCAGCGTTTCACCTGAACCAGCCTATTGTGGTGCCTGCGGCTACTAAGGATTTGGAGGACTCCAAGTTGCTAGACGTTGTCAGGGCCCTGAAAATATATGTTTCCAGGACGGCTGGAGTCAGAAAATCTGACTCGCTGTTTATCCTATATGCACCCAACAAGCTGGGTGCTCCTGCTTCTAAGCAGACTATTGCTCGTTGGATTTGTAGTACAATTCAGCTTGCACATACTGTGGCAGGCCTGCCACAGCCTAAATCTGTCAATGCCCATTCCACAAGGAAGGTGGGCTCATCTTGGGCGGCTGCCCGAGGGGTCTCGGCTTTACAACTTTGCCGAGCAGCTACTTGGTCAGGGGCAAACACGTTTGCAAAATTCTATAAATTTGATACCCTGGCTGAGGAGGACCTGGAGTTCTCTCATTCGGTGCTGCAGAGTCATCCGCACTCTCCCGCCCGTTTGGGAGCTTTGGTATAATCCCCATGGTCCTTACGGAGTTCCCAGCATCCACTAGGACGTTAGAGAAAATAAGAATTTACTCACCGGTAATTCTGTTTCTCGTAGTCCGTAGTGGATGCTGGGCGCCCATCCCAAGTGCGGTCTATCTGCAATACTTGTACATAGTTATTGTTAACTAAATCGGGTTATTGTTGAGCCATCTGTTGAGAGGCTCTATCGTTTCATACTGTTAACTGTGTTTCATATCACGAGTTGTTCGGTGTGATTGGTGTGGCTGGTATGAGTCTTACCCGGGATTCAAAATCCTTCCTTATTGTGTACGCTCGTCCGGGCACAGTACCTAACTGAGGCTTGGAGGAGGGTCACAGTGGGAGGAGCCAGTGCACACCAGGTAGTCTAAGATCTTTCTAGAGTGCCCAGCCTCCTTCGGAGCCCGCTATTCCCCATGGTCCTTACGGAGTTCCCAGCATCCACTACGGACTACGAGAAACAGAATTACCGGTGAGTAAATTCTTATTTTTCCAACTTGGCCGTAGCCGCAGTCTGCTGGTTCTTCCCCATAGTTAATAGTGTTCTATATATTTACCTCTAGTGGGAGCTTCAGTACTGACTTTAAATGTATAGTAAACAGGGAGACTTCTAAGCACCGTATATTCACATATGCAGAAGTCCACGACACTTTGCACTGTAGGAGCTCTAAGTGGAAGATATCTCGTGCAATACAGAGTCAGTACTTTATCAACAAATCAGGGAAAGCACGAGTGGTGGGCATAAAGCATCCAGCCAAGTATATATAATGAAAGGAGAAAAAAGTCACAGCAGTAAATTCCAGATAGGTATACCGCCTCTGGTAGCCCTTGCACGGGTGGCACTACACAACATAAAGATCCAGAGAGGAAACTTTTACCCCAGCCTCATGAGCAGTTTAATTAGTGTAGGATAGAAGACAGGAGAAAAGAGGATGGGGGGCTTCCGTGCTGTTTGGCTCATCACACAATTTTATAAGCACAGTGGGGCCACCTAATGGGGGGAATTACCCCTGCTTTAGAATAGTACCTGCATTCTGGGTGCAGAAAGTCCCAATGCAGCAGTGGTGTGGTAAGGCTGCAGCTGGAGAAAACAGGGAGTTACACCTGCGCCGTCCCCCCCTCTCCCTCAGTGTCCCTATGTGTGCGCAGGAGGTACGGGGCGGCAGGGAGCGCAGCTTCACCGGCGCCAGCCACAGGCAGTAGAGAGGAGGCAGGAGAGGATGAAGTGCGGCATCCGGGAGCAGGCATCCCGCCCCACCGCTCAGGTCCCGTCCCTAGTCTCAGCCGGCAGAAGCAGTGCAGCGCAATCAGGGCCAGTCGCGAATGGAGCAGGAGGGACCGGAGCCGCCAGTACAGTAAGTAGCGGCACCGGGTGGCAACGGGAGGTAGGGGACACCTTTCTCTTCTCCATGCAGGCTGTCACAGCGGTTCGCAGGGGGGGTGGAGACAGCGCCACACAAGTCCCGTCGTCACTTATATGGCGTCCCACGTGGCGTGGCACTCATCAAGCCGGGTCAAACGAGCGGATTTAGAGGCTGTCCGGGCCAGGAGTGATCGGGTAGGGTCACCCCACCTTTAAGCAGTTGTGTATCTTCTTTCAGACCCCAGGAGGACCTGCAGGATATATTCCCAGGATATATTCCCAGGACCTGCAGCACCGTACGTGCTGCTCCTTGCCTATCACAGCCACGCCCCCGTTACGTGTTTGTATTTAATAAGCCAAAGAAAAGTTTTATATATTAAGCCAATTACTACAACTTCAGGGTTCCCATGCCTCACCTCTGCCTTGTTCGGCAAAGTTAATTTTTTGAGGGTTAGGTTTAATTAATAAGGGGTATATTCATGAAGCAGTGAAACGAGTGGAGAAGTGAGCCAGTGGAGAAGTTGCCCATGGCAACCAATCAGCATTGATAACATTTATAATTTGCATACTATAAAATTATACAGAGCAGCTGATTGGTTGCCTTGGGCAACTTCTTCTCTGGCTCACTTCTCCACGCTTTTCACTGCTTCATGAATAGACCCCTTAATCAGTAGTCTGGATATACTTCATACTGCATGCTGCAGCCATTCAGTGTTCTCCACATTGTTGATCCCTGACCACCACTGATTGCTATAAGCTTAAATATATGGGTCTTTTTATTTTTAAATAAAGTATAATTGCTTGTGTTGTGGCGTTATTTACATGCCAGGCATTTTAGTGCCCCCTAATGAACAAAGTCATCATAACTAAAATATGATTTACCAACTGCATACACTTTTGCTCACTCATAGACATGCATGTGTCTTATTTTCTGAGTGCTAATAGAAAGATAGGAAGCTGTTTTTGTGACTGTACCTTTTACTTTAGACACATTTTTGTAAATGCCTTCCACTGTTTTTACAGTAAATAATGTTTGAAAATAACTTTTCCTTATCCTTATATTGCAGTGTCAGATTAGATTTGGAGGACGCAAGGAAATTGCTTCAGACTCCGATAGCCGGTATACTTTTATTAGCAACTGTTGAACTATTTAGAGAAATATTTATCTGAGTAATATTAATCCAATTGACATGATGCCATCTCGGCAGCAGCACATATTGTGATAGAGTATGGTACCGCAACATCCACAATTTTCCAGTACACCTCTTTGGAGTACAATGCAAAATTGGCCATGTTGGTGGTTTCCAAGTGTCGTTGTTCCATTGCACTTCTTGCCCATTACCTGTAATGAAATTGTCCCCTATACATGTTTATTTTTAGAGTAAAAGAGGAGGAGAATAAAACAGTTTTATGACTTTTTATCTACTAGCTGAATACCTAGTAATTTCCATTGTGTTTCTGAGTGTAGTGCCACCTGCCTGATTCATAACAGAACAGCCAATATGCCTGTTACCTAATATTTATAGTAGCATTTCTGTACTTAAGGGCAGTTGCAGTTACCTTGCAGATTATGTTGCACAGTCTCCTCTCCCAGGTAAAGTGCCGAGAGCTATTCAATTAGAGACCTGTAAGAAGCCGAGAGGCACCAGTTAATACTGATTACAGACCCGCCAAGAAGTGGCAGCTTGCAATAGCTACAGATTTGTAAATATGTCCCTAAAGGGCCTGATAGAGATTTGAAAGTAAATTGGGTGTACTTTTCTCCAAATAAACGTGCAATAGAAAAATCACTATATCCACCCATGTGCTGATCTACAGTATATACATCTTGATCTGCTATCACATCTACTTGCACATCTGGTTTACTACTAGTCATGATCACCCTGCAGCAAAACACAGACTTATATAATCTCTTTGCCTTTGTGGCAACAACCCATTACAGCCCATGGGGTATATTCAGTTGATGTCAGATCCTTTCCGACTGAAAGGATCCAACATCTCCGTATTTAATGAGCGGCTAAATCCTGTACGTTCCCGACAATGGCATTCCAACTTTTTTTTTAAGTCGGATTGACATTGTCGTAAACGGGGCTAAAACCTTTCAGATTTGGCTGTGGAATCCGACAAAACATGTGGTTCTGCGGCTAATCCACCGATCCACGTATTTTCCAACAACTCGGAATTGATGTCTTGTCGGAAAAAAAGCAGGGGGATTGAATAGGTCGGAACAGTTTCCGACCGAAAAAAAAGTCGGAAACTGACGTCTTTCCGACAAGACGGCAGTTTCCGACTACAATTGAATACACCCCGTGTGCGCATTTCCAGAGCATGTACAGCGTGAATTCATGCAACATGCTGTCTTCATCTCTGCATCAGCCACTGTACTTGTCCATCACACTGTGGCTCCATAGTAAAGGGTATACTTTATTTTCTGAGAATGGTCTTCTTCCAGTTGGGTGCTTACTGTTCTGTCCCTCCATCACAAATGGTTACACTTAACTTTGTGTAAACTATGTTATCAAGTTTGTTTGTGCAGTTTATTCCAGAAATATGAAAATCATACATTTTGTACCAAAATCAACATCTAAATAACCCGTTTCATAGGTGTATGTGATCTGGCGCACTGAGACATCTTGCCCCCTCCACCTTCTTCATCTGAGATGTTTGAGGTTCTCTGTGTATAGCCTTCTAATTATGCATTTGTTTTGTTGCAGAGTTATTTGTTTGTGCGCTCAGTTTGAAGCTGTGCTTCAGCATGGCTTGAAAAGAAGCAGAGGATTAGCATTAACAGCAGCAGCAATCAAACAGGCAGCAGGATTCTCAAGTAAAACAGAGACAGGTAACCCACTATTATCACCAGTCTGCCTAATTATGTTTTGACAGTTCCTCAGTGTGCACTTTGCAAGGCTTGTTGCAGAAGCATTTTATTTACTTATTTGGCTAACATATTAAGCTTTGGTGGATTAACCTGTTATACAGTAATTTTGTTCCTTATTTGGCAGCTAAATGGAGTACATTAGTGGACACTGGCCTTATGTCTTATTTCAACCATACCACACGGGAGAATACACTGCCCATGATGGTTAGACTATAAATTCTATGAAATGCTAAGTGACAAACACCATGTAAAATTGCAACTTAGAGGTGAAAGGTTGTGTCATTGGAAAGTTGCACCTCTGTGAAACTTGCTGCATGCGAAAATCTGCCACTGCGTCGTTCGCCTCTATTAATACTTCATGTCGTTACTACATTCCCTGTTTGATTCTTTCCTTACCATCTGTTTACAAAATGTTTACGTAAACTTTTTTAACCATCGTTTTCAGGATGTTGGTATAGTTTCAAAAATAGGGACTGTTGGAATGTGTGCATTTATGTGACTGTGCGAAAATATGCAAATACCGCAGCCACTTATATTTGTACAAAGACGACAACTGGTGAATAAGTCCTCTCTGCGACCACCATCGCAAGTCCATAGCTGCACATGCACAGTCAGCCGATAATCACTTAACTATGGAAAAATTTAATTTGTGTATATATCTGACCCTTATTCAGTACAGCAAAATTGTCCATCCAGGTATATTGCACTGAGGTTTCTACAGCATAGAACTAAAGGGCCCCATACACTAGTACGATTTTACACAGTTTCATACCATTCCGATATATCCGTCTGATATCTTGTATGAAATTGTGTACAATCGTTTGTGTTTTAGATCGTATCCAATCTGATGCGCGTCCACATGGCTGTCGGATAGGATCCCCTAGGTCGTTGGTGCTGCACTAATGATATATCGGAATTGGATGGAATCGGATAAAAAAGTGTGTGTTTTCTGTGCATGTGATATATTACATGCGATGTATCACATGCGATGTATCACAGGGAAGTTTGACTGGCATTCTCAGGACACTCCCAGTCCCCATAGACCTCTATCCAGCCCATCAGATATATCTCATGGTACAATTGTATGCCGTACGATATATTGCATGCGATGTATAGCGGCTTCATCAATCGCATGCGATATATCTTATGATAAAATAGCACAAAAGTACCAAATCATATGGAATCACTCCCAGGGGAGTGCAAGGGAAATTACATCCGACTTTAGCCTCAGACATATCGTTCTAGTGTATGGGGCCCATAAGACTCCACCAGCTATAACTGCCTTCAGGAAAAAGAAGCAGTCTGGTATATCTACAAGATGAACGGGAACACTGAATACGTTTTCTTGCTGTAAGCATCATGTATCCATCATAGTGGCTGTACAGCAAGTGCAGGGTACATATTCCCAGGGATGGGGCTGCAAAATACCTGTGCCCAGTTATGAGACTGCATGGTAAAGGCACTATACATGTGTCCAGTGGGGTCTACTATGGTATACCGGTACTCTGCATGCCGGCGCCCAGCATACCGGCGCGGGGATCCCATTTGCCGGTATTCCGGCAGCGGGGCAAGCGCAGAAGAGCCCCTTGCGGGCTCGCTGCGCTCGCATGCTATTTATTCTCCCTCCAGTGGTGTCGTGGACACCCCAAGAGGGAAAATAGTTGTCGGTATGCCGGCTGTTGGGATTCCGGCGCCGGTATGCTGAGCGCCGGGATCCCGAAAGCCGGCATATCAAGTGCCACCCGTCCAGTGTTGTGGCTCACTTGCCCTGGGTGTACTAGCTGCTGTCACTTTCCCAGCACAGACACACATACAGTATATCTGGAACACCAACCCTTCCAGGTCTGTTCTACAGCTACACTCTTCATTCGCCCACAACAGTGAAATGTGGCTCCTTCCTCCCTAACGCCTGCCTGCATCCAGCAACCTCCCTCCAGTTACTAAGCTGACTGGCGGTGAGATCACAGGCGGCTGGTGGTGGTGGGTCCCCTGCGGAGTAAACAGCTCTGACAGACATCACATCCCGGCCAATCACAAGACAGGACAGGTGCTTCAACTAGTTATGTCCTAAACTAAGAAACATCGGGCTGTTGGCTGCCAACCATCCGCAACCAGGTCTAGCACTAGGCTGTCAGTCTCTGTGCAGGCACAGGGTGCAAGCCAACCCTTGCAAACAGGGCAGGGCACATATTAACAGTTAAAAAAACGGACAGGATGCAACGCCCCTTTCCCAAAATTAAAATAAAATGAAGACATCAATATGTCTTGTTTTTCTATGTTCTATATATTGCACATATGCATTTACCTATATATGTTGGACTATAACTACATGCACTATCATTGCATATATCCTCTGCATACAGTAGGGTGTCTGTTTCTTGTATGTGTTTATCTGATGCTGCTAATAGCAAGATGTTGGGGGAATAAAAAGAAATGGCGTATCTTCTAGAGGTGATAGCTGGCACGTAGTATACTCTGGTTAACCCTTGGTATACTGTCCAGTCAGATATTTGGATTCATGGTGGTTGATACAAAGGGACAAGTATGTGCCACTCTAGTGTTCACTCTAGGATTTTTTTAGGGCAGGGTGCTGATCACGGGGAGGGCACATTTTTAATTCGTGAGGGCACATTTTTCATTCGTGAGGGCACATTTTTAAGTTAGAAGGGCAAAAATAGGTACATACTATAACGCTTGGTGCTCTCATTCCTATAGGTGAAAGCATGGACAGTGCGCGCCGGAAAAAAATTTAGGGGCGTTGTTTCGTGGGGAAGGGGCGTTACCACATAATAGTACTAAATAACATTATACCACACAGTAGCGCCGCTTATACACATTGCACCAGGTAGAACCTCCTATGCACACTGCGCCGGGTAGAGCACGTTATACATATTGCGCATATTGGAGAGAGCACTGAGGCACACTGCACCAGGGAGAGAGTACTGAGGCACACTGTACCAGGGAGAGAGCACTGAGGCACACTGCACCAGGGAGAGAGCACTGAGGCACACTGCACCAGGGAGAGAGCACTGAGGCACACTGCACCAGGGAGAGAGCACTGAGGCACACTGCACCAGGGAGAGAGCACTGAGGCACACTGCACCAGGGAGAGAGCACTAGGAGGGAGGGGAGGACGGGCACAGGGCAGATGCAGAGCGGCACTCACCGTTGCGGAGGAGGGCGCTGTGCCGGGTCAGTGGGGCCGGTCTCTTGATGCTGACGGCGGAGCCCAGGTCAGCGCGCAGCGCCATGGTGAGGGGGAATCAAACCATGTCGGAGGACTGGCAGGAGACACCGCAGGCTCTGATTGGCTGCTCCTCCCCACTGCACGCTGACCCTGTCTCCGCCTTCAGCTGAGAGCTATCAGCGCGGCGGGGGCAGTGATCGCTGTGAGCGAAAAATATTGTGGATCCCAGGGACCCCTCACTTTACAAAATTTGGGTCCTACTCACTATTTCTTGGTCCCATCACATATTATGGGTGGTTAGGGTCAGGCAGTTCTGGGGGTATAGAAAGGTTAAGGGTAAATAGACGTTTGGACAGTACTGGGAGAAAAGAGGGAGTTGGGGGCATGCAATACTGGGGGTAGTGATGTGGGTGGGGAGGGGGTAAGGGTAGATAGCAGTTGGGACAGTGCTGGGGGCAAGGAGGGGGATTAGGGGCAGGTAGTACTGTAGGCAGTGTTAGGGGTATGGAGGCATTAGTACCCAGGATACCCACTCCCCAATTACCTTTTAAGAGCAACTCCTCTCTGAGACGTGTGTATGCTGGGCACTATGTGTGGACATGGGATTGTATGTATGCTTGGCACTGTGTATGGGAGAGGGGGGGTGTATAATGAGCACTGGGTGGTATGGAGGGTGTTATGGGCACTGTGGGGTGTGTATGCTGGCAATGTGGTAGTGTACATATGCTGGGCACTGTGGGCATGAAGGGTGTAGAATAAGCACAGTATGGTAAGGGTGTTATGGGCACCATGGGGGTGTACATATGCTGGGCAATGTGGGTGTATAATGAGCACTGGGTGGTATGGAGGGTGTTATGGGCACTGTGGGGTGTGTATGCTGGGCACTGTGGTGGTGTACATATGCTGGGCACCGTGTGAATGTATGTTGTCCACTGTGGGGGTATTGGGTGTGTTTATATTGGGCAGTGTGGTGGCATGGGTGAAGAAAATAATGGGCACTGCCCCAGCCCCGACCATTTCTATCATTAGCCGAATTACAAAATACTTCTGGTCCCAAGCATTTTGGATATGGGATACTCAACCTGTACTGTGTTGGCCCCAAATTGCCACCAGAGCAGTCAGAGGAAGGCACTTTGTGGGCGGTAACTCTTTTTCCATTCATACCCCATAGATGTGCACAGGAAAACTAACAGGGGAGGAGTACTATAATCTACCATGATGTGCTCATCTGAACATTGCTGTGACACATTTACCAGGCCCGGAATACACCTTGTAATTCTACAATCGCAGTATATGCTGATTAGGAGGTGTCAATATCTCTCCCTCTCTCTCATTGTATAATATATGCTGAATGTAAAGGTGTGTTTATAATAAGGACACATACTGTTTATACTACTTAAAATGTGGTTCTTACTACTTTTATCTTTCTGCAAAGCAATAATGAAGTGCAAGAATATTACAGATCTTGGTAATTAACGGAGAAAGTGCTGTAACCCATAGCAACTGATGGGCCGTTAGCTTTGGTCATTTCTCTAACGTCCTAGTGGATGCTGGGACTCCGTCAGGACCATGGGGAATAGCGGGCTCCGCAGGAGACAGGGCACATCTAAATAAAGCTTTTAGGATCACATGGTGCGTACTGGCTCCTCCCCCTATGACCCTCCTCCAAGCCTCAGTTAGGTTTTTGTGCCCGTCCGAGAAGGGTGCAATCTAGGTGGCTCTCCTAAAGAGCTGCTTAGAAAAAGTTTTTTTTAGGTTTAAATCTCAGTGAATCCTGCTGGCAACAGGATCACTGCATCGAGGGACTTAGGGGAGAGATTTCCAACTCACCTGCGTGCAGGATGGATTGGAGTCTTAGGCTACTGGACACTTAGCTCCAGAGGGAGTCGGAACACAGGTCCTCCTGGGGTTCGTCCCGGAGCCGCGCCGCCGATCCCCCTTACAGACGCTGAAGACGGAGGTCCGGAAAGCAGGCGGCAGAAGACTCCTCAGTCTTCATGAAGGTAGCGCACAGCACTGCAGCTGTGCGCCATTGTTGCTACACGTCTCACTGATTCAGTCACGGAGGGTGCAGGGCGCTGCTGGGGGCGCCCTGGGCAGCAATATTAAATACCTTTAGTGGCAAAATAAATACATCACATATAGCCATTAAGGCTATATGTATGTATTTAACCCAGGCCAGTTTTCTTAAAACCCGGGAGAAAAGCCCGCCGAAAAAGGGGCGGAGCTTATTCTCCTCAGCACTCAGCGCCATTTTCCTGCTCAGCTCCGCTGGTGAGGAAGGCTCCCAGGACTCTCCCCTGCACTGCACTACAGAAACAGGGTAACAAAGAGAAGGGGGGCATAATTTGGCGATATTGATATATTAAAAGCGCTTATATCAAAAACAACACCTTCTAGGGTTGTTTATATACATTTATAGCGCTTTTGGTGTGTGCTGGCAAACTCTCCCTCTGTCTCCCCAAAGGGCTAAGAGGGTCCTGTCTTCGATTAGAGCATTCCCTGTGTGGCTGCTGTGTGTCGGTACGTGTGTGTCGACATGTATGAGGACGATGTTGGTGTGGAGGCAGAGCAATTGCCGGTAATGGTGATGTCACCCCCTAGGGAGTCGACACCGGAATGGATGGCTTTAGTTATGGAATTACGTGATAATGTTAGCACATTACAAAAGTCAGTTGACGAAATGAGACGGCCGGAAAACCAGTTAGTACCGGCTCAGGCGTCTCAGACACCGTCAGGGGCTGTAAAACGTCCCTTACCTCAGTCAGTCGACACGGGTACCGACACAGATGAATCTAGTGTCGACGGTGAAGAAACAAACGTATTTTCCAATAGGGCCACACGTTATATGATCACGGCAATGAAGGAGGCTTTGCAGATCTCTGATACTGCTGGTACCTCAAAAAGGGGTATTATGTGGGGGGTGAAAAAACTACCTGTAGCTTTTCCAGAATCAGAGGAATTGAATGACGTGTGTGACGAAGCGTGGGTTAACCCAGATAGAAAACTGCTAATTTCCAAGAAGTTATTGGCATTATACCCTTTCCCACCAGAGGTTAGGGCGCGCTGGGAAACACCCCCTAGGGTGGATAAGGCGCTCACACGTTTATCAAAGCAAGTGGCGTTGCCGTCTCCTGATACGGCCGCCCTCAAGGATCCAGCAGATAGGAGGCTGGAAACTACACTGAAGAGTATATACACACATACTGGTGTTATACTGCGACCGGCAGTAGCCTCAGCCTGGATGTGCAGTGCTGGGGTAGTGTGGTTGGATTCTCTGACTGAAAATATTGATACCCTGGATAGGGACAGTATTTTATTGACTCTAGAGCAATTAAAGGATGCTTTTCTTTATATGCGAGATGCTCAGAGGGATATTTGTACTCTAGCATCAAGAGTAAGCGCGATGTCCATATCTGCCAGAAGAAGTTTATGGACGCGACAGTGGTCAGGTGATGCGGATTCCAAAAGGCATATGGAAGTATTGCCATATAAAGGAGAGGAATTATTTGGGGTCGGTCTTTCGGACCTGGTGGCCACGGCAACTGCCGGCAAATCCACTTTTTTACCTCAGACCCCCTCCCAACAGAAAAAGACACCGTCTTTTCAGCCGCAGTCCTTTCGCTCCTATAAAAACAAGCGACCAAAAGGACAGTCTTATCTGCCGCGAGGCAGAGGAAAGGGTAAGAGAGGGCAGCAAGCAGCCCCTGCCCAGGACCAGAAGCCCGCCCCGGGTTCTACAAAGCCATCAGCATGACGCTGGGGCTTTACAAGCGGACTCAGGAGCGGTGGGGGGTCGACTCAAGATTTTCAGCAATCAGTGGGCTCGCTCACAAGTGGACCCGTGGATCCTGCAGATAATATCTCAGGGTTACATGTTGGAGTTCGAAAGGTCTCCCCCTCGCCGGTTCCTAAAGTCTGCTTTACCAACGTCTCCCTCAGAAAGGACGTCGGTTTTGGAAGCCATTCACAAGCTGTATTCTCAGCAGGTGATAGTCAAGGTACCCCTCCTACAACAGGGAAAGGGGTATTATTCCACACTATTTGTGGTACCGAAGCCGGACGGTTCGGTAAGACCTATTCTAAACCTGAAATCCTTGAACCTGTACATACAGAAATTCAAGTTCAAGATGGAGTCACTCAGAGCAGTGATAGCGAATCTGGAAGAAGGGGACTTCATGGTGTCCCTGGACATAAAAGATGCTTATCTGCATGTCCCAATTTACCCCTCACACCAAGGGTATCTCAGGTTCGTGATACAAGACTGTCATTATCAGTTTCAAACGCTGCCGTTTGGTTTGTCCACGGCTCCTCGGGTCTTTACCAAGGTAATGACCGAAATGATGGTTCTTCTACGAAGAAAAGGCGTATTAATTATCCCTTACTTGGACGATCTCCTGATAAGGGCAAAGTCCAGAGAACAGCTGGAAGTCGGTGTAGCACTAACCCAGGTAGTGCTTCAGCAACACGGGTGGATTCTGAATCTTCCAAAATCTCAATTGACCCCGACAACTCGTCTGCTGTTCCTGGGAATGATTCTGGACACGGTTCAGAAAAAGGTGTTTCTCCCGGAGGAGAAAGCAAGGGAGTTATCCGAACTTGTCAGGAACCTCCTAAAACCAGGAACTGTGTCAGTACATCAATGCACAAGAGTCCTGGGAAAGATGGTGGCTTCTTACGAAG
Source organism: Pseudophryne corroboree (assembly GCF_028390025.1). NCBI lineage: Eukaryota > Metazoa > Chordata > Amphibia > Anura > Myobatrachidae > Pseudophryne > Pseudophryne corroboree. The sequence goes on along the minus strand of NC_086450.1, from coordinate 332,366,098 downwards.
CGATTCCATTCGGCAGATTCCATGCACGGACATTTCAGTGGGATCTGCTGGACAAATGGTCCGGATCGCATCTGCACATGCATCAGCGGATAACACTGTCACCAAGAACAAGGTTGTCTCTCCTGTGGTGGTTGCAGAGTGCCCATCTGTTAGAGGGCCGCAGATTCGGCATACAGGACTGGGTCCTGGTGACTACGGATGCCAGCCTACGAGGCTGTGGAGCAGTCACACAGGGAAGAAACTTCCAGGGCGTGTGGTCAAACCTGGAGACGTCCCTTCACATAAATATACTGGAGCTAAGAGCGATCTACAATGCTCTAAGCCTGGCAAAATCGCTGCTTCAGGGTCAGCCGGTGTTGATCCAGTCGGACAACATCACGGCAGTCGCCCACGTAAACCGACAAGGCGGCACGAGAAGCAGAAGAGCAATGACAGAAGCTGCAAGGATTCTGCGCTGGGCGGAGAATCATGTCATAGCACTGTCAGCAGTGTTCATCCCGGGAGTGGACAACTGGGAAGCAGACTTCCTCAGCAGACACGACCTTCACCCGGGAGAGTGGGGACTTCATCCAGAAGTCTTCCACATGATTGTGAACCGTTGGGAAAGACCAAAGGTGGACATGATGGCGTCTCGCCTCAACAAAAAATTGGACAGATATTGCGCCAGGTCAAGAGACCCTCAGGCAATAGCTGTGGACGCTCTGGTAACACCGTGGGTGTACCAGTCAGTGTATGTGTTCCCTCCTCTGCCTCTCATACCAAAGGT